>NW_027555847.1:488111348-488746973 GCF_003287225.1 Phascolarctos cinereus | reverse complement strand
GCTCTTTTGGTTCTCAAAACTTAACTCGCAGATCCCTACCGATGTGTCGAATGAATGAAAGATAAAACATTTATTAAGTGCTATTTTTTTGTCCAGAACTATTAAGAGCACTAAGATAAAAATATTTTTGGGAAGTCAAAGGGATCAGGGTCTAGCTATAGGGTATTGACACTCTTTTTCCAGTAGCAGTAATAGTGTTGATTTGATTACAGTTCCAGAGCTGGAAAGTGGGCAAGAGGGAAGACTAGAGGTACTGGGAAGGGCACACATGCTTCAGCAGGATGGATGGCAATGTCCAGTGATCTGCAGGTTGCAGTAGCGGGCAATGCAGATGACAAGAAAAGGGCATGGGAGGAACATGAAGGCAGTTGAGACTGTCTAGATAAAGTGGGCCATGTAATGCACTTAGCAATCAAAACAGAAAAGACTTGAGAATGGGAGTTCTAGACCTAAAAGGATTAAGTCATTCAAAGGAGTTTATTAGCAAGGGAGATGGTAAGAAAAGGGCTAGAGGGTATCAATAGTCAGCAAGGGGATGCAAGTAGCTCAAAATAAAGACATTTACTGGAAGAGCATAATAAGAAGACTTACAATAGACTACTCTTTGCCCCTTCCTTCACCCCCCCCAATAAACTGAGCGCACATTGTCCTCTAAACATATATACCCCTAATAGGGATTGTGAGAAAGTACAGAGATTAAATAAGAGGGTCATAGAGGTGGGTGGACAATTCAGACCTATCATGTTACCCTTTGGTGTTCTCTCATGGTGTCCTGTGCTTCACTAGGCATATCACTCACGGAGCCTATTCCATTGCTCTGCTGGTTGGCCATGGTCTCTGAAGCTTCAGGAAAGAAAAGTTTTTAGCAAAGAAAAAATCCCATGGCAAGATCACAGCTACATTCTTTCAGAAACAACCAGACCTCTTACTGGAGAGCCAGTGAGAAGATTCTTTGAGAAGGATCCTGAAGTCTACTCCTTCAGAGCCTTGTCTCTGAGATCCACTATCTCCCAAGCTGTAGAATACTTGAATTTCCTCCTAAAACAATCTTTCTTCCTGTGAAGTACATAATGGCAATATTTTCCACCCAATTCAAATTATGGTGACTGTTATATATTGGCCTCCAGGTCATTCTCCTCTCAGAGATCAGCTCCTTGGTTTCCTATCCTCCCCAACATCTTATGCTATGGTACTTCAATACCCATGCTGATGTTCTCTTAGACACCCTAACCTCCAACATCCAACAGTCTCCATAAATGCCATGACTTACTTCTTCAGTCCACATCTGCCACATATAGGGAATGGTCACATGCTTTAGACTTTATCATTACTCATAAGTGTTCCATTTCTCCAGTGAAAAGTTCAGATATTAATCTATCTCATCACAAACTTCTGTCATTCTACAGCTCCTCATGCCTCACCCCTCCTAATCCTATTCTTTGCCCTCACTTGTATTCACCAAGTCTTGTCTTTTCTACCTTCACCAGTATCTCCTGTATATGCCTTCCTTCACTCACATAGCTGCTACCCTGGTATAGGCCCTCATTGTTGTCATTGTTGAGTCATTTTCAGTCTTGTCTGACTCTTTGTGACCCCATTTGGGCATTTCTTGGCAGAAGTACTGGACTGGTTTGCCGTTTCCTTCTCAAGCTCATTTTACAGATGAGGAAACAGGGTTAAATGACTTGTCCAAGGTCAAACAGTTAATAAGTATCTGAGGTCAGATTTGAACTCATGGAGATGAGTTTTTCTGACTCCAGGCCTGGCACTCTATCCAATGTACCACCCAGCTGTCCTCATCACCTCACTGTTTAGTCCCCCTCCCTCCCACATCAATCCATTTGCCACTCAACTTCCAAAGGTATTTTCTTAAAGCTCAAGTCTGACCATGTCACCCCCCTACTCGATAAACTCCACTGTCTTCTTATTATATCTAAGGTCCAATAAAAAGTCATCCATTTGGAACAGAAAGCCCTTTACAACCTGGTCCCTTCCTTCCTTATCAAAATAAAGTTTTTATACTTTATTCTTCCCTCCACTCCCACACAAATACTCCATAATCTAGCTATGCGAGCCTTCTTACTATTACTCGTATACAGTGCAGCCTCTCACAACTCCATGCCCTTCCCTTACTGTGTGCCTTCCCTTTATGTATTCTATATACACAACTTGATTCTTAGCAGAAATGGGAGGAGAAATTCTGACTGTTGAAGAACTTGGAGATGAGCTTCTTTTGTATATTTGTTCAGATTGAAAACAATAACATAATTGTCTCATATAAACAAAGTCACGTTAGCTTCGGTGCCTTTAGGGGAGATAAAGATCTCTTTTGGGAGAAATATAAGCTAAATTCGAATGTTCCCAAAGGAACTCCTGGGTGGTAGTAAAAAAAATCTAAAGTTCCTAGTGAGAAGCTTCTTGGTGAGGAAAGGTGCCATAGAGATTATTGTTAAGACAGGCCTTCAACGTGAACCAGGTCAGTTATGTCAGGGGCCAGCAACCAAATGCCATGTGTTGCATTTATTTTATGAGAGTAATGGAGTGTCCAAATTAATGTTAAGAATTCTCCCATTTAACCTGATGAAACCTGATCCAACTGTTCTGGAAAGACTATTCCCAAAGGGCTATAAAACTGTGCATACCCTTTGATCCAGCAATACTACTACCAGGTCTGTATCCCAAAGAGACTTTTTTAAAAAAGGAAAAGGACTTATATGTACAAAAATATTTATAGTAACTCTGTTTGTAGTGGCAAGGAATTGGAAACTGAGGGGATGCCAATCAATTGAGGAATGGCTGAACAAGTTGTAGTCTATGATTGTGGTGCAATACTATTGTGTCATAACAAATGATGAGCAGGATGCCTTCAGAGAAACCTGGAAAGACTTACATGAGCAAGTGAGCAGAAGCAGGAGAACATTATAAAAGTAACAGCAATATTGCACAATGATCAACTGTGAATTACTTAGCTATTCTCAGCAATAAAATGATCCAAGACAATTCTGAAGGACTTATGGTGAAGAATGCTATTCACCTCCAGAGAAAGAATTAATGAGTGTGGTTGCACAGTGAAACATACTTTTTTGCTTTCTTTATTTTTCTTGGGTTTTTTTTTGGGGGGGTCTGTGTTTTCATTCAAAACATGACTAATAAGGAAATATGTTTTACATAACTGCAAATGTATAACTTATATTAAATTGCTTGCCTTTTCACTGACTGGGGATGAGAGAGAGTAGAGGAGAAATTGAAAATGTGGAACTCAAAGTGAATGTTAAAAATTTTTTCTACATGTAATTGGTAAAAAAAAAATTGAATTTTTAGAAATAAGGAAAAAAAAAGAAATTCCAGGGCATGGGCCAATTTTGAGGCAATTGGACATCTCCTTGTGGCTGTAAGCATGCTCACTGTCATTCTATTGGTCTGTATGAGCTCTGAGTCCTTTGGGAGGCCCAGGACTCTGTGTTAAATCTATATAATAATAATAATAAGTATTGCTTACAGTCTAACCACATTTATTCACCAATCTTGAGTCAGATAAATAAATAAAGAGGCAAGAGCCTGGGTATAATGGCTTATTTTCATCTTGGTTATGTGCTAACTCGCTATTTTTAAAGGAGATCTCTCCCATTATGGCAGAATATAGGTTTTCTTCCAAAAAATATTTTATGGCTACCACAGAGACACAGGATAAGACACTTTGCCTTCAGGTTTCTCACTCCTTTTCAGTTTTACTTTTTAATAATAACTGAACACATACGTACAATGCACTCCAGACCATATATGCATTACTTCCCAGACTGTAGGTATTCTCATTATATATTAGGTATATGACTCACACAGTCTATCTTCATTGTTATCTCACAGTGGAAGGAAAGCTGGAACCTAATTCTACCCTTAGCTTCAATCCATACAGCCAAATCAGTTATAGAATATTCCTGTGTTCTTGTGGCTTCCCACTACTTACTCTGATTCATTTCCATAGAAACCCCTAGGCAGCACATTCACGTCCTAGGGCTACATCTCCTAATTCTGTCAGACTGATGAGCAATGAAAATATTCATAAAGCTTCAAGTTTGGCAATGTAGGGAGATGAATTTTGTTGTTGTTTTACTTTATAAAACACATTGTTCCAACCAATGCTTTCCTTTCCAAGTGCATGTTTCCCACTCTCTAGAGAAAACTAATGCTTCTTGTAGGAGTTCCTTGACCACCAATGTTCTCTCAGCCCAGCTTCCCCACTTTTACTTCATTTTCCTGCGCACCCAGCCTTGACCCCATGGCCTGCCACCTTAGTGATTCACTAGCCACCCCTGTAGAATCCCTGACTGTCCAGAACCTCTCCCATTTCCAGTCTGCTCCTCCTCAAATGTAGTTGAATATACTCCACCATATGATTCCTCTATTCTTTGCAAGATGCACAGAACAGAGAGGGTAAGGACACTGAATCATAAATTTCTTTCAATATTTATGATAAACAATCCTTTGCCAAGTCCTTGCTACTCAACAATCTCTCACCTCTACATTAATTTACTCTCCTTCACCATAGTAACTGCTCCAAACCTTTCATTTTCTCCTCAGATATCTCTTGCAACCCCAACCATACTGACATGAATTACACAAGATTTTTGCAGTCTTTTGGTTATGGGCTAAAAAGGGATGTGGAGGTGCTATGTGTCCAGAACATCATCTCTTAAGGTATATAGTTTGGTAAACAATAGAAATCTGAAGTTCCTTGAATTCTATAATCCCAACTCTTCTTTAATTTATTTATTACTACTACTTTTTATCTAGACTTCTGATTCAATTATCGTGGAAAATTCTCTCTCTACCAAAGCAGATTTTGCAACCAATAGATTTAGAGAGTTACACTGAGATGTTAAGTGACTTTCCCAGGGTCATACAGCTAAGACATGTCCAAAGAAAGACTTGGACCTCACCCCCTATCAACTACCACTCTGCCTTTCAGTTGGATTTATGATACAGAAAAATGACAAGATCTATGACCGTAATATATACAATTCCCTTGTGGGGGGAACAGTGGAGTTTATTTTCCTTAATGATATTGAGGAATGTGGCAAATACCCTTTGTTTCCATGATAGCAATAATTATAACTCATCTTTATATGGTCCTTTAAGGGTTTGTGGTGTGCTTTCGTTATGACTGTGAGCTAGAGAGTTCGTGTTTCACTATCATCTGAATTTTGTAGGTGAGGAACCTGAAATTAACAAATAGAAAAAAAAAAAGAGGGGCAGCTACATGGAACAGTGGATAGAGCACTGGCCCTGAAGTCAGGAGGACCAGAGTTCAAATCTTGCCTCAGACTAAATACTTGACACTCACTAGCTGTGTGACCCTGGGCAAGTCCCTTAACCCCAATTGCCTAAAAAAAGAGCCTAAGCTGGCTTTTGGACTGCTCCTGACTCCAGGTAACTCAGTTACACATAATATCTCTAATCTGGGATAAAATGCCCACCAGCATCTTCAAAGTGTATTAAGTACTCATCTGTGCCTATTGTTACTAGTTCTGGTATCTGTGCTGCAGAGACTCTTAGAAAGAGCAATGTAGTGCTATAACACAGAAAAAGAATCATCCCGAATACAGGGACTGTGAAGAACTAGTTGCTATGATCACCAGAACCAACACCCCTTCATGATTTAAAGCAAATATTTGTCAGAACTAAAGATTCATTGTTAGCTAAAACCAGAAGCGGAGAAGAATTAGAAAAATCATTAATTAGAGTCCTGCTTCTATTGCCAAGTCTAAATTTGTTTGTCTTAACTAGTCTGCCTTCATTAAAATCAGGAGTGAAGTGTCCCTACATGCACTTCATTTAAGTCAAGGTCAGAGTGCCTATCAGAAAAAAAAATAGTGTAGATAAATTTCAAGAGGAAATTTCAGTTTTACACATCTAGCAATGATCCAAACTTAGGCAATATTTTTCACATATTGCCTTTTCTAACCAAGGCATAAAGTCATCTTTAAGCAAATGATTGTTTTTCGTAGTAGAAGTCTACATAGAGATCTGATCCATGAATTTGTTCGTTATTCTTCCCCAATGTTTGCTAATTTGCTAATTATTTTTCTCTAATGTCAGTATTATAGATCATAGAATTTTAGATTTGAAAAAGGTCAAATAGTGGAGAACTAGAAGGCACCTAACAGGTCATTTAGCCCATTCTCCTCATTTTACAGATGAGGAAATTAAGGCCCACAGTTTTCCCAAGGTCTCATAGTAATTTCCTATGGGCCTCATTTCCTCAATTAGAATTGGAGCATCTCAGAAATAAACCCACAGCAGAAAAAGAATCCAAGAATCCCCCATTACAGATAAGTGATAATACAGCACCTTATTGAATATATTAAGTAACAGAGAAAATTTTTCTTTCTTAAAAGGTAGCCTATTCCACTTATAGAAAGTTCTAATTGTTTAGGAATTTGACCTTATTTATAAATTTGCCTCTCAGCAATTTCCACACATTCCTAAATGCTCCTTAGTGCTACCTTTCAGGGCCAAGCCATTACACACACACACACACACACACACACAGAGAGAGAGAGAGAGGACAGTTCTACAGATATCTTAAAGATGGCTATCATTTCCCTATTTATATTCCATTTCAGGGATTTACCCCCCTTACTCTACCTCACTATCTCCTAAGCTGTTTGTTTTATCATTATGAAAGAACTATATTCATATCTTTATCTATATATATCCAGAGAGAGCAAAACTCCCGAAATAAAAAAGAATTTCTGTGTGAAAGTGAAAATTATTAATTATGAATTATTTTTAAAGAATTATGAGTTATTTTTAAAAGAAATGCAGTTATTTTTAGGAACTTGCCATATTAAAATTATATAAACAAATACTGATTTTTCCATTCCACCTGGTTCTGCCCAGGGTTAAAGTCAGAGGAGTAGGTCTTCCAAGATGCTGTCTAAAGTCTCCCAGGCTTTAATGTCATAGACTCATGACCAGGATTTTGGTCAACTGTGGGAACTTCAAAACTTCAGAGGCAAAGGGACATATTTGACAATTAGGAGGAGATCCACACCAAGTTTTCAACACAGAGACAGAAAGCCAGAGGCATGGGGCCCATCTGTATATGTAGGGAAGCAGTAGGATTCAGAGAATAGAAACAGAAGTAATAGTCCAGGGCTAAAGTCAGAGCTGGATAGCTAGAGCACTACACTTGGAATCAGGAAGACTTATCTTCATATCTTTATGAGTTCAAATCTGGCCTCAGACACTTACTAACTGTGTGACCCTGGGTAAGTCACTTAATCTCTGTCTGACTCAGTTTTCTCATCTATAAAATGAATTGGAGAAGGAAATGGCAAAACCATTTCAGTATCTTTGACAGGAAAAGCCCAAGTGGGGTCACAAAGAGTTGGACACATGACTGAACAATAACAACAAAAAGCCAGAGTCAGTGAAACTGCTAATGGTTAGGTCAAAGGACAGGTCCAAAGTTGTTCAAAGAGTTTATGGCAATTTGTCATGCTCAGTAAGATGAGAGCCTCTACTGTTTGTCTCACTCACCCAGTATCTCTAAGCTCTTGAAGCTGAGAGGCTTCAGCTCATCTCAATATACTCTTGGATAGGAGGCATCTCTGTTGGGCAGATCAGTGAACATTCATGAAGATAATATGTTAAATTAATGAGAAAATTGTAATTATCACTAAATGTAACATGTCAATGAATGTTCCAAGTCATGCCACTTATTGTGAACTTTTTTCCTAAATAATGATAATACATCTTTTATGTGAATCATAGCAAATTACAAATTGGTCGTGACTAAATTACAATAATAGGAACATAAATTTAGAACTTACAGGGGCCTCAGAGGTGATATCTAGTACAAATTAATGAGGTATTACAAAAGAGATAATTTCATTTAACATAAAAATGACTTCTCTGAAGTTTCTTTCTATGGCTAGTATTCTGTTTTGGAAAAAAAAACAGCTCAAAAGACATGACATATTATGGCAAATGATCCTCTGTATTTAAATTCATGTTAGTTTGGGAACATTAGAGTTAAATAATATTAGGTCAGTATATTGTAGCCTATATTGCCACTCAATTATAATAAAGCTGTAATGAGCTCAAATACAAGTAGCCAGAACTTTCAAGTAAGCAGAATGTTGAATCTTAAGAGACAGAGGCAAATGGCAGCAAGGTGACTTTATTTAAAGGACTTGGACAAACAATAACTCCCGCAGTCTGATGAGAAGTCAGGTCACATTTTGCCCTTTCTCCTATACCTTCTGTAATGAAAGTGTCAAATGATTCTAATCTGCAGAATAATAGAAATTAGATATAATTTCAATTACAATCTAGTTTTATCTTATACTATGTCTAATATTGCATTACCTTATAATATAAAAGAACAAAGGCAGATCTGTAATTGATGTCTAAATTATTTAATTCTAACTAATATGAGATATAAGCATTCTAATATATGTGTTCTCCATTTCCACAGATGACTAAAAGGGAGAGAAATGGGCTTACACTGAAAAAAGAGAGATTAAAGTTAGGAAGAAGGAAAAAAAATTCCTATTCTGAGGATGATTAACCATTAAAAATGGACTGATGTTGAGATTAGCCAGTTTCCTATCCTCTAAGTCAGGAGAGGGGAGCTGAATTAATTTTTTTAATTTAAATAATTTTTATTAAGTATATAAACTGTGAGCAGAACACTGTACTAGGAACTAGAAGAAATTCAAAGGTTTGATAAAACACAGTCCTTTCTTGTAACTTATTGTATAAATTAGTGTGAAGACACATACATAGATTATAAATGCTAAATGCATTTACAGATTACCCCCAAAAAAAGTACTAGGTGAGGCTGGGGAGGGATATGTTTTTCTTTTTCTTTTTATGGTGGGATATTTGAGGGAAGGCTCCATTAAGGTGGTAGCACTTGAGTTGGGCTTTAAGTGATGTTTAGCCATTCAGTAGGTCAAAAAGGGGAGGAAGGGCATTCTAAGTACAGTACAGAGTCCAGAATGAACAATGGCACAGAGTCAGGAAAGTTCAGGGCCTTTGTGGAGGGTGGAGAGTAATACAGGTTGCCTGGAGCATAAAGTGGAAGTTGAAGATCAATATGCAATAAGGCTGGAAAAGTCAGGTGATACTAATCATGGAGGCCAGTTAAGGGAAACTAAACTTTGGTAAGTAGGAAGAAAGGAATCACTAAAGATTCTTCTCTGGTTGGGGAGTAAAATGACTGTATTTATTCATAAGAGGGATCATTCTGCCAGAGGCATGAAGAATTAGATTGGAAGGGAGAGACATTGGCATTGGAATGGGATCTGTTAAATTAGGAGATTATTGCATTAGGCCAGCCTGGTAGTAATGAGGACAAGTATTAGGCTAGTTGGTGATGAGGACAAGTGTTAGGCTAGTGACCATGGTAATAGAAAGGAGGATGTACAAGGACAAAACATGGCAAAGGTAGAATTGATAGGACTTTGCACGTGACTGGATATTAGAATTGAGGGAAAGGGGGAAAGCCACAGATAACAAGGTTTCAAATAGCAGAGACAGGTAAGTATTGGTATAATTGGCAGAAAAAATGAAGTTAGAAGGTGAAGAAGGCTTAGAAGAAGATGATAGACCTGATTTTGGACATCCCAAGACAGATGTGCTTGTAGGGCATGCAGACAGTGCTGTCCTGGACGCAGCTGTTGATGCAGGTCTAGAACTCAAAAGATTCTGTTTCAGAAGGTCTTCTGAGATGTTGAGACTGAATAGATCCTATTTGTGTGTATTGTCCCATTGAAAGATCTAGCATGACACACATAAATGTGAAGTGGTATAGCGGAGGGTGAAGGGACATTTTTGGATTCTGCTTCCATGCAAAGGAAAGGCAAGGAGAATTCAAGAAGCATGCAGATTAAGGAGAGCATGGAACCATAGCAATTCCCAGCCTTTCCCCCCTCCCCAAACTCTTTAAAACTTGTTCCACCAAAATATCAGGAACACATCAGACTATTTACAGCTTTTCTGTTCTTATTTATCACAAACTCTAAGATGGCCTATCCTTTTCCTACCAAGGTATCCAACATTTCTATTTTGGCAAAAAGTTGCTCTTTATTGGTAAAATCATTTCAATAGCATTTTCTTTCTTTGCCTTCTCCACCTTTTGAAGAATAAAATAAATGATCATTTAGGCTAGTCAAGAAATCCAGCAGATTTCAGAACAGTTGAAGTCCCCCATTGTACCTATGTTTACTTCCATGTCACATTTGTGATCTATTTCTGAAATTCATCATCCATTTCCTTTTTCTGGCCTGGTGGTTTATAGTATATATGCACAACAACATCATTTTTGTTTCTTCTAACATTTGTCCTGTTACATTCTCTGCCATGCATCCTCACTCTAATTCATAGATTTCTCACATAAATATACTTCCTTGAGAAACAAAGCTATTCTATTGACCCATTTTATCTCTTATATTTCAGTCACACAAGAAGATACACATATTGATGCCCACACATATCCAGGAAATATATAACCAAGAAAGGATACTTCCTATCGCATAGAGAAAGCATAGGATAAGATGGGCGATCCAAGTGCTGCTAGAGTATTGAGTAGACACTCTTCAGAAGATTTATGGGAAGACAAGGACAAGGGTCTCACAGGATGAGAAGAAACAGGTTGTGATTACATTAGAGACAAAAATATTCATATAATATTCATGTCTGTTTAAGTAAGATCCTTTTGAAAAAATTTCCCCTCCCATTGACAGATTCCAGATTAGATTAGAAAAAGCATTTATTAAGCACTTACTACGTAGCAAGTATTGTGCTAATTTCTGAGGATACCAAAATGGAAAAAAAAAAGAATCCGTTACTCTAAAAAAGCTTATGTTCTAATTTGGGGAGACAACACATAAAGACACTGTGAGAAATGGGGGGAAGAAGGGAAATAGTGTGGAGTTGGAGAACAGAGGAGAGTTTGTCTAGAGGGGGACGAGTATGACTGAGACTTCTTATGAAATTCCAGTTAGTAGTCATATTTTTTGAAGCATTAGTGCTAACTTTCAGTTGAATTTTACCTCTCAAAGTATTATCTTTAGTTCTTTTTATCATCTGTACTCAGGACATTTGTTTATACACATCGGAGAACATGAATGTTACTACTGATCCTCTTCACAAATATGGTAAATTACTGAGATTTACCACTGATTCTTTATCAATTAATCAATCAATTAGCTAGCATTTGTTAAGGTTCCTATCATGGACCAGGCACTGTGCTGGGTATAAGAATTGAAATACCAGAAAATGAGACAATCTATCATTGTATCTCTAACAGGAGAGATACCAAGTACATATATAAGAATGAAGAAAATAAATGTTATTTGTCCTTCATTTTCAAAGAGGACCAATGATATCATGATGTTAGGATAAAATAGCAGATGACGGGTGATGTATAAGTTGTGTGTGAATTGGATTTAAGTGAAGCAGAGTTGTACAAAGGCCTAAGCCTCACTCTGTCTTCCAGAATCATTGAAGTCCAGTGGCAGGACAAAAGTCAAGATGACTGGTGATGGCCCTGAATGAAGTGGATGACCTTGGTGTCTTTGATGTTTGACCAGGCTCTAAGTACTCTACAGTACCTGCTTTATGGCCTTTGGAACAAATTGTTCTCATCCATCCATTCTGCTGGGGGAAGTCTTCACATTCTTGGGGTAAACACTTCCCTATGTCATCAATCCATTTGAGGCCCTTTGGTTACTATCAATCTGATTTAAACTGTCTGCCAAGATGGTTTTGCAGGGTATGGCTGCTGATCAGACTAAAGCTTCTTGGAGCCACAGGTGAGATTTGGGTGATAGACACCAAAGGTGGATGAGCAGCCCTGAAAAGTTAGCCCAGGAAAGTTATCAGGGAGTTGCAGAGTTTAGAGTAGTTTGGGAGATCAAAAAAGGCTTCATGTAGGAGATAACACTTGAGTTTTGTCTTGAGGAGGAAAGAGATTCTATGAAGCAGAGGTGAAGAGGAAGGTCATTCCAAACCTGGGGCATGACCAATGCACAAACACAGAAATGGGCAATGGAGTGCTATGTATAAACAACAGAAAGGAGGGCAGTTTGACTGGACTACAGAGTGGAGGAGGAAGAGTAATGTCCAAGGAGGTTGGAAAGAGGTCAAGACCACATTGGGAAGGAAAGTTAAACAGATGAATTTGTATTTTACATCAGGGGCGATAGGTAGCTATAGATATTTACTGAATTAGAGAGTGATATGATTATCTCTATGCTTTGGGAAAATCATTTTGACAACAATGTAAAGGATAGACTGGAGCGGGAAGAGATTGGAACTAGGGATACCAATTAGGAGGTCATTGAAATGATTTAGATGAGAGGTAAGGAGGTCCTGAGGTACATCATACTATGTATGATGGTATCTGTGTGATTAGAAAGGAAGAGGCATATGTGAGAAATATTATGGGAGCTTTAATGGCAAGATTTAGTAATTGATTCTTAGCAACTGCCTTGTAAGGGAGAGTGAAGAGTCAAGGGTAATACCAAGATAAACCTATGATACTGAAATAATAGTGGAGTTTTCGATAGAAGTAGGGAAATTTAGAAGAGGTGTGGGTTTGGAGGGAAAGATAATGAGTTGCTGAGATGCAATTTCATACCTATCAGATTGGCTAATGTGACAGAAAAGAAAATGACAAATGCTAGAAGGGATGTGGAAAAATTGGGACACTAATGAATTGTTGATGGAGTTATGAACTAATTCAACCATTTTGTAGAACAATTTAGGACTATACACAAAGGGCTATAAAACTGCCCATACTCTTTGACCCAGCAATACCACTACTAGGTTTGTATCCCAAATATTTATAGTAGCTCTTTTGTGGTGGCAAAGAATTGGAAATTGAGGGGATGCCAGCCATTTGGGGAATGACTGAACAAGTTATGGTATGTGATTGTGATGGAATACTGTTGCGCAAGAAATGACAAGCAGGATGGTTTCAGAAAAAAACCTGGGAAGTCTTATATGAACTGATGCAAAGTGAAGTGAGCAGAACCAGAAGGGCATTGTACACAATAACACCAATATTGTTAACAGTGATCACCTATGAAAGACTTAGCTACTCTGATCAAGACAACGATCCAAGATAATTCCAAAGGAATCATGACAAAAAATGCTATTCATTTCCAGAGAAAGAGAGAGAGAGAGAGATTTCATGAACGTGAGTGCAGATTGAAGCACTTTCTTCAGTTTCTTTATTTTCCTTGAGTTTTTTAATGTGTATTTTCTTTTGCAACTTGGCTGATATGGAAATATGTTTTGTATGACTTCACAGGTATCATGAATATCATATTGCTGACCTTCTCAAGGGGTATGGAATGAGTGAGAGGGAAGAAGAAAATTTAGAACTTAAATTTTTTTAAAAAAAGAATGTTATTTAAATGTAACTGGGAAACATTTAATGAAATAAAATGAATTTTAAAATTTTTTAAAGAAAGGTAATATGTTAAAGATTGGGAAAGATCACAGAGCATGAAGAAGTGATACAGCCAAACTCTCTCTTACACCTACTCCAACAAAGGTAAAAAAAGGGCAACAGACAGGGTGGTAATTGGGAAATCCAAGGAGAGATCAAAGTGGGACAGTTTTCAAGCCCATGTTAGCACAATAAGATAGCCAGACAGCTATAGGCACAAGTTTATTAAGAAAGATTCACAGAGAGCCTTTCAGTAAAGCTACTGGATTTGGATCTGTGGCTATACATGGCTGTGCGTGGGGCAAGAATAGGAAGAAGAGCAAGCCAGAAATTATGTTGCTCTGACCCTAAGTAATGCCCTTGATCAAGCATAAATTGGCTAACTCCTTACTCTCTCGGAGCCTCACTTTTTTAATCTGTAAAATGGGGATAATAATGCCTGTAGTACCTGTTTTACAAGATTGCTGTAAGGATCAAATGAGAAAACATATGTAAGGTAACTTCCAAACTTTGAAAAGCATCGTATGAATTTCAGCTCTTATTACTACTCTCATTATATAGATGAGAAAACTGATGCCCAGAGAGGTCACATGATTTGCCCAAGGTCACACAGTCAGCAAATGACTGGATTTGAGTCTGGACCCAAACACAGGGTATCCTTTGACTCCAAATCCAATGCTCTGTCAGCTAACAAGTGTTAATGACAATTGAAAAATAAACTCTTTTATCAAGATAGGCATAAAATATCTTTAGTATTGTCATTTTCATGGGTTTTTTTAACCTACCTAGTGTTTTCATTACTCAGTCGACCCATTTCTGTGATCTGTTGTCATCTACCACTGACGAAGCACAGGCCATAGTTAAGACAAATTGGTAAATTTCAATTAGTCCCTAAAATGTGTTTCAATGCATTAAGATTATATAAACTCTTAATAGTGAATTATTTGTCTGTTTATTATCTTGGGACTCATATTTGGTATTTAACTAATACTAAATTCTTCCCATAATTCAGAAGAATAATTCCATGTTCCATGCTATCCTGAGTGTCTTTGCCTCTGATTAATTTTAACTAAAATGACACTTCTTTTTAAAATGTTCAAGTATTTTATTTACCTCTAAAGAGATGAGGATTGCCCTAAAGTAATAGTAATGCAGCAGTTAACCATGATGATCAGTCTTCATGATAAATGATTTATTTAAGCTATTAAGCTTATATTAGGTAGAATCCTAGTACCACCACCACCATTCTCCCAGCCAAGAAGATATTTAGTCATGTTTTCCAAAATCTCATCATAATGATTTTACACACTTTCTAACAAACTATGCTTTAGAAGTGTTTTCCTTGAGCGACAAGCAAGAACGATATTTTAAGGTTCTGTTTCTTTAAAGAAAATCCATCTATTGGAGTACAGTGAGTCTACAAACATTTACTCCTCACCTACTTTATGTCAAGTGCTATTCAAGGCATTGGGGATAGAGAGGCAAAAATGAAATATTTCCTGCTCTCACATTCTATTAGGAAAACAACATATACAAAATACATATAAATTAATTTCAGGGGAAGGTATTAGCAGCTAAGGGGATCAGGAGCGGCCTTAAATAGGCAGTGGTTTCTCAGCTTTACTTTAAAGGAAGCTAGACATTCTTAGAGGCAGAGGTGAGGAAGGGGTACATTCCAGGTACAGGCAATGGCACAGAGATGAGAAATGGAATCTTTTCTTTAAAGAAGAGAAGCCAACCTGGCTATAGCATAGAGTGTATGAAAGGGAGTAGTGTTTTATAAGCCTAAAAAGGCTTGCTGGAACTTTACCATGAAGGGTTTTAAATGGAGACAATAGGGAGTCACTGAGACTTCTTGAGTAGGAGAGTGGTTTAGTTGGAGATATACTTTAGAATATCACTTCAGTAGCTGTATAGAGGATGTATAGAAAAGGTAAGAAACCTAAAGCAGGGATACCAAGACCCGAACTAGCATAAATGAAAAGGAAGAAGCAGATATTAGAGATGTTGCAGGGGTAAAACTAAGACTTAGCAACTGAATACATGCCCCAGAACATGAGGTGTTGAGTAAAACTCTTAAGACTGAGAACATGAGTGACTGAAAGTGGTAGAAGTTGGGAGGAGTGAATAGAATTGGTGGTGGTAGTAAAGGCAACCATTCCAGTTGACTAAACTCATCCTTCTCTTTTGCTATTTCCAGTAAAGATTCATGAGGATATATTACTGAAGATCAGTGTAACACACTGATGGTTAGGTCGCCAAGAATGTTACAGTTGGTTTTTGAGGTTCATTGCTGACTTCTCTCTTTTGTCTCTGGAGTTTTAAGTAGTCACATCCAATTACGACTATTAGCTCATTTTTACCTGAGGCAATATAATATTCCCTCAAGTTCATGTAGTCCCTTCCTCTGCTGTTTTACAGAGTTTATATTAAAAGAAGTTAGACATAATAGAGCCTCCAGTTAGGAAAATTCCTAACATTTAGGCAGAGGTTTGGATCTGCCCTAACTCAAATTTATGTTCATCTCTAGCTAAACTCTGGCATCTGTAGAGTTGAGGCAAACATTCAGATTACTGGGAAATGTCGAGGTAAAGAAACATATTGAGTATGTTACGATATCTGTTGTTGGACAGGAGGAATAGGAAGGGAAGTTGGGAAAGAGCAGAGCTTTTCTTGGAACTTCCACTAGCCCTTGAAGAGGTAGGCACCATTGAGGGTTTTAGGAATTTTCTGCTCTGAGATGCCTACAGGTGATGATGTCGATCCCTAACTTTCACTTCTCTGGCATAACTCAGTTCACCTTTTGCTTTCTCCTTTTTCTTAGGGTTGTTCCTAGGAATAGGAAGGCTGATTATTGTGGCTGCTGTTGAGATCTCTACTACTTCCTCTCCTTCTGTTTCTTAAAAATTGTGTGTATCTCTTTAGGAACTCTGGGGTCTGAGTCAATTCCACCTCAAAGACAGAAGTTTAAAGGTTCAAACGTCTGGCTCAGAGATCAAGACAGTCCCAAGTAGCTTCTAAGGGCAGAGATGAAAATGCTTGTTCCTCTGAGCTACAGATCTCGACACCAGTCAATTCTCAGACTTCTTCTATGTCGGTATAGTTGTTCAAGGCTCCCTTTCTGTGTATTAGCAGACTAACTATATCAGGGATGGCTCAGTAAGAGTCTATAGATCATGAGTTGTTTGGCAGGAGCATGATGCCATGTCTGATATGTGTTTCTGTTGCCTCTGATCCTGCTACAGGGCTGTATGGCCAGATTTTTCCACAGCTTAAAGATAAGGAAGGATTGAGACCGTGTGGGTATTGAGACTCTCTGGTTAGAGCTACCTGAGACACGGTTGTTATATGTTGATTTAGGGGATTCTACCTTAACCTGGGACAATGCAAATCTCGCCCTAAGTGAATGGATAAACCCCAATATATTTCTTGATGCAGACTCAATTGTAACCTGTCTCCTCAGGCCAGAAACTTGAGGAATTATCAAAATGGAACCCATTTCTCTTGCAATTCTGGTGTGATCCCAGCCTGGCCTTCTCAGAGTTCTCCAGAAGTCCAGAGTGGTGGACCAGCCTTTGTTCATTAATATGTATCTGACACATTAATGTTCCCAATGACAAATATCTATGGTGACATTAATTGTACATAAATATTATATGCAGTTCGGGATGGAGAGATAAGAAGTAGAGTTGAAATATACCTTCTTTTCCTTTTTCACAACAGATCCAAATCAAGGTCTGGATTATGGGGGAGATAATCATTCTAAGGAGGACTAGGTAGCTGCCCAGTTTCTGGGTAGAGTTGAGAACTCTATGTATAAAAACTTCTGTTTGGAAAATAGAATGGAATACACATTGAAACAATGACATGAGTTCCATACACCTATAATTCAAACCTGTTTCAAAATAAGAGCTAGCATTTACATAGGGAAAGGAGAGGAAACAAGCATTTAAATAGTGCCTATTATGTGTTAGGCATTGTGTTAAGTGCTTTTTACAAATATCATATCTTTTGATCCTCACAACTGTACAAGATGGATGTTTTTTATAATCCCCATTTTACAATTGGGTAAACTGAGACAAACAGAGGTTAAATGACTTGCCCAGAGTCACACACCTAGTTAAGTGTCTGAGGCCAAATTCTAACTCAGGTCATTTTGACTCCAGGACCAGTGCTCTACTAGTGCTCTACTAGTTGCCTCAGCTTTAAGGTTTGCTAAACACAGAACTTACTTAGCACAGGATCTGGCACACAATAGGGGCTTAATCAATGCATATTGTTGACATGTTTTCTTATTTAACCGGAACAACAATTCTGTGAGATTGGAACTATTATATCTCCATTTTGCAGATGAAGAAACTTGAGACTGAGAAAGATGTTAAGTAACTTGTTCAGGTCACACAGTTAAGCAGGTGCCTGAGGCAAAATTTGAACTTGTTTTCCAAACTCTAAGTTCCCTTTCCTATCTGTTTCACCACCTAGCTGCCTCAAAAAGTTAACTAGTAAAATTCAATAGCTTTGATTCTACAGAACATAGAATTCCAATTAGCAAGTGGTGAAGAGGAAAACAAGACAAGGAAATTAGGAAAACAAAACCAATATGGATAATGTTCCCTATTAACTAAGCAAGCCATGCCCTCATCTTCCCTCTTTAGTCAACCCAGGTTGCAGGGGGGCAGTTGGCAGCCTAAGTGAAGCAGCTGATGGTGGACATCTGGTTAGATGTTCAAAGGAAGGAAAGATGAAAGCCAGAAAGGAATGTTTTCCATAAGGACTTCAAGAGAAAGGACAGAAGCTTTCCCCTTCCAATCCTCACTGGGTGCAGAAAGATTATGTGAAAGGAAGATTACTGTCTGTATCTAATTCACTGGTTCCTGTTGTGACCTCATTAAAAAGTAATCTCCAGGTAGCCTAGGCTTTCCCAAAAGATGAATTCCCCTCCCCACCCTTACCCCCCTTTTTAAAAAAAAATCAGTACATAATGTTAACCAGAAGTCTCCAGGGTTCTTGGAATTTCTATTAAAATTCCAGTTGCTACTCCAGTTGTTACTTCAATCCTAGTTTGTGTTAACAATTCCAAGCTATCATTAAATTTGCTCAGTTTTCATCCTGGTTACAGCAGAAGTGGTCATTTAGTGTCTCTAGCTTCCTTTATCCCCAAGACTATGATGGAAAATGGATACTTTTTGTCCATAGGCTGCTATTTTCTCTCTCTCTCTCTCTCTCTTTTTTTTTCAATCAACTACCACTTCTGTGTCCACTGACAGAATTATTAGTGGATCTTTGACCATGTACTAATCTACAGGTCCACTACTGGGCCCTATAATTATCAATGACTGTTCTGCTGGTTAACTTGTATGGTTCTAAATTTATCACTTAAAAGAAGTTATTGTCACTAAAACACCATCCCCACTGCTGTGTCAGGCTGGCAATTTCCTGCCCCATTGTTTGCTTCTCTACGGATCATTTCCATGTCAAGGAGTTTTTGAATCTGATCATTATCTACTGCTATTCATTTGTACTACTCTCTTTAATTAATGAAAATGTCACCAGATTTAGAGAAAATGTACATCATCATCGCCAACACTGATTGAATGATTGTCTACTGCATCAAAGTGCTGTGTTAGGCACTGTAGACGTAGAAACCATAAGGCACAATCACTACCCCTAAGAAGTCTGCAATCTAGTTGGAGAGATAGGGCATATATATGATACTTAATATTTGTACTTATCTAGAAATTATTAATTTCTTAAAATTGCTGCAAAGGGCCTCAAAGAAGTACTGTATCAAAAGGGTCATGTCCAAGAAAGAATTTCTTTTTTAGATTTTATTTCTTTTTTATTTTTCTTATCTAATTATGTAAAACCAGTAAGAACAGAGAAAAAGAGATTTTTTTATCCTGTTTTTTTTTTAAAGAAAAAAAGTTAATGTCTTTCAGATACTGTGATCATTTCCTGGTTTGGACAAAGATTGCCTGCATGACCTTGTCATTGAGATGATTCCTAGATCAACATATTCAGTCCTAATCTGGACTTCCAGTCTGGCATTCCCAAATGCCCTCTTGGTATCTCAAATAGAATATTCCATAGGCATCTCAAACTCAACATGTCCAAAAGAGAACTCATTGGACTTTCCCCCAAAATAAATCCCTCCCCTATTCAATTTCTCTATTACTGTTGAAGGAACTACCTTCCCAATTCCCCAGGTTTGTAACCTGGTGTCATCTTCAACTCCTCTCTCTCACTCAGTTCACATATCAAATTTGTTGCCAAGTCTTGTCATTTCTACCTTTACAACACCTCTTGTATTCATCCCCTTCTCTCCACTCACAGCCACTACCTTGGTGTAAGCTCTCACTAATCCTTACTCTTGAATATATTGTATTAGCCTTCCGATTGGTCTCCCTACCTCGAGTTTTCCCCTGACTTTTACTCATCCTTAATGCAGTTGCCAAAATGAGTTTCTAAAACATAGGACAAACTTCGCCCTTCCCGCTTTTTCTTACCCCTTCCCTGACTCAGTAAACTCTGTTGGTTCTGGATTGCCTCCATGATGAAATATAAAATGCCATGTATAACACTGAACGCCCTTCACAACCTTGCACCTTCCTATCTTTCAAGTCTTCTTACACTTCATTCTCCTCCACATACTTGCCTTCTCACTGATCCTAAAACATGACACCCATCCCCCAATTCTGTGCCTTTGCACTATCTGTCCCTTATACCCAGAGTGTTCTTTCTCTTCCCCTCCACCTCTTGGCTTCCCTGGCTTCATTTAAGACTCAGCTCAAATTCTACCTCCTGCAGGAAGCCTTTTCAGTCTTCCAGTCTTCTAATGCCTTTCCTCTGAGATCACATTTCATCTGCTCTGTGCGTATATTATATGTACCTAGTTATTTGCATGCTGTCTTCCCCGTTAGAATGTGAATTCCTTGTGAGCAGGGATCCTGTCTTTGCCTTTCTTTGTTTCCTCCACATTTAGCTGGGTACCTGAAACATAGCAAGCATTTAATAAATGAATGTTGACCAACTGACTGACATTTATGTGTACTAATCAAATACCTCTCATTTAAAGTTTTGCTCATTTTAAATTCATGATAAAGTTTTGTTGCAAACATGAATTAATTACTGATAACAACACCCTTGTAAGTTGTTTTAACTTTCCAATCTTCTGACACCTTCTTCCCCAACTCGCACTCTTCAGTCCAATGATACTGGCCTCCTGACTGTCCCAAGAACAAGATGCTCCATCTCTTGGCTCTGGGCATTTTCTTGGGCTGTCCCCCATTTCTAGAATGCTCTCCCTCCTCAACTCTGTCTACTGAATTCTCTGGTTTCCTTGAAGTGCTAACTAAAATGCCAACTTTTAGAGGAACACTTTCCCAACCTCTCTTAATTCCAGTGCCTTACGTCATTAATTATTTCCTATTTATCCAATATATAACTTGCTTTATATATATATTTGATTGCATGTTTTCTCCCCAACTAGGTTATAACCTCCTTGAGGGCAGAGACCATCTTCTGCCTCTTTTTGTATCCCCAGTGCTTAACACAGTGCCTGGCACATAGTAACTACTTAATAAATGTTTGTTGATACATTAATTGATTATTACTAGTTAACATTTATCGAAAACTCATGGTATGTTCTGAGTCCCATCTATTATTAAAACAAATGATCAGCCCTTATCTCTGAATTTGTAGACAAGTAAACAGCAAATAAGATAAACATACTACATAGACACTTAAGAAGTATTTTTGCCTTCAGTCATTTTTTTTCCCTTCTTTACTCTATCCATTTTATAGTAGTAGTGAGGCAACTAAAAGGTAATTTTATATGCAAGGAGATCAGAAATGCAACAACACTTCCAGCTCAGTGCAATGTTCCAATCTTCTGGATCACACTTTTTTTTATAGAAGGGTCATGGATTTTTTCTTTGGTGCTATGATAGCCAATTATATGTAATACATGTCATACATGTGACCTGTGTTGGAATCTTCCTCTCTTCCCCAGCATTCATTTCTTCTCCTTTGGCCCATGATGACTTAGGAAAATAGCTTACTTTCTAACTCTAGGGAACAGTAAAAGATATAACCTCTACTTGGGCTGTTAATTAGGATAAATTAGATAGATAAAGATAGATAAGGCCTCTATTGAGCACTGACTACATGCCAGGACACTGTGCTAACAAAAGCAATAAGAGAGTTCCTGCCTTCAAGGAGCTCACATTTTAGAAGCAGAAGACAGCACATGGGGGTGGAGAGGGTAAAATATTCACACAGGGCTGGAAGGGAAGGTGGGGAGGTGGTCTGGGCTGCAGTATCATGGGCTGGTTCTGGTTTGAAAAGAGCATGATGGGGGCAGGTAGGTGGCGCAGTGGATAGAGCACTGGCTCTGAAGTCAGGAGGACCTGAGTTCAAATCTGGCCTCAGACCAAACACTTGAGACTTACTAGCTGTGTGACCCTGGGCAAGTCACTTAACCCCAATTGACTAAAAAGAAAAAAAGAAAAAGAGCAGGATGGCAGGCATGTTCAGTTGGAGGAAGAAGCCTGGAAGGAAACATATGGAAGGAAACATTGTCAGTTTAAGAAGACTTGCTAGGACAGAGGTGGAGAGTCTGGGGCATCATGGAGCATCATGATTTGAAGGCTAGTAACAACTTTATGTAATGTGAATAAACCCATCCAAATAATTGGAGGTAGTGCTTCAGTGGAAAGAGGCCCAGAAGACCTGCCTCTGTTACTTACCATCTGTGTGACATTGGGCAAATCACCTAACCGCTCTGAGTGTCTTAGTTTCTTCATCTATAAAACAAAGGATTTTTCACCTGATAATCTTTAAAGTCCTTTCTAGCTCTAAATGTATAATCCTATGCTCTTAATGCTTAAGGATTATAAAATGGGGAACACTTGGGTTGTAATGTAATGGGGAAGTGTCTTATCATTTGAACCAGAGGTGGAAAATACATTGAAGGTGGAAGAATGATCATCTACCTGAGCCTTGGGACCTTTATTAAACAGGATTAGAAAAAAAAACAAGAATTATAAGGAATAACTCCAAGAACAGTTTCAAGGATGGGGGATATGCAACTTAGAATCACAGAATATCAAAGTTGGAAGGGAACTAAGAGGACTTCTAGTTCTACTTACATCTGATGAAGAATGCTCTCTATAAAATCTTCCCCCAGGTCAGCCAGCCATCACTTTTGAACAACTTTAATTTGGGGATGACTATACTTCTAGGGAGCTTAAATCAGCCTCTTAGCCATTTCCACCAATTTCTCTCAGTTCTTGCTTCTGAGGCCAACCCAAATATGTCTAATACCTCTTCCATTTGGCAGAATATCAGATACTTAAAGACAATTATTTTTCTTTTTTCCAGGCAAAACATTTTCATTCCTTTCAACCAGTCCTTGAATGCCCTAATCTTAATACCCTCTTTCTGGTTGAATTCTGGTTCAGGTAAGTCCCTTGTCTCATGCCCTGTTGCTAAAGCCATGAATTTAGCTCAGAGAGATCTGTGACCTCAGCCAGATGGCAGTGGGCTACCTAATGGCCATGATAGCATCTTAAGAGTGGATACCTGCAAAAAGCTGCCATGAGTGGGCAGTCTTGCAAATATGTCTCAAGTATATACGTCTGAGTGAGTCCAGGACTTTACTGATGCCAAATTAGCTCTCAAGACCCAGTTGTTAAATCTTCAGTGTGAGCACTTACAGCTCAAAAATTGGCAAAGGCTGCAACTCAGGGCCTGATTTATTATTTTGTTGACAGTCTAGAATCTTAAGATAGAGAAAGTGTTAATTATGCAGATTAAACTTTCAATTGTGTTGTATGTACATTTCTTTTTTCAGAGAGCTAGTTGTTAAACATTTATCAGTGCACTATTGGCTGAAGATTCTATGAGAGGATACCATGAGTGGCTATGAAGAGCAAATACCAAGAGGATGGCATGAGTGGCCCCTCTAAATAAGGATGGAAAGAAACTGAAGCATAGTCTTAAAAATTCTATACATATAAAAATATAACCATGAGATATATATGTATATGTACATGTACATGCATATGTATATATGTATATATAAACATATATATGCATATATATTTATACACACACATATATGATGTTAAAGAAAAACTGATTAAATCTTAAAGTTTTATTAAAGGAAATTGTAATCAAAGCATAGTGTATATTATCCTAGTACGAAGGTTCCTTCATGCTGGGGTAGATCATGGCTCCTTTTAGGTAGCCTTGATTTTGGCAGTAGGGGAGGCAATGAAAAGCTTTTCAGTTTTTCTTTTCCTCTTCTATTTCTTCCTTCCTTCCTTCCTTCCTTCCTTCCTTCCTTCCTTCCTTCCTTCTCCTTCCTTCCTTCCTTCCTTCCTCCTTCCTTCCTTCCTTCCCTTCCTTCCTTCCTTCTTCCTTCCTTCCTTCCTTCCTTCCCTCCTTCCTTCCTTCCTTCCCTCCCTCCTTCCTTCCTTCCCTTCCTCCTTCCTTCTTCCTTCCCTCCTTCCTTCCTTCCTTCCTTCTTTCCTTCCTTCCTTCCTTCCTTCCTTCCTCCTTCCTTCCTTCTTCCCTCCCTCCCTCCTCCTCCTTCCTTCCTTCCCTCCCTCCTTCCTTCTTCCTTCCTTCCTTCCTTCCTTCCTTCCTTCCTTCCTTCCTTCCTTCCTTCCTTCCTTCCTTCCTTCCTTCCTTCCTTCCTTCCTTCCTTTCTTTCTCTTTCTTCTTTGTGTTGTGGCACCAGGAAAAGCAAGACTTTCTCCAATATTAACCCCGGTCATTTGTGCTATGAGCATATGGGTCTGTTATCTTAATGAGGGAGGACACTTGCTTCACTGTTGCAAGTTATATCCTGACCACATTTTCTTACACTGGATGATTTGTTTTTTCATCTTGTTGTTTGTCCTTCATTTGGAAGAACACCAATGATATCACAGGTGATGCTTGACTCATGCATGGATTGGATTTAAGTGAGGAACAGTTGCACAAAGTCACTCTCTCTTTCAGAGTCATTGAAGTCCAGTGGCAAGACAAAAGTCAGAAAGACTGGCAATGGCCCTAGATGTAGTAGGTGACTTTGGCATCTTCCACGTCTGACCGAGCTCTAAGTGCTGCACAGTGCCTGCTTCAGCCACCTTTGTAGCCAGTGGAACAAATTTTTTTCATCCACCCATTCCATTGGAGAAGTCTTCATGTGCTTCAGGTAGACATCCCCTTAATTCACCAATGAGTTTGAGACCTCTCAGTTACCTTCAACCTGCTTTACCTCATTTGCAGAGATGGTTTTACCAGGGTATGGCTGCTGTGCATGCTATAGCTTTTTGGGGCCACGGGTGAGAGTTGGATGAGTGATGGACATGAAAGGTGGATGAGCAGCCCTGAAAAGAGCTTGGCAAGCCCTCATACCAGAGGTGCTAGTCTCTCCTGAATACCCCATGCACCGCTATAAAGATCCACCCCTTTCCTGGTTCTTTTGACGTCTGCAGAACTGATTGTCTTGGTATATGTGGTAAATGATAGTAGAATGATAGGCTTAAGAGCTAAGGGAAGGGAGGGAGGATCATCTAGCCTGAACTCATTTTATAGAAATTCCTCCGGATTTCTCCATCATGCCCCAGAAAATTCTTCATCCTGGAAAACCACTTCAGCCCTGGAATTCATACATTGGAAGCATCCTCAACCCCTGTGTGTATTGGATGTCTACTCTCAGAACCCCCATTTATATAGGGTGCACAGTGCAACCATCTCTTCATTTTTTGTTTTTTGATTTTTTTTTTTGGTGAGACAATTGGGGTTAAGTGACTTGCCCAGGGTCACAGAGCTAGTAAGTGCCAAGTGTCTGAGGCTGGATTTGAACTCAGCTCCTCATGACTCCAAGAGTGGAGCTCTATCCACTGTGCCACCTAGCTGCCCCCATCTCTTCATTTCTTACCAGGCTCCTCCACCACAGTACCCCTCCACCATGCCCCTTCCCCATCAGGGTACCTTCTTCTTACCTGCCCTCCATTCCTTTGCAGTTTCCTTTTATTTAGCCACTGAAAGCAAAAAACTGTCTTACTTTTTTGTTTGGATTATACTCTCAGTTTAGCATAGTGGTTGGGACACAGTAAGCAACATAAATAGATACTTGTAGACTGAGTGAATACAGAGGGAAGAACTAAAGCCAAGACAAATAAATTGCTCAATATCACACAGAGAGTAGATGACAGAGCTTGGATTTGAACTCATGTCCTGTGACTGAACATCTCTAATACTTGTCACATCATTGTTTTCCAATAATAACCACTCACACGTTACAGTATTTGTTTTTTTGCCTTAATTCCTATATTTGACCTTCACTTAACTTAGTGGAACTTTTAAAAGTCCATGAAATTTTCAGAGTCACTTTTAGAACTAAAAGCAACATTCTTCAGTATTTAGTTGATAATTTTTCTCTTGGTTTTGCTTGTTCATTCAGCTTTCTTTTCAAAATTAAACATCTAGTCTGCTCTGGCTGCTTTGCCTTCCTGAAGAAATTTAGCCTTCCAAGTGACAAATTTATGGCCATATGAAAATAGAACCCTGGAAATGTGAAATGTGATATTTCTGTAAACTTTCAAATGACACATCATATGAACATCAGAGTTTGAATGCTCTGAAATAACATTACACAGATACATGTATAAGTATATATATGTATATGCTATTGCAGATTGAAAAATACGTATCTAAACATTCAGGCAATTGTAGAAGTGGGCAGGGCATGAGGAAGAAGAGAGATAGGAAGGCATTAAAACTATTCAGGCACTTACGTCATTATATATTCTATATACCTTATATATTCTATATACATATATACATACATATTGAAAAGAATGACAACTGGTTTTTCCCCTCTTTTACAGGTAATGAATGTTCCCAGGTACATATATATACACACACATACTCGTATATGTATACACACAAGCTCATATATTTATATATATATGCACACATATGTGTGTATGTACACATACACATATATCCATTTGCTTTGGAAAGAATCATTTGGACATGTCTATCAAATGTCAGCTTTACGTTCCAGCGTAGATAGTTACCTGAGTTCTCTGATTTGAGAATGCATCAGATAGGAAATCCTGGGACCAAACATCATTTGAAGGTTATCCTACCACCACCATTACAGTGCAATTCTTTTGAATCATAAAGGTTCTTTAATATTCAAGAGTTCCCTCCTGAAAAACAAATCCCTCTGGAAGGGTCCATACCTCTTGCCCACATTCTCTAACAATTTAATTATCATTTATTAATTTGGAAGGGATTAGGAGGGATGAGCACAAGGGGAAGGTTAGGAAGGCCAGGATTCCTGAGGTGGAGGAATCAGGAAGGAGGACAGAAAAAAAATATGCTCCTAAGTTAAGAGGAAAGGACAATGGACCAACCAGGACCATTTCACCATTGCCCGAAGGGCTTTCTGGGCTTCCATGTAAAGAGATGCCAGGACAGAAGCCCACCACACATAAATATTGTAGGATATAAAGGATGTATTACACATAGGGGAAGGAAATTGTAGAGTGTAGCCAAACAAATCTTAGGAGAATATTCTGTCATCTGTGAGATCACATCCTCTTTCACTTCATCAGTAGTCACATTATGCAATTCAACTGAAAGAAAATTGCTGAAACATCTCTGTGCATGTGTGCAAGTAAGACAGCACCTGTCCTAAAGTGAGGGAGATGTTTCTTCAGCATATAAATTCATAATATTATGCCAGCTTTGCTTTTTACCTATCCTATTATAAAGAACTTCCAAACCATCTACATCTTACCTATCATTACCTTTGCTAGTCCATACTTGGCACCATTGCCTAAGTAATCTTCCTGATGTGTAGGCTTACTTATGTTACTCCCCTACTTAAAAAGTTTTCATTGGCTCCCCATTGCCTACAGAAAAGAAATATAAACTTCTCTTCTTGGCATTCAAAGTCCTCCAAAATATGGGTCCAGGCTATTTTTTCAGCCTTTTCTTTTCTTACACCTTGCATTTTAGACTCATGGCAAACTGGATTACTTGCTATTCTCCATTCAAGTCCTGTCCCCTCTGACCTCTATGAATGTAAGTCTACCATTCCCCATGCCTAGAATGTCTCCTTGCTATCATTACCCTCAAAACCACCCATGTATTATTTTCTATAGAATTTAATTTAAAATCTTTATTTCACTTTATGTTTAACTGTCTTCCAGTTGATCCACTAAACTTTACCCAACCCAGTTATGATAGAAAAGCAAAAGAAAGTTCTTGGGGAAAGAAATACTGAAATTATATCACCAACAAATGTCGAATCAATCAACAAACATTTTTAAGGGCTTATTACATTCCAAGCACCTTGTTAGAATAGACCCTATCCTCAAAAAGCTTATGCTATATTGGAGGAATGCACATGTATATGTACGTGTGTGTGTGTGTACATACATATGTATATATATACACACATATATGTGTGTATATATATTGTTGATTAAAACAAAGTCATGAAAACCCAGAGAAGATACAGTATCCAGGAGGACAGGTTGATAAAAAGTACCAATGCTTTGGATAGGCCAAGAAGGATGTGATTTGAAAAAAGGCCATTGGATTTAAAAATTAAACATCTCTGGTGACTTTGGAAAGAGAAATTTCATTTGAATGGTAAAGCTATTCAAAACCAAATTGCAAGGAACTGAGAAATAAGTGAGAGAAGAAGTAGAAGCAATAAATGTAGATAGCTTGGCAAGAACATTAGACACCATGATGTACAACAGGTAGTTGTATGGCTGGGTATGTTAAGCCTGAAAAAGATCTATTAGAGATATATTAGTTATCTCTGGTCATTTGAAGGGCTCTCTTATGGATAAGACATTTGACCTGTTTTGCTTGTCCCCACAAGGCAGAACTAGGAAAAATGAGTGAAAGTTGCAAAGAGGCAGATTTTAGCCCATTATAAAAAAAAAAACCCTCCTAATTTTTGTTGTTGTGCAGTCATTTCAGTTGGGTGATGACACTTCTTGACTACTTTTGGGGTTTTCTTGGCAAAGATACTGGAGTGGTTTGCCATTTCCTTCTCCAGCTTATTTTACAGATGAGGAAACTGAGGCAAACAGGTTAAGTGATTTTCCCAGGTTCACACAACTTCTAAGTATCTGAGGCTGGCTTTGAACTCATGAAGATGAGTCTTCCTGATTTCAAGCCCAGTGCTCTATCCGCTTCACCACTTAGCTGCTCCTCCCTCATAATTAGAGTCATTCCCAAATGCAATGGGCTATCT
Source organism: Phascolarctos cinereus (assembly GCF_003287225.1). Lineage (NCBI taxonomy): Eukaryota > Metazoa > Chordata > Mammalia > Diprotodontia > Phascolarctidae > Phascolarctos > Phascolarctos cinereus. The sequence continues at coordinate 488,718,225 of NW_027555847.1, read as the reverse complement.
TTTCAGATAATGGACTATTCTTCATTAAAGGAAATAAAATGAAGGCTAGATGATCACTTGTTGGGGATATTGTAGAGAGGATTATAATACATGTCATACTAAAAGACCTCTGCTACTCTTTCCAAACTTTGATATCTTGTCTGTTATTTGACATTTTGGTGTAAGTTAGTATGTTCTTGTGCCATGTGACAGCTGTAGGAATGTCACAGTGACACTGCTTGCACAATTTCTGCTGTGTACTTTTCTAGAACACAGTAATTCCTGAGCATATTTTAGCCCTGTTAAAGGGTATATCAATTATTCAAAAATAGACAAGGTGCCACAGACATAATTAATGGTCTGATGTTTCAAGGCCTTTTTTATTTACTTCTTAATAAAACATTCACCCATTAGAATTATTAGTTTTTATGCCTGGGCTCCTGCCCTGTAATCAGCCAATTAAATATCTATTGGAATACAATCAGTGTCATAAATCCTCATGCTTGAAAAGTATTTCTGAATCTTATACCAGATAAATAAATCTCTGATTACTTGTGGAACACTAATAGAGAAGAAATGGACAGTCATCCTTTCACTAAAAGTAGGTGGTAGGGAAGGAATAGAAGATCTGCTTCATCCACAAATTTTAACTATCAGAATTTATGCACTTTGCATTCAAATCAATAAACATTTATGAAACACATATTATGTGCCTAGCACTGTGCTGAGTAATGGGAACACAAAGAAAGGCAAAAAGCCCCAAAACAAACAAAAATAGTCCCTGATCTCAAAGAATTCACAATATAATGGGAGAGACAACATGAAAGCCATTATGTACAAATGAGATATACACAGATAAATTAGAAATAATCTCAGAAGGAAGTAACTAAGATTAAGGAATACTGGAAAGGCCTTTTGCAGAAGGTGAGACTAGTTGGGGCTTAAAGGAAGTCAGGGAAGCCAGGAGGTATAGAGAGACCTCCAGAGATGGAAGACAGCCAATGAAAATGTCCAGAATCAGGAGATAAAGTGTCACGTATGAAGAACTGTACAGAGGCCAACATCACTGAATCTCAGACCACACGGTGAGGAGTAACATATGATGAGACTGGAAAGGTGGGAAGAAGTCAGGTTAATGCAAGCAGAGGATTTTATAGTTGACCCTGGATGTAAAAAAGGAAGCCATTAAAGTCTGTTGAATGGGGTGTCTTATCCAGCCTCAGATAATCTTTAGGAAGATTAATTTAACAGCTGAGTAGGGTATGGGGAGAAACTTCTGCCAGGGAAAACAAGTGAGGCTTGCACTAGGATGGTGGCATTGGCAGAGGAAAGCTTTTGTGAATTAGGGTGGAGATGCTCCAAAGCCTAACTTGTATTTGTATGCCTTGGCCCACAGGACCATGGTGTATGCATTTGTAAAGATCCTTATATATGGCTTAACATTTTGTAGAGAGAATTTTTGGTGGGTATGTAGGTATGCATGTAGGTAGTAGATGGCCTCTTCCAAGATTGAGATTCTGGGATCAAGACTGAGTCCTTTGTCTAACAGGCAAGAACACAAACATCCAAGGAAGTTAAATAGCTTGCCAAAGTTTGTTGGATTATGATACACTGAACACTTCTAATAGGAAAGACCAAAGAGTAGTGAAAGAAAAATCTTATGGGACATTTAGAGCTGTTCTTACGTGGTAGTGAAGTTAGATTCTAAGTGAAAGAATCCTGAGTGGCTAAGAAAACAATGGGCAACAGAATGATGTAGCAGGACATCAATTGGCTTTGGCCCTAGAGGATCAGGGTTAGAATCCTGGCCCTGCTATTATTATTTTTTCTTTTTTTAGGCAATTGGGGTTAAGTAATTTGCCCAGGGTCACACAGAATAATAAGTGTCAAGTGTTTGGTCTGAGGTCAGATTTGAACTCAGGTCCTCCTGACTTCAGGGCCGGTGCTCTATCCACTGTGCCACCTAGCTGCCCCTTGGCCCTGCTATTATTAATGTGACCTTGGACCTTCAACCTTCTATTGGCTTCAAGTTCACTGTTGTTTGTCCTTCATTTCAAAAGGGACCAATGACGTTACTGGTGATGTTGACTTGTGCATTAATTGGATTTAAGTGAAGCAGAGTTGTATGAAGTTGTTGGTCAGCCTCACTCTCCCTTCTAGAGTCATCAGAGTCCAGTGGCAGGACAAAAGTCAAGATGAGCAGTGATAGCCCAGGATGCGGTGGGTGACTTTGGCATTTTTGATGTCCGACCAAGCTCTGAGCACACCACATTGATCCTATCTGCCCATTCCACCAGGGGAAGTCATCACATGCTTGAGGTAGATATCCTCCTCACTCACCGATGGGCCAGAGGACTGCTAGTTACCCTCACTACTTGCTCAATGATGTCAACTGGTCATTCTTCTCTGGAGCCCAGACATTCCTAATTAGAAACAGGATTATAGGATCATAAGATTACAAAATAAAACAATTGCAATATACAACAGTCAAACATAGGATTTAGAGCTGACAGGTACCTTGGGCCACACTTATCATTTTGCAAACAAGACCCAGAGAAGGGGCAGGGTTTACCTCAGGTTATCTAACTACTAGACAAGAGAACTAGGATTTGAACCCAAGTCCTCTGATTCTGAATCAAGTGCTCACATGATGATCTGATACTGCTTCTCTCAAATACTTCATAGGTAATTAGGCATTTTGTGGGGAAAGAAGGGGAACTTTTAAAATGGATAAAGTAATTTAATATATTTCCATTAGGATAATTATTTCATATCTATCATAGTACATTACTTCCTTCTCCTTTTTTCAGTTTGCACTTATACATTCTCTCTTCTCTTTTTGTATACATTTTTCAAAGATGTAAGATTGTTGATGAGTTTCCCGTACTCTGCCCTAATCAAAGTATGGAGTATTTGGTGCAGTTCTGCCTGCCACCCATTAGGAAGTATGTGGAAAAGCTGGAGAACATCCAGACAAGAGCACCTACTGCTATGAAGGACTTTGAATTCATGTCATGTGAAGACTAGTTGAAGGAACATTCCATCTAGAGGGGAGAAGACTTGTGGTGGGAAGGGATCATATTCATGTTCAAGGGTTTGAAGGCTGCCATTTGGATGATGGGTTAGACTTATTTTGTTTGGTCCCAGGAGGCAGAACCAGGAGAAATGGGTAGAAGTTTTAAAGAGGTAGATTTAAATTCAATATCAGGACAAACTCCTAGAGCTTAGCAGAGTATATGGCACATAGTAGGCACTTAATAGATGCTTGATGACTTGACTTCCTAACAATTCAAGCAGTCCCAAAGTGGAATAGAGTGCTTTAGGAAATAGTAACTTTTCCATCACTGATGGTCTTTGAGTGGATGACCATTTGTGCGTGCCATGATCAGAATTCTTTCTCAAGTACAGATTGCCATTGATGCCCATGTCAATTCTGATGTTCTCTGCTTCTGTGAAAAAGACTATCAGCATCCTAAATGCAACATGTATTACTACTACTACTACTACTACTACTACTACTACTACTACTACTACTACTACTAGTAAAAATTAAAATAAAGTAGTGGCTTGACTATTAAATAAATCTAGCTGTAAAAAGGAAATTGCTCATTGAACAAACTAAAACTGCTTAACTATACCTTCTGAATGGTATCATGATAAGAGAGAGCCAAAGATTTGCCTAAGATTTCCATTTCTTGTCCTTGACTAAAGATTGTTCCTGCAAACCCAATAGCAAAGATCATGAATGCTTATGCATGAGGATGAGTACATAGTCCTGGATATGTACATATTTGCTGAAATTAAGCAGAGTTGGCACCTCAGCACCTGTCATAACTATTAAAATTCACTACACAAAATTTAAGAAGTAAAAAATATGATAAATTTTATAAAGTAGTTCAGTAAAGGAAGCCCTGAACTAATAATGCTCTACAGTAAAATGCTATATTCCATGGAGAGACCAAGATCATTGTTAAGATATCTTCCTCCAAATATGGGATTTAAAGTGAGATTATATTAAATTTTTTTCTTCTTCTCTATCTGCTCCCAAATGTATATAATATTTTGCCACTTAAAATTGAAGAATCTTAGCTGGATTGGTCAATTTTAATTCTATATTTACTATTTTTTCCCCAGCCTAGAACAGTAAGTTCTTAATTAAGGTATGATTGTAAATATGGACTAATGGATTTAATCTTTTTTCTTCCATTAAAAAAAAACTGAGTTTTTCTGCTTTGTAAATTCAGGTACTCCAGATGTGCACGTGGAGGCCTGCAGAGTTGGAAAAAAAAAGCCTTTTCTTTTAAAGATGAATTTGAAAATGCTTTAGGATGGTCACCCCCCCCCCTTACACTTTTGTCCTATCTGATGAGCAGCGCAGCTCAGGTTAGGCTAAATCTCCATCTTTACTAAGTTAATCACTCCAGGCCATCCCAGGAAAGCAAGTAATTCAGCAGTGACACTGTGGATACAGATGGCCCCCTTAGTTAGCTTTGAAAGTGCTGAGTGAATGTCTGGCATTGCTGCAGCAGCAGGCCAGGCTGGACAAAAGCCTGGGCGCATACAGATGCCCCGCCACTTGTATTAAATCCTCTTTCTGTCATTTACAACTCTTGTCATTTATTATTCAACTCAGTACTGTACTGGGGGCCTCAATTTGCAGGGTATATGACACACAGTAAATTGGTATGTATTATCTCAGTTCATTTGCTAGGGGACAGGTGTTCACATCACAAGAACCAACAGCCCAATCGACAGTAATTGGTGCCTTGGCTAGCAGTCTGAGCCTAGAGGGCAAGGTCTAGAAGTGCATGAAGAATGAACTAATAATAATTTCCACATGCAGCATAGTGCATTTTACTGGAGGCTCTCAAAGCACATTTTAGGCATTCATTCATCCTCACCGTACAACTGCGGGCACTTGGTCTAACTCCAGTTCTATACAGAAGAAAACAAAGGCACATAGTAGCTAATTCAAGATCACAGGGTGAAACAATGGAAGAACTGGGAGGAAAATCTCAAGGGACTTGAACCCTAGTGCCCCCTGGAGACACTTGCCCCTCCCCTGCTCTCATTATTTAATTTCTTAACTGGAATTTAGTTGAGGAAGCCAGGCTGGGGGAATTCAATGCCATCAATTTCAAAAGGTAGAGAGTCCATAGTGTGTATAGCACTGTATTAAGTATAGAATAAAAAAAAATTCCGTAAGTGATACATAGAGACAGGGACAATGTAAGGATAGATACAAGGAAAACATGAAGTACTCAGGGCATGGATTATAAACTAATAAATGTTACTCAGTTCAGAAGTGTAGTAGGTAAACTGAGACAACTAAGTATGAAATGAAAAAATTCTAGGGTCTAGTTTTGACTTGTGCCCTGTGTGTGTTTATATGTATGTATGTGTTTAGACTGTCCCAGATAGTCATGTTCACTTATGAAATTCACTAAAACTGCAAAATTGAAAAACCCTTTCCTTCTTAATGAGAGGAAGGAAAATGGAACTTTCGTCCTGGAGCCCAGGTGAAAAGACATAATTAAAATACCACTTTGGAAAAAAAAAACACCCTACCTCCTAGATGGCATTCAGGTTCTACACAGTAACAAATAGTTATCTATTTAAAAGCTTACATACTCAATCAACTCTGGCCCCTATTTATACTTAATTCAGTTATCTAGCCTCTCTCAAGAAATTCCACATAAGTTGGGCAAACAGAGAAAAGAGAACATGATTTTTTTTTTGTCTTTCTCTTCTGTTCGGAGCTATAACTAGAACAGGGTGACTGGGTCTTTGCCCCAGGTCTTGACATGGTAGAGGTGGTATACTTCCACCTTGCCAAGACAGATAAATAAATCAAGCAACTTATTCTTTAATAGTTGAAGACAACATGTAAAAGGAAGTTGAAAAGACATTGAGGAAGGTACTTGTGAGGGGAGGTCAAGAAGTAGTCCAGGGAGTCATGAGCTAATCTGGGCTTGAAATGTGCGTGGTTGGCATTTTACTTCATAAAATAGAAGTTCCATGGATGAACTCAATATTCAGAGGAAAAGACTGTAGATGTGGAAGCTTTACCAGTGGGAGAAGGCTGCTGGGGCAAAGGTTGAGAAACAGACTCAAGAGTCTTGGGCTGAGCTAGGTTTAAAGTAGACTGTCAAAAACTGGAAATTGCTGGTCCCACTCCTTGTGTTCCACTGACTCATGTACTTGTGGAGATTTGGGGGAAATGAGGCCCCTGGAAAGGAAGTGGGGTCATGGGGCAGCCAGTAGAAAAAAGGGGAAGAGAAAGAGGTGGGTCACTCCATGTCTCAGAGCAAATTTCCATCTCCACAGGCAGATTGGCTTCTGCATGTATTGCCTGCTTGCCTTCCAACCCCATCATCCTACTTACACATTACTTCTCCTGCCTCAAGGTTATTCTCTCTGCCACTGCTATGCCCTGCCTCTACCCCCAGCTGTTTTTGCCCCAGGTAAAATAATTCCAAATTATGTCTCAATTTATATTCACATGGGGTATGCAAAATAGAAACGTGAGCAGACTGGATTTAATTTTGATTTTAACCAGAAAATATGAGGTCTGTCACCATTTTGTGCAATGGGGAAATGATCGTTCTTCATTAAACCTATTTACTTCAAAACTAATACTTCAATAGATCTATGATCTCAGTGATATGAGTACTTTCTTCAGGGGCCCTGATCCCAACCCATCCATCTGATTTGACTTTTGTCAATGTCTTTCTATAAAGTCTCCATAAAAGTCCACCCAACATCCTGAATACCTTCTCCCAAATCTGTTGACATTACTTGTATACTGTTAAGGGATGTTAAGGGGTCTTCCAAACCTGTCTTTTTGTGTTGCCATATTTTCCAGAAACACTGGATCTAGAGTTATGCAGAAGTCCCTAAATGGGTCAAGGATGGACCCCCTTCCCCACAGATGACATGCTTTGTTGTTTGCATCCCAAACTGGACTCCTAGTATGTCCTTGGGTGTCAAAACAGGCACCAGTCAGTCTGCACTAGGTTGGGAAACTGCTTGTGCAGCTAGAACTCTTGTAGATAAGCAGACCATCCTATCTTCATGGTCTAGCAATTCCTACAGGAAAAGAATGTGACTTTTGCCATCACCTTGCTCCTTCCCTTCGGGAGGAGTTTTGCCCTTTTTCTACCTTTACTGAACCTTTCTCCTTCCCATGCCATACCCCTTTAGGTGGAGATTTGTGTTTTCTTCTCATCCCTTTGTCCTACTGTCATAAATATGCAAACTTCTATATGGCTTGTGAACTCTTTGGGTTCCACGTGCATGTTCATTTCTAGTTTTCATGTAAGTTTTGTGAAGTTGTGATTACTTGTTGACAATACTAATACAGTGCATGGATTGTTCATTCGTTATCTCTCTCTCTCTTTCTCTCTCACACACACACACACATACACATACACACACACAATAATAACATTTATAAGACCATCCTCCTCATTTTTCCTGCACACATCTCTTTGATGACATCTTTTTTTTTATATGAAATGTTTGCATTGTAATGTATTTATGCCCATCGCAATCTTTGGGTGATCCATTGCTATGAAGGATCACAGGACTAGTGTACAACCCTGTTCCAAAAATTAAATTTCTTTTGAGGATTTCAGGAAGCCCTTGAAATGATTGGAGATATCTTGGGCTATAACAAAACTTTTAGGCTTCAAAAATATGCAGTTATCTAAAATCCATCACTTAGGGGTCAGAGTTCTATGACTGATTTTGTCATAGTGCAAGATATCTCCAATCATTTCAAGGGCTTCCTGAAATTTTCAAAAGAAATTTAATTTAAATTCACTTTTTTTTTAAAAGAGCAGATATAAGAAATGATGAGCAGGCAGATGTCAGAAAGACCTGGAAAGGCTCACATGAACTGATGTTGATAGAAGTGAGTAGAGACAGGAGAACATTATACACAGTAACAGCAATGTTGTGTGATGATCAATTGTGATTGATTTAGCCTTCTCAGCAATACAATGATCAAGACAATTCCAAAAGATTCATGATGGAAAATGCTATCCACATCCAGAGAAAGAACCATGGAGTCTGAATGCAGATTAAAGCTTACTATTTTCATTTTTTTTTGTTTCTCTTTCTCATGGTTTTTCCCTATTCTGATTCTTCTTCCACAATATGACTAATGTAGAAATATGTTTAACATGATTGCACGTGTATAACCTATATCAGATTGCTTGCTGTCTTAGAGAAGGGGGAGTGGAGGGGGGAGAAGAGGGAGGAAGAGAAATTAGAAAAAAAAAGAGCAGAAACCCACATGGATTTTGATGTGTTATCACGCCCTCCAAGATGTAGCTATATATACCAAAAATACAGACACAGCACAATGAGCCATGCGCCTTGACTCTATCATTAGAAAGAGGTAGTAGGATCAATACACTGACCCCTCTTACAGCTCAGGTTATGCTATAATCTGAAAAGATGTTGAGGCATTCCTCAAGACCTAGTTGGTTCAGAGAAATAAGGACTGAGACAATTGGTGTCGATGCCTAATCACCTGAGCAGAAAGCTGCCACAGGGGAGCTGGAGGGACTCTTAGATCCTTGGCTAGTGAATCAATGGAAGCTTCACCCAACTGGAACAACTCAAGGGGTTCTCAATGCCTGTCCTTGAATATTGTCCTGCCACAACTAATAAATCTCCTTTTTATTAACTGTTGAATGACCTAAAAGTATATGCTTCTGTTCCATTATGAAACCCAAACTACCAGGAGACTGGCTTGAGTCAGGGTCAAATTAGAACAAAAGGTGTTCTCCTGTTCAGGTCATATAGGAATTTTAGGAGGTGGAATACAATTGCAAATCCTAACAATGACAAAGTATTATAGTTACAAAGCTCTTTGGAGGCTGTGAACCAAGAGCAAAACAGCACAGTCCTGGGCACATAGTAGGCTCTCAAAAAAAATTGTTAAATGAATGAATGGTGGCAGTGGGTTGATAGAATGATGGATTTAGTGTTAGGAAGACATGAGATAGAATCCTGCCTCAGACACTTACAGCTGTGTGATCCTGGGCAAATCACATAACCTCTCTCAGCCTCAGTTTCCCTATCTGTAAAATGATTATAATAATAGCATCTACCTCACAGGGTTGTTGTGAGGGCCAAATGAGACAATGTATGTAAAATGCTTTGCAAACCTTAAGTGATATATAAATGCCAGTAGCAGTCTTAGTCATAGTCATAGTAGTAATAGCAGTAGTAGTAGTAGTAGTAGTAGTGGTAGTAGTAGTAGTAGTAGTAGTAGTAGTAGTAGTAGTAGTAGTAGTAGTGGTGGTGGTGGTGGTGGTGATGATAATTGCCATAGTAGTAGTAATAAATGAATGTGCAATCACTGTCTGAGGAGACTAAGTTTTAATTTGTTCTCTGCAAGAGTTTTACATGCTGAAAAAACTAAGCAGTCCTAAACCAAACCACCCCATTTTTTACCCAAACTGATGATATTTCTAATAATAATAGTTAATATATGTAGAATTTTTAAACTTTCCAAAGTGTGTTCCTTAAAACAACCCTGTATCATACGTGGAAGAAAAAAAAATTCTGGTAGGGTAAGCAGAGCAGAATTTATTTTTCTATCATAAAATCACAGATGTTCAGCGTTAGAAGGCATCTCAGTGACCTTTTAGTCCAATTGGAAACTTCAAAGCTTCAGCAAATATTTGTTAAGCTCCTATTACATGCCAGGTCCTGAGGATGCAAAGACAAAAACAAAACAATCCCTGCCCTCACAGAGCTTTCATTCTACTGGGGTAACATGGTATGCATGCAGATAAGTAAAATCAAAGTAATATAAAGAAATTTAAAAAAAGAAGGGCCACTAACAACTTAGGTGGGATGGATTCAGGAAAGATCCTATATTAGAGATTGCACCTGAATTGTGCTTGGAAGGAAACTACAGATTCTGTGAAGTGGAACTGAAAAGAATCCTATCTATAGCCTCCCCAGCTTTTTAGCTTTGCTTTAAGACTACTAAGGAGAGTGAATCCATTATCTCTCAAAGCAGCTCATCTTACTTTCAGTAGTTCTAATTAGGAATTTCCCCCCTACCATATGCCTAAATCTACCTCTCCTTAACTAAAAGATACGTTTTTCCTAGACTTGTACTCCCTCAGGGGCCAACTAGAACAAACTTCATACTTCTTCCACCTGACAATTCTTAAAAGAATTCAAAACAGTCGTTATTAAGCTACTAGTTTTCAGGATGGTCTCAAGGCCCTTTGGATAACATCAACTTGAGGATTTTTGTCTCTCTGGCTATTTTCCTCTGGATACTATCAAGTTTATTTTAATGTCGTTACTAAATTATGACACCCAAGGTTGAACATATAAACTACTGATGTTGTCTTGACCTCTCTAGTTCTGGAAATTATAATTCTTTTAGTGCAACATAAGGTCACATTGGCTTATTTTGAGTGCCATTTATTATACTGTTGACTTCAATTTGAACTTACAAGCTACTAAAACCTCCACATACCTTTTTTTTTTCCCAGAGCAATTTCAATCTAATCATGCCTCCACATCTTGTATTGGTGAAACTGATTTTTAGAATCCAAATGTGAATCATGGTATTTATCAAGCTAGATACCACAGAGAAGAGCTACTAAATAGGAAGAAGAATAGCAATAAGAGTGCCTTAAAATTCACAGAAAATAAAATTCTAGAATCAGCAACAAAATCCATCCCTTATATGTTCATATACAAATGTACAAAGCATGACTGTCAAGCAAGACAAATATCAATATGGCAAATTCAAAATCATAGGTATCTCTGAAATTTGGTGTGATGGGACTCATGGCTAGTCTGTGACTCTGGAAAGTTATATGGTCATTAAAAAAAAAGAAGAAGAAGAAGAAGAAAGAGGAGGAGGAGGAGGAGACAGCAAAAAAGGTTTGGGAATGGAATAATATTGTATCATAAGTAAATACACCCATGTGGTGAAATTCAGGGACCAGAGGAGAAAAGGATGGTTAGGAACATTTGAGTGGGGGGGTAGAGCCAAGATGGCAGAGAAAAGGTAGGGACTTGCCTGTGCTCTCTCCAAAACCTCTCCAAAAAAACTTTAAACTTTGCCTCAACACAAATTCTGGAGTGGCAGAACCCATAAAAGGATTAGGTGAAACAATTTTCCAGCTCAAGACAACTTAGAAGGTTGGCAAGAAATATCTGTTTCACTGGGGTGAGAGTGGAACACAGTCCAGGGCAGGTCTTACCTCAGCAAACTAGCAGTAGGATTTGGGGGCAACTGAGTCGGACCCTTTCAGCCCCAAAAAGGTAAGAGAGTCTGACAACTGGTCAGAAACAGATTGCAGGGTTCCCTTTACTGGTACCAGGGCAGGCTTGCCCATATTTGAATGCGGGCCACAGTCCTGGGTCTCAATTCCAGGGTGAGCAGGAACACTAGCGCACCAGAGCTTACAGCTGCAGGGGAGCTGGGACTCTGGTCACAATTCTAGGGTGGAAAAGAGTGCTTATAGTTGCTCACAGGCCAGAGCACTGTCCAGGAGAGTAGTAAACGCACCTTTCCCTAGATCATACCACTTTGGAAGAATTGAAAATTTACAGGTCCCTGGAATTATCTCTGAAACAGCTGCACCAAAAAACTCAAGCTTGGGACAGTGGACTCTTCACTCCTGAAGCAGAGCACAGGGTTAAACATCAAGAAATAAGCTGGAGAAATGAGCAAACAGCAGAAAAAGATCCTGACTATAGAAAGTGACTATGATAATAGGGAAGATCAAAACACAAACTCAGAAGAAGACAACACAGTCAAAACTGCTACAACCAAAGCCTCAAAGAAAAATATGAATTGGTCTTGAGTCATGGAAGAGCTCAAAAAGTATTTTAAAAATCAAGTAAGAGAGGTAGAGGAAAAATTGGGAAGAGAAATGAAAGTGATGCAAGAAAATCATGAAAAAAGAGTCAACAGCTTGGTAAAGGAGGCACAAAACAAGAACATAGAAGAAAAATAACACCTTAAAAAACAGAATAGGCCAAATGGTAAAAGAGGCACAAAAATCCAACAAAGAGAAGAATGCCTTGAAAAGAAACACTTGAGTAAAGATTAACAGATACAGAAACAAGTAGATTGTGTTAGTGTGGCTGGGGAATATTGCAGACAACCTGAACAGGGAAAGAAAACAGATGCGGAATATAGAAACAAGGTCACAATCCTGAGACAGAGGCATGATATATCTGTGTTAGGGATTTCAATTATCAAGGCATCTGTTGGAGCTCTCTTTTCAAAATAGAGCAACTAATAATTTCTTAGTTATTAGTTGGAATGAGTGAGGGTAACTTTTGTTCTGAACCTGATTCTGTCCAACCAGCAGGGACTGGCTGCTGGGGGGAGAGGATGGATACCTCAAGGGAAATAATCATTTCACTTTAAACTTTGTGGTAGAAATTAGAAAAGCTAATTATGGTCTGGCATGCATCCTAGATTTTTGGATAGAGAAATTCAAAAGTTTAAAGAGAGGATGGATAGAATCTCACAGCCTAAAATCTACATTCATACACACACACACATATGAATACACATACCCACACACACACATATGGAAGAGAGGGCAGTTATTAAAACAAAAACGTAAGAATGTAAGATAGTAAAAATGAGTTCTTTGTACATCCTGCAAGAATATTGTCAATAGGGCCAAAACTCAAAATAAACTGAAAATAGTGATGAAAGGCAAGGACAACAAAGAGGGATTTTTATAGCAATATTATGGGAGGGGGAAGGGGAATGGGAGAAGGAAGGGAATGATGATGAATATCAAAGAAATCGTGCAATGCATTAATTCTTATTTGATTCTATTTTCTCTTCCAAGGAGAACGTCCTTTGGACTGGAAAGACCATTAAAAAAGATTAATAGGGAATTGATACTCAGCATACGTAGGAAGACATTAATGGAGCACTTTCCTATCCTTGATGAGTTAATGCCACCAGACCACATTTCTGATGATTGAAAAAAAATTGAAAGATGTGATCACTTGTATGTTTGAAAGGAATAGTAAGTTGTACATAGTAGACTTGTAGTTTCATGTCAATCATCTTTTTTATTTTATGTTATGGAAATGTTTGTTTTATTTCATAAATTAAAAATAAAATTTAATAATGAAAAAAAGATATGTGATCACTGAAGTACTGTCAATGATCTTTGAAACATTCTGTAGAATGGGAAAAGTACCATAGTACTGGAGCGGGAGAAATTTTGTCTTAATTTGCAAAAGAAGTCTTGAGTAGAGTCTTGAGGCTTTAGACCAGTTAACTTTACATTTATCCCCAGAAAAATCTATACTGAATGTCCAGAAAATGGAGGGATAAATAACCAGTATGACTTCTTGGAAAATGTCATGCCAAACTAACCTCATTTCCTTCTTTATTTTTATTTTTTGACAAAGTAACTAGATTGATCAGACACATGCTATCAATTGAGCCTATCCAAATATTAGCAAAACATGAAAATGTCTCTCATGGTATTCTTATGGATGGGCTAGCAAGATATGGACCTAGTGGAGAATGGCTGGAATTTTTTTTTAAAAAAAGTATTTCATGGTCAATTTAGAAAGAGATCATTGAAAAAAAAAGTGTAACAAAGGTCCAGGCCATTAGAGATGGCCTTTGATATTGAAAACCACTCTTTTTAGGGTCTGGCCATTTGATCAGATTTGAACTCACCTAACCTAACTATACTATCATATTGCTCCATTGTGGAATAGCATTAGAAACTTTCTAGTGTGATAAATAGAACTCTGAACCTGGCATCAAAAAGACCTGAGTTCGAATCTGGTCTCAGGTGCTGTGTGATCCTGGGTAAGTCACTTACGCTATCTGCCTTAGTTTCCTCAACTGTAAAATGGGGATAATAATATCACCTAACTCACAGGGCTGTTGTAAAGATCAAAGGAGATAATCATTGTAAAGTGCTTAGCAAAGAACCTGGAGTATAATAGGAGTTTTATAAATATTTGTTCCCTTCCTTTCTTTCTTCTTTCCTTTGCTAAAATCCAGATAAACTCTATCCACAGCACTTCCATGATCTACCACTTTAGTAAATGTTATCATCCGACAAAGCCCCTTCTTATTGAACCCAATGGGTTGGCTCTTTGTATATGTCACTGTCTTTCTGCATAATGTATATTCTAGAATTTTTCTGGAAATCAAAATCAAGCTTACTGGACTATGGTTTGCAAATTCTTTTTTGTTACTTTTTTTTTTTTAATCAAGAGAGATTCCCCTCCCCCCCATTCCTGAGGCACTTGTCCAATTTTCCAGTCTTTTAAGGATTACTGACAGTGGGTTGTGTTTTTCACACTGGCTATTGTTCTTTCTTCTGCACGGATTGTTGCTGCCATCTTATCTTCAGTGACAAAGAATAAGGACTTAGGTGATGATTACAAGATTCTAGTGAGAAGCAATAAAGCCCTGGAGTAGAATTGTTGTAATGGAAATGGAGGCAACCAATGGTGGAAATATATTAGAAACATATGAATGCAGAAACTAGGTAGTTAGTTAAAATACCAACATACTGCCTTACATAATTAGCTGTATTGATCCTGAGGCCTAGTCTATATAAAAACAAAATGAAATGATGTGAAATTTTTTTGTTCATTTAATCAGTGTAAATAATCAATTTATATAGCTCAGGCTACAAAGAATTTTTTTTGCCCTGTATAATACAAAATGTGTGTGCACATTGATCAAATGAATTGTAAAATTCATATCCCTTCACTTTGTTATTCTATATTCACAGCTTTACACACCTCCATCAAACTTGATATAGTATAGAAAAAAAGAACAAAAAAAATACATTTTAGAAGAGCTAACCCTTCCTCCAAATTGTTCATTTGACTTAAAAAAATCTAAATGCCACTATATATAAATGGTTCCCCAAAGTTTTTAACTAAAATAGTTTAATTGATGAAGTTCCATCTTTTCCCAATTAAAATATGATTAATCCTATCATATTCCCTCAATGTTTCAAAGAGAGATATAAAAAAAAAAGGCACAAGGATAGCTTCAGGAAAGGAGGAAGAAATGTGTCAATTGAAGAGAGGCTGAAAAAAGAAAATGGAAAGTAGAAATAGAAGCAGGGGTATTCTGAAGCCAGCTTGAACTGGCTCTCAAGAGCAGATCGTTAAATTTTCAGTGTGAACTGGCAAATGCTACAAATTGGGGCTCAGTGGATTGTTTTGTCAATTCTCTAGACTTAAGAAATTGATCAATAAAATGCCGATGAAACTTAAAAGTGTGTCCTGTGTATGCTATTATTTTAGACCTGGTTGTTAAACACTTACAAACCCACCTCTGGATAATAGTATCCACTTGCAAGGAAAGATATTGGGATCTAAAAGATGAAGGATTTGAATTAAAGAGAAAGGATAGGTGGAAGAAAAATAGTCTTAATCATTGCATTTGATTAATTTTCTAAGAGTAATTAGCCTGAAGCAAAACTTTTTGGTGAAATATGAAAAAGATACAAGGAGATACAGGGAGTATGGTCCATGTAGGATCATGTAGTAGAAAGAAAAATGGATTTGGAGATAGAAGACCTGAACCTGCTACTAATTATGTGACTTTGGAGAACTTACTTATATAAAGGTGGAGAAAATATGATTTCCCCCTTACCCCAAGAGCGTGATGACTACATCAAGATGTAATTATAGACGATGAGGTGTTAAGCTATTAATAAATGTTAATATGCTATTATTACCATTATGAAATATGAATACCTCTCTCCTACTGAGTGGGAAAGGGGTAATGTAATTGTATGAAGAATGAATTACTATGCTTCTAAGTGATCTTTAAAAGTCAGCTGACACAACTAGAAAGTAGGAGGTAGAACAGACTCACTAGTAATAGTTATGGACTATCATCCTTGTGTCTATATCAGAGAGTAGCAAAGAGGAAAGGGGGGTGTCTCCTCTACTCCACATCAGCTATTGAATCTAACAGAAGAGCTACTTACTTGGGAGACAGGCTACCTAGCAGTTACTGATCCATTTTTAGAGGCATTGAGGCACAGCTGAGGAAGCAGAGACACATACTCTTCAAGTAGTCTTGGATACAGAGTGGTGGTCACCTGAGTTCAGAAGCAGCTTCAAACAACATGATCCTTGATGGTAGAAGAGAGCCACCTTTAGACTCAGGAGAAAGCTAGGCTTGGCAACATAGAGTGACTATACAGAGTGGCACAGAACCTGGGGATCCAGCTGAGCAATTCAGCTAGAGGAAATATTGGACCCAAGGGGGAGCTTCATGAGGACTCCATGTAAAAGGATATTGAAGCCCTTCAGTTCTTGAGTGGCATTTATTCCCTACATGTGCATCTAACTATTTATACTTTGTGCCCTCCACTTTTCCCAGAGATGTTTATATTCATGGGGGAGTATGTCATGGATAGATTGAGGAGAATGTTTTGTAACAACTGACCTTACTTTGCTATCTTAGTAAATACCTTTCCTTTGGGTTAATTGTATCTGTTGGAAAGCATACTTGTGGGGGCTCATGAGCTATAGGAATAAGAATGAGTGCCCAGAGAGTAACCTTTGATCCTTAAACCTGGGAACTGCAGTTTGTCTCTGGATAGCAGCTCAGAGGGATTCTATATTTGTAATTTCTTTGAGCCATAATTTCCTCATCTATAAAATAAAGGCACTGTGCCAGAAGATGATTCCCATGGTCCCTTCTAAATCTAAGTCCATGATCTTTCTTATTCAGATCTTCATTTAACCTTCAGTGATTGGAACTCTAAGCAAATGTACTATTTTCCATTAGTCCAAGCTAATTGTTAATGGAAATCCCATACAATCAATTAGCAAGCAATTCTTAAATATGTGCCATGTGGTAGGCACTGTACTAGGAGCATAGTGACAAAAATGGAATAGTCTATACCCTCAAAGAGTTTGCATTTTATTAGGAGAAACAACATGTACATAAATAAGTATGTATATATATGTATATATATTATATGTATATATAAAATATATATTATATATACCCACTATATATATATATATACCCACTATATATATATATATATATATATGTATACACACACATACATACATACATATATGTGTATATACATGATATATATAAGATAAATATTATGCTATCATTACTAGCTCTCTTATTTGGCACTTTTTAGAATTATAAGATACTTCCCAGAAGTCCTAGGAAAAGAAATAGTGTTGTCATCTCTCTTATTGTTCAAAATGTGTGATACGTGATGACTGCGACACTGATTGGATATTAAATATGTTTTGTATGAAAAAAAATAAGTAGTAAGAGTATTTAGCTCTGGAGTCAGAGGACCTAGGTAAAAATGTCAGTTATGCTACTTATGATCTTAATTATCTTGGGCAAATCATTTAACATTTCTAGGCTCAATTTTCCTTACCTGTAAAGTGAGAGGGCATAGACTCAATAATTTCCAAGGCATTTACCAGTTCTAGAGCCTATCCAGGGCCTGAATAAACTATATAGTACATATATTTATGGTTTCATTTTTATAGATAAGCAAACTTGGCCTTGGCTAAATGAAGCAACTTCCACAGAGTTACCCAGATAGTGCTGTTACACAAACCTGAGTCTTTTGACTCTAAGACTTGTGTTCTTTTTCTTTTACCTTGCTGCCTCTTTCATGTAAATAAAGTTTGGCAGAAGATTGTCACCATATACCTTTGAGAATGTAATTTCAAAGCAGGAATCAATGGTGCTCAGTCAGCAAAACTCATAGCAAAGCTCTGCTAAAAATATTAGGATCTTTTTGTAGATTTCTGGATTAGGGCCTTCCAGGTTATATGGCCAAAAAGATGGAGGACTAGAAAATTTTCTACAGTCTTCATGATTTCTCAATTCTTTCCAAAATAGAATTTGTGCTCCAGCGATAAAGCAATTTCAGCTATGTCCCTGGTTTAGAACATAAAGAACTCAAAGTGGCAACAACTGAATGAACAAACAATGGAGAAGACTAATCTGTAACTAACCCTTACCATACTCACTTATTATCCTTTCCCCTAATACCCACATACTTCAGAATTAGATAGGCTTTATAAGCCTATCCAGGTGCTTGCAAATGAACTCAGCTCTATATTTCCTTTCTGTCAGTAGTGGAAAACAAACTAGCAGAAGCTTACTTAGTCTATGACAACAGTGTAGTAACACCCTGTGCTGCAACAGAGTTTAGAGGGGAAACTGGGGTAGGGCAAATGTGTATATGACTGTGTGGCTCTCCACTAAGCCAGAGGGAAAGAGCCTAATGTCAGGTGGAGATAGTTCTGTTCTCCAAGCAGTCACCAGGAGCACAAACTGAGACCTGTGAAATTCGAATTGCCCGATATGGGCAGAGGTTGAGATGATTTTGAAGTCCAGTTACCAAGGAAACTAATTTAAAACAAACAAACAAACAATAATATTGCAGACAAATGAAGGGAAATATAAACTGAACTCTCATAACTTTAAATGTGAATGGATTAAACAATCCAATAAAATGAAAAATAAAGACAGATTGGATAAGAAAACAAAACCTCATAATCAATTGCTTATAAGAAACATTTTAAAAGCAAAGATGTACACAGAATAAAAATGAGGAGTTGGAACAGAATTTACTATGCATCAGGTGAATCTAAAAAAGCAACAGTTGCAATCATTTTCACTCAAAGCAAAGACAAACATTCGCAACATTGAAAAGACAAACAACAAAACTACATTATACAAAATGTAACTATAGATAACAAATCAATATCAAGAATTCATTAAGGAAAAATTATCTCCACTACAAGAAGAAATATGAAGTAATACAATAGTGGCAGAAAATTTCAATATCCCTTTAGCTCAGAAAGATAAACAAAAAGGAAATTTTAAAACTGAACACATTGCTAGAAAAATTACAGCTAAAAGACTTATGGCATTTTCCAAATGGGTCTGCTAGAGAACATGTGTTTTTTCTCAGTACCACGTGGAATTTTTACAAAAAACTGACCATCTCTTAGGGCAGAGAAATATTGAAAATAAATACAGAAATGTAGAAATAGCAAACAAAGAAATAGATTATAAAACAATAAGAATCAGTTCAGGGAGCATAAACAAAAGACCCAAACCCAAATGGAGACTTAACAGTGAAGTCTTAAATAAAAAGTGGGCCAAAAGTGGAGAGGGGGATCATAGAAATAATTAATAATTAGATGAAAGAAAACAATGATAATATTTTTTTTTAATTTCTGGGATGCAGCTAAAGCATCCCCCTACATATATACAAAATAGAAAAAGAGGACTGAATATGCATCTTAAGAAATTCAAAAGGTAACTATTACACAAGCTTAAAATAAGGGGAGATTTCTTGATTGGAGGAAGCAGGAAGAATGGGCAGAGAGAATTTGAAATATTCTTTTAGATAAATTTTAATTTTCTCCCTCTGCAGTAATATATTAACCCCATTTTCTATGCCTTTCATTATAGCCACCATTTTCCATTTTTCTTTGTAAAACATCCCAGGGCCCCAGTGGTGTTTGCAATATGTACAAATTTAGTGTCATCTGTGAGTTTAATTAACATGCTGACTATTCCTTCTATGATTAATACAGATGTTAAATAAGACAGGCCATAAAACCACCATAAGAGACACTTCTCTTTGCCTTGAAATGTTGCCATTTAAAATTACCCTTTATTTTGAATCCTTCATCCAGATTTCAAACTTTGTGACAGTGCTTGAATCTTATCCAATTGGAATTAATTTGGCAAATAAGCAAGTGTGAGATATTGGTCCTGAACGCTTTCCTGAAATCATGCTATATCATATACAATGTTTATTATGCTCACTTTGGAGTGGACTGAAAAGGCAATTACATTTTATTGATATAGTTTGTTCTTTAAAACCCAGTGACATTTATGATTTTCCTTCTGGAGAGTAATAACCAGGATTGATCACTAACACTTAATTATAGACAGACATGCATTGTTTTTAATTACTTCAAATATACAATCATTGTCTGTGTAGGGAAATTGTAAGCTCTTTGAAGGGAGAGACTATGTGTGCTACTTTCAATGTGTTAGGAAAAGAAGATTGCTCCATAATCGTTTGACTTCAGTAGAAAAGGCAGAAAAAAGAAAACATGACAATAATACCATTCCTGCCCTTTGGGTTGACTACAAATGTTTTACTGATCATAGACCACATATTTCAAGAGTGGAAAGAGAGCTAAGAAATAATATGCAAAACCAGTATTAAGTTAGCATTTTTAAAATAATTTAAATTTATGTTTCTCTTTTTTTTCCTCCTAAGTTAAAACATTAAGAGAAAAGGCAGATAAGTGCGTCGTGTAATAATATGCTTAGGATATCAGGATGATAAACACCTGTCAAGAGGAAAACGGTCGAGCATAAAGTTCAACAAGAACATGTTTGGTAGGAAACTTTCTTGATCTGATTAAGGCTTTACATTAAAATGGCAGGATAAAATAGGAAAACTAGATACTATGGAGCATAAACAGTAATGTAGAAAGAAGAATCATCATAGGACTCCAGAAAAAAAAAATAAGGAAGGATACTTAATAGGCAATAATCAAAGTAATCTTGAAACTTTTTAATGGAAGATAAATACAACATCCTAATTATCATAGAATTACAGAATCCAGGTCTTTTTCATATGAACTGTTACCTAGCTAAGCTTACCCCCATCCTATATTTAAATAGTTCATTTTCTGAAAATGAATGCAGGACTTTTATGTGTCACTATTGAATATCATCTTATTAAGTTAAATCAAGAAGCATTTATTATTTACTATGTGCCAGTCACCCTGCTAAATGCTGGGGACATAAAGAAAGGTAAAAACAGCCCCTATGTTGAAGGAGTTCAAAGTACAGTCTAATTGGGAGAGATGAAATCCAAACAACTATGTACTCTCTTTCTCTGTGCATGTGTTTGTGTATATATATGTGTATTTATGTGTATATGTATATGTATGTGTATACATATACACATACATATAGATACATATCATTTATATCACCTATAGTACATACTATATATGCACACATGTGTGTTTATATGTACATATGTTTCTGTGTCTATACATGTGTGTATATAGATTCATACATATATATATACACATATATATGTGTGTATATATATATATATGTATGTATGTATATATATATATGTATGTGTGTAATTAGAGATAATCTCAGAGGGAAAGCACTAGCATTAAGGCAGACTGGGAAAGGTTTCTTGCAGAAGGTGTGATTTTTGAAGGAAGCTAGGGAAGGCAGGAGGTAGAAATAAGGGCACCAACTATATATGGGCACCAACCACTGAAAATGCACAGAATTGGCAGATGGAGTGTCTTCTGTGAAAAATATCAAGGAGGTCAGCATCACTGTGTTTCAGAGCACATAAAGGGGAGTAAGGTACAAAAGGACTGGAAAGGTAGGAAGCCAGGTTCTAAAGGACTTCATCAGTTAGAACAAAGATTTCATATTTGACTTTGGAGGTAAAGGAGAGCCATTGGAGTTAATTGAATTGGGGTGTAGATGACACTATCAGACCTGTGCTTTAGAAAGATCACTTTGACAGCTGACTGAAGGATGGATTGCAGTGGGAAGATACTTGATGCAGAGAGACCAACTATCAAGCTTTTGCAGTAGTCCGAGT
The DNA here is from genome assembly GCF_003287225.1 of Phascolarctos cinereus. NCBI lineage: Eukaryota > Metazoa > Chordata > Mammalia > Diprotodontia > Phascolarctidae > Phascolarctos > Phascolarctos cinereus. The sequence goes on along the minus strand of NW_027555847.1, from coordinate 488,696,557 downwards.
GTGAGATGATGAGAGCCTATACCAGGGTAAGATTTATTTTAACCTGTCTATAATTTTGGGATACATATTTTATCTTCCAGTGCATTCATTAGTTGTCCTTATCATTCTGCAAATTTGGCAAGCATGCCATCTATGCTTCATCCAAAGTAATTGATAAATATGTTGAAAGTACAAGCACCAATCCCTAATTCATTCCACTTGCTGTTGTTCATCCTCCATTCTTGATGAGGACTGACATCATGAGGGTAATGTCTTGACTTGCCATTGAGTTGGGTTTAAATGAAACAGAGCTGTGCAAAGTCATGAGCCTCACTTTCTCTTCCAGAGTCATGCATCCAGTGGTGAGACAAGAGTCAAGACAACTGGCAATGGCCCAGGATGCAGTGGGTGACCTTGGTCTTTTTAAATTAAGGGCTTTTCCAGGTCTCAGTTTGTCTGAGACAATGCCTTTCCAAAGACTAAGGGCTAGGTATGAATTGAGATAAGACTAGGTCTCGTTTATCATCACAAAAGTATCATTCTGGGGTGGGGAAGACCTTAGAGTTTCTGGGTAGAACAGAAAACAATTGCTATTTTTTGCACTCACTCAAAACCATCAAAGCCTAAACAATGAGCAACAGAGGCTTGGGCCGAGGCCTATTATTGGCCATTCAATCAAAGCCAGAGTGATTTGGATTTAAAGGCATAGTCATGTGGCTCCATTTGAATCATAATGGGCTTTTTAAAAGCCTGTTTTTTTCAGAGCTATACTTTTAGAAATCGTAAATGAATGAAAATTGCACAGGATAAAGAGTAAATTGTCCCAATAAAGCAGGAGAGGTTAGTAAATCAAAGAAAACATTTGAATAGTATGAAAAATTATGGCACAACTAGAGATCCCCCAAAAGCAGAAAATGCCTGCAAGAGAGGAAGAGCACCACATTCCTCTATACCTACTGTAGGAAAATTTAGTCATATGGTAACAAAGCTGAGAACAGAAAGGAGGAATGCCTTCAAAAATATAAAATATACAAATTAATAGAAGGTGAAATAGATCTTAATCCAATTTCAGTTAGGTGACCTAATTAGACCCAAGTTCCAGCCTCAGTTACTAACTGTGTAACACTGGGCAAGTCACTTCATCTCTGTCCACTAAAGACCTCCTTACATGTTGATATTAATGACTACTTTTTTCAGTCTGGTCATTCAAATAATTCTAAACGCATATAACCATACTACTAGATAACTCATATCTCCTCATCTTGTCCAAAATCATAACATGAGAGACTATCAAACACTGTTGAAATCCAGTATCTTAGATCTGTGGAATTCTCTGATCTACCAGTCTAATAATTCCATCAAAAATTTAAAAAGGAAATGAAGTCAATCTCTCACAAACTTTATCTTAACAAAGCCATCATAACACTTTGTGATTATCACTTGCCATCCTAAATGCTCACAAGCCGTTTTTTTTAATAACATGGTCAGGAACTTTTAAGATTACCAACCTAGAGTTGGAAAACCTCCTTCCTTTTTTTGAAGGCATTTGTCAGTTTTTAGTACTTTAAATCTCTCATTTTAAATATTTTTTTCAAGGGATAAGCAATAACGTCTGTCGGTGTTTTCTATACAGTGAGAAACAGTAATGAACTCATCAAGAAGTAGATATTCTTTTAATTTATCTTTCAACTAGTTTATTTTATCTAATTTATCTATTTCAACTCCTTGTTAACAATTTTGTTATATTCTTCCCAGTCTGAATATCCTTTCCCTTAGTAGGAAAAAAAATACTGAATAGTGCTGTCTTTTCTCCGTCAACAATGAATCAATAAGTATTTTGAAATATCTGCTGTGTATCAAGCACTTTGGGTACAAGCACAAAGAATGAAAAAAATCCTACTTACATGGTGCTTGCAATCTAATTGGGGCTTTGTATATGTACACATATGCAAAATTACATAAAGCAGAAATATTAAAGTAATAAATGTTTGCATACATACATAATTATCCATGCTTATGAATATACAAGGTAGTTTAGGAGGAAGGATACTGGTAATTGTGGAGAAGTAGGGGATTAAGAAAGGCCTCATAGGGGAAGCTAGGTGGCACAGTGGATAGAGCACTGGCCCTGGATTCAGGAGGACCTTAGTTCAAATCTGGCCTGAGACACATAACAATCACTAGCTGTGTGACTTTGGGTAAGTCACTTAACCCCAATTGCCTTACCAAAAAATAAATAGTTTTTTTTTTAAAAAAAGACCTCATGCAGAAGATGGTGCCTAAGATGCATCTTTTTTTTTCAATTCATTTTTTTTATTTAGTATATTATTTTCCCCAATTATGTGTAGAAACGATTTTTAACATTGTTTTTAAAACTTTGACTTCCAAATTCTGTCCCTTCCTCCCTCCTTCCTCCCTCTCATTGGGAAAGCAAGCAATTTGACATAAGTTATACATGAGCAGTCACGCAAAACATTTTCATAATAGTTATGTTGTGAAAGAAAACATAGACCAAAGTGGGGGGAGGGGGAGACTTCAGGAAAAATAAAGAAAGTTTTAAAAGTATGCTTCAATCCGTATTCAGACACTATCAGTTCTTTCTCTGAGGATAGATAGCATTTTTCACCATAAGTCCTTCAGAGTTGTCTTGGATCTTTGTATTGCTGAGAATAGCTAAGTTATTCACAGCTGATCATCTTACAATATTGCTGTTACTTTGTACATAGTGCACTTTGCCTTGTATCAGCTCGTGTAAGTCTTTCCAGGTTTTTCTGAGAGGCACCCTGCTCATCATCATAATCACATACCACAATCTGTTCAGCCATTCCCCAGTTGGAGGGCATCCTCTCAATTTCTAATTCTTTGCCCTGAGAAAAGAGCTGCTATAAATATTTTTGTACATGTAGGTCCTTTACCTTTTTGGTTTTTTATCTCTTTTGGGATACAGACCTAGCAGTGTTATAGCTTGGTCAAAGTATTCATGGTTCTATAGTTCTTTGGGCGTAGTTCCAAATTGCTCTACAGAATGGTTGAATCAGTTCACAACTCCACTAACAGTGAATTAAAGTCTCATTTTTCTCACATCCTCTATACCATTTGTTATTTTCCTTTTTTGTCCTTTTAGCCAATCTAGTAAGTATGAGATAGTGCCTCAGAATTGTTTTAATTTGTGTTTCTCCAATTAATAGTGAGTTAGAACATTTTTCCATATGGCTATAGATAACTTTGATTACTTCATCTGAAAACTGTTCATATCTTTTGATAACTTATCACTTGGGAAATGGCTCTTATTTTTATAAATTTGACTCAGTGCTCTATATGTTTCAGAAATAAGGTCTTCATCAGAGAAACTTGATTCAAAAATTGTTTTCACAGTTACTATTGCTAACTGTATTTCCCTCCATCCTATTCCTCCCCTTTATTCTATTCTCTCTCTCTCCTTTCACTCTGTTCCTCCTCAAAAGCATTTTGCTTCTGACTACCCCCTCCCCCAATCTGCCCTACCTTCTATCACTGCCCCACCTTCTTTTATCCCCTTTCCTTTCCTACTTTCCTGTAGGGTAAGATACATTTCTATACCTAAATGAGTGTGTATGTTATTCCCTCTTTGAGCCAATTCTGATGAGAGAAAAGTTCATTCACTCCCACTCACCTGTCCCCTCTTCCACTGTAACAGCTTTTTTCTTATCTCTTTTACACGAGATAATTTACCCCATTCTATCTCTCCCTTTCCCTTTCTCCTAGTACATTATTCTATCACCCCTTAATTTTATTTTTTTAGATATCATCCCTGCATACTCACCTGTGCCCTCTGTCTATATATACTCCTTCTAACTACCCTAATAATGAGAGAGTTCTTAAGGATCATCTTCTCATGTAGGAATGTAAACAGTTTAAGCTTATTAAATCCCTTATGATTTCCCTTTCCTGTTTACCTTTTCATGCTTCTCTTGAGTCTTGTATTTGAAAGTCAAATTTTCTATCCAGTTCTGGTCTTTTCATCAAGAATGTTTGAAAGTTGTCCTGACTGTAGCTCCACAATACTTCAATTGTTTGTTTCTGGCTGCTTGCAATATTTTCTCCTTGACCTGGGAGCTCTGGATTTTGGCTACAATATTCCTGGGAGTTTTTGTTTTGGGACCTCTTTCAGGAGATGATGGGTGGATTCTTTCAATTTCTGTTTTACCCTCTGGTTGTAGAATATCAGGGCAGTTTTCCTAGATAATTTCTTGAAAGATAATGTCTAGGCTCTTTTTTTGATCATGGCTTTCAGGTAGTCCAATAATTTTTAAATTATCTCTCCTGGATCTATTTTCTAGGTCAGTTGTTTCTCCAATGAGATATTTTATGTTGTCTCCTATTTTTTTCATTCTTTTGGTTTTATTTTATTGTTTCTTGATTTCTCATGAAGTCATTAACTTTCATTTGCCCAATTCTAATTTTTACAGAATTATTTTCTTCAGTGAGCTTTTGGATCTCCTTTTCCATTTGGACAACTCTGCTTTTTAAGGCACTCTTCTCGTTGGCTTTTGTATCTCTTTTGCCATTTGGCCTAGTCTGTTTTTTTAAGGTATTTTCTTCAGTATTTTTTCTGTGCCTCCTTTAGCAAGCTGTTGACTCGTTTTTCATGGTTTTCTTGCATCAGTTTCATTTCTCTTCCCAATTTTTCTTCCACTTCTCTTACTTGCTTTTCAAAATCCTTTTTGAGCTCTTCCATGGCCTCAGACCAATTCATATTTTCCTTGGAGGCTTTGAATGTAGGAGATTTGACTTTGTTATATTCTTCTGAATGTGTGGTTTGATCTTCCTTGTCACCATAGTAACTTTCAATGATCAGAATTTTTTTTCTGTTGTTTGCTCATTTTCCCAGCCTATTATTTGACTCTTAACTCTTTGTTAAAGCAAGGCTCTGCTTCCAGGGTGGAGGACACACTGTCCCAAGCTTTAGGGTTGCAGCTATTTTCAGACATACTTCTAGGGACCCATAAGTTTTCAATTCTCCCAAGGTGGTATGAACTAAGGAGAGGTGTTTACACCTCTCCTGGCCTATGGTCTGATCTATGAGTGACACAAGCATTCTTTTCTGCCCTGGAACTGTGAAGAGAGTCCCTGCTCCACTGTGGCTGCAAGCTCTGGTGAGCTAGTACTCCTCCTTGCCCTGGGATTACCACCCAGAACCATAATCTGGATCCAAGTATGGGCAAAGCAACAGAGTCCTGCCTGATTGCTGGCAAAGAGACCCCTATAATCTCCTTCTGGCCAGTTGTTCAACTCCTTTACTGTCTGTGGGCTGAGAGCTCTGGAAGCAGCTGATGTCACTTCTAATTCAGTGGCTCCCAAGGCTTCCTCCTGGTTTACTGGGGCTGGGTCTGTGCTGGTGTGACCTGTGCTAGACTGTGCTCCATTCTCATCCAAGTGCAACAGACCTTTCCTGCTGAACTTCTAAGTTGTCTTGGGCTAGAAAATTGTTTCACTCTGCCTTTTTTGTGGGTTCTACTCCTCTAGAATTTGTTCAGAGTCATTATTAAAAGGTTGGGGGTTTTTGGGGACAGCTCACACAAGTCCCTGCCTTTATTCTGAGATCTTGGCTCCGCCTCCATAAGCTGCATCTTAAAGGAAAAGAGAGACTCTATGAGGTAGAGGTGTAGAGGGAGCACATTCCCCCGGGGGACTCCATATGGGGCATGGCAACTGCAAAGGCATAGAATAAGTAGATAAAGCATCATGAGTGGGGAATATAGAAAAGGCACATTTACCTGGACTTCAGAATGCTGGAGGTAATGTTTGTTGAGGTTAGAAAGGCACATTGTGACCAGGTTGTGTATAGCTTTAAAAGCTAAACATCAGAGTTTATACTTTCTTCTAGAGGTAATAGGAAATGACTAGAGCTGGTTGAGTAGGAAAGTCATGTGATCAGAATAGTGAGTAGTAACTCAAGGCAGGGAGACCAAGTCAGAGGCTATTATAATACTATAAGCAAAAGGCAATAAAGACTAAAGTGGTACCTGTGTGAGTGGACAGACAGAAGGAGTCAAACGTGAGAGATGTGACAGTAGAAAGAGCAAAATTTGGCAACTGATTGTATACACTTCAACAAATTTTCCTATCACTTCTTAACCAACATAAAATTTAAAAACTCTAGTTGTGGTCTTAAGCTTTATCAGCCAGCCTCCTTATCTCTCAGGATCTCAAAGATAAAGTCAATTTTTTTCCTAAGGTTCCAATTATCTCTACTTTGAAAACAGTTTCATTCTCATTGGTATGGAAAAAGCCTAGAATAGCAGTTCCCCTTGTTGCTTCCTGTTCCTTTAGAAGAATAATATTATCAAAGACATAAATTGAGAATTCATCAACTGCTCTGTTTTTACCAGAGAATAGTTTCAACATCTGTGGGAAGCCATCACTACTACATGATGTCTCCACACCAGGCCTATGATCCATTTCCTAAAATCATGACCCATTTCCTAAAATCATGACCCATTTTTTTTCCTTTTGATAGGATGATCTGTAGTATACTCTCAGCACAAAATCACTTGTTCCTCCCTCCACTGATCCTTACCCAAATACTCTCCTCCATGCTTCTTTCTTCTCTTCAGAAACTTTTTATCAGGTCCACATGTCTCTATGAAACAGTCACCATATTTTTTACTAGTCCTGATTAGATATATTTCATCCCTAATCAATGGTCCATTAGTCCTAAATCTTGAACCATGGTCCAACAACCCAAATCCATCTCTTGGATATCATCTTTTGAATTAGCTATTCATTTCCTAAATCTTCCTTTCTCTTCTGATGAACATATAAAATTTAAAGCAATCATGAAATAATCATTTGGGGTCCACTCTTACACCTTCAGTTTTCTATATCTCTCATTATTTTCAACCAAAAAGCTTCATTTGCCATTCATTATTTGTCTATGATAGAAAAGATATTTCTGCATTAGGTGAACTATTGGACTATCTGACCTATAATATACCTTACAACTCAAATATGAAATAACTATAAGATCAAGCACTTTATACTAGAGATATTATTAGCTCCAGAGGAGAGAGGGAGGCTGATGACTTTGCACGGTCCTCCCTCACTTAAATACAATTCACTTGTAAGTTATGGCATCACCTCCATGATATCATGGTCTTCTTCAAGAACAAAAGACAAACAACAACAACAATAATAACAATTATTAACTCCTAATTCCCTCTTATACAAATGGTTTGCCTAAAAATTAAAACACACGGTGAAGTGAAGTTACTATGCTAAGGTTGAAATATCCTTTAAACAATTAAAAAAAGTTAATTATCAATTGTGAAATTTATATAAAATCATATTAAAAGAAGCTTAATCATTTAAGTGGTCAAATAAAATGTCAATTAGAGTGAATTAGGTTTTTAATTGTGTATTTGGTCTTCTAATCTGCTAGGATTAAAAAATGGAGCTTTCAATTATTTCAAATTGACCTTTCTCACAGTCTACTTCTGTAATTATTATATTAATTATAAAATTTGAACTTTGCCTTTTTCTCTAATATTATTGACCAGACTCTAACATTTTTTGTAAATTTCCAAGGTGAAGATAAGAATCTGTTTTGTGAACTTGAGATAATTTAAGTGACATTTTCACAGTCTAGCTAGAAAATATATAATATGTTCAATATTTGGTGCCATGGCATTTATTTCAAGTATATCTTGTCAGCTATCTATAGTTACAAATGTGGCCTCTTTTCTTATGATCATTAGCCATAATGCTTTCTTTCTTTCCCCCTTGCTTCTTCCTTCCTCTATTCTTCCTTCTCTTTTTTTTTTACCACACTTTCCTTCCTTTTTTACTTTTGGCTTCTTTGCTTTTTCATTCTTCCTTCTCTTACTCCTTTTTTTCATGTTCATTTTCTTTCTTTCCTTCCAATTTAGTTCTTCCAACTCGGCCCCAGCTCATTTGTGAAATGAAAATGATAAAATTTACACTACCCACATCATAGGATTAGTGTGTGGAAGTGCTTTACAAATCATGAAGTTCTATAGAAATGTGTGTTATTATTTTTAATTATTACTACCACAATATCACAAAAATTCAGATATGAGGAGAGTGAGCTTCTTGTCCCAGAGCCTTTAATATATGCTTATTAACAACTAACATAGTTGCCACTGATTTCAATCCTACCTTAAGTTGGGGGTCTACCAGCACCCCACTCCCCTGAGCCCAGGGACTTTGCTACATTAATATCTAGCCTTATTTAGCAAATATTTGATATATCACAAGACATTTCAACCATTACAATCAACCTATCTGTACAATTAGATTCATAGTAATTTGCACAAGACATATTTCAAAAAAACTATAGAATGACTAGGTGGCTAAAGGTCACATTGGATAGAGCACTGGACATGGAAAAAGAAGGTCTGATTTCAAATCTTTCCTTAGACATTTGCTAGCTGTCTGATTTTAGGCAAGTCATTTAACCTCTCTGTGACTCAGTTTCCTCATCTGCAAAATGAAGGAGCTAGACTTGAGAGCCTTGAAGGTCTTTTCCAACCCCAAATCTATAACTATAATAAGTGAACATCTTTTAAACTGCAAGAATGAAAATCATGCAAAAATGATATTAATAAATACTACCAATAAGAACAACAAAATATTATCAGGGTCATCCTAAGAAAAGTAATCAATTACTTCTCAGTTGATATTTTATAAAAGCAAAAACATTTTAAAAGTTCAAAGATATTTTTCATATACATATAAAATGTACACATATAGTAATTTCTTATATTATCACACACATACACCTATGATATGCTTAATATGTAATACTATTTCCACCTAATGATGTGCCACTCCACAATTGGGCACTACTTAATCTGGGCAGCACAGGCTCCTTGTTGGAATTCTACCCTCCAACAGCCTCCCCACTCAGTACATTGCTATATACTTTATAACTCCTGGGTGCCAGATGCTGGGACACCATTTGGTTCTTTGATATTTTTCCATCTCTGGCAATTCCAAATGTTAGTATGAATTCTTGAAGGATGCAGCCACATCAATGCCTTTGGTTGTCATATTCTCATGATCTAAAATCACAAAGCATGGCCAACGTGCCTCTACAAGTACTGGAGCTGTTAAAGGATTTCTGGTGCTTAAAACCTTCTTCCTTTTTTTTTTTTTACCAGCCAAGTTGAAATGGCATCTCTCCATCAGGTGATGGTGCCACTCAGGTGGCACCAAAATGAGGGATTGTTTTATTCAAGCACCAGTGGCAGTGCTTGTCCTCTGAGCCAAATCTTCTTGCACATAATAAGGGATGCAGCCCAACCTGTCTCTGAATAAAATACTAATCAGCCAACTAAGTGAAGGATATAGCCCTTATTTTAAAAAATAGTTTGAAATGGAAGCAAATGGTGAAGGAATACGCTTTGCTCTGGTCTGGTTTGTAGACAAGTCACTGCCTGTAAAATTGATGGAGTGTCTACTGTAGCAGATTATCAATCCCATCAGGAGCCATTGGGTAGTCATTGAGCCTTACAGCTAAAACCCCATTGGTTGCTCTTCATGCAATTTTGATTTTAGAGGCCAACCATAGGAAGCTGATTCCATATATTAGCTAAAATTACAGCCTCATTCCCAAACTCCCTTTGCATAGAGCCACTTAAGTATTTGGCAAGGTCTTCTGATTGCCTTCTTTGCTGGATTCTATTTCTCACTCTGTCACTAAGGAAGAGCAGCCTAACCCCATGATATTCTTGCCCAATAACAATTAACATAGTAAGTGGCAGCAAGTTTAGTGGACCCACCTTGTAGGAAAAGTACAAAGGTTCAATACTGGCTCTTTGAAGGAGGTATAGTCATCTTTATTACATATGATAGGACTGTCTTATCACTGACCCTCAGTTAGTAACACTGGCTGGGATGGCAATAGGACCCAGGACCCACACTTAATCTCTCTGACTGGCTGCACAGGTGGGGAGCAGCTGCCACCAGAATCCACCTTTTTTTCTTAACCTCTTACCTTTCCTCAACTCAGTGCTCACTGATGTTATTCTAGCCATAGATTTCAACCACTAGCTCCAGGCAGGCGCACTGTGACTCACTTGTCCTGATTCCAAGAGCTTCTGTTCTCTTTTCTTGATCTGTTTCATAACAAACATCATTCCCCTGAAACTCATTCATGGTACTAAAAACTTACTCCTCCCCCTTTTGGGTTCCTAAGTGATCAGATCTCTCTCCACAATATTGTTCGCTGAGCACTGACTGAATCCTACTAAATTATTCTTGGTCATACCACATCTTCAAACTTAATTCACTATAGTGCTAAAGTTCCCACCACACATCTAGGACTCCTTTCAACCATCATACAAACCCCAATTACCAGCATCAGAATGGTATGTTAACTGCTCTTTCATATATCTGCCCTCACACTTTAGAAGAAGAAAAGGAAAAAAGCAATAATATTAAAAGAAAATATGCTCAGTATGTAAGCAAAGCATACTGATCTCAAAGATAGGACTCAGAGACTGCCTAAGGGTCATAGGTCTCCCAGAAGGACATGATAAGACAAAAAATCTGAATACTGTAATGCAAGAAATAATATAAAAGAACTGCCCAGAACTTTTGAACACAGAAAATGAAATACCAATTGAAAGAATCCATAGGTTGCCTCCAGAAAAAAAAATGCTTTAAACTCCATTTATTTTTCCAACTCATTTTCCAGATAAGGAAACTGAGGTAAACAGGGTTAAGTGACTTACCCAAGGTCACACAGCTATTAAGTGTTTGAAGCCAGATTTGAACTCACAAAGAGGAGTCCTCCTGACTCTTGGCCTGGCACTCTATCTACTGAGCCACCTAGCTGCCCAGTGGGCCAACCTAGAGAAGATCAAAGAGTCTCACCACAGGGTTGGCTGCAGGGGATGATTTTTTTTTTAACCACAGAAACTAGTAGATACCTTCAACTAAAGCAGGAGGGGAATTGCCAAGTGTTCCCACACAGATGAAGTCATAGATTTTTAAATACTGACAGAGAATCTGATTAAATAATAAAGGCAAGTCCTTGGAGTGCATGGGCTGTTTTGTTTTCATCTTTATTTACCCAGAAGCTGGCATAGTGACTTGCACATAATGGGTACTCAGTAAGTTGAAAAAACTAAAGAATTAAACGTATGAAAGACTAGGGAATATAGGCCAATGTTCCTGAGTATCGTCTGAGCTGAAAATTGAGTAAGGTGCAAAGTGGTTGCAAAAGTCTTTGTTTTGTTAAGGAATGCTTTTCTTATTTACTTCAATGACTTTAGTTACTTTTCTCCTTTTTTCTGGGACGAGGAGTGAAGTTTTAGTCCTGAGATTTCATCAATGTAGAGTTTCTTGTATGGAAACCTCCTCCACTGTTGGAGATCTGTTATTCATCTGTAACTTATAGTCTTAGGGGACTACTGGGGGAGGGGGTATTGAGAGTTTAAAGGACTTACCCAGGGTCACACAGACCATACGCATCATGGGCACGAACCCAAATTTTCTTGACTTTAAACTTTCACCTATCCAATACTCTATACTGCTTCCCATTCTTTTATTACTGACCAAAAGACTATAAATCAAAGCCAATGTCTATCTTTATACCTTAGGCATGAGACATTATAGTTAAGATAGAAACAGCACCTTCTCTTCCTACCTTTTTTCTAATTGATTACTTGATAATGGAAGCCAGTGATACCACTGGTAATCAAAGGAAAATGCAGGAGGGAATGGATAATGTGTTCTGAAGAGCAAGGAAGCCCTGGGTATAGCTTCAAGGTGATCTGCTTTGCCAACCTGAGCTTAACCATAAATGAAAGGAGATGGATGTTTAATTATGAGGAGATATTTGAAACATTTTTAGAAAGAAAACTGGAACAGATGAGAGTTTCAAATACTCCAGACAACAGAAGTGCAGGAGGAGTAAATAAATGCAGCAGCCAATGACAGCAAAAGCAACACAGACAACACAGACCAGGCTATGGTGGGGGCTCAGAGCTAATTGATTAATGACAGGTGTTGTAATTTTAAAAGCTAATAAGGACATCAGTGTGATAATAATACCTAATATTTATATAGTACTCTAAGGTTTGCAAATCACTTTATAAATTATAGTACATTTAGTCTTCGCAAGAACTCTGACAGCTGGGTGCTATTATTATTTTATTATTTATTTTATTACACAATAAATTATATATAATTATTATATATAATATTATATGATATAGGATATATTCTTATATTAATTATATAATAATAATTATTTATTTTATTATAAAATAAATTATATATAATATGATTTTATTATTTTATTATTTATTATTATTATATTATATTTTACTATTTTACAGATGAGAAAATTGAATCAGGCAGCAAGTAAGTGACTTGCCTAGGGTCAGATGTTGCTCTTACCCATTGATAGAGTGAATTTCTTATGTTAATGCAATTATCTATCTATCTCTCTAAATGAATGAAAAGTCACTTATTAGGTGCAGCTAGCTGGTGCAGTGCCAGGCCTGATGTCAGGATGACCTGTGTTCAAACCCAGCCTCACACATGCTTACAGGCTGTGTGACCCTGGGCAAGCCACCTAACCCTTGTTTGTCTCAGTTTCATCATCTGTAAAATGGGGATAATAATAGCACCTACCTCTGAGGGTTGTTGTAAGATTCAACTGAGGTAATGATTGTGAAGTGCCTAGCAGAGTGCTTGGCACGTAGTAGGTGCTATATAAATGTTAGCTAAGTTTCTGCTGCTGCTGCTGCTGCTGATATGATTAATATTCACTCATTTTAATGAAGAGAAAACAAAACATTTTACATTTTAAACCTAAATCAAGCAGAAGTGTCAAATGTCAAAACAAAGCATGAACTACAGAATAAATTACATCACTCTTCACCTTTGAGAACAGTTGGGGATTTTAGGGCCTAGCACAGTGCCTCGAACATAGTAGGTGCTTCATTAATAAAACTCATCTAGATGATAAATGAAAACTTACTCAGATAAATGAAAACTGAATTTATATTCTTCCTTCTCAAACCCTACCCCCTTCCAAACTTCCCAATTACCATTTAGTCCCCCCCCCAGACACACAACCCAAGCATCATCCTGGACTGCTTAGTCACCCCCAATATAAATCGGTTGCCAAATCTTATCAATTTTACTTTTGTTACATCTCTTATCTGACCCTCCCTCTAGCCTTGTGCAGGTCCTCATCACCTTAGGCCTGGAATATTGAAATAGCTTCCTGGTTGATCTCTTCACCTCAAATCTCTTTCCACTCCAGCACTTCCTCCACTTAGATGTTAAATTAATCTTCCTAAAGCTCATATTTGACCATGCCACCCAACCATTCAATGAACTCCAATAACTACCTATTCTATTACCCTCAGAATAAAATACAAAATCTATTATTTGGTGTTCAAGAACCTTCATAACCTGGCTCTCCTCCTACCTGAAGAAGCTGTAAGGCCTTCTTACACTTTACTCAGTCCCTGTCCCTCCCGTCCACCTCTATCCCCTGACCTTATACTCTGCAATCAATTGACACTCTGCCATCTTGTTGTTCATTGCAGAAGACACTCTATCTCCAGTATCTGGGGATTTCAATGGCTCTCCCTCATCCCTGGAATGCTCTCCCTCTTCATCTCTGCCTCTTAGCTTCTCAGGCTTACTTTAGATCCCATCTAAAATGGCACCTTTCATGAGAAGTCTCTCCAAATCTCCCCTAATGCTAGTCCCTTCCTTTTGTTGATTATCTCCAATTTACCCTATATAAATGCTGTTTGTATATATAGACATATCTCATTTTGTTGCACTTTGAAGATACTGCATTTTTCACAAATTGAAGGTTTGTGGAAATCCTGTGTTGAACAAGTCTACTGGTGCCATTTTCCTAACAGCACATGCTCACATCATGTCTCTGTGTCACATTTTGGTAAGTCTTGCAATATTTCAAACTTTTTCATTATTATTATTCTATCTGTTATGGTGATCTCTGATCAGTGTCTTTGATGTTATTATTGTAATTGTTTGGGGACACCATGAATTGTGCCCATGTAAGACAGTGAACTTAATACATGCTGTTATGTATTTTCTGACTGCTTGATTGACCAGCAATTCCCTATCTCTCTCCCTCTCCTCAAGCCTCCTATTCCCTTAGACACAATATTGAAATCAGGCCAATTAATCCAATGGCCTCTAAGTGTTCAAGCGAAAGGAAGGGTCAATCAATGCAGCAAATTTTATTGTTGTCTTATTTTAAGAAATTGCCACAGCCACCCCAACCTTTGGCAACCACCATCCTGATCAGTCAGTAGCCATCAACATCGAGGCAAGACCCTCCATCTGCAAAATTATTACAACTCACTGAATGCTCAGATAATGGTTAGCATTTGTTTTTTTAGCAATAAAGTATTTTTAAATATTAAGGTATAGACATTGTTTTTTAAACAAAATGCTATTGCACACTTAATAGACTACAGTATAGTGCAAGCATAACTTTTACATGCACTGGGAAACCAAAACATTTCTGTGACTTGCTTATTGTGATATTTGCTTTATTAGGTGGTTCAAAACTGAACCCACAATATCTCTGAGATATGCCTGTAGTTATTTGCATATTGTCTCACCCATTAGACTGCTAACTCTTTGAAGTTAGGTTGTCTTGTCTTTCTTTGTACGCTCAGTACTCAGTACAGTGCCTTGAACATAGTAGGTGCTTAATAAATGCATATCACTGAGCCTTATTTTTTAGGTGACAATGCTGGAGGATGTCATAGAGTATACACAAAGTAAACAGTGACATACTTACTGAGAAGCCCTTTAGTCTTCATATCGGCTTGGAAAAGGTATCGGTCACTTTGAATGTGACATTCACAGATACCCCTTTAGGGATCACAGCTCATGCTAGATGAGTTGATGATCTGTATTGCCTTAAATAATTTCTGAGCTGAAATCTTTCTGCTAATATTCCTGTTGAATCTGTCTTTTCCTTCCATTTCTGGCCCCACTTCATTTCTGCAGTTTTGAGTTTGAGCCTGGGAAAGACTCTATTTGACCTATGTTCTTCTAGACATTCTCATTTTTTTTTTCAGGCGTTTGCAATGTACTTTGGAATCTGTGCCATGAAAATGCAGTTTAATTGCATAATAATTTCTCTAACAACCCTGCCCTCCCCATTATAACATGGCCTACATGTTGAAGCATAAAGCCAAAGAAGATAAGGGTAGAACGGGCATTTCTGAGTCTTGGGATCTATTTAAATAACACCAGCAATTTATTCATATGGATCTGGGAGCGTGGTGGTAGGGTGGGGGGAGGGTGGGGAGTATGGCTTTGATTTTGTGGCTGCTCATTGATACGAACAATCAGAGCAAACTGGAATCACTGCTTACTGATTTAGATCAGATGCAAATCCTGCCAGCAGAACACATCTTCCTGTGTAATCAATTCAACATAATTATTATTCAGAATCAGGCACTGTCTATAAAACTTAAGTAACCATTCTACAATGCTGTTGATCTGGTTATGTAGGCTAACGACCAATTAGGATTGCCACAGAGTTTATCTGATTATGGACATAATGGTCATTAATATTGCTGAAAAAATGAATTTTTTTTAAAATAAACATAGACTCAGTTTACTTCACAGCTCGGGGATAAAGGATGGGAATCCCCAGGCCCTCACAGATCATCATGCAATTTTCAGAGACAAATGCTAGAGGAAGCAAAGAGGGAGAATAGACACTTCTGCCTATTGTTGTATGTTGCAAAGGAGCAATCTAGGAAGCAGAACACATAGAACAAGAAAGACAGCAAAATGTCCCCATTTGGAGGGTGGAATTCATGGCCAAGAAAAGTAATCAGCACACAGATGTTAGCCATGTGACCATGGCCAAGCAAGTTACTTAACCTCTTTGGAGTCCTATAAGATAAAGACTAGGTGGGATGGCCAACTAGATCCTCTCTGAGGTCCCTTCCAGCATTAAAATTCTTTGCTTAATGTCACATCGATATACATACAAATCACATAGATATTCTCAGGAAGGGAGTGTGTATACATACACTGTAGTTCATGAAAAGAAAGTAACAATTAAACACACCCATTTGTAGATCAGATCCTCTAACTTGTTTGAACGCATTGCACTTAAAGCCCTAATTTTCTGTGGTCTTCCATTTGTCCTTAAGATTCCCTGTGCCCATAAAAATGATGGACATTTTCATGATTTGAAATTGTATGAACAAAATTGTCCTTGCAGAAATAGCTGTTAAGGAGAGTCTAGTTATCTCTCCCCCTACCCCAACTGAGAGAGATAAGACATCAAGTTACAAAGAATGGCTAGGTTGTGAGTGGCCTTTTATAAATTATAGTCTTTGGCCTCAACACTAGTCCAACATCATGCCCTCAAATGAATGTCATTTGTTATACATTATATGTAGCTTGATTCTTTTTTACTGCAGTAAAAATACTGCCTCACTGTGGTTGATGATTGGCTTTGATTACTGGCATAAGTAGATGCATTAATGCCACAAAGTGGGGAGGGGGGAATTGCCCAACATTTTTTCCTGTTAGTGTAGAGATGGGCAAGCTAATATATTTAAAGCACTTTGAAAATCTTAAATGTCAGCCACTATTAGTGGTATTATGGGTTAAAAACAAAAGCAAAAAAGTGTAAGTCATAGAATTGTAGACCTAGAGCTGGAAGTGATATTAGCAATCACTTGGTCCAACATCCTCATTTTACAAATTAAAAAAAAAATCGCAGATTTGTAATGACTTGTCAAAGATCACACAGGTAGTAATTATTAGATCTAGGTTTCAAACTTTTGACTCCTAATTCAATTTTTTTTTCATAGCATCACACTGAGTCTTTGGTTTTCAAACTATGCATAGAGTCAGTACTTTTGAGGAATCAGTGAGACAAGAACATTGAACTAGGATCTTGGAGGAGGGTCTGGTTCCAGCTTTGCCATTAGCTAGCCTATGTGACCTTGGGTAAACCATGGCTTGTAATGACACATCTGCTGTAAACAAATGCAATTTTGGAAGCAATTTTTCTGGTAAATAGGGGGCACAGGGAGGGCAACATCGTTTAGAGGACTGACAAATAATAAAAAAATAAGCCATTTCTCCTCCACACCACAACTTCACTATCTGAGTCTCATGTCCCTCATTTCTGAAATTTCTCTTTTGGAATCAATAATCTCTAACATGGCACAGCTCAAAAATCTTGTGATTTCAGGACCGTTTGAAAAAGACACGTATGGTCACCCACATGCATGTATACAGCCACCCACAGAAAATTCTAACTTGTAATGGCATTCCTTCAGTCCTATAACATAAGGACCCCAAAGCAATCTGTCTCATGCTGAGCAAAGTAGTATTTCAGTCCTGATGAAATATAGTGAGGAAACCCTTTCTCCTCTCTCCCCTCTATCTCCAGGCACAGAGGAGGCTAGTCTTACTGTACTTCTCTGCATCTTTTCCCAGAATGTGTTTTCCTTATCCTTGCCCTTCGTTCGAGACTCATTCGTGTAAAATCAGAATAGGAGCCCTTTCAGCGCGATACGCAGCTAGCAGAGCTTTCCAAGGGATGTAGTCCAGCCCACAATTGTTGATGGCCACTAATTTAAAACCAGCTCTGGCTCGGGCCTCGGTGGTTGCTTTCTTACCCTGTAAGTCATCCAATCCTGCCTTTGACAGCATCTACCTTTCTGAGGCTTAAGTTGGTCTCCCTCTTGTGTTTGCTCACTCACACCCTCTGTGCAGCGTTTTCTTTAAAAGCAGAGGCCTTCTGACCTCCATCAGAGTCCTCATGACCTTCCTTCTTTCCCTCCCCTAGCTGTCTCAGCTGGGCCCTCCATCAGACCCTAATACCCTATTCACTGGAGCCCCTTGTCCTCAATCATTTGCTGTCACTCTGCAGCCCCATCCTGGTAGCCTAGGATATTTTCTGGGCCGAAATACTGAGTTAATCTTTAATACTGATGTCTCATATTCCAGCCAGCAGTAAGCAAAGAACATTGTTTGCTTCCAGGAACCAGGAGGTGCCAAGATATTCAGTGTCTCTCTGCCTCTCCCCAACGGAGATAGTGCATTGTGGTGTTGTTCAAAATGTGGCCATGGTAGTGATAAAGGTGAAGTGAGTGGGGTCCATTCATAATTAGCTTGGTTTTCTGAGTTAGGGATTAAGTAGCTGAAAAAAAAACCCACTTCCTTTTCAGTGATTCTGGGTCCTGCAGAGGCCAGAGGTCTTTAACCTTTTAACATAAGAATAGTGAACTTCTACCAGGGCCCTGGGTTGGCCTTGTGAAGCTGGTTTTAAAGGGGAGCTAGAGAACTGGCTTGAAATAAGATGTCCAAAAATTAGGAAACTTTTTTTTTTAGGAGATAGGAGAAGGTAAAAGAACATTTGGTTTTAGCCCCTTTATTAATGGTAAAAAAAATGAGAAAGAGACATCTGCCTCTGATATAACACACACACACACACACACACACACACACACACACACACAAATTTATGCATATGTAAATAAAAAGAATTCTCATTCTAGAATCAGAGTGCAGTTTATAGAAATGATTCTCCTTCTGTCTGAGATTTCACTACTGTCAAGCCAGCCCCTGATAGTCAACATACAGAATCTTAGGAGGAAGGAGGAGGGGACCTTAAATACTCTTCAGAACACTGTAAAATCTGTTTCAGGAAGAATGGTTGGGCTGGAACAGAAATCATCTTCCGGAGAAAGAAGAGAGGTCCTTTGCAACACTATGAAAATAATAAACACAAATAATCATAATTATCTCTGCTCCAGAGAGCTAACCTCTGGAGACCGGGGCCCAGCCTCCAGGCTCACCACTAAAAGGAGAGAAATTCAAAATGCATTTATCATTTCCTCCAGTTCTGTTTTTAAATATTTGTAGAGTAGATACTGTTTGTTATTGTCAATCCTCCCCCCACCCCTCCTTTCATTTGGTTTGCAGTGTTGATAAGGACAATTAAAAACCCAGGCTTGTAATAAGGCATCTGCTGTAAACAAATGCAGACAAAGGAAGCAATTTTTCTGGTAAGTAGGGGGCATGGGGAGGACGACATTGTTTAGAGGGCTGATAATAATAGAAAATAAACCTTTTTTCCCCTCCACACCACTACTTCAAATGCAGATCAGGTCAATAGTGACTAAAAAAAAATCAACCTTGTAAATAGCTTTTAAAATCATTAGGTTGTAAAAACTGTATTAGCTTGCAAAATTTACATTGGCCCTCCATTTATGGCTGCCTACCACACCCCGTTTGTTGACTTCCTGATTTGTTCTTGGTTTCAACAGACTAAAAGGAGACCCAAGTCACCTACCCCTACCACTGACTTCCTGAATTTTATCCCACATATGCAGCTGTCCTCATAACACTAGAGCTTCAGTGGTGTGGTGTCAGGCAAGTCCTTTAACCTCTTGGGGCGTCAGGTAAAAATGAGGGGTTTGGACGAGGAGGCTGCTGAAGTCTCAACCAGCTTTAAATCTATCATCCAATGATTTAATGATCAACTAGATATTGGTTTGGCAGGGCACTGTGGGGAGGGGTCTTCTTTTAGATATCTAGTTTAGACTCTGGGCACCATAAGAAAGTGTTTATATATTTATCCTCTTCAGAGGATGCTCATTCCTGATGCCCAAAGCTATCTGTATCTCTTTTCTGTAGCCCCTTCTCACAGACTGTCTCAAAGCTAAATCTTCACTTTTGTTCCCAAGCTAGATAACATTTGTGATTGGGTGTTTGAAGACTTTTGGGGAGGAATATCTGTGATTCATAGGTAGAAAGACTGAGTTTTTAGTGACTGATTCCCCTGGAAAATGGCTAGTGGCAAAGTTTGTACCATCATGGAATTAGTGGGGCATGGGTATAGAAAATTGGGAAAGCTATCGTTTGGTTTACAGGTCAACTTTCTGTCAACAGACTAAAAACGTTTTTAAGATACCATTAAATTGCAAGATAACCCCAAGAAAGAGTGGGTGATATTTGTATTTTTGTGCTAATATAAGCAACATATATATAATGTATATATGTGTGTGTGTGTGCATATAGATATATAGATATAGATATATAGATATAGATATATGTGTGTATGATATATGTGTGTATTTTAACCAGTAACAAAATTTTGGAACACAAAGTTGTATAATGTAAAGAGTTTTTATGTCAGAAGATCTGGGCTTTAGCTTCAGTTATAACACTTAATAGATATATTACTATGAGTAAGTCATTTAATTGCCCTGAGCCTTAATTTTCTCATCTGTAAAATGGGGATAATGATAATTGTGTTGAAGAAAGTGCTTTGTGAACAGTAAAGCACTCTATAAATACCACCCTCTTCAAATGGAACATTTCACTCAGCTGAACAAGTGTATAGAATGCCTGGCTAAGCCCTGGGCAGGTAGTAAGTACATAATGAACAGTTGATGAATGGATGAATGAATGAATGAGAGCAAAATATTTAAGCCATTGACTTATAATGTGCTGAAGTGAGGCAATCACAGGTAGCAGAAAAATATTAAGAATTCATTGGAGAATAATCTCAAACAACATGGAAAGCCTTATGTAGAGTAACAACTGAAGTGACAAACTAGGTTGGTTTGTGGCTTTAATGAATGACTTTGAGTCTGAAATGTGGGGTTGCAGATAGGAACAGGCCTTTCAGTTAACAGCTATAGGTGTTAACAAAAGCACAGACATATTTTACATACCTTCAGAGTGGATAGTAAAGAACTGAAAATAAGGTTTCTCCATATTAATCTTTTCACATGTATAGATATGTGTGTATATATGTATATGAATGTGCCTAAATATGTATACACATGTGTATATTATATATCATATTATATCACATCATATGTTATCTCTTTTATTATTTGGAGTTCAATCCTGGGATTTCATGAGTATTTCATGGGAACTTCCTCTATCAATACATATCAGAAGACACCCATAATTTGTAGTCTTAGAGAAATACTTGGAACACTGAGAAGCAGAAACTTGCCCAGGGTCCCATAATCAGTATGGAATCTAACTCTTCTTGATTCTAGTCCTGGCTTTTGATTATTCTCATCCACTATACCTCTCTCTGTCTCTATCTCTCATTTATGTGGGTATCTGTATGATGTGAAATATATGTGTGTGTGACACACATACATATGTATGTGTGCATACACATATTTATGGGTATATCTGGGTGTGTATATATGTGTGCATACACACATATATACATGGATATATTCACGTGCATACATATACATATATGTATATAGTTATTTAGTTGTTTCAGTTGTATCCCAATTTGGGATTTTCTTAGTTAAGATACTGGAGTAGTTTGCATTTTCCTCCTCCAAATAATTTTACAGATGAGGAAATTCAGGCAAACAAAGCTTAAGTGACTTGCCCAGGGTCACACAGCTAGTTAAATGTCTGAGGCTGTATTTGAATTCAAGTCTTCCTAACTCCAGGCATAGTGCTCTAACTCGGTCCACCATGCAAACTAGCTGCCATAGATAGATAGATACACACACATTTATATGTGTGCATGGATACACACACATTCATTTAGGGTAGCTAGTTGGCATTGTAT
The DNA here is from genome assembly GCF_003287225.1 of Phascolarctos cinereus. Taxonomy (NCBI): domain Eukaryota; kingdom Metazoa; phylum Chordata; class Mammalia; order Diprotodontia; family Phascolarctidae; genus Phascolarctos; species Phascolarctos cinereus. The sequence goes on along the minus strand of NW_027555847.1, from coordinate 488,674,968 downwards.
ATATGTATTTATGTACATATATACTAATTGTATATACATATACGTGTGTGTATAATATATATATATATATATATATATATATATATATATATATATATATGTGGGTATATACATATGTATTTATATAGTAGTTAATTGGTGCAGTGGATAGAGCTAGAGCGCTGGGTTTGGAGTCAGGAAAACCTGAGTTCAGATCCAGCCCCAGACACTTACTAGCTGTGTGACCCTGGGCAAGTCACCTTAACCTCTGTTTGCCTCAGTTTCCTCATCTGTAAAATAGAAATAATAACAGCACCTACCTTCCAGGGTTGTCTTAAGGATCAAATGAGATAAAAATTATAAAACACTTAGCAGACTACCCGGCATGTAGTAGGCGCTACATAAATTTTAACTAATACACATACATGTACGTGATCTGTGATTTCTGCACAAGAAATTCCCTCTACCTCTATAGATCCCAATAAGTCTGTGTTTTGTAGATGACATCTAGGAAGTTGCCTGGGGCAATGAAAGGTCAAAAGATTTGCTCATAAAGTAGCTAATGATTTTCAGAGGCAGAATTTGAATTCAGATCTCTCTGGTTGCAAGTCCAGCACTCTCTACTCTACCATGCTGCCTCTGTTGTCGTGTGTATACATGTGGGTATTTCTGTATGTGTGTATGTGCATATGTATGTGTGTGCATCTGTGTATATGTAGCTCTATCTTTAATTCTGATAGAATTCTGATATATTTGCATAGTTATTCTGATGGAATTTTAGGGCTGGTAAGGGCCTTGAAAATCATGTACTCTGGCCTCCTTATTTTGTATGTAAAGTGCAGAGAGATTAAATGATTTGCCCGTGTGTACTAGAATGGGAGCCCAGACCTCCTAAGCTGCTGCCTTTTCCAATGCATTATGTTATCTTTCATCTTAAAAAACTATACACATGCACAGACACACACACAGACACAGACATGCACACACAAGAAAACAGGAGCATAATTAGTTGAAGTGATTTCCTGAACAAGAATCACCACTCTCTTTAACTTTTTCTGCAAATCTGGAGAACTACGCAACAGACTAGAAACTCAAGGAAGGAACATGTGGCCTGGTTCAGACTCAACTGTTTGGGTACCTGTACCTTTTCTGTCCCTTGAATTCCTAATTTCTAAAAGAGGGGTTATAAATGGATAAAAATGATTACAAATTACTTTGCAAACAGAATGTCATGTTAACACAATGGTGAATAATTATGTGCATAGGTCTATATCCCAAAGGCATCCAAAAAAAAAGGAAAAGGACCTATTTATACAAAAATATTTATAGCAGCTCTTTTTGTGCAGCTAAAAATTGGAAATCAAAGGGAATCAACTGGGGAATGGCTAAATAAATTATGGTATGTGGTTGTAATGGAATATTATTGTGCTATAAGAAATGACAAGCAGGATGATTTCAGAAAAACCTGGAAAGACTTATATGAACTGATGCATAGTGAAGTGAACAGAACCAGGAGAACTTTTTATATGGTAACAGCAATATGGTATGATGAGAAACTGTGAATGACTTAGCTATTCTCAGCAATGCAATGATCCAAGAAAATCCCAAAGGACTAATGATGAAGCATACCATCTGCTTCCAGAGAAAGAACTGATATTGATTGAATACATATTGAAGCATACTATTTTTCACTTTCTTTCATTTTTTTTCTTTTATTCGAGTCTTCTTGTACAAAATGACTAATATGGAAATGTTTTACATAATTGCACATGTATAACCTATATCTGATTGTTTACCATGGAAGAGGGGAGGGAAGAGAGGGAAAGAAGGATAGAATTTGGAACTCAAAACTTTAAATAAAAATGTTATTTTTTTAACTTCAAAAAATTAAGGGAAAAAATATAACATGCATTTAAGACAGCTAGATCATAATATTTACATTTTCTGATCAGTTATTTCTTTCCTTTTAAAATATCTTTCCCTAACATATCTTTTTCTAAAATATTTTTTTCCTTAAAAAGCATGATGTAATATATGAAGCAAACCCTTAACTGGAAGTTGAGACCTAAACTCTATTCTTGGCCCTGCTGTTGACCCATGGAATATTTCTTGACAAGCCACATCACTAATTCAATTGTCTCCTCAAAATAATTTTTGTTTATGGGAGCATTGATTTAGAGACGAATGAGACTCCATAGGTCATTACATCTATTCCTCTCATTTTTCAGATAAGCAAACTGAATCCCAGAAAGTTTAGGTAAACTTGCCTGGGATCACACAGCTTCTAAGTGTCTGAAGCAGGATTTGGACCCAGATCTTTCTGACTCTATAGTCAATGTTCTTTTTACTAGCTCTGATGCTTCTAAACAGGAGTGGGGAATGCAGACATCAATCCTGGTACCCCACACGTAATAAATGGGCATTCCACCATTTGAACCAACTCCTTCTGTTATACTTTCTTATGTGTATGCTAAATGTAATAAAATTTATTGAATGACTACTATATACAAGGTATTTGGAGGAGTTGCAGACAAATAAAATACTTTTCCTGCCCCATATTTCCAGTCTACCACAGGGAAGGTAGGTCAGCTACACAAATAACTACGATATAATGTTAAGCAATCAGTGCTACCAGAGAGGAAGAGTATATATAAAGTGTTCTTGGACTCATTCTTCCTATTTATATACAAGAGAGTGCCAGTAACACACTCCCCTAAATATATCAAGAAAAAAAAAACACCTCCATTCAGATTCTCCAGCTCAGCTAAGGCAGCTAAAGGATATAAGTCAATCAAGCAAACATGCATTTATTAAGCACCTCCTATGTACCAAGAACTGTGCTAGGTGCGGAGATTAAAATGCCAAGAATGAAACTGGCTGCATTGCCTCCATGGTCTGTTTACCTCCTTTTTTTGTATTATTGTCTTCCTCTATGGGAATGGAAGTTCCAGGAGATGAGGGATCATCCTGTTTTCTTGTGTTCATATTTACAGCTCTTCCCCAGTGCCTGACACATAGTAAGCACTTAACAGATGCTCACTCTATCTACCTATCTATCTATCCATTTCTGTCTGTCTATCTATCCATTCATCTCTGTCTATGTGTCTCATGGGGAAGATAACACATATGTATATATACATAAAGAATAAATACAAAGAAGCTAAATATAAGGCAATTATGAAGGGAAGAAACTAGCAGTTGGGGAGCTCAGGAAAAACTTCATACAGCAGAAGATGATTGAGCTGCATCAAGGAAGAAAAAAGAAATGGATTCCGTAACATGGAAGTGAGAAAAGAGTTTGTTCCAGGTAAGGGGAATGGCCAGTACAAAAGTAGATAGATGGGAAATGGCTAGATTACAGAGTGCAGGAGGGGGAGTGAAGTTAAGTGAGTTGGAAAGTCAGGTTGGGGTCAGTTTATGAAGGGCTTTAAAATCATCTGATCTTATAGGCAACAGGGAGAAAATAGAGTTAATTAAGCAAGGAAGTCACATGGTCAGATCCAGACTTAAGGAAAATCACTCTAGAGGTAGTGCATAGGATGCACTTGAATTGGGGAGATACTTGAGGCCGGGAAGCCAATGAAGAGGCTGTTACAGTAATCTAGGAAGAAGGTGATGAGAATTTGAACTAAGGTTGCAGCTGTGTGATTAGGGAGAAGGAGTTGAATGCTAGAGGTTTTGGGGAGATAGGAATGTTTGCCTATGTGTGGTAAGGAAGAGGGCCAAGGTTATGATCCTGGAAGACTGCAAGGATGGGGATACCATGGATATGTCAGTTACCTGTGCAGCTATGTTCCATCAAACTAGCAAGCATGGCAGACTACCTGTATTTAAAATGTGGATAACCACAGGCCTCTAGACAAGTCAGTACTCAGAGCTTGTATTCCCTGGCTTGCTGAAAGTTTTCTTGAAAGTACAGCAACAAGTCACTGGAAAGCATTATGAAGCCAATCATAGCACTCTTCCCACTGGTGCTGGAAACATATTCCCTCTTGCTCCATCTTGAGTCACAGCCTATTTGAAGGAAGAGGCTGCAATCACCCATTTTATTCCCAAGTGGAGAGAGACAATTTGCTGTCTTCTATTTGCTGTAATGGGCAATGGGAAGGATAGAAAAAAATTAGTCACTCCAATTTCCAGAGTCTCCATCCTAGGCCAGTACAGTATAAATTGGCCAAAACATCAGAGTTGTCCCTTGAGTTTGAAAAATTGTGGCAAGAGTCATGGGCTCTGTATTTGGGGGAACTGTGGACCCAAGAGCTGTGGTGATAGGTACTTTGAAGTATAAGAAAGGCTGGGGTCAAGGAAAATGGGATAGCACCTATATTCTGTATGTTTATGTATGTAAATGTATATATTTACATCATGTAATCTTCCGCCCCTCCTCTTAACACACCCTCCACATGCACTTATACCCACCAGGAAGAGTAGCACAGTACGGTGTTTGGGTCTGGATGCCTAGAAACACTTTCCCCCCAACCCACAGGCTTTTCCCCACCTCCTCCCACGTTGTCCTTTTCGGACATCTTTTCACCTTTATAGACTCCCTTGATGTTCATTGGAACAAATTTCACCTGTATTAAAATGATGGCTCCTTCCTCAGGAGTCTTAGGTCCTACTCCAGCCCATTCTGCAAACAATGGAGCCTGACAACATTTCACTGCCCCCTAATGCTACGTAGAAAGAGCCAAGATGTAGCAGCCTTCCCTTTGGTAGAAAACTCTTAAAAATCCTGCCTGGTTTAACTTCATTCTTTATGTAGAATCCCCTGCTTCCTTCAAAGCACAGCTCAAGGGCCACCTCCCATGTGCAGCTTTCCCTGATATCCACCCCCAGGCTATGAGCAATCTTTTCCCTCTTGAATTTACTTTGTATTTTTCTTGTAGTACACATTTTGCATCCCTCTGGCAGAACGGAAACTCCCTGAATCAATCAATCATTTGACAAGTATTTATTAAGTACCTACTATATACTAGGCACTGCGACCTGGTACACATTAGGTGCTCAATAAATGTTTGTTGAATTGAATCATATTCTCCATGAAAATGTTATTCTGCCTCTTGCAGGTTATCCATTTGAAGGGAAAACAAAACAAAACAAAACACAAAACATAACATTCGTACAGGTAAGCAGAAATAGGATTTCTTTGTATGCAAATCTCCTGCTATGCGTGAAACACTGAATTGTATTTTTCCCCAAGAGAAGAAATGGGTTCCCCCAGAGGGAGCACATATTGCCTTCTAAGCCAGGCCTGCCCTTCCATGGTCCCTACTAACTTTGACTTTGTCTCTGCCTTCTTTCATTGGGCTAGAATCATACCCTAAGAAGTCCAATTCTGGGAATATCATCAATCTGGAAGCAGGCCCTTCTGTTAATTATAATAATAATAATAATAGGTAGCATTTATATAGTGCTTTAAGGTTTGCAGGGTACTTGCATTCATCATAGCATTTGATTATCACAGCAATGTTTGGAGTTAGATGCTATTGTTAACCCCATTTTATAGAAGAAAAACTAAAACAGAAAAAGGTTAGGTTACTTGTTCAGCATAGCATAGCTAGTAAGTGACTGAGGCTGTATTCAAGCTATTCAAAGTTTATTTCTCCAACTACAGCACCACCCAGCCCTCTCATTTTACTGTCTCTATTTTCTGAAACAGACATTGGGAAGGTCAGAGACAAATTAGTTCTTCTTACTTCCAGGCAAGCCATCCTAAGCCAGTAATAGCACAAATTGGTCCAAACATCAGAGCTGTCCCTTGGATTTGGAAAACTGGTATGATCCCTGGGCCCCGTATTTGGGGAGCCATCCTTAAAGATTGGACAGTCTCCTACCCTTTTCTGTTTTCTCTGCCTCTCAGAGTCTCCCAGGAAGGTTTGCCAGTACATTTATTATGTTCTAGAAAAGAGTAGGTTAACCTCCCATATTTTGAATTCTAAGTGGCTTCATCACCAGGCCCCAATAATTAAACTTGGTATTTAATTAGTCACCTTTGCGCATTTCATTTCTGCTGTGGGGGGAAGGATGCTCCCTTTCCTTCCCTTCCAGCAAGCCCAGTCCCGAACATACAAAAAAAAAAAAAATCCAAGAAACAAAACAGGCAGGGGAGCCCGGGCGAATGCTCAAGAAGGAATCTGAGCATCCTTCGTCCACTTGCCCTTCCCATTGTTATCCTTTGCAGCTGTCCCTCACATCTGGCCACTGCTGGCTGCTGGCGCGGTACCAGGGTGGAAAAGAAAGGAAAAGACAAAGGAAGGCAGGCAGCAAAATCATTGAGAGAGCCTCCCCCTAGAACTCAAAGCAGATCGTAACAGCCTGGATTTGCACTGCTACGGATTCTGATAAACTCATCTCCCGAGAAAGGACTCCGGCCGGTGGAATGATAGGTACAACCAGAGCGCCACCATGTGGTGCCTTCTTTAGGGACCGAGGAGGTCCAGGAAACAATGCGCTGGCCAGCATGAGACAGTCCTGCTAGGGAACCTTGTCTGAGAGAGAAAGCACATGGAAGCCAGGGGATGCAAGGTTCTACAAAAGCGTTAGGATTTCTGGGATTGCCTTTAATGTCTTCCTAGTCAGATTCTTGCTAGGTGCTACTCAGTGTGTTGCATCGTGACAACAGGGAACGGTTTATTTACCTCCTTTGATTTAATAGCTTTGATTATTTTAGTTGTTTTTTTAAAATTGGCAAGATTTGAAAGTATGTACTTTCCTCAGTTATTTCCACTTTTTAATAATCCTCGAGTTGTCACATTATACAAAATTGTGAAGGAACAGCATCAACATGCTATTCCTATGGAATATTACCTTCTTGAGGGCAGGAGCTATTTTTCATTTTTTAAAATTGTTTTTAGCGTTTGTTTATATACCCAGTCTAGCACAGTGCCTTGCACATAGGAAGTATTCAATAAATCCTCATTGAATTGAATAAATCCAAGTTAATTCTCTCATTTAGACATTTCCTTTTAGTTCTAAAAAGGGTTTTCCTTGCAACCTTTCTAAAAGTAAGTAGGTAGTATTAATATCCCCATATTATAAATAAGATGAGGCCTGGAGAGGTAGAATAGTCAAATAGTCTCAGCTTGTAAATATCAGAGCCTAGATTCAAATCCAGTTTTCTCCCTTCATAATCCCATGTCTCTATCTATGGTGCATTGTCAGAGAGAATGCTTGTATGGTTCTTTAAAATATATGTTGGCCTTTTGCTTTTCCATCACTTTCATTTCTGAATATATCCTTCCTTTATCTATAAGCTGTCCCTTGTAACAAAGATTTTAAATGGAAGAAAAAATTAGACAAAACCAACGTCAATCATCAGTATGACAGTATATAAAATGCTCATGTATATACCTATATAACTACAACAGTGCAGAAACTTTCCTATATATAAAGGGCCTGACAATTTGCTCTAGTCCTCTAATGGAACCCTTAAGGCTGGACTTATATATGTAGATTGGGTCCTGCAGGTGCCTGACCTGTGAGAAGCAGGGTTCTTTTTTTCCCTTCTCAACTTCTCTGGATATTTACATCCACACTGTGGAGCTTCAAGAACAATCACTTAAAGATTAGTTTTGATTCATGTCTAAGGTATCCCCACAGATGAAAGTAAAAAAAAAAAATATTGAATATACAATGTAGATCAGGTATGGGACAGTTAGTTTTCCCGCACACAAAAAAGAAATGCTTGAAATACAAAATACACAAGACTTAAAAGCTTGCATTGACAAAGATTTAAATATGAAGAAAATCTTAAACTGTTGAAGTCTCTTTAAAGGAGACTGGCTTGGTGGATAGAGTGGTGGGTTTGGAGCCAGGAAAACCTGATTCAAATCCAGTCTCTGATGTGACGTAGCCAAGGGAAAATCCTTTAATCTATATAGGCCTTAGATTCCTCATCTATAAAATGAAACAGTTGGATTTAATGACCTCTAAGTTCTTTCCTAGCTCTAACTCAACAAATGACCAAATTGTGAGATTGCTGAGTCGGTATTTCATCTTCACCTTGGTGCTGAACAAGCCCCTCAAACTCCATGTTTTTAAAAAAAAAAGAAATAGACCATGGCTTGGGCTCCTCTTCTTGTTGGTGGTCATCTCCTTCACAGAAAATGTAGTCTCAGAAAAAAAAAACTGTCCTGCTGCCGCTCAGCTTGGGCTGACAGGCCCAGGAGCACCAGGCTCTCAAACTCATGATGCTGACACTAAGGCTAGGAATACCCATCTTAGGAGAGCTGTTCAGGTACCCAGTGAATCATGCAAAGAAGCATCAATTGGAAAGCAGCCAGGGCCTGGAGATCCTGACGCCAGCTCACCTGGACAAGCACATGTCATGTGTGAGTAGCTGCAACTTCTTCCCTCAAGGGATATCCCAGAGAGAGTGCCAAGACAAACATTCAGAAGAACGGAAGAAGAGATACAGAGTGAAAGCTGCCTCTCTTTTTAAAGTGATACAGTACTCCATCCTCTACAATTGTCACAGGGGCTCAAGGGATAAGCCAGGGTTTGCTGAGTCATCCCCAAAGCACCAAACTCTTCTGGGCTGAGCCAGAACATCCACACCCCACTGGTAGTAAACCAGAGTGACTTTGCTAATTACCCCTTTCCTTCTTTCTTTCTCTTTCTTCCTTCTTTCTTTTTCTTTCTTTCCATCATCATTTATCACTATCCTCTATCTATACACCTATTCTGCAATAGATAATCTACATATATAAATACAACAGACATGTAATACACATGTATGCACATGACTATCAATTACATATATATGTATACACACACACATATATATATATATATACACATACACACACACAAACATATATATATATATATATATATATATATATATATATATATATATAGTATGACTATCAATTACAGAATAAGTGCCAATCTATATTGGGGAGTTTCCCCAACAGGGAGCCTTTATGGGTTCAGATCCAAAAAAGTAGATAAATCGATTGATAGATGATAGATAAATGATATATAGACAGACAGACAGATAGATAAATAGATTAGACAGATAAGTAATTACAGTGGCAGCATGATGTTGAGCAGAAGTTCTCAAACTTTCTGGTCTCACTACCCCTTTACACTCTTAGAAATTATTGAGGACCCTAAAGAGCTTGCATTTGTGCAGGTTATATCTATTGATATTTAATATTTTAGAAATTAAAACAAAAAATTTAAAGTATTTCTACATTAATTTAAATAACAACTGATTATATGTTAATGTAAATAATATTTTTATGAAAAATAATTGCATTTCCCCAAAAAATAGTGAGAAGAGTGGCATTGTTTTGCATATTTTTGCAAATCTAACGTCTAGCTTAATAGAAGACATCTGTATTCTCATATCTGCTTCTGCATTCAATCTGTTGCGATATGTTGTTTTGGTTGAGGTATGTGAAGAAAATCTGGCCTCATAGATATGTAAGTTGGAAAAGGGAACATTTTAATAGGCAAATTATATTTTTGTATTACTATGAAAATGGTTTTGGCTTCAAGAAACCCTCTGGAAAGGTCTCTGGGTTACTTTGAGAGGTATTGGTGCAGTGGATAGACAGCTGGTCTTAGAGTCAGAAAGACTCTAAGTTCAAGTCCTGTTTCTGATATTAACTGACTGACCCCATGAAAGTCACAGGCATCTTTCTAATACGGTAAGTTGTGGAGGTAGTAATGACCTACTTAAGCAGTAATGGAAGTTTTCTCATCTGAAGTACTCTGTATCAATGAAATCCCAGGGGTGTGTGTGTGAATGTGAGTGGGAGTGGGAGTGTGTGTGTGTGTGTGTGTGTGTGTGTGTGTGTGTGTGTGCGCGCGTAAGTAGAAATAGTGTGAATAATATAGGGGAAGACGCACTTAATTATCTTCCTCAAATCTCACTTGTCACTCTTGCTACCTATATGACCCTAGGCAAATCATTTAATGACCTTTGGACTCAGTTTTCTCTTCTCTAAAATAGAATGAACTAGATGGCCTTCTTTCATGTCTAGTCACATAGTTCTCAATGGACACAGATAATTTTTTTTTTAGCTTTCCCTTTGAGAGCATTAAGAACTCTCCCACATTATGGACAATGAAGGAGTAAATTCTTGCCTTACCTACTGTACTGACTCCCTCTGTAATCTTAGTTACTGAAGTTGTAAATGGTAGAAATTCTACCCTGAATGCATACTTTCCTCCTGTGTTAAAGATAAAGCTGACTACAGGAAAATAGTGGGGGAAGGGGGGACAAGAGAGCAGGGAGATGATAGAGGGGAGGGCACATTTTGAGAGGAGGTAATCAGAAGCAAACACTTCTGAGGAGGGACAGGGTCAAAAGAAAGAATAGAATTAATGGGAAGCAGAATGGGATTAAGGGAAATAGAGTTAGTTTTGCACAACATGACTACTATGTTTTGCGTAACTGCACATGTATAACTGGTATTGAGTTGCTTGCCTTTTCAATGAGGGTGGGTGGGGAGGGAGGAAGGGAGAAAATTTGGAATCCAAAGTTTTAAAAACACATGTTAAAAAAATGTTTTCACATGCAACTGGGAAATAAGAAATATAGGAAATGGGGTACAGAAATCTATCTTGCCCTACAGGAAAATAGAAGGAGAAGGGGATAAGAGAAGGGGGGGAGAGGCAGAAGGGAGGGCAGAGTAGGAGAAAGCATATTCAGAATACATACCATCCTGGGGCAAGAAGGGGTGAAAATTTGGAACTCAAAATCTTGTGGAAGTAAATGTTGAAAACTAAAAATAAATAAAATCTGATAAAAAAAATAAAGAAAGAGAAAAAAAAACTGTGTATACCCTTGATCCAGCAACAATACTTCTAGGGCTATATTCCAAAGAGATCATAAAAATGGGAAAAGGACCCACATCTACAAAAATATTTATAGCAGCTTTTTGTGATGGCTAAGAATTAGAAATTGAGGGGATGCCCATCAATTGGAGAATGGCTGAACATGATGTGGTATATGAATGTAATAGAATACTATTGTGCTACAAGAAATGATGAGCAGCCAGACTTCAGAAAAAGCTGGAAAGATTTATATGAACTGATGCTGAGTGAAATAAGCAGAACCAAGAGAACACTGTAGACAGTAACTGCCACATTGTGTGATGACTAACTTTGATAGATTTGGCTCTTCTCACTGATGCAAGGATCTAAGGCAACTCCAAAAAACTCATAACGGAAAATTCTGTCCACATCCAGAGAAAGAACTACAGAGTCTGAATGCAGATAGAAGCACAGTATTTGCTTCCTATCTTTTTTTGTTTGTTTGTTTGTTTGTTTTCTTGTGGTTCCTCCTATTTGTTCTAATTTTTCTTTACATCATGACTAATGTGAAAATATGTTTAATAAGAATGTATATGTAGAGCCTATTTAAGATTGCAAGCCATCTTGGGGAAGTGGAGGAGGAAGGTGGAGAAAATTTAAATCTCAAAAGCTTATGGATGTGAATGTCAAAGACTAACAATAAATTAATTAATTGAACAAAATTTTTTAAAAAATGAAGATAAAGCTGAGACGAATACTCATTTACAAACACTTAAATCCCTTGCTCCAATCTCTAGATCCACCATGCCTTAAGGTAGGGTGCTGAGGGAAGTAGGGCAAATTATACTTCCTATTGTCCTGCCTCTATCCCTCTTTCCGTAACAATTTGATACCAGTGAAATCAGTTTAAATTGTGTCAACCTTGAAATAGAAAAGTCACCAAAAGGTAGCTAGAAAGCTGAATGTGAAAGGAGGGGTACATTCTCATAGATACCCTACTAGGTATCTGGCTAAGTCACTACTTAGTCACCATAAGCATAGGGTCCCTCCAATTGCAGGGACCAGGGTGACTTATTGTCTGGGTTTTCTGTGCACCAGGGGTGGCTCTGTTTGGCTATGTCATACCAGACCAATGCTGAGGCAATTTATATAGATGACTGATGTCTATGATCTATGATCTAGCGCTTACTTTTGCTTTTTGTGACTGGAGAGAGAACATTGGAAAATAGCTGCCCAGATCTAATCCCTTAAGCCTTACTCCTTGGCAATAATAATAACATCTTGGATTTATATAGCACTTAATAGCTGACAAAGCACTTCCACTGACATTATCTCATTATGGCAATAAACTGGAAAGAATGAGGCTAAGCTTAGAGAGATTTCACCTGCCTGTTCCACCCCAATTCCATTCTCATAACAGCTCTGTGAGGTGATTATTGTCCTTCATTCTCAGAGAACCAAAATGACATCACTATGCTACGGTCAAGTTACAATGTGCCCCACTGTGGCTGATCAGACCAATATGAGCTCAGAATGTTCTACCACTGCTTGGGCACAAATAGTCCACATGAACATTTGGGGTGGATTCTCTGAATTTGCACATCAGGTGTTTCTTTTGAGCTACTTTAATTCTGCTTTGCTCATAGAGCACAGCACCTTCTCTGATGAGGGCACACCATGCTGGGTGGTCCTGTGCCAGTGTCTCCCATGTCACACAATCAATTCCACAGTTCTTAAGAGAGACCTTAAGAGTGTCTTTGTATCACTTCTTCTGACCACCATGTGAATGCTGGCCCTGTGTGAGTTCTCTTTTTGGCAAGTGTACATTTTGCATTAGAACAATGTGACCAGCTCATCAGAGTTGCAATCTCTGCAGTAGAGTTTGAATGTTTGGCGGTTTAGTTTGAGAAAGGACCTCAGTGTCTGGTATCTTATCCTGCCAGTTGATCTTCAGAATCTTCCTAAGACAATTCAAACGGAAGCGATTTGCTGGCATGGTGCTGGTATACTGTCCAGATTTCACAGGCATACGAGGTCAGCATAATGGCTCTATAAATCTTCAGTCTAATACCTCTTCTCTCCCACACTTTCCTTCGGTAGGTGACATTATACTCCACATGAGTTTCTATATTCATTCAAAAGACCTAACTCTACCTTGTACATTGTCTCAGACAAAACATAACATGTAATACGTGCTGATGGGAAGTTAGGAGAACTGTGTTCAAATTCCACCTCGGACACTTAACTAGATTTGTGACCATAGGCAAGTCACATAATACTTGTGAGAGGCAGGGTGTTCCAGTTCTGAAGCTTGGGACAGTACATTCTCCACACTGGAAGCAGACTCCTTCCTTAACAAAAAATTTATAACTCAAGTAATTGGCTGGGATCATGAGCAAGCAGCGCAAGAAGAGTCAGACCATAGAATCTTACTTTGGTGACAAAGAAGATCAAAACATACAAACAGAAGAAGACAACAAAGTCAAAGCTCCTACATCCAAAGCCTCCAAGAAAAATATGAATCAGTCCCAGGCTATGGAAGAGCTCAAAAAGGATTTTGAGAAGCAAGTAAGAGAAGTAGAGGAAAAACTGAGAGTGATGCAAGAAAATTATGAAAAACAAGTCAACAGCTTGCTAAAAGAGACCCCCCCAAAAAAAATACTGAAGAAAATAACACCTTAAAAAATAGCCTAACCCAAATGGCAAAAGAGGTCCAAAAAGCCAATGAGGAGAAGAATGCCTTAAAAAGCAAAATTGGCCAAATGGAAAAGGAAGTCCAAAAGCTTACTGAAGAAAATACTTCCTTAAAAATTAGAATGGAGCAATTGGAAGCTGGTGACTTTATGAGAAATTAAGACACTGTAAAACAAATTCAAAAGAATGAAAAAACAGGAAATGATGTGAAATATCTCATTGGAAAAACAACTGACCTGGAAAATAGATCCAGGAGAGAGAATTTAAAAATTATTGGATTATCTGAAAGCCACAATCTCTCTCTCTCTCTCTCTCTCTCTCTCTCTCTCTCTCTCTCTCTCTCTCTCTCTCTCTCTCTCTCTCTCTCTCTCCCCCACCCCCACCTCAGTTGAGCTGAGTTACCTTGCTCCCAACAAGAGAGCACCTTCATTCTATTGTCTGGTATGTATTCTCCTTTGTATACTTTCTCTGATTTCTGTTTTGCCACCAGTTTAGATAAATAGGTTTTCTTTGATAATTTATAGGTGTGTTCATTGTGGAAGTGGTATTTGGAGGAAAAGGGGTCATTATAGAGCTTGAGGTCCTCCTTCCTCCTCAATATTGAAACAGCAATCAGAAGTTAACTTGAACCTGAAACTCATATCCCCTAGATTAATAATATTTACTCTAGCCTGGTACATCTTCTCTCCAAAGAGAGCATAATAGCAGTCCCTGCGCTTGTATCCCTGCTTCCCCTCCAGGCAGTCAATAGTCTACTCTGGAGAAGGGTAGGGGATGAAGAGGCTAGAGATATCAATTCTGCCTGCCTTCAAGCCACATAAAGACACTCCCATGCCCCATGTAGGATAGCCCTCACAACACATGGACCTCATTACATTTATATGCCATGGAGATACAAAACTGACGCTGATGTCAATGCTCTCTGCCAGACCTGCTTCCTTCTGGGCTTTGCCTTTGGTGCTTCCTGATGGGTTTCAGTTCTTTGCTCCATGTGGTTGTCAGCAATGCTGCTATCTTCAGGGCCACCTAAAACTATATTCACTATCTACTGAGCTATTATTAAACCTCTGCAGGAGAGAGCTTTAGCTCTGTTAGCCAGTGGAGTTAGCCACCTTTATCATCCAATGTGGGGTGCTTTGGCAAGGGAGTATTACAGCCTTTTCTGCCAATAACTATGAATCACTTCTCCTCAGCTGAGCTGTGCCAAAAGGTAGCAGATGTCCAGGTTAAGGTCACATTTGCTTTCCTCCACCAATTCCTCTCATTCTCTCAGTTCAACTAGCATCTGACTTATGGTTAGAAACTCCTTTTAAGTCTTAGTTCTCATCACACTCTGAAGTCCCCTCTGTGGTGGCTCTTTACTTTCTCAAACAGTAATAGAACTGATGAAAATCATGATGAGGCAACTGCTTTTGAGTCTCCCCCATCATGTTCCATGTTCTACTCAAATGGCTGTTGACCTTTGTCTCACTTCCCTCACTGACAAATCTCAGCCTAGTCTCTCTGGTTTCTATACATATGGACTATCTCTTGCCAAGTAAGTATAATTAAATACTGGAGTGGGTTAATAAGGCTATTTATAAAGGGAATTATGCTTAGGGAAAAGTCACACAGGGTCATAGCTAGTAATAGGCTAAAGGGACCAGGTAGAACTCAAGCACTGTAGAAAAAGAACACTTAACATTCTAGGGTCTCGGCAGTAATGATTCAGAGGAAAAGTAAGCAACAAAAATCAATAGTACCCAATTACTAGGGAATAGAGCAGGACTTGATCTTCAAAGTCCACGTGCATAGACAATAACCAGAAAAATCCTGCTAGACCTGAAGAATAATCTATGTGGTCAAATGGTCAGTGAAATAGTTAGCAATCCAGACTTGAAGGGGCAAGACGCAGACACTGAGCATCAGCAGCAAAGAACCCCGATATTGAATCAACTTATTGTTTTGACCTCAGTTGCCTTTATTTTCATCTCATCCTTAGTGAGACCTAATCCTGGGGAAGCATGACCTGGCAGTGTACCGGGGAAAATAATTCTGGTATGAAAAGACTTAGTTTTCTGGCAGAAACACATATCAGGAAAAAATGTGTAGAAAATCCTCCTCTCACACACATACATTCACCACCAAAGGGAAGTTTATATTCTCATATAGTTTGACCCACTAAAGTGAACTTGTGTTTTTAAAAAATGAAAGTATGTTAAATGCCACGTTCAGGGTCACAAAGCCAGTACAGAATGTGTCAGACTAGGGACCTGAGCACAGGTTTCCTGACTCTGAGGCCACTTCTCTATTCACTGTCATGCTGTCTCTTAGTAACTATCTACCAACTCTCTCAAGATTTCAAATTGCAAAAGAGTTGCTGCTCTGAATTGGTAAAAGGACTTTTTCACCCAGAGTTATTTGCACCAATGAAATCACAGAACCAGCAAAAAAAGAGAGAAAGGGAGAAAATATGTAACATATGGTGAGTTCTTAGTCTATTTTTAGTGGATTTTTATGATACATGCAAATGTGTATGTATTATAAAGCACTGTGAAATAACCCTTTTTAAAAAATTAAAGATGGATTAAACAATATCAAGAGTGCTTTAGATCTGCCTCTTTGTAAATGTGGAAGAATGGACAAGATGACTTCTTAAGATAGCTTTCTGTCCATTAATTTTTAAAGTTATATTTTGTTTTTATTCATCTACACTTGCTTTTCTTCCCCATCTTGACCATCTAGTAAACTAGCTCAGCTCTACACTATCCTCTCATGATTCCCTATCTTGCTCTTCCAAGACTCAACCTTGGATCACTCCCACCATTTGCTACCTTCACTCCTACAAAAGTGCTGCCGAAGGAAGTTAAAGAAAATTATGAATCTGTGCTGACTGGGTCCACTACAAATGTATTTTGCATAGCCTCAACTGGGCCCTCCCTACTTTTTACACCTCCTTTTACACCTCCTTAATTGACTCATTATCCAGCTCACCTCAGCAAGTCTTCCAAAATTTTTCAATCCTCCTCAAATTTCCCATGGCTCCCCTTCCTCAAAACCTTTCAGCTGAGAATTTTGTCTCAGATTTTACTGAAAAAATTGAGGCCATTTACGAAGAGTTCCCTTTTGTCCCTTCCACCTCATTTCACATTACCCCATACCTTTTGCCACTGCTTCCTCTTTCATCTCATTCATATAATGAGCGGGTCCTTCTCCATCCCAAGGCAAACATATCTACATGAACAAGTGATCCCACTCCATCCCATCTTCTTCCATAGAGTGTTCCCTCTCTCTTTCATCCCTACTCTCTCCTTGTCTAGTGGCTCCTTCCCTATTGCCTACAAACATGCCACTGTTTCCCCCATCCTCAAAAAACCCTCACTTGATCCATCCATCTCAACTATTATCCCATATCTCTCTTCCCTTTTGTGGCTAAACTCATTGTGAAGGCTGTCAATGATAAATACCTCCAATTTCTTTTCTCTCACTCTCTTCTTAATTATCTACAGTCTGGCATCTAACCTCATCATTCAACCAAAACTGATCTCTCCATTTACTAACATCTCTTAATTGCTAAATGTAATGGCCTCTCAATCTTCATCCTTCTTGACCACTCTGTGCTGCCTTTATACTGTTGATCACCGTCGTCTCCCAGGAGGCCAACCTGTAACCAGAGACTTGGTGAGGTCCTCTCCCTGTCCTCCTAGCTCACGGGACAATGAGTGTGAGACCTGGCTCTGCAGGCCCGCACACCCCAGCCAGAAGACTATGCCGGTCCAAGGGCCAGCTGCCAGTGCGTGATAGTCACGGGCCAGGCCAGGGTGTTTGGGCAGACTCGGCTGATGCAACCCCCCCCGACCCCACCCCCAACCCTGGGCTGCTGGCCCAGCTCAAGGGATGGTCTAAGGCAGGACCCTGAGATGCCGCAAAGAAGGAAAGCCTGTCTGGTCATCACCTATGGGACCTCATGCCCCTCTTCTTTTTAGGTTTTTGAGACATCACTTTCTCTTACCTAACTATGCCTTCTCAGTCTCTTTCTTCATCTGTGTCACTCCTATTAATTGTGAGTATTCCCTAGGACTCTGTCCTGGGCCCTCTTCATTTCTCTTCTTCTCTCTTCTTTCGCATTATACTATTTTACTTTGTGATCTCTTCATCTTCTGTGGATTCAATGATTATTTCTATGCTGATGATTCTAAGATTTACTTATCCACTTTATTCTCTCTACTGACTACTACTCTTACATCTCCAACTGCCTATTGAACAATGCAAACTAGATAACCCATAGCCATTTTAAACTTGACTCGTCCAAAACCAAACTTCCCTATGACTGTTGAAGATATCACTATCCTCCCAGTCACCTACACTCACCACCCAGGTATCATCCTTGACTCTTCATTCTCTCTCATCCCCTATATCCAAACTCTTGCCAAGGTCTTTCAATTTTACCTTAAAAACATCTCTCACATGTGCCTCCTTCTCTCCTCTGACCCTGTCATGACTAGTGTAGGCAGGCCCTCATCACCTCACACCTAGACTATGGTATTATCTTGCTTATTGGTGTTCCTGGTGCACCTCTCCCCATTCTTGTCCATCCTACACTCAGCTATGAAAGTAATCTTCCTAAAGAACAGGTCTGTCCATATCACTACCTCCACCCCACTTAATAACATCCTGTGGCTCCCTGTCATCTCCAAGATCAAATATAAAATCCTTTGGGTTTTAAAACCATTCATAATCTGTCTCCTCTACTTTTCAAGTTTTCTTACACCTTACACCTCCCCCATGTACTCTGTGATCCAGTGACATTAGTCTTTCTTTTCCTTGAACAAGAAACTCCACCCCCAGACTCTGGGCATTCTCACTTGCTGTCCCTCATGCCTGGAATTTTTCTTTCTCTTCATATCTTCCCCTTGGCTTCCGTGGCTTCCTTCAAGTCCCAAATAAAATCCTACCTTCTACAGGAAGCCTTGCAGATCCCCTTTAATTCATGTGTCTTTCCACTCTTGATGTCTAATTTACCAAGTATATAACTTGTTTGCATATAGTTGTTTGCATGTCCTCTCCCCCATTAGACTGTGAGCTCCTTGAAATCAAGTGGTGTCTTTCCCCTTCTTTGTATCTCTAGTGCTTTGCACAGTGCCTGGCACAGACATTTAGTTAATATTTATTGACTTTTTCATTAGTATTGCTTAAAAGTCCTCTATTTCATTAAATATCCATTCTTTTCTCCTGTAGAATTATGTTGTTGTTGTTTGTTCTTCATTTTCAAAGAGGATCAGTGACATCACAAGGTGATGTTGACTCATGCATGAATTTAGCTGAGGTAGAGTTGCACAACATCATCAGCCTCACTCTCTCTTCCAGAGTCATCAAAGTCCAGTGACAAGACAAAAGTCAGGATGGTTGGCAATGGGAAAGGATGCAGTGGATAACTTTGGCATCTTCCATGCCTGACCAAGCTCTAAGGACTCTACAATGCCTGCTTCAGCTGCCTTCATGGCCATTGGAATAAATTGTCCATTCTACCTAGGGAAGTCTTCACATGCTTAGGATAGACAGTTTCACTAAGTCACCAAAGGGGTTGAGGCCCATCAGTAACCCTCAATCTGGTTTATTCGATCTGTCAAGACAGTTTGCCAGGGTGTGGCCACTGCACAGGCTACAACTTCTTGAAACCACAGGTAAGAATTGAGTGTGAGGTGGGCACCAAAGGTGTATGAGCAGCCATGAAAAGGAATCAGCAAGCCCACATACCAGAGGCGCTAGTCCTCCATGAACATCCCATATACTCCACTGTTTTTGAAGAATCCTATCTGTTGCAGGATTATGCTGTTTTATTGGGTAGGTTATTCTTGGCTGTAATTCTAGTTCCTTTGCCTTCTGGAAAATCATATTCCAAATCCTTCATTCGTTTAGAGTGGCAGCTGCTAAATCTTGTGTAATTCTGATTGTGGCTCCATGATATTCAAATTCTTTCTGTTTGCAGTATTTTCTCCCTTACCTGGGAGTTCTGGATTTTGGCTATACTATTCCTGGAAGTTTTTGTTTTGTTTTAAAATTTCTTTTAGGAATTCACCAGTGGACTCTTTCAATTTCTATTTTGCCCTCTGGCTCTAAGATATCTGTGTGGTTTTCCCTTATAATTTCTTGAAATATAATGCACAGGCTCTTTTTTTTAATCATGTTTTTCGGGTAGTACAATGATTGGTAAACTATCTCTCCTTAATTCATTTTCTAGGTCAGTTGTTTTTCCTATGAAATATTTCACACTTTCAATTTTTTTCAGTCTTTTGACTTTGTTTTATTGTTTCTTGATGTCTCGTGGAGCCATCAGCTTCCACTTGTCCAATTCTAATTTTTGAGAAGTCATTTTCTTCAGTGACAGTTTTGTGCTTTTACTACTTGGCTGATTTTTATTTTTAAGAAGTTATTCTCTTCAGTATTTTTGTGCCTCTTTTGCCAAACTGCTTACTACATTTTCATAGTTTTCTTGATAGCTCTCATTTGTTTTCTCAGTTTATCCATTACTATTCTTATTTGATTTTTAAATAAATTAATTTTTCTTCTTTTTTGTCTCTTTTTAACTCTTCTAAGAATCATTGTTGGGCTTATGGTTAATCTGTATTTTTCTTTGAGGTTTTGCTTGTAGATGTTTTCAAGTCATTGTCTTCTTCTGAGTTTGTGTCTTTAGATTCTTGGTGTCCATACTATTTTTTTATGGTCATATTCTCCTTTTTTTTGTCATTTGCTCATTTTTCTAGCCTACTTTTTGATTTTGAGTTTTATCTTAGAGTTGGGCTCTGCTTACCTCTGCGGGATGGGAAGGTGACCGCTGCCAAGCTTCTATCTTTCATGTGCTTCTATTGTGTTCACAACTCAGTTTGTGGTTTACTTTTTCAGTGCTTCTAATGTGGTATGATGCAGGAAGAAGTTTGGGCAGTGCCTTTCTGGTCTGTACTCTGCTCCTTATACAGGTAGAACCCACTCCTCTCTGCCCTGTAACTATGACACCAGATCTGAGTACTAGGTGACAGAGCTGCTAGATAGCAGTTATTCCTGCTTCCAGTGTTAGTATAGAGATCCCCTGGGATCTCTTTCTGCCCAGGTGTTCAGTCACCTTACCATCCCTAAGTGCTACACTGCTCTCCTTCTCTGCTACTGCCATCATGCCAATATTACTTTCACTCTTATGCCGTGCTCCTAGCCAGCATCTACCCCAGTGTTCCTAGACCTCTATGTCTGTCTCCTAAGATAGCCCGGGCTGGAAAAATGGTCAATGTGACTTTTCCTTGGCTTTCCTACTCAAAATTCAACTTGGTGTATTTTCTAAGTTTTTATGAAAGAGGTTTTGGGGAAACTGAGGCAAAGTTGCTAGTTCTCTGCTATCTTGACTTTGCTGAATAAGTGTTTATTGATTAAATTTCATTTGTGATTTTATCCTTCTCCCTTCCCCTAGTCTAATTATAATCCCTTGTAACAAAAGCCAGAAAGAGGGGGGAAAGTTCAGTAAAACAAACCAACCTAGGGATCAAACCAGACAGTAATGTAATGATCCACATCCATAGTCCCTTACTCTCCAAAGAAAGAAAGGGAGATACATTTTCTAATATCTTTTCTATGGCCATGTTTAATTAATATAATTGCAGAGTATTCCATTTCAATTTTTTGTTCTTTCCAATGATATTGTTGTCGTGGTGGTATATATTATTTTCTTGGTTCTTCTCATTCCATTCTGGATCAGTTCATTCAAGTCATTCCATGCTTCATATTCATCCTTTCCTGTGGTAATCCATTGTAGGCACTTAATAAATGTTTATTTATTGATTATATTTACACATCATATTTTTTTTAGCCATTGCCAATCAAAGCCCTTCTTTTTTATGATTGAATGACTACTAAGAGAAGAGTACTGTGGCGGAGACATTTTTCCACTGAAAGAAAGCTAGAGGAAGTCTTATGGTAGGGTCTGTAGACAATAAAGAGAGCCCCTTCTGTCACACCGGGAACACATTATACAAATACCTGCTTGTTCTATGAGCCAGTCTCATTTTAGATGATGTCTAATGTTAGAAAGTATTCTCTCTCATTCTCTGAGCAATGAGCTTCTGTCAGTTGGTCCTTCTTAATTTTTTTTCTTTTTCTTACACTCCAAGAATTCTACAAACATTTGACATGTGAGAATGAGAATTCTAGTAGCTTGAAAATAAACATTACTGCAGTTTTATATCTGTGGATTTCTCTGTCTTATAAAAGAGACAGGAAGAGTAACTGGGAGCAGCACACAGCTTTAGATTGTGAATTTTAGCAAGAACTCTTTTATTTGTATATTGTAGGTAGAAGAAGGCAAGCTCTATTTATACCACAAAATAAGAAACAGATAATGATTTATACCCACCAGAGTTTTTCCTTTTGTGGGTACTTGATCATAAATCCTTCCCTAGGTTATCGTTGGTGTTATATATCCTATAACACTTGAGAATTAAGAAATAGGCCCTAAAAGGAATTCTTCATGACCGAGGCTTTTCATCTGTACCTGCCTGATATTGCTTTTGTCAGACAAAGAAATATGAATGAACACAAATGAAAGGTTTGAGAAGAGAGACCACATTTCAAGAGTGTTTTGGATTTCTCTGCCTCACCCCTTTACCTCTCAGCATTATTATTGTTTTAATACTGTGGCCTAGGTGAGGCTAAAATGCTGGGTGATGAAACATGCCAACATTGGAAGAGGTGAACTACACAAAATTTTTTGTGTGATTATTTTGAAGTTCTCTTTAGTTTTTCAACTATTTAAAGATTTTGGTCTCCCATAGGGGGAAAAAAACAAAACTAAAACAATCTCTCACCAGTTTTGTTTTTGTTTTTGTTTTTGTTTTTATTTTTGTCTGACAGTCGATGAGATAAAGCCATCTTTCTGGTCATATTTTCAGTTATGGACAATAGCACCATTAACAATTTGACACTCAAATATGTAAGTGACAATATGGTAAGTCAAAAAGAATGTTGAGTTTAGAGTCTCCTCTATGTGGATTCTAAAGCCCTTCACAACTTGGTCCCAAAGTACCTTTACAAACTTAATCTGCTTCTCACATTCTACAGACCAGCCATCTTGATGCTCCATGTGCACAGCTTTCTATCTCTTACTTCCATTTCTTTGCATTTGCTATTCTCCATGCTTAGAATGAACTCTATTACCTCTATCTTAGAACCTCTACTTTCCTTCAAAATTCTGCTCATCACCTTTTACTTGAAGCCTTTCCCTATTCACTAAAATCTGTGATGCCATGATATAAATCCCAATGTTACCACTTACTACTTTTGTGATCTTAGAAAGTCTCTTATCCTTCTGGGCCTCAGTTTCCCCATCCATAAAATATGGAGGTTGAACCAGGTGACCTTTAAGGTCCCTTCTAGCCATAAATTTACATTTCTATTATCCTATGATCTAGGTACAATTATATATCTGACATATGAGAAGGAGTACAGGTCCTTGAATTTTGGAGATTTACTATGGCTTTCTTTCATCTAAATGATGTTCCATGTCAGTATCTTTAAAATTTTTTTGAAAAGTAATTAAAAGAAGCAGTTTGCATACACACAGGTATATGTAAGCGCATACAATGTCACCACCATTGTTTCTATGCAAAATGGTTAAAACAAGGAAGAAGATGGTATATGAGAAAGAGATGTTCCTGTATTATGGCTTAAAATAAAAGTAACAGGCTCTTGGTCAGCGATGGAGATCACATATTAAGAACTGTTAAGTATGCATTTAATTGAGATGATTAGTAACTTCAACAAATCAACAAAAAAAGACATAATTTCTATATAGCCAAGACAAAATCAAGGAGCAATTAATAGACAGGGAAATTCCATTCAAAATAACTACACAATGAATAGCTATATAAGGGCCAATCTAGCAAAGCACACTTAATGTTCATGTGGATACAATTACAAATTGTTCCTTAAATAAAAAAAAAGATTCAAATAATTGGAGGAATATTCAGTAATCATGATTAGACTATGCCAATATAATAAAAAATAACAATACTACTGCAATTAATTTAAAGATTTAGTGCTGTACCAATGAAACTATCAAGAGAATACTTTATAGATCTAGAAAAAAATAATAAAATTCATTTGTAGGAATAAAAAAGGCAAAATATTTTTTAAGATGGGTAAGAATGAAAGGGAATTAACACTTTCAGACCTCAAACTATATATTTAAAGCAGCAATTAGCAAAGCTTTTGGGTACTGATCAAATGAAATAAAATATGAATAGTACTTTGCAAATATTAATACCTTATATAAATACTAGCTGTTATATCACCATCATCATCATTATTGCTGGCTTAGAACTAGAAAAGTAAATCAATGGAACTCACTAGACAAGAAAGAATCAGAAATATTTCAACTTCATAGTCCAGCATTCAATAAACCTACATTACATAGGAAAGAGCTTTCTATTTGACAAGAATTTCTGGGAAAATTGGAAAGCAGCACGGCAGGTGTAGAAAAGCAACTTACTACCACAATGAACTCAAAATGAATACATGACCTACCTATTAATGATCATAACATAAAATCATTAGATCAGGTAACTTTCAAAGCTATGGCTAGAGGTTGGATTTTTAAGTCAATAAATAATTGTAATTACAATAGCTTGAATTTATATGAAGCTTTAAAGTTTGCAAAGCACTTTACATACATTGTCTCATTTTATCCTCACAATAACCTTTTGAGGTAGATGCTATTATTATCTCCACTTTACAAATGTGTAAACTGAGGCTGACAGGGGTTATCTGACTTGTCTAGAGTCAATAGCTGATTGGAATGCAGACCTTTTTGACTCCAAGTCCAACATTTACTGGACCACCAAGGGAAAAAAAAATCCACGATGACTACAGTAATATACCTGGAAAGAATAACAATCCAAACTGAAGGGTACAAAATTATAACTGACTTTAGTCTCGAAGAATATATGTGAGAAAGCACCTCCCTCACTACTTTGAAGAGATGGGGGTTATGTGTATAGAAGTGTATGAAGTCAGACTTTTAAAATATCTTGTTTAATTTTACTGAACTGTTTTTTTCTTTTCTTTTAAACTTCTGGAGAGGATATGTAGGGAAATGTATGTGATAAAAGCCCCCCCAAAAAAACCCCCACAAAAGATGTCAATGCAAATTTATTTTTTAAAAAAGAATGCATTTGCCCAGGGTGTTGCAAATACAACAAACTGAACCTTAAATGGAAAAGGAAGCACAAGGGAGAAAAGAGTCTGTTCCTCTAGAATACCAGATATTGAGAGCAGTGACACTATAGGATGAAGAATAGCAGTAGAGTCACCCAGAAATTCATAGGAGACAAAACAGAGGCAACAATAACATCTGTCCTCTCAGGTATCCAGTAGGGTAAACTAGAGCTCCTAATGCAAAGAGGCAAAATTGACCTGATGGATATCACTGAGACTTGTTGGTGGGATGAATCCTAGGACTAAAATATGCCTCTGGAAGAGTTTACCTTATTTAAAAACAATAGGATAAGGAAAAACATTGGGGGAGGAGTGGTACATAAATTCATTAGGTATTAAGAAGTCATTTTCAATTCTGTTCCTAATCTTCCAAGGTACTGTACCAGAAATAAGAAAAAAAAATGTTATTTTGTACTTTGCATATGAAAAACACTTAAATATTTGTTGCATTGATTGACAGTCTGACATTCCCTTTGGCAACTACAAATAGCCTGAACATTTTTATTCTATTAAAAAA
Organism: Phascolarctos cinereus; assembly: GCF_003287225.1. NCBI lineage: Eukaryota > Metazoa > Chordata > Mammalia > Diprotodontia > Phascolarctidae > Phascolarctos > Phascolarctos cinereus. The sequence goes on along the minus strand of NW_027555847.1, from coordinate 488,649,776 downwards.
AGATCAGGCTATTCAACAAGTCACATAGCATAGAGCCAATGCCCACACTGAGCCTTGAGTCCATGGAATAACTATGATATGATAAGAAAAAGAAGTAAAAATGATATTTTCATTAGAGTATACTATGGGCCTCCTAGACAGAAGGAAGAAATAAATTAAATGTACAGGGAACAGATTCAAGACTGTTACAAAAACATAATATAATAGGGATGGGGTATTTCAGTTATTAAGACTGTGCTGTACTGAAGGGTATCTTTAGGATTGTAATGTACTGAAATGTTCTCTCTCTCTCTCTCTCTCTCTCTCTCTCTCTCTCACAACACACACACACACACACACACACCACACACACACACACACACACACACACACGAAGTTGAAATCCAAGATTAGTCAACAGATAGTAAGAAAGCAAGCAGCTGCCTTCCATGAGATCACCACTTAACATTTCAGACTACTGAAGTAAAAGGCAGTTGTGGCTACTGAATCAGTAGGTGCAAGACCCTTAAGGAGAGGGAGGCTTTGTTTTGTTTTTGTATCCTGTATCTACTCTAACACCCTGTTGCAATATTTAGCTTATTTTAAGCCAAAGGGTTGTGTGCTACCTCTTCTGCTGCTATAGGGAGTTTATATGAAGGGAAAGATAACAGTACATCACAGTCATTCTAGGTACTCAGTTAAGAAAATTCCTAACTTTCAGGCAAAGCTTTGGCTCTCTAGATTAATTTGAATTTATATCTATTTCAATTTAATCCCTGGACTCTTCATGATTGAGACAAAATCCAGGCTCCTTAGAAATGTGTAGGTAAAGAACCAGCGTAGCATGCCATGCCTATTAATAGTTGGGGAAGGGGAGGACATTTTGTTGGAACTTCTTTCAGTCTTTGAGGAGTGGTTGCAGCTGGTGTCTTCAGCCGGAGTCTTCAGTTTGCAGGCACATAAGGGGCCAATGGCCTTCCTCAAAATCTCCCTTCTCTGCCACAGCTCAGTCCTACTTTCTCTTTCTCCTTTCACTGGTTACCCTGGGGCCAGTTCTTCCTGATTCAGCTCTGAATATCTCTATTCCTACCTCTCCATTTCCTGACCTTCAAAATCTTTCTCATCTATCTCCCAGTTTGGCACTGATCTGCTATTTTACAGAAGACCTACCCAGCATAATTGTTTCCTCAATGAAACATCCTTCCTGTCAATGTCACTCTAGGTCATCCAAGGACTTTTCACACTTAATGTAAAGTCTTTGGTCACTTGAGATGTGTTCTTACCTCATTAAGGTTTCTAATCCCTTTTTTTTAAAGTAGGGTAGTATGACATGATTGATTTACTCAATCAATATCCCACCCTAACATGATACTTTGAATGTAGCAGATGCTTAGCAAATGACTGCTGGGTTGTATTATAGTGGACTGATGACCTTCTAGACACAGGTCTCTAGGTACCCAGCTCACCTACCCAGGGGGAAGTTTATCTGCTCAGTTTTGAGACTTGCTTTGGTGTAAGCTACTGGGACTGGAAGGCAAGTGTACCAGTTTGCACTTTAGTCCCCTAATCCTAGCCTTTCTTAGACCTCCTCCCCAGACCATGTTTCATCCCATCCTCCCATTTACCAGGACATTAGAGCTTAGATACCTTGCATTCTTGTTGTGCTTATACCTCCCCACCACCTTGCCCTATCCCAGATTTTCAATTTTTGCTCAGGGAACAATCATCAAATCAATGCTACCTTTGCCTCTAGAAAGGACATATCGATTTGCTGCCTTCTGGCAACACTCAAAATCTCTGCAACTTCCAACCCAAACTCCCCTTCCTGAGCAATGTGTCCAGATGGATGTTATATCATCCTAGTAGAATGTAGGCTTCTTGAGGTTAGATATTGTATCTCTTTTATATCTGTATACCCAGCACCTACCATAGTGTCTGGGACATAGCAAGCACTTTATAAAGGACTCTAGGAAATCCCTTTCAACTCTGAGATGCTGAGATGCTGAGATTCTCTGTGTGATCTCTAAGGTTCCTCTCAGTTTGTGATCTTATAACACTGAAAATCACTTTAAGAGATTTTACTAAAGGTAAGCGAAAACGTAAATAAACATACAATTGTCAGTGACTTCCTTTCACCTTAAAGATAAAATACAAACTCCTCTACCAGACTTCATGTAAAGCATTTTATGATTAAAGTCCTACCTCCTTTAATCTCCAATACAGCCAAATCATCCTTCTAGCTATTCCTCAAACTCCATGTCTCCCTTTTGTAACTTCATTCCTCAGTTTCCCCTATATTTGGCAACCTGTCTCCTCCTCTCCTTTGCCTTTTAGAAATTTTAACTTCCTTCAAGGTTCAGCTCTGGTATCATTTCCTGTAGTATTTTTACCATTCTCCTTGTGGTTAGTGTTCTCTCCTTCCATAAATGATCTTATACTTACCTTTTTGCATACATATGTTATTTAATTCCTCCCCTACACTCTAGAAGGAAGTAAACTGCTTGAGGGTAAAGGACTGTTTTATTTGAGGAATTTATATTCACAGGGGTAGCTAGGTGGCACAGTGGGTAGAATGTCCAGCCTGGAGTCAGGAAGACCTGGGTTCAACTCTATTCTCAGATACTTATTACCTGTGTAACTCTGGGCAAGTCACTTAATCCTGCTTGCCTCAGTTTCCTCATCTGTAAAATGAGCTGGAGAAGGAAGTGGCAAACTATTCCAGTATCTTTGCCAAGAAAACCCCAAATGGGATCACAAAGAGTCAAACACAACCAAACAACAAAAATATTTACAGGATCTAATGCAGCCCCCAACACAGAAGGGGGAATTATTTTCAATAGGCTGCATTTTATAGCTTACAAATAAACAAAATCTTCCATATCTTTTTCTTATTACTGGGGAGTTGGGATAGGATCAGATTAGAGAAAACAGTCTGCTGTACATCAAGTACAAGCCTGTCTGATTCTGAAATATATTTCCCATGAGGTTCCAGGAACTGTCACCCAGAAGTGTAGACATATCCAGTCTGACTTTCATTCATTTTTTAAATTTTATTTTATTTTATCTTAATTTATGGAATAAAACAAACATTTCTATAATGTAGTATAATTTTTAAAAATGATTGCACATGAAACTGCAAATCTATTATGTACAACTTGCTATTCCTTTTAAATATATAATAAAGTTATCATGTAAATTTCTTTTTTTTCTTCCCTGCCCCCTACTCCCTGCCATAGATATGATTGCCATTAGACACAAATATGCATATTACACATTTTTCAGAGAAAAGAGCAACAAAGAAATAGATTTGCTTATGTCCTAGGGTCTAATTGTCATTGCTTTTCTTAGTCTTAGTGTTCTCATCAGTAAACTGGGGATAGTGGTAACACCTGCCTCACAGGGTTGCTGTGAGAGCCCACATGTAAAACATTGTGCAAACCTTAAAGCACTATTTTTAGTCCCACATTTATGGCAGCCGTTAATGATGATGGTGATGATGCCTAGCTGGCCTTCACCTTCTTTTCATTTTTTACTTAACAATTTAATATTTGAGCTTAGTGGGTATATTTATTGTCCTATCTTCTCTCTTTGTATCTCTCTTCCTTTCCCAGATATTTTCATGGCTACACCTGACTTCAAGGACATAGAAAGATGAACAGCTTCGGCTCTTCCATGGGGTTAATTGTTAACTAGGTACAAATAGAGAGAAGACAAAGCAAAGCTGAATATCGGGAGTCCAAATGGAGTTTTCTTGAAAGCTATAAGAACTTCAACACTCAGAATCTTGTTGAATTTTTTACATGTTATGATTGCCAGCAACATATGGGGAAGTGACAGTTTCTGCCTTCAGTTTGCAAGGAGATTTTTCCATCAATCCCACAAGTTAATCAAGACAAAAAAGCAGCCTCTTGTATGTTCCCTTTGCCAGCCTGGAGCAATTTGTTCAGCAGCACTGCTGAAGCAGAGATAAAGAAAATGAACATTGAGAGTTAAACAAAGGACCAGAAACTTAGAATCATATGTGAAGAATTAAAAAGGCCTCTGCAAAATGGAATGCCAAGATTAGCCTTATCTGATTTTAAAGTTATGACTAGATCATTATTATTACTGTCATTATTATTAGATTTGGTCTCCCCACCTTCCCTAGGATGGAATGGGGCCACATCCAAGGACTGATCAGTAGAGCTTTGGCCTCCTGGCTCCTGACCTGGGCTGGTTCACCCCTCCTTAGGCACCCTAGTGGCCCAGCCTTCCAGAATACTTACCATGCCAAATTTAGTTCACACATGGACTTGGCTTTAGCCTCACGAGCGGCTCAGAACTCCTGAACCCACGTGATCCACCCTCAACAGCCTCTCCAGTAGCAAGGGTTATAGGTATGAGACACCACACCCATGCTCATTTTTGACCTGTATGATCCTGGATTATTCTCTTCCTTGGGTCTTCATTTCCTCATCTATTAAAATGACACTGGATTAAGTGATGCTTAAGGTCCCTTTGAACTCAAAATCTAGACACAATCCCAACAGCCTTTGCATCTAGTAGGATGTTAAATAGGTGGCACCATGGATAGAGTGGTGGCCATGGAATCATCTTTCTGAGTTCAAATCTGGCCTCAGATTTACTTACTAGCTGGGTGACCCTGGGCAAGTCACTTAACCCTATTTGCCTCTGTTTCCTCATCTGTAAAATGAGCTGGAGAGGGAAATGGCAAACCACTCCAGTATCTCTCCCAAGAAAACCCCAAATGGGGTCAAAAAGAGTCTGAAACAACTGAACAAAAAAGGGTGTTAAACCCTGGGGTAGTGGAGTAGTGCTTTTAGATTCATTCAAACAGTTCAAAATCCTTACAACTCTAGGCAACTGAGTGACTGAGGAACCTTATAGCTCTTTCTTTCTCAGTCTCCTTTTCTGGGATATAGTTTATACTGTTATATGTTTCCTGCTGATTAATGACATTTGGTCATCTCACAATTTGTAAGACTTATGATAAGCATTTACAAATCAGAATGAGGAAGTTAAGAAATTTTCCAAAACCCTCTGCAATACTTCTCTTTCTTTCAGGCAGTTTGGGATTAAGTGACTTGCCCAGGGTCATACAGCTAGTGTCAGATATCTGAGGCCACATTTGAACTCAGGTCCTACTGACTCCAGGGCCAGTTCTCTATCTACTCTGCCACCTAGCTGCCTCCAATACTTTTAAAAATTAAATCAACTTATACTTTTTTTTTTACTTTAATGCAAAGGCAAACAGTAGGGAAAATAAATTAGAAAACATGATTCAAGAAAAAGATGCAAGGCCAAAGGTTTATAAACTATATAGATACCCTATCATACATACGTATAGATACATATGTGTGTGTGTATATGTGTGTGTATATGTATACATACATATATAATATAATAATATATACATAATAGTTTATTAAGGGAAACAGTTAAGCATGGGCGTGCTTAATAGCAAATAACATTACAAAATGAAATTTATCATATTGTTAACAAACATTATTATCATGGGAATAACTTCTAAATCAACTTTGTGTGTAGAATCATACCATTATCTTGCTAGAAAAAAAAAAGATAAAAATGAATACCAAAATAGAAGTATATAAAAATATGGGAAGGGTGTCATGCAATTGAGGTAACAATAACCTGACCTTTTTAAACAAACTGCTGAAAGCAAAAATATGGAAAGTGATAAAGGAAAAAAACATCAACACAGATTATCACCATGTCCTAAAAATTTTTAATAATGGAGATCAATTACCACAATTAGAAGATGGAAAGAACATAGAACCCACCTCAAGCCAATGAACATTTGATCTTCTTGTCAAGCTGGGCAGCCAATGGCAACATGTTTAGAACACAAAGTCATTTGCAAGATCTTAGAAAGAAGGATAGTGGAAAATTATAAGGAATATCATCTCATAAAACAATGTAAAGGAACAAAAGTTTACAGAAAACTTGGCACAAAACCTAAATAAGCCAGATCATCTGGAGAACATTTAAGGATGAAATAAGGAGATAGACCCTGAAAAGGTAAAAGTGGAAGATATTTACCAAGATTTTTGTAACTTTTCTCAATCAATGATAGTAGAGCCAGTACATTTGCATTTTAACAACAAAGTCTTAATTGGGTCATGAAAAAGTAGAAAATGGTAAAGAAAAGGAAGATGGGAAGCACAGGAATAAATAAAGGAGATTCATGCTAGGGTCAACACAATTTTGAGGGTATTGAGATATTGATTCATAAGATAATGGAAAGAGGTGAAGTTACTAGGCTTTAGGAAAATAATGGACCTCATTATTACCAAAAAGGTGATTGAGAAAAATTTTATTAATAAGTAACAATTCATGTGGCTACTTTCCCATATCTACAAAATCTTGATGAGAACAGTTCAAAGCATTTTGTATGATTTTACAATATGCAAAGGAGATACTTGGATAAAGTATCTTTTTTTTTGCCCTTCTAAGTCATTTAAAAATATTTATCAAACAATAAATAAAATGGAATCTTGCATTCTCCATACCCTTTGGAAAAACTCATGTGACTGTAAAGTTAAGACATGCTTTATAAATGTATGAAAGTGAAACAATCAGGCTTCTGCCAAATATTTTATATTCTAAGGCATAGCACATCTTTACAGACACACAATTTATATAAAGGTTAAGAAAATGTAAGATCTCATTGTGCTTATCATTGAATATGAAAACAACAACAACAATAACAATTCTGATTTGATAGAACAAAAACCTCTTTAAAGGCTCTCTTACAGCAATGTATCTTCCTTATACATGTGAATATCATCCAAGATTATTTGAATGATATAACAGCAGAAATCACTTTATTTAATGACTCTGATTATTAACATCAAGTGAGGCATAGAACAGGGAACAATGTACTTGCCAAATGTGTTTGTCATTATCATGAAAGACATCTAATGTGGAGTCCAAATGCAAGAGGAATTGCCTATAGATGGTAAAATTCCTCCTGATTCTTCTGGTTGCAGATGGCATTGTGGATTTCATCACATCCAAACACACTGTGGAGTCTTCTAAATGTGATCACTAGTCACTCAAATGAGTTTGGCTAACAAATCACATAGTGCAAAAGCAGCAAATTGATGAGGAATTCCAATTGGCCCAAATAATGATATGTCATTGAATCAACAACCTATGAAGGTCTTCTATCTATCTTGAATAGACACTGCACACAAAGCAATGAGCTGTACCTAGGATTGGACAAGAAGAGAATAGGCTGCTTTGCCTGTACCTATCCCTTTCTTTCCCTTCATAAGGCCATTACAATACTTAAGGTCCTACAATACCCATATTCTATTATTAATACTTTGACAAATTGATGATCACATCAATGTAATTACTCCCGCCAGCAGTACAGATTAAACCCAATTATGCCTTCTCATTGCATAAGACCTTTGTCCAAATCCTTACACAAATTCTTCACAACAATCTTGTTTTTAGGAAATTTGGCAGTGCTTTTAATGACTTCAACCTTCTCCTTGAAACAAAAGTCAATATCTCTTTTTAATATCAATATTCTTTTGTATGGCTATATGCATCAAAGAGTTAATGTTGCAGATCACCAAATGGGCAATGGAGAGGTGTGTTGTGGGTGTGAATAGACTGTGACATGGTATCAGTAAAGAACTACTTAAGAGATGCAACATAAATTATTTTGCCAGGGAGAGGTATGACCTAAACAGGAGATGATCTGGTCATGTAGAACAAAGGATAACCAATACACAGCCTGTGTCCTCTGTTGATATATATGCAATACAAAGAAATCCAGAAGAAGACCCTACCTAGCTCATATACCAACCTGTTGTGAAGAATTTTTGGGAGGATATAGACAAAGATGTTGCATAATGACAAGGCATGGGTAAGTTATAATCTGCACCACTGGAGGGAGTAACTACATTGATAAAATCACAGATTTATTAAAGTATCAATAATAGTTAGGAAAAGAGCATCACAGGGCCTAAACTATGGTGATGACCTTATGAGGGGAGAGAGTGGGACAGATAGATACAATAAGTGTTGTGGAGACAGAGGTCATCAGGCATTTGAGAGGATTGGATAACAGAGGTGAAAGAAAGGGAGGAAAAGAATCAAGGATGACTCCAAGTGTATGGATTTGGGTCATTTGAGGGTTAATGGTGTCATCCAACAGAAACAAAGAAGTTTGGAAGGTAAATAAACTCAGGGAAAAGATAATGAGTTTCATTTTCTGTAAGATGAGTTGGAGGTGCCTTCTGAATATCCACATGGAGATGTCTAGCAGAGTGAGACATGGGACAGGAATTTGATGAAAAAAAAGATTAGGATATAGATATAGAAGTCATTGGCATAGCTATAATTGAATGCATGGTAGGGAAGGAGAAATAGGATTAGGTCACCAAGAAAAGTATGGAGAAAGAAGAGATGAAGGCCCAGGACAATGCCTTGGAGGACATATGATTTAGGGAGCAAGAGTGGATGACAGGGGCAGCTAGGTGGCACAGTGGATAGAGTTCTGGCCCTGGATTCAGGAGAACCTGAGTTCAAATCTGGCCTCAGACACATAACACTTACTAGCTGTGTGACCCTGGGCAAGTCACTTAACCCTACTGTCTAGGCCCCCCCCCAAAAAAAAGTGGATGATAAACCAACAAAAAGAAATGGAGAACTCAAGGTAGGGACAGCTCTACACCCCTTGCCAGCAGGAAGCAATTTCAGAAACCAAGACCTTCACCCCTTACCCAAAAGAATTTGTGTCCCATTTGTTTGAGGGGAGAATGATGAGGATGGGATCTAGACCCCACATGGCCAAATCTCTGGCACCTGAGGCTATAATCCCATCAACTGACCTTTCATTGTGGCTACACCCAATCTCCTAATTCTGTTACCCTTAATCTAGCCTAGCCTTCCCTTGTCTCACCTCCCCATGGCCCCAGGTCATTTCCCACCCTTAATCCTATATAGGCTCCATTCTCCCTTGGCCACCTGGTCTGGTCCCTGGAGTTCTATTACCTCATAGACTAGTTGGCCACTCCTAGATCCCTCTCATAGTCTTTCTGAATATAAAGTCCATCTTATCTCCATTAAGATGCTCAGATTCTTACAATCTAGTCAATAGCTCACTACTATTCAGACTCTTTAAGAGGCTGCCCAATATAAGGATGTTCTAATAAACTTTGTCTTTGGCTGAAAGAAGGCTTGGGTCGAATTCTTTCAGTCAGGACTCATGTGCTGTGATTTTGGGGTCCCAGCACCCTTAAACCCCTAAACCTCAACATTCCCACATATAGTTTATATACTATCCATTATTACCTTTAGCCAATATTTTTTCTAGCACTTGTCTCCAGTACCTAGTTACTGCCAATAAAAAACTTGCTTCAACTAAAAAAAAAATGGAGAAGGAGTAATCAGACACAAAGGAGGTGAGCTAGGAGAGAACAGTTTCATGGAAACTGGATACAACAGACTACAGATTAGAAGTAGTTAGGATGAAGCTACTGATAGAGGAAGTCAGAAGATAGGAATATAAGATAGTTCCTTTACCACTAAAATTAGTGTAAATATAATAAGATATACTATACCTTCTGTAATTTATAGTGAGAAGTTATATTCACAGAAGGGGAGTAGCTCCAAACTCAATGACTTCCTCTGTTTATTACCAATAAGCTTTGGTCAGTAAGTTGTGACATAAGTTTCTTTTACAATGATTTTTATATTCAATGGGAAGAAAGAGTCATCATTTACATTGCAACTACTAAGACTGTTTTTCAGAGGGATGTTTTTTGTGCTCTATGCTAGCCTCTTCAGGAAACTGAGTTGAGAGCATGCAACCTATTTTACCATTGGCCTGAAGGCAGCCATGAATCATGATGCTGGGTTCAGCCCTTTGGTCATCTAGAAGGTAAACTCATCAGTTCTCTTGTGAAGTGTAATATCCAACATGTCCACCTACATTCTAATCCCACCAGTGGGATACTTTAAGACAAATTGTTAGAGTAAGCATGAGTGCTTTGTAAATTTAGTTATTTGGCTTTTTGGCCTCCTTTGTTACAGCTGGTGATTTGTAAGGCTGGAAACTATTCTTCAATTTGAATGAACTTATACTTCCCATTTTAGTTCTTTCGTTAAGTCAGGGCAGATTGGGCAATCTGTAGGGTTTTTTGTTATTTGTTTCTTCTTTGGTCCCTTCTTACTTTTCTCAATTCTAACCCGTTTCTGTTATTTAGTAATAAGAATTTACATTAATCAAGCATTTTATGATTATAAAAGAGCCCGATTCTCATTTTTCTCATATTCTCTTAAGAGATAATAATTTCAGATCTGGAAGAAAACTTAAAGAACATCTGATCCAACCTCCTAATTTAGAGATGAGAAAACTAAGGTCTTAGGAATTTAAGTGACTTTTTCAAGGTTGCACAGCTATTTAGTAGTAGAGCTGGTAAGTAGTAGTATGCAAAATCAAATATTTTGATCAAAATTCAGTAGTTCTTTCATCATTCTCCCTCTTAGGGAAATTTAATCATCTCTCCTTTGATTCAGATATATCCTCACATTAAGATTTATATCTTTAATGTGTCTCAATCTCTTTCCCATTCTAATAGTCCAAGACTCCATGGCCATGCTCAGTAGCTGATGAAATTTATCACAGTGATATGGTGAAATTTTATATAATAAGGTAGTCACATTTGGTCAAAAATCATGAGACTGGTATATGTTATTTAGTGACATAGGATGCCTTGAAAGATGACAGGTTTTTCCTCAATAATTTTCAAGCAAAGCTTAAATAACCAATTGTCAGCTGCTTTAAAGGAGATTCTTAGATTAGATGGCTGCTAAGTTTCTCTGTGATTCTGTGTAAAATACAAGGTCATTTGTCTAGAATAACTATCATTTACACGATACTCTAAGGACTGTGAAGTGTTTTCACACAGTTTTGAGGAAGGAGCTTATGGATTATTATATCTTTTTTTTTTTTTGGCAATTGGGGTAGAGTGCCCAGGGTCACACAGTTAAAGTGTCAAGTGTTTGGTCTAAGGCTGGATTTGAACTCAGGTCCTCCTGACTTCAGGGCCGGTGCTCTATCCACTGTTTCACTTAGCTGTCCCCTACATCTTTTAATAAATGAAAAAAAAACCCAAAAACTAATATCTTGAAAAGTTAGGTGACTTCCTTGGGGTCAAACAGCTTGTAAATATGTGAGGCAGGATTTGAACCTAGGTCTTCATGATCCCAAGTCCAGGATTCTTTCCATGACTCCTCTCAAAAACTTCATGTCTTTATTCATCTGTTCTGTTACTCTTTGAATCACATCAGGCAAATATGCAGTGAAATTTACCTCCACATAATTAATATAGATTCTTTTCAAAGGTGCAGGAAAGATGGGACTAGGGATGATTGTGAAGAAAGACATTGACTTTGTAGATATTTTATATTCACTTATCTTTTACATATCCTCCCCACCCCCAACCACAACAGAATCCAAATTCCTTAAGGGGAGAAACATTTTCATTTCTATCTTTGTCGCCCTGCTTCCTAGCACAGTGTTTCAATTGAATTGAATTGAGTAAAATGGAGCTAAAATGTTCTCAATATGTTTTCTGTGGGGAATTCCCAAAGACAAAAGAATTTTAAAAAATCTCTTCTTTTAATTGATAACTTGCTTTCATATCATCTTCATTTCTGAACATACTATATCTCTTCCTCTTCCCCTTTACAGGGAGCTATCACTTGTAACAAAAATGTGAAAAGAAAAGGAGGGGGAGGAAAGCATTTCACCAAAACTAACACATCAAACATATATGACTTGATATATAATATTCCACATGCATAGTGCCCCATCTCTGCAGGAGGGAAAGGATGGGCATTTTAATCTTATCTATGATGCCTTACTTGGTCATTGTAGTCACAAAGCATTTCTTCTTTCATTACTGTATATATAAACAAGATGAAAATTGTTGCTATTTTTTGCTACTATGTAGGTCATTGTTACATTTGAAAGGCAAAATATATTTTTCTGGGTTAAATGACATGTACTCGAATGTAAAAATAAAATAGTATACAAAAAGCAAATACAGTTCTTGCCCTCAAAGTGTTTACATACTAATGAGCAATACAACACTCAAAGGGGTTTGGTGGCCAGAGAGAGAGAGGAATTTTGACTGGTGAGGAGGAGGATATGGCTGGAAAATAGAGAGTAAAGTATGGATTTAATTTTCCTGAAATAATGGTCTGGGATTGGCAGACAATAATCATGAGTAGGGATGGGAATCCAGAGCAGAAAGAAGGATGAGTATTGAGAAGAGGCCATTAGATTTGGCAATTAAGAAATCACTGATAACCTGGAGACAGTAGTTTCAATTCAGTGATGAGGTCAGAAGGCAAACTGTGGAGGGTTTAGAAAAGAGTAAATGGAGAGTTAAGTATAGACCTTAAATATAGACAGCTATTTGAGAGAATCTACCTGGAAAAGGGGAGAAAAATATAGGATGACAGCTGTGGGCAGAGTAGGATCTAGTGAGGGATTTCTGAGGATGAGAGGGACTAGTGCTTATTTATAGGGAGCAGGGAAAGAATCAGTTGATATGGAGAGATTAAAGATGACAGAGAGAGAGAGAGAGAGAGAGAGAGAGAGAGAGAGAGAGAGAGAGAGAGAGAGAGAGAGAGAGAATAATGGTGAGGATAATCTAATTGAGAAGATGGGAAGGGATGTAACCAATGGTATATATATATATATATATATATATATATATATATATATATATATATATATATATATATATATATATATATATATATATATATATATTGGCCTTGGCCTTGGCAAGCAGAAGGACCACCTGATCATCAGAAGGCAGAAAAATTGATTTGTATAGATGAAAGGCAATAGCATCAGAGATCCTTATGGGGGTACCAGCCTCTTTTCCTCTCTGGGGCTGCCCATTTTTGTTGTGATGGTTCAATCATTTTCGGTCATGTCCAACTCTTCATGACACTATTTGAGGTTTTCTTGGCAAAAGTACTGGAGTGGTTTGCCATTTCCTTCTCCAGCTTATTTTACAGATGAGGAAACTAAGACAAATGGGGTTTAGTGACTTGCTCAGAATCATACAGCTGGTAAGTGTCTGAAGCCAGATTTGAACTCAGGAAGATGAGTCTTTCTGACTCCCAGCCCAGCACTCTATCCACCATGTAATATGGAAGCAAAACTTGTCTAGGATTCTGGACAGATGTTTCTAAATTGGTCCTCGTACTTTCAGAACTAACTGTGGTCAGGAGGGAAAACAAGAATATCAGCTAAGATCTCTCTGAGGTAGAGCAGTGTAGTTCGGGGGAATCTGATTACCTGGGTGGCTTTTCCTGGTGTCTGTGTTTCTGTTTCCCTTTGCCATATATGTCCTTGAGGAGAATCTTGCTCAGTAGGCTAGATTGTAGACTAATGGAAATCTTGAGGTATGGCACACAGCTGAGGGTCATTAAGCTTTCACAAAGTGGTGGTTGCATCCCTGACAACACCTTCTTAAGCTCATCCCCTCTCTACTGTGCATGCATGTGGAAGAATCTTTGTAGGTCAGAGGTTATAGGACCCCGCTTTATCACCCAGAGATAGTCTCAATATGAAAAAACATGATTTCATCACAGAAAATATTATTAGGTATGTCTCAGTAGGATATCACATTTAAATAAAAAAGAACAGGTTGCTATCTTATGTCTACACAGTTAACTTATCAATATAATATCAATTTTTAGTACTTCTTATATCTCTATGAAGTATAAAGCCGGTAACTTTTTGTGGGAAGAATTATCACTTTTTTAAAGGCCAAGATATGGGAGGCATTATGGGGGCAACAGAAATACGTTGGCCTTAGAATCAAAGGATGTTGGTTAAATTCCAGCTCTTGTTTCAGTCTCATCCACGTGAAAATTGCCACCTCTGTGGTCTTGGGTTGGGCAAATTATTTCACTTCCCTGAGACTCATTTTTTTTAATCTGTAAAATGAGGGGATTGGATTTAGATGGTCTCTGGGGTCCCTTCCAGTTCTAAATCTATGATCCTATATTTTAGCCATGTCCTTTAAATTCTGTTGAAGGAGAGAGAACTGTGATAAATGTGTTAGTAAAAAAAAAATAATTGCTAGCCTATCAGTATGTGATACAGGTTTGGCTGAAACACAGGACTGGAAAGGATATTCAGAGGTCATCTAGCCCAGGGGTGTCAAACTCAGAAATAGGGACCGCTAATTTATACATGAGGATCCCTCTGGACTGCAAATTGATTTAGTTTTAAAATGTAGTGCTATGCATGTCAATTATATGTTTATTTATTTTGTCAAATATTTTCCAATTTCATTTTAGTGAAATTTGGGTCATACTTGGGAATGTTGAGGGCCACAACACATCTCAATTGCTGCATGTTTGACACCTCTGATCTATCCCATCCATATACCAGATAGATAGCAATGGGTCCTATTTTAAAGATCCTCTTTTTCTTGCCTATTCTTTCAGAAAGCAAAGAATGTATGCATGTCCTAAAGACATTTAAATACAACATGATGAAAGCACATTTGCATTGGCCTAATTAATAGAAGTACCAGAACAGAACCCAGATCTCCTACCTGTTAGTCCCAAGCTCTTCCTGCTACATTCTGCTCCCAATGGTGATGATGATGATGGATGGTTAGCTAACACTTGAGAAATAATACTTCTTGAGTCTCTTATCTTCTCCTTGTCCAAAAGATGGAGAATTTTAGGCTAGAAAATAGCATTTGAAATTGGTTGAATGACCAGGCCCGAAGTGTATTAATTAATAGTTTGATACTACCTTGGGGGAAGATCATTAGTAGTAATGCCAACAAAATATCAACAGGGACCTGATCTAGAATTTCATTGGTATAGGGAACAACTAGGTGAGGAAACTCTCTCTACCAATACATATTGGCACATATACTGCAATCATAGTCTTAGAAATTTACCCAAAGCACTGATTGCACAGCCAGTACGTGTCATATGTGGGATGTGAGTTAGCTTCAAAGCCTCCTCTCTATTCACATTCCATCCTGCCTCTTAATAATAATAAGGACTATCCACATAGGCATAGAGCACTTTCCTCACAACTCTATCATGTGAATAACACATAAATTATTATGCTTATTTTATTAATGAAGAAACTGAGACTTAGAAAGCTTCAAGGACTTGACAAAAGTCATGCAGTTAAGCAAATATCCAAGCCAGAATTTGACCTCAGGTTTCCTGATTCTGTCTTCCATCCTCTTTCTCCTACATCATGGTGCCTCAGAATGGAAGTGTGTGTGTGCGCATGTATATGTATATGTACATACATATGCATGTGTATGGTATATGTATGTGTATGTGTATGTATATATTCACGCATACATATGCATGTTTATGTATGTGTACATATAGTAACTGGCACAGATGAGAGTATAGATATCAGAGTTACCAATTTTGCAGATGACATGATCCTGGAAGGGATAGTTCATACATTGAATGGAAGGATAAGGATGGAAATAGGTTAGAATGATGGACTACATTAAATAAGATTAAATTTAGAAGGGATAAGTATATAAAGCCTTACACTGGCATTCAAGAAATCAACTAGAGAATGAAAAAGGTGTTGATAGGCATCAGCTTGTGTAAAAACATTGAGGTTTTAGACTTCACAGTAAAAAAAAAAAGCTAAAAGCAATCCTTCATTACACTAAGTTGGGGGTGCACTATAATGGACAAAGTGATGGACTTGGAGTCCATGACTTCAAGGTCTCAGGTCCTGACTTTAAATCCTGTCTTAAATCCTTACTGTTGTATTTGTGTGATCCTGAGAAAGTCCCTTAACCTTTCTTGGCCTCAGTTTTCCATCTTTAAAATGTAGCCACCACTTATAAGATTTGCTGTGAGTATCAAGTGAGATTAATAAGTAAAGTACTTTGCAAAACCTGAATCAGTGTACAAATGCTAGCTATTGCCATTAAGAGGGCCAGGACACAGGATGGGAAGGTCTCCATAATTCTCTGCCTTAATCAAATCACTTCCCAAGTATTTTCTTCTGTTCAGGACACTGCATTGCAAATATGAAGTTAACAAACTGCAGCGTGTTGGGGAAGGGTGACCCAGATACTTGGGGGAACTCAAAATGTTACTCAAAGAGGATAGTATGAAGGAACCAGAACAGATAACCTGCAGAAGAGAAGGCATAACCAGGACTTGATATCCATCTCCCAGTATTCGAAGAAACTGTCATTTTGGAGAAAGATCAGACTTGTTAGTCTCAGCTCCTGGGAACAGAATTAGGCGCAATGGATGGAGGTTACAGTGAAGAAAGCAGAAAAATTCTAACGAAAATGTTCAAAAAAAAGGAAATAGGCTGCTTTGGAAGGGAATGAGTTCTCCATCATTTCAAGCAGAAGGTAATTAAACATTTTATTAGGGATGATGTAGAGGGAGCTTTCTGATGCAGATAGAGCTTGGCTTAGATCATCTCAGAGTGAATCCTTCCTATGCTAAGAGTCTATTACTCTGTAATGGTTACAGAGCTCTTCCATGAGGGCAAGACTTTTGGGGAATTTAACACAATAGTTGTGCCTACCTGATATCCAGTGACTATCAACGTAGTCAGAATATTATTCAAGCTGTGTTGTGTAGACAAAACTGATTTTTTTACTCCCACTTTTCAACTTAAAATATCAGAATTTTGTAGGCCTATTCCAAGACCCTCAAACCCAATTGTTTATTTCCATATTCAGTCCTCCTGTCTCCCAGTAAATAATCAAAACCAAACCAACAAACAAAAAACCCCACAAATACTACTTTGCCTTCATGGCCAAAGCACAGCAGAGAGGGGTACAATTATTTAGTGAATATGAGACTGTGGCTCTGCATATCCAGTTTGCATAATTCAGGTCAAAATAAATCTACTTTTAAGCTGACAAGACTTTGGGACTGTGTCTAGCCATGCAAAGCAAAAACCCAAGCTGATTTTCTCAGTCATTTGTCCCCCCAAATTCTTTTTTGCTCCAGTGTTCTGTTTCAGTTGAAAGTATTTTAGTTCTGAGTTGTTTAGAAAATATTTTCAAGTGTCCATCTATTTCACAAGAATTTTCAAATCTTCCCTTTATTTGAGATTTGTGTGTGTGTGTGTGTGTGTGTGTGTGTGTGTGTGTTTTCCTCTAAGTTTATACACTGCTGGTTGTTGAATATTGAGACAGATCCTAAGGACATTAAATTTGGATGCCTTGGGTGAAGATTTTTTCAAAGCAAAGATTCCTTTTGCTAGCAAATGGTTAAAAAATGTTTGTTTTAATGATTACAAATGAGAAAAAGAATTTGTTGGAAGGTTGGGAGAGGGGAAAGGTGGTAGTGTAGGACACAGCCTAAGATTACTCAACTAGCTTGGAAATATTTTGACCCAGAGGAAAATGCTATACATTTTCCTAAGACAACATAAATACATTTAAGCTGTTCTGTATAAAAATGTAGATACTCCCAATTAGGATGAGGCATTTATGATGAAGGAACGAAGAACATACCCTTCTACCAAACTTCAACTGGCAATTTAACCAAGGATCAAACAGGATGTAACAGAGCCACCTGCCTGCTTTTGGATGAGCACTCAGGCTAGCTTAGCGCTTTGGTACTTTGAGGATGATAAACCTCCCTGGATGTTTATAACCAACTATGGATGCTAGCTCAGCCCTCAGGTATTTTGGTGATGATAAAGAAATCCCCTTATTAGTTACTTTTAAAAGATAATTATCTCCTTTCTTCCCAGATTCTGAGGGTGTCAGTACTTTTCAAGCCTATTGTTCCCATAGGGCAGCTACAGTAGAGGGTCTCAAGTTAGTGAACTTGTGCCTGAAACTTTAGTTACCTTCTTTGCTTGGTTTTTCTTTCCTGAGTGAAGTTGCCTAATAGGCAATACTCAGATGTCCAAGTCTTAGAGGTAACCTTATGAATTCCAGAGGTTGAAGATCCAGGGTCCTCTGGTCAGAGCTGACTGGCAGTGGGGGAAGCTTCTTTTGCATCAGAGAGCATGCCACCAAATCGGGACAGGACAAGGGAGGTCACACAAGCTAAACCCTTGGCCAAATGTTCCAGAAGGCATCTACCTTGAGTGGTAGAAGACAAAGTGAATGTAACAATGCCTATTTAGCAGACCTACAAACCTCTTCATTTTCCAATGTTTATCTCAACCTTTCAGCAGAGTATAGCAGAAGCTACTACAACTATTTGCTTAGCTTGTATAAATTTCAATACGAATGGATAATAATAGTAGTTACAATAAGTTTTTCAAAATACCAACTTTTTTAAAAAGCTTGGAAGGCTTAAGCTAAAAAACGAGCATATTCCTTCATAGGTATGAGTAACAATGGCTATAATTATTAAATTATGTTTTAGTAAGTGTTGGATGTCTTGTTTCTGAGCTGTCATTTTGCCTTTTTCTTTGTGATGTCAGAGTTTTGCTTGGATCTTTGCAGCAACTGACTTGATCAAATCACATATAATGCCAACATAGTAGTCAATCTGTCTGATACTTTTCAAAGACAGTTGGAATACTGAAGACAGTTTAGCAAGAATCAGAAACTAATCCTATTAAATTATACATGACATGTAGTCACATATGTCATCAACTATATGAACCTAAAACTATCTTTAAGGAATGCACCAGATCTTTCATCAGAAGAGAGATAGATTTGAGAGCTCTGTTGAAATGCACCATAAGCCACATTCACAGAATTAGGGGAAGTTTCTAAGGACAAATAAATGTCCACATTCAGGAAGCCTTTGAAATGCATGAGCTTCTTCTGACTTCTGTATAGTATTGATGACAGATTTGTAGACCTTGAAGCTGATGGTGACAGAGAGACAAGCTAAGTTCAAGTAAGAAGCCACACTGATGACCCTGAAGGCTTCTAGGGAAAGCAGCATGATCAGTGATGTGTCAAAGACAAGCTTGGTCTTCTTTATGTCCCACCAAAAGATGAGAACGTGTACTGCTCAAGATGAGGTTCAGTTCTCACCCCTCAGGTGAAACAAAATATGTTTAAATGTTTCTGTCGATATGTGCTTATGAGTGTTTTATGTTAAGTATTTACCAATCAATCTAATAAACATTTATTAAGCATCAACTATGTGCTAAGTGCTGGGGATACAATTAATAAAAAGAAAGACAGTCCCTGCCCTCAAGGAGCTTACAATCTAATGGGAGAAGGAGGAGAAAACACACAAAAGGAAAACTTAGGGTTGAGGGGGAGCCAGTAAACATCTTGTTCTGTGGAGCTGCAACCAGGCAGAGCAGCAGATGCAGAGTGGGGTGAGGAGCTGAGTGTCCAGCCCAGTCCACTGAGGATATGTCCAGAGAAGAGGCCTCCACACCCTTAATGGAGTAGGTCAAGGCACAGTCCACTAGCCCTCCTGGATCTAGCTGCAGTTTTTACTGTTAGAATAGCATAGCTTCATATATAGTCAGTTTTATGACAAACTATAGATGTCTTGGCATAAGTTGATTCTAATGAATAAAATTCCTTTCATGAAAAATGAACTATACATGAGATTTTAATGGCAAACATCCACTATATATCTTCATATTTTGACTATGAAACAAACAATAAGCTCCATTTCAAGTTCTTAAAATCTCCAAATATTTCTCAAGGTTTTAGACTTTAAAAAACTGAAAATATACTTTAGTACTCCATTTTTAAACAAACTTGCATTTGAAAGGAAAAATCACAAACATGTAAGTGCTCCATTTAGAGCTTAAGCCAAAGCAATTCTCTCAAGGGATAGTTTTTCTGTGAAATTTTTGAGTCCCTTACCTCTTTTCCAACAAATGAAAGTATGTGATGTGGTACAACATTCAACCCTCAATAATCAAAATTTGTTTCAGAAATCTAGCTGTAAGATTATTTTGAACTTTGAAAAATTATTATACTATTGTCAGTTGTTGTAATCCTGACTGGTCACCCACTGGGCAATCAACTACTAGTGCTGACCTCAGTATTTACATAGGAAAGCAATGAAAATAAATGAGATGTTAATGAAAGCCCCTACATATATATATATATATATATATATATATATATATATATATATATATATATATATATATACACACACAAATACACACAAGATTGATAACAAAAATGTGCCAAGAGGTGAAAGGTATCCATAAATGCTGTGAAATTTCAATACTTATTTTCTGATATTTGAGAATGCAAAAGGGTAAGATGGTCTGGGTATAATTGTGCAATGAGGGGACTGGCCAGTGGGGATTAGGAATATCCTAAATCCTCAGGGCATGAGCACTAAACTCTGCCTGCTATTGACTCATGTAGGCGGTTTGATAATCCGCTTCAATAAGTACAAGATGACATGTAATAGAGACACCCTGATCCCTAATTCACAGTTTATGCAGGATTCCTCTCACTCTTACCTGTCCACTTTTGTTGTTGCTGTTGTTTTTTAGTCATTATTCAGTCATGCCCAACTCTTCATGACCCCATTTGGGATTTTCTTGGCAAAGATACAAGAGTGGCTCGCCATTTCCTTCACCAGCTCGCTTTACAGATGAGGAAGCTAAGGCAAACAGGGTTAAATGACTTGCCCAGGGTCACATAGCTAGTAAGTGTCTGAGGCAAGATTTGAACTCAGGAAGATGAGGCTTCCTGACTCCTGGCCTGGCACTTTATCCACTGTGCCACCAAGTTCCCAACCCCTTCACTTACTGGCTGGTAAAGAAGAGACTTTTGACTGGCTGCTAACCCAGAAATGAGTGTGCACTAATTAGCCAAAATGAGGTCTCTCTTCTCTAGGAGCAAATGAGGCAGGAACTGTTCTAAAACTCCAGGTGGTGGAGGGGCCTGGGTCCCTGTCTCACCCACTTGTCACGAAGCCTGGAACGCATGCTGCTGCTGCTGTCTTGTCTCTGTTGTGTTTCCCTGCTCTTATAGAAAGGAATATTGAACATGGAAGAACCTTGGCATCTTTGGGAGGTTAGGAGAGTCAGCAGATGTCCAATAGCCATTCCATGGAAGGAGACAGCAATGAGGGGTGGCCTGCTTGGCCAATCTAGCAGTGGATTCATTTAGAAGCCATGATGTCATACTGTAAGCAAGGGGCTAATGTAATTTGGCTATGCTGCCTCTGGGAGTAAGCTCAGTGGTGAGAAGAATGTTTGTAGCTACCATTTAAAATTTAATCAAATTCTTCCAAAGAACCGAGGTACAAAAGGGAAAGTGTGTCCCATTTAACACAGACATTTTGTACTTCTAGTTTTGCTATGCCTTCTCAATAAATATACCTTGCAGGGGTGGGAGAGCTAATGTTAATTGATTACCAGTGATATCAAAGAAATGTAAATAGGCTAAATTACATTGGGAGCACTAATCATTAAGGAGAGACTGAGGGGAAAACACACAGGAATGAAGACTTGAACCAGCAGCATCAGAAGAACTCCGCTGCCCCTTAGGGATATTCCTAGATCCTGAGGAGAAAATGTAGGCAGCCAGACTCTCCATTCCTGACATGCTAGTACATATAAGGATTGGAAGAATAAATCCAGAGCCTCTCTCCAGTTGCCTGAAGTGAAAGAATTAATTGTATCATTTATTATTGATTTAGAACCCATAGAATTCTTATCATTTTAAAGAATGGAGAAAAGATATAGGACTTGTGTTTTCAGAAGTTATGATCTAATACACACAGTGACTTGCCCTAGTAGGTGATTAATAATTGTTTGCTGAAAGAATAGAAAAGAGAAAAAAATAGAAAATCAGATCAATGGAAGAATCATTAACATTTGAACTCAATTCTAAAGTGGCCATGTGGGAAAAGCCACCAGAGAGGCTATCCTTTGCCTTTCCCTGAACTTAACCCTTCTTCACCCAAACCCCAGGAGAATTATGGCAAGCCATCAATTGGGGTACTCTTTCCCTGTCTCTTCCTTTTACTCCTCCCTTGGCCCCAGGCTACCAAGATCCCATCAGAGTAGCCTAGTGGGAAGAGAGACCTCTGGGGGTATTCTTCCATCCTTTATCTGCAGTCATACAGATCCTATTGGGATACCTAGGCAGGAAATGAGGTGTTCACACATATCCTTTAAATGGGCTCAGAATCTGTAGTTGCAACTCTAATGAGATGGAGAACCACCAGTACTAATCATCTTTTCTGATCTTCTAAACCTTATCATCTTTCCTGAAACTGCCCCAAACCCTTGGACTTTGTTATTTGCCTTACTTCTGTAGTCTTAGTACTTTGGGCACTTTTAGAAAAATCTACCCTAAAGGTGAAATATATAACCTGTGTCATCACTGCAAATTAGAATGTGGGCAACTTGAAAGCAGGCAACATCTTGCTTTTTTCCCCTTCCATTTGTGTCCTCAGTGATTGGCAAAAAGTAATAACTTAATGTATGCTTTTTCGTACTCTTATTCAATCAACCAGTATTCAGTAAATCTAACAATGTAATTTACTTGAGGAAAAATTATCTTTGAAAAGAACTTAGGCGGAGGACAAGACAATAGAGTATCAGAGGCAATGACACTGAGCTGCCTTCCACAATTCCTCTAAGCAAGTCTAGAAAATGCACCAGATTAAATCCAGGGCAATCTAGAAAAAGTCCCAGTGAGTCCTTTGTCTGACCTGGAACTGTGGAAGAAGACAGAGAGGGAGGTCTGCTGTCACTGGGCTCTGAGTCAGGACAAGAGCTGGGGCAAGTGGAGCACTTAAGGGTGAGGTCCAGGGTCCAGAGCACCAGGGCAAAAGGAGGTCCCAGATCTATACCAGGGCACTATAACAGGTGCCAACTGGCACCCTTGTCACTCTACATAGTTCTGGGTCACAGATCCAGAGCAGACCGAGAAGGGGACCCGGGCACTGAGGTGATATTCCTAGATGAGGAGACGTTGGGTGGTGTGAGAAAGGAAGAAGTTTTGTACTGAAAAAGGAGGAAGTTCAGAAGCAAGAAGCGGAGGTTGACTCATATCCCAGAAGCAGAGTAAAATCTCAGTTCTGACATCTAGCTGTACTTGTAAAAGAATAACCAGGGCAGGAATCCCAGACCAAAGGGAACTTGCAGTTCTGCTACTCTGAACCAGAAAAATTTCCTAGCTGGCTGATAGGGGCTGAGTCCAGCAGCACTCTACTGCTGTTCTGACTGAAAACCAGGCCAGGAACTTAAAGAGCTCAAACTAGGGGGAATTATGATTTTCTATTACAATTGTTTGTACAATTACAATTGTTTGTACTCCACCTTCCTCCCTCCCTTCCCACTGTGATTAATGTATATAGTCTCTGTCTTCATTGAGCAAGGTAGAATTCTGATCAAGAGAATTCTCAATTTGCAAATCTGTTCCTTATAATTAAATTAATTAATTAAACCACTACTTGATTACTGGCACTTTGTCTCTGGCCTGCTGTTTCTCAGGTTAGAGACTGGCTCAGTAAAATCCTTTTAACACCCTGGATCAGACCACTCTGGAAGACTGAAAACTTTCAGGTCCCTAGCCTGTCCCTGAAATCCTGGAACAACACTCAATATCCCAAGAAGGCAGCAACAAAACCAGCCCAGACCTTCCCTCCAGAAATATGGTGGAGCCTAGCCCTAACATCAGGTTCACAGTCAAGAAGTAGGCCGGAAGACAAGGCAAAAAAAAAAAAAGAATCCCATCATAATGAGCTCTTAGGGTAGAAGTGATGCTCAAGATATAAACACAAGAATTATTTGAAACATCTATAAGCAGTTCCTCGGAGAAAAATACATATTGGGCATGAACTAAACTGGAATTCCTAGCAAGCGTTTTTTTTTAAGAGTTAAAACAGTTTTTGTTTGATTTTTTATAAATAGTTTGAGAGCAGTTGAGGAAAAAAAATTAGAAAAGAAATGAGAGCTATGGAAGAAAGAATTGGAAAGAGAATTAACAGCTTGGCAGAAGAGACATATAACTTTGCCCAAGCAACACATAATGGACTAAATAGGAGCGAAAGACTGCACGAGGCAACAAGAAATATTAAAATAAATTCAAAAATCTGAAAATAAGAGATGAAAATGTAAAGTATTTCATGGAGCAAACAAATGACCTAAAAAACAGATCAAAGAGAAAAAAAATTGAGAATCACAGACTTTCTGAATGTCATGATGGAAAAGAGAGCCTAGATATCATACTTCAAGAAATCTTAAAAGAAAACAATCCATATCTCTTAGAATCAATCAATCAATAAACATTTGTTAAGTGGATGTTGTGCTGAATGCTAGAGATACAAAAAGAAGCAAAAGCCAGCCTCTGTCCTCAAGGAGCTTACAATCTAATGGGGGAGACAACATGCAAACAAATATATATATGGAACAAGCTATATACAGGATAAATGGAGATAATTAACAAAGGGAAGGCACTAGAATTAAGAAGGGTTAGGAAAATCTTTCTGTAGAAAGTGAGATTTTAGTTGGGACTTAAAGGAAGACAGGGAAGTTATTAGAGAAGAGGAAAGAGTATTCCAGGATAGGAAACAGCCAGAGAAAATGTCCAGAGCGGAGAGCATATCTTGTTTATGGAACAGCCAGACCAGTGTCACTGAATTGAAGAGTATGTGTTAGGTAGTAAGGCATAAGAAGACTGGAAAAGTAGGAGGGGCCTAGGTTATGAAAGGCTTTGAATGCCAAACTCAGCATTTAGTCAACAACACTTTGTTTATGGGGAAAAGCGGTATATGAGATGGTCCAAGAATGGCATAAAGAGAAAATTCTGCCATTTCTTTACAGCCAAGCTGATTATACAACAACAACAACAAGAACAAAGTTTAAGTACTTGGGGGCCCTTTCACCAAGTAATGCTGACCTTGATGACTGGATAAATAGCTAATTTAACCTTGAAGTTCAATTCTCAAAATCATGTTTGAGAAGCAGCGTCACATAATAGAGAGAGGGTTGGCCTTGAAATCAGGAAGTCCTAAAATAAATACTTGTCTCTAATATATGGTAGCTGTGTGACCAGGGGCAAATCCCTTGACTTCTCAGTGCCTAGGAACCTCTTTAAAACTATGAGCTGCTAGTCTACATTGGTGGAAGGATTCTCTCAACTGGAAATTCTCCATTCTAATGAAATCACAGGTTTACAGCACACAGAAAAGGCTGTATCTTTTAACTTTGGCAGAAAGATACCATCATCATCTTTGTCCTGAGTTTTGTTATTTTTTAGTGTTGTATTGATTCATGTTGTAGTTGTGTATAGTGCTAGTTTGGCTTTTTTTTTTCTTGACTGTATAGCAGTTCATAATGTCTTCCCATGTTTCTCTGAATTATTTATGTAGTAAGCCTACATACCTCTTGCTTCAATGTGGATCTTCTCTCAGCTACACTCAAGTTCAGGGTACTGCTCAGATAGTTGTCTATTCAAATTCTAAGCCCGATGACATGTATCAGATCAATCTCTATAATTCATGAAATTATAGAAGAGAAATTTAATAAAAGAACACAGCAACACGAATAACAAGGATTTTGCTGAGGCATTAAATGTTCTCAGCATACATTCCCAAGTGACTGACACTTCTAAATATCTCCCAGAAATGCTAGTTGATTCTCATTTAACTCCTATATCTCGTCAATACAGTT
The DNA here is from genome assembly GCF_003287225.1 of Phascolarctos cinereus. NCBI lineage: Eukaryota > Metazoa > Chordata > Mammalia > Diprotodontia > Phascolarctidae > Phascolarctos > Phascolarctos cinereus. Next base: position 488,624,164 of record NW_027555847.1, on the reverse strand, counting down.
AGAGACAGAATCTGTTCACTCATGAAAAGTCATTTTAGAGGTTAACATGTAGAACAAGATCAATTTAGTCACTTTTCTTTCCAACTTGGTGAATGGCAGGTTTAAGAATGCTAGAGTTTTGGCACAATAACTGGGTGAGCCCTGAAACCAAGAGTCACAGTCCTCACTGTCATTGTCAAGGTCTAGGTGGGACTCTAGAACTCAGAATGCAGTTTGCCATTAATTCTGTTTTACTACCCCCTTGTTTCTGTACATTCTAGCTATTGCTGCCCTTCATCTTATCAACCCTGGAAGACACCTATAGACTTTTTAAATGGGAGAAGTAGAAGCTAGCCTAGGTATCACTGGGTGATATTGTGCATCCTGCACAGCCTTATGGGAGGTGCAGTCCTAAGAATTTCTCCGTTGGGCAAAATTTTCTCTCAGCCACAAATGTTGTAGAAACACAGATTACCTTCACTCATACCCTCCAACATCCATATTCATCATTCTCACAACTCCATAATGTTCCATTACATCTTTATACCTCAGTTTCTTTGGTAATTTCCAAATCCTTCAGCACATGTTTTAGTTTGGTTTTTTGTTATTACAAATAATGCTGATATGAATATTTTTCTATATATGAATCTTTTCATATTGATTAATAATTGCTTTGGGCATAAATCTAGTATTGGAATATATGGGCCTAAAGGAATGAAAAATTCAGTAGCTTTAGCTGTGTAATTAAAAAAATTTTTTTTGTAATGATTGGATTAATCTGTAGTTCTATCAGCAGTGAATTGGTGTCCTTTTCTCATATTCTTTTCAGCATTGACTTTTTTCCATAAAAAGTGCCATATCCATTGACTATTTCTCCAATTATTTAGGTCTTCCTTTATTTTTGAAAAGTTACAGTATTTAAAATAAAGCCATATAAATCACAGCATTCCTATAAAATACCAATAAAATACAGCAGGAAGAGATAGAATGAGGAATTCCATTTTAAGTAACTATGGGATATGTGATACTTGGAATCTATCTGCTAGGAACAAACATATGAACTACATACATACAACTAGAAAAACACTCTACTCAAATAAAGGCAGGCCTAAATAATTGGAGAAATATTAATTGCTCACAAGTAGGCAGGTCTAATATGATAACAATGAAAATATTGCCTAAATTAACTTATTTATTCAGTGTCATACCAATTAAACTAATAAAAGGTTTCTTTATAGAGCAAGAAAATATAATGAAATTCGTGGGGGAATGAGAGGTCAAGAATCTCAAGGGAAATGATGAAAAACAAGTGGGAAGACAGGGAGCCTAGCAGTACCAGAGCACAAACTATGCTGCTATCAGTAATCATCCCAATGATTTGGGACTGGTTAAGAAATAGATTGATCAGTGGAATAGATTAGATATATAATATACTGGAGCAAACAAGCATGGCAAACCAGTGTTTGGTAAAAACCAAAGACCCTAGCTACTTGGATAAAAATCCTAACTATTTGACAAAAACTACTGAGAAAACTGGAAAGTAGTTTGTCAGAAACTAGGTATAGACCAAAATCTCACATTGTATACCAATATAATCTCCAAATGAATACATGACTTAGACCCAAAAAATGACATCATAAACAAATTAAACAAGAAACAGAGACATTGCCTTATACATCTATGGACTGAGTAACAGTTCATGATCAAATAATTAATATTAATAATAATAATATCAATAATGATAATAATAATAATAGCTATCATTTATATAGTACTTGCTATGTGCCAGGTATTGTACTAACTTACAATTATCATCTCATTTGATCTTCACAACAACCCTGCAAGGTAGGTACTTTATTATCCCTATTTTACAGATGAGGAAACTGAGGCAAACAGAGATTAAGTGACTCATCCAGAGTCATAAAGCTAGTCATATCTGAGGCTGCATTTGACTCCAGTCCCAGCACTCTAACCACCGCATCACCTAGTATCATAGAAAATAAAATGGGCAGTTTTGGTTAAATAAAATTCAAAGGTTTGCACAAATAAATCCATTACAGCTAAAATTAGAAGGGAAGCAAGCAACTAGGGGGGAAATCTTCCAGGAAGTTTCCCTGAAAAAAAAAAAGGTCTTATTTCTAATATATGTAGGGAACTTATTCAAATTTATAAAGGTAAGGGCCATTTCCCAATCAGCAGATAATCAGAAGATACGAACAGTCTGTTTTCAAAGGAAGAAATCCAAGTTATCAATAGTCACATGAAAAAAATATTCCAAATCACTAATAATTGGAAAATGTGAATTGAAATAACTCTGAGGTTCCACCTATGAAACTACACCCCTCAAAATTACTACACTGTGTCATATCCTTTGGCCTAATAATATAGAAGGAAGAGGAAAAAGGAAGAGGAAGAAAGAGAAGGAGGAGGAAGAAGAAGAAAGAGAAAGAGGAGAAGGAGAAAGAGGAGAAGGAGGAGGAGAAGGAGGGAAAGGGGAGGAGAAAGAACAGAAGGAGAAGGAAGAGGAATGAAGCAGTGGAGGGGAAGGGAAGTGGAAGTGGAGGGGAGGAAAAAGGGGGGGAAGAAAGAAGACGACTCATATGTTCAAAAATATTTATAGCAGCAATTTGTGTGGTGGCAAAGAATAGGAAAATACAGGCTCTCAAAAATTGGTGAATGGCTAAATACATTATGTCATATAAATGTAATGGAATAATATAGGCAAGCCAGCCTAGATGAAATAGCAAGGTACTCTGGGGAAGAGACAGGAGACAGTATGTGCTAGGCAGATTAGGCAATGCCATCACCTTAACCAACATCTTTTCTCAGACCTGATGGATACAGCCCAGGATACTGAGCCTAAAAACTTTGGGACTAGTAGTGTTTCCCCAAACCACCAGACCTACTACCAACCTAATCCCCACATCCACCATTAAGGGGAGAAATAATTGTGAAGAAGGGGCCCAAAATCCTCACCACTGCTAGCAATAATTGCTAGACAACTTTCACCAGCAGGAAATAAGCACAGGAGTTTTGAAAGTAGTAGCATTCCAAGACCAATGGCCATGATCCAGGAGATCACTTTTGTGGAAAAAGGGGCAACTCTCAACCAATGAACATTTACTATGCACCTACTATGTGCCAGGCACTTTGCTAAGAACTGGAGACACAAAAAGAGGAAAAAGACAGTCCCTGCCCTAAGGAGCTTACAGTCTAATGGGTGAGACAACTCCCAAATGTTTCAAAAACAACCCAAACAAATATGTACAAAGCAAGATGTCCACAGGGGCATCTAGGGGGTGCAGTGGATATAACACCAGGTCTGAAGTCAGGAAGACCTGACTTCAAATCTAGCCTCAGATACTTACTAGATGTGTGACCCTGGGCAAGTCACTTCACCCTGTTTGCCTCAGTTTCCTCATCTGTAAAATGAGCTGGAGAAGAAAATGACAAACCACTCCAGTATCTTTGCCAAGAAAACCCCAAATGGAGTCACAAAGAGTCAGAAAAGCGAAGCAACTGAACAACAACAAAAGTTATATATGATAGAAATGGAAAATAGTTAAGAGAGAGAAAACACTAGAATTAAGAGGGGTCAGGGAAGGCTTCCTGTAGAAGGTAAGATTTTAGTTAGAACTGAAAGGAAGGCAGGGAGGTCAGTAGTCAGAACAGAAGAGGGGAAGCATTCCAGGCATGGCAGTCAGCAAACGCTTCATGAAACAGCCAGGAGGCCAGGATCAAAGGTTATATGTTGGGGAGTAAGGTGTAAAAAAACTAGATGTCCACTAACTGCCAACAATTCGCTACTCATAGGGCAGAAACTGGCCTATCCAGAACAGGAAGACACCCCAAAGGCAAGAAATAAGGTAGCATGTACCAGGCAGTTCAAGCTGCCAGCACCACCACCTCAAACCACCTCCGACCCCCCCTCCCATACACACTGATGGCTACAGCCAGGGGTATGTTGGTAAATATTTAACAACCAGCTCTCTGGGAAAAAAATATATGCATAACACATTTTTAAGCTTCATTTGCATTATTAACATTTTCTCAATCACTTTATTAAATCTAGAAATCAACAGAACAATAAATCAAGCCCTGATTTGTAGCATTTGACAATTCCTGAGGTGTAAATACTCACACTAAAAATTTAACAATCAGCCAGTCCCAGCTGGCTCCAGCACATCAGTCCAAGCACATCCAGCTCAAGACATGTCAAGGGGACATTGGAACATCAATGATTCCATCCCAGCGACCTTTGCCATCATCCTGAGAGCAACCTTTCTGAAGATGTAGCCTAACACATCTATTACAAACCCAGAAAAGAAAAGTTGTTATCGCCAAAGTTTTTGACACTGCCAAATGTTTCAGTATTATTTTATCAATAGGAATCACATTAAAGAAGAAGCATCACCATTTGCTTTGCCTCCATACCCATGGGATCTTACCATCTGACTTGCAGCTGAAACCTTCCATAGGAGTTGTCTTCTTCCATTAGAATGTGTACTCCTTGAAAGCAGGGACTGTTTTATTTGTCTATTTGTGTGCCCAATTCTTATCATAGAACTTTATACGTAGTAGACACTTAATGAATTCCTCTTTCATTCATTCACATTTTGCTCTAAGAAATGATAAAACAGATGGTTTTAGAGAAACCTGGGAATACTTGTATGGACAAATGGAGTACAACCAGAATAATTTATGTGATAATAACATTGTAAAGACAAATAACTTCAGAAGTCTTAAGAACCCTGATCAATTCAATGACCAACCATGATTCCAGAGGACCCATGATGAAGCGTGCTCCTTTCTAACAGAGAGATAATAGAATCAGTGTGCATATTGAGGCATTAACTTTTTGGACATGGTCAATGTAGGAATTTGTTTTATTTCATTATGCATACTTACTATGTGGGATTTTTATGAGGTGGTGAAGTAGAAGGAAAAAGTTATTTTTGTTCATTGAAAATTAATTTTTTGAAAGAAAAGATATCTCCTCCTAAAACTCTGAGGGAGGTAGTATCTAGCCAGGCTCTGTTATCCCGACTTGTCAGTGGAAGTAAAAGTTGGGAAAGTGAACCCAGAACCTATACACTCCACATCTGTTAGGTTTTCTTTGTAAAGACATCTTTCCTTTCCCTTCTTCTCTTTAATTCTCTTTTACTTTATTTGGTTTATTTCTTGATTTTTTTTGGGGGGGCAATTGGGGTTAAGTGACTTGCCCAAAGTCACACAGCTAGTAAGTGTTAAGTGTTTGGTCTGAGGTCAGATTTGGACTCAGGTCCTCATGACTTCAGGGCCAGTGCTCTATCCACTGCACTACCTAAGTGCCCCCATTTCTTGCTGTTTTTGAAGTAATGAAAGGGGTAGGCTGAGAACTGATCATATCTTGAAAGAAAACCCCTAGGTTTCTTCAAATTATAATGTGAGCAAAGGAATAGATGATTTATAAGTTCTCTGTCAGCTCTAAAATTCCTTAAGAGAAATCTCCCAGGATTCCTAGAGAGAAAGCATAATAAGAAACTTTGAAGGTACTTCTCTATGGATAAGGAATGACACCAGACGCTTTTTTATGTATTATCAAAGCCCTGTAGCTACAAAAACATTGTGCTGCCCAAGGCACTATGTCACCTGCCCTTTATCTGATGAAGTGGTTCTTTTTCTCAAACATGAGTGAAGCTGTGCTTATGTCTTAGAAGGATGCCTCTTTGGGTACCATTGCTTCAATAAAGACTAGGATTGGACAATTGTACTTGGAAAGCAAAACACAGTCTGGTGACAGAGAGGGGGCAGGAGACATCATTAGTTTTGTGACCAGAATTGGGTATCTTTGGCCTGGAGACTGTACTTTGGAGACCTAGAGATATCCCTCACATCTACCTCAGTTCAACCTTGATTTATTTGACATCTCAGGGAAAGCTGAAATGGAGAATTTATGAAGAATTTAGAGAAGTGACAATTGTGTTTATTTTTTGTTTATAACACAACTCTTCTTGTGTTTCCAGTAGCACTGATTATTATGCTCATTGGCACAGATGGAAATTGAGGTAGGGTTTGGATAGAGCTGCCTCATTTATAACCTATAGCCTTCCTTATTCAAACAGATTTTATTCCAGTAGAAATATTTGTTCTTTGCACAACCAGGAAGCCGTGAGTTCGTCTTCTGCATAGATACACAGTGCTGCCTCTAAATTATTTGCATTACTCTGAAGGCACTTCACAGAACTCAGTAAACAAAATGTCTGCCAGGGGGCAGTCGCATGTAATACTGTAACTCCCAATGGACCCTGTGGAATTCGATGAAACCAACTAGCATTTTATGGCAAGTTAACCTTAAATTAAAGCCTCATGCTAACCTTGTCACATTGATTTAGAAATAAACAATTGTCTGAGGGCTTGCTATTATATCATGCTGAAGGATCTAAAAAAAAAATGAATAAAACAACAGCTTCAGACACTAAAACAAAAAAGAACTTCCAGTAGTGGTTGCTGTCCAGCCCCATCCTACGCAGGTGTCAGAGGTTTCTTACCTTCTCAGACCCGGTGTGATCAGTCTTTCAGCTTCACGCAAGCAGACAAAAGTGTATAGAAATCAGAACAGCACTTGAAGGATATCTTTTTAAATTAATTTTTTGTTATTTGTAAGATAAGTAAGCTCTGGTAATCAGTTATTATGTGATTTGATCCTATGAAAATATGACTTTACATTAGATCATAAGCTATGAAATTTAATGGTAATAGTAATCCAGAAATGAGATGTAGGGATTCTGTATCCACAAAAAAACGTGATGGCTCAACTGGGACATTGTGAAGAGTTCTGGACTTGGAGTGAGTCAGGAAGACTTGAAGGCAAATCCTACCTTAGACACTTACTAGCTGTGTGACCCTGGATAAATCTTAATTTAACTTCTTGGAACCTCAGTTTCCTCATTTGTGAAATGGCTTCCATAGAAACACCTACCTCACAGGGTGGTTTTGAGGATCCAATTAGCTAGTTTATGTAAAGCACATTGAAAACCTTAAGGCATGGAAGCTGTTATTCCCCCACAAGTCATCATCATCATCACCACATTGTAACACCTCATACATGTATACTTTTTTATGTATTATCAAAGCCCATATATACATACATACTTTTACTATTTATAAAACACTATCTTCATGACAATGCAGTGAGGTCAATAGTTGTAAAAAATCAATAGCCACTAGTTTTGTTTCTCTACCCTCACCCCTATCATGTAGGTTAGGCTAATTCTTTCTCTAGTAGACATAAATACTGTCCTCAAGACTTGATTGGCTCAGGGGGAAAAGGCTCAAGTAGCTTACCTGCTGACATGGTTCCTTGGACACCTAAAGGTATAAAAAAATCCCTTCCAAGCTTTATTCAGATTTCCTGTTGTTACCACACTTTGTCCTTCTGGTCAGAGAGGTTCATATGGAGACTAGGGAACTAAGTACTGCATCCTTGTTAAGTGGCTTTTCTCTGCTGTGGCAAAGCAAACTTCCTTATATTAACTACTGAGTAAGCTAAGAAGGTGGCATTTCATTCTAATATTAGACCTACACTACCAGGAGACCAGCCTGAGTCAGGTCCAGCCCGCATATCTAGTCCAAGTATTACTATTTCCATTTTATGAATGAGAAAATTGAGTTAAGTAATTTGTTAAGTAAGAGAAGTTAAGTAATTTTTCCAAGGTCTCACAATTAGTAGGTGATAGAGCTGGGACTTGAAGTTAAATAATAATAATAATAATAATAATAATAATAATAATTATTATTATTATTATTATTATTATTATTATTGTAGTTTACATTTATATAGTGCTTAAAGATTTGCAAAACACTTTACATATATTTTCTCTTATGATCCCTATAACAATTTTTTGAAGTTAGTGCCATTATTATCCCAATTTTACATATGAAGAAACTATGGCACAGAATAGTTAAGTGATTTGCCCAAGGTTACACAATTAATTAACATCTGTGGCAGGATTTGAATTCAGGTTTTCCCAACTCTAAATCCTATACTTTATCCACTGTGCCACCCAGCCACCTCAGAAAGACCCAGTCTTTGCCTTCCAAATTTTCTAGAGATGGATCCACTGTGAAAGGTATAAATGGTCAGTTTTATGTAGATTGGATGTTATAATTAGGTAGGATCACAATATTGATGAATCACAGGGTTTTCCAGTTAGAAGGGACCTTAGTAACCTGATAATCTAGCCCACAACCAGTGTTATCCTCACCAAGTGCTCATCAAGCCTCTGTTTGAAGACCTCTAATAAATGAGGATGGTTCTCCTCCCCAAGGCAGCCCATTCCACTTTCTTTGGTAGGAAGTATTTACTTCTATTAAGCTTAAATTTTCCTTTTGCCACACAGCTCTCCTGTTCTCCTTGATTCTTCTCTTTTTCAGGATAAGTATCCTCTCTTCTGTTTAAAAAAAATGGATTGGGGCAAGTAAGTGGCGCAGTGGATAGAGCACTGGCCGTAGGGTCAGGAGGACCTAAGTTCAAATCTGACCTCAGACACATAACGCTTACTAGCTGTGTGACCCTGGGTAAGTCACTTAACCCCATTGCCTAGCCAAAAAAAAAAAAGAATAAAAAAATGGATCAAAATGTCCACAACTTTGACTCAGAGATCTTGCTGCTATACAGAAATACCAAGGAATTCAATAATAAAAAGAGAGATTTCATATATACACCAAAATATCAGAATAAAAAACAAAAACATAATGAAATGTTTGCCACTTGTAGGACTTAAATAAATATATCTACTTGTCTTTCTTCAGCACAAGGCATGGACCTAGTACCCTATAAAAGAGCTGTAACCCTGGATTCACGTGATTGAATTCAGTCTTAGGGGACTCTATCCCTAGAGAGAGAGGGGCTTTAAGCTTTTTCTTATACTCTCTGGCTCTTTATGCCTCTACATGGAATCCTGGGGAGAATCTCTTATACAGAAACTAGGTATGGTTCACATTTAGAGTCTCCCCTAAAAGGAATTAACAAGGGTCTTTCTAGAAAGGTAGTCACTGAACAATGTAGTACATACCAGTAGATGTCAACTGTTTATTTCCTCTATCACAAAAGAAATACATGAACACAAAAGATGCATCTTTTTGATTGAGATGAGAAGGTAATTTGTCACTCCTATTGTACTTGAGGATGCAGAAAAGATTCATGGGAGAGTTATGGGATGGTTGAACAGGCTTCCCTTTTACTTCAGTCTGCACTTGCTGAATAGCAATTGTCTTCTAAGACATCCAGATCATAGGGTAAGCTTGCAGGTTTCAGGTTGTTCCCCTCCTCCAGTATTCATCCCTTCCTGTAAGAAGCAGCAGAAAGGACTTCCAAATACTGGTCAGCACTCAGGACCTCCTGAATGCTTGTTGACTTGACTTTGTGAGGTAGCCACCACAGCTGGAAAAATCCATTCCTCTTAATCTCCTTTGCTTGCGGAAAGAACACATAGCAAAAGAAGCAACCATGAATTTGAGGTTCTCTCTCAGACCCTCTAGGAAAGCCCACATTATTGATTCCTTATGTTCACAGCTTCCATATTTGCTACTGGGCAGAGCAGGTAGGGCATGGGGAGTGAAATCCATACCCCTGCCCTAGATACTCAAGGAAATGCTTACATTGGCTACGTCCCACAAAGAAGATTCCTTCAGAGACCAGAAGTCTACTCTCCTTGTTTCTTACAGCCTACAAAATGGTTTGCTCTCCTTGGGTCAGTCACAAGTGCTCTTTGGCGTGATGCCCATCCCCAGTCCCACCCCATCACAGAGACCAAGCAACCAATCAGGTTCCAATGGTGCGTGTCCTTTGTTGTTGTTTTTGTCCTTCATTCTGAAAGAGGACCATGACATCAGAAAGGTGATGCCACAGCTTGCAAGTGAATTGGATTTAAGTGAGGGAGGGCTGTACAAAGTCATCAGCCTCACTTTCTTCTCTGGAACAATCTGGGTCCAGTGGCAAGATATAGATCAGGATAGCTAGAGAAGACCCCTGCAAGTTGTTTAGGAAGCAGCCAGAGTACATGTTTCATCAACTCCATGGGAAGTGTTCTAATCCATCCCACCTCTACTACTTAAGGTGTTTAGAACTTCCTTTCTCAAACTCAATATTTTCCTCAGTTAGTATGGTTCTTGCCAATGCCCCATCCCCCCCCCAAAAAAAATTATCCAGATAAAAGCAGTCAGATGCCATTAGGACAGCAAGTAGATGGAAACACTTTCCTAACAAAGATTTATACAGTCTATGCAAGTGGTAATAGAAAAGGTTTGCCTACAAGATGGAAGGACTAACTATGCTTACCATTTGGTCAACAGACCATTAAAAGGGACTGTCTGAGATGAACTTACTAAAGTGAAAGCAGCCTTGGAAAAATTAACAGCAAAGTTTGTTCTCATTTGCACACAAATCAATACACCCCCAGACTTTAACGTGCATATGCCCTCCTGCTTGTGCCATTTATGTCCTTTCTCAGAGCTTTTCTACCCATTAATCCAAATAATGGTCTTTGTAGAAAAAGAAAATCAGGACTCAGCAAAACCTGATGCAGGCTTGTTTTCTTCCAGTGTGGAGTGAAAACATCAAAATGCAAATCTTTTTTTTTCCCCCTCTATGTTCTTTAAAAAATTATAACAACAAAAATAGGAAATTATCTTTAAATCAGAGTTTCTTATAATTGCTAACAGTATCCCAAAAATCTTAGTGCAGTTTTAAGCTTTAACAGTTTAAATGGCTTTGGTAATTTAGAAATGCACTAAAACTCTTGAGATACCCTATATGTACATGCTATCCAAGTACAAGCTGTGGCAGGTCCAGCTAAGCTGACAAAGTTTCAGTATGGGGCTAGCACTGGGCTGTATGTCATCTAAGGACCAGTCTAACTAAATTTAAAGATACTTGTTAACAGAAGCTTGACTATCAAATGACTTTTTTTTTTCTCAGCCAGGGCCAGTTAAGTCACAGGGGAATTTCAGCCTCTAAGGGAATAAGGCCATACCATGGAAATCTTAGAAATGGTTTTTTTTGAAGTATTGTAACTGGAAAATAAATAACTGGAAAGAATTCTGGATAGATGCCCAAAGACTCAGCCACTTACTGCAGTGAGACCTTCAGTGAATCCTTTAATTTTCCGGGGCCTCATTTCCTCACCTATAAACTTTAGCTGAAGGGCGTACTTGACAAACCTGTCATGAAGATCAAAAGGAACAATGTAAGTTAAAAGAAGAATAACAACTGGGAATATTTTCATGTGGGGCAAAAACAATTTGTGAGTAGGGAAGGAAGAGCAGAGAAACAGTCCCATCCATAGTAGAGTCTTCCTGAGAGGGATGGATAGTCAGACCCTTCCATGTTTAATAGGACCCTCTGTATATAAAGGCAGCCATACCCCACAGAAGAAGGCAGCCTCTGTGTTGGTAACCTGGGACAAAGGCCCATTTCCTCACTGCTATGACACCAACCAAACAAAAACATCCAAAGGACATTTAAGGATAAAAATGGAAGGAGAACAACAAATAGAAGAAAAATGAAATAAGATTTGTAGAATACTTTATAGCACCCTGCTCCAACAAAGGCATCAGAAGAACCACACTTGGAAACTATTATCACACTAACAAATGTGTTTATGAGGGATGTAGAAATAGTACTGGAAAGAACAAAGATGGGAAAAGCAGCTGGATTGGACCAACTATACAAAGAGTAAATCCATGCTAGAGGCAATGTATTTATGAGTGCATTGGGGGATAGAAGATATCTGAAGGAGAGATACTGAAGGAATGGAAAAAATCTTGGACCTTATTAATAAAGGATAAATGACCTACATCCCTACTTTCCCAACTTTATAAATCTTATAAATCAATTATATGAGAATGGAGGGCATCCTCAATGAGGGTTTTAGTAGGGGATAAGTGGGCTTTTGCAATACTCAACACCAGACTACTTGCTCTGTGAACTGTAATTAAATCAATTATAAATTACTTTAAATGATCATGATAATTCACTTTAATATTTTCCATTCGTCATCCCTATGACTTCCCAGATCTAAACACCTTTCCTGGTTACCACCTTCCTCTACATGTTGTCTCTCACTATTAGAGTTCAAGCTCCTTGAGAACAGCAAGCATCTAGCTCATTTTTGAATTTTTATTTCCCAGTGCCTAGCACCTTGCCCAGCACATAGCAAGCACTTCATAATTTTTTTTCACTAATTTGTTCATTCTTTACCACTCAAACAATTAACTGAAAGATGTAGAAACATAAATTCCCACTGTACTTATGGTTTGTTGATTTTGAAAAAGTATTTGCTTCAGTATAGGAAATTGCTCTGTGTAGGCTCTTTTTCAATAAGGTATCTCCCATCTACACATCAAAGTCATTGATTATGTCTCTTATATAGCAATGAAAATACCCCTGTTCCTTCTCATCACAAACATCAGGGAAGGTATAAACAAGAAATGTATGTTCACAAAAGGCATTTGCTACAACAATGGAAGAAATTTGGTACAAAGCCTAAATTGAAGAGAGATTCTTTAAACATGATAAATTTCTCCAAATGCTGTGGATTGTGGATGAAATTATGCTGATTGTTTCAAACCCTAGAGCATTTCAGAGACTCTTGGAAGAAAGCTACCATCACTCAAAGGAGTTTGGCCAAAGCATCCACACAGGAAAGAACAAGTGGATGAAAAATGTCTCTTGCTCAAATGGCAATATGCATTTGGATGGATAACCTATAGAGCTGGACAACTAGTGCATATATCTGGGACAGGTAGTATAGAATAATACTAAGTTGGGCCTGTAACTGAACAGGAGAAGGAAAGCAAGTTGAATTGCCTTCAGGAAATTGCAAAGGTCATTTAATAACTCCAAGCTTCCCATGAAAGCAAAGGTCAATCTTTTTAATACTAATATCCTACTAATGTTGCAATATGTCAGCAAGACATAGACTACAACAGTCTCTGAAGAATTAAAAGTAAATATCACACAGTGAGAGATGGAAAGATGTATGGTAGATGTGAACAGCTTACAACATATAATCAATGAGAAACGTTAAAGTACAGAAGATAAGGAAGTTATTATGGAATTGTATGATAGGAAGAGAACATAGGCCGATGATGGGACAAAGGCAAGGAATAAAAGAACAGCCAGAGGGCTCCCCCAATACCTTCCTGATGTCAAAAGAAAATGGCAAAGGCCTCTGGCCCTTTGAGTGAACCCCTATGAACCTCACTGAAGGGCATGGTGAAGAGCTTAGCCAGACAGGCTAGCATAAATGATTTGCAATCTATGGAGAACTTTTAAATCGATGAGATCACAAATTCATCTGAGTACTTGAATTATGACTCTGGTGAAAGCACTCTGGATACTATAATGCATTTTACAAATGCAAGGGATCTTTATATAATTTAGCATTATTTTTCATCTTTTTTTTTCTTCTACGGTGAATAATGTTTGCATTCTTAGTCTAAGTTGATTTTGATGGAAAGCACTGAAAAAGTTTTAGCATAACTTGAACAATCAAATCTTTAAATTCCATTATATGATACATAATAAGGAAATGTGTAATAATAAGAAAATGAAGCAATAGAAAGAGATGAATAGGAAGCTAAGACTTCATGAAGGGAACTTGACACAAAAGATTACATGGTCTCCATCCACAGGGTTTGGATCATTGTTCATCCCTACTTCCATTTCATTTTCTCCATTTTACTAAGCTAGCTGAATTGTGAAAAAAAAAGTCTCAAAAATGTCTCTTTGGTCACAAAATAATTAAGATAATGCAGTAAGGGTTAGAAAGGACCTTGGTGGCTGACTGGTCCAAACCTTTTTAATTTACAGAGAAGTGAAATCATTGACCAAGCAGCACCCAGTAGGGCAGCAGAGATTCAAATACAGGTCCTTTGACCCTAAATCCAGCATTGTTTTTCACTGCCCCATGCCCCCCTTAGCCTTGTTCTTTTCGGGTTTAAATGTGATACCTGAAGAGAAAAATTAGCTAAAGTATAATATTTGTCTTTAAATCTTAATTGTTACAAAATAGAGGTTTCAGCAACTCAGGTTTTACTTCTTCAGGAAATGGCTTGCTCCACAGAGACACAATACCCTTTACCCAATCAGACATTTAGGTATTTCTTTATTCACACTAGTAAAGATATCTCTCTATGAAACATTGCAGAGGATATTTTATGTTCCTTTGTTCTAGCCAATTCTTCTTTACGTGATTTCCTTGAGGAATTCACTGTTTCTTCCCGGTACAGGAAGCATATCTATGAAAGGGTTACTTATTACCTTCAATATTTGCCAACACTTATTGCTTTCCCATTAACCCTTTTGTGTCTATTCTCTGCTCGGCTGCTCTGATGGCTATTTTGATTGTTTTAAGAAACAGAATCAGAAGGTACTAGAAAAAAATGGAAGAGGAATGGGCATGAAAAATAAGATGGACATAGTATGGCTTTATACATGTATGTGCTTATATATATGTAATACATGTATTTTGTGTGTGAGTGTATATATATATATATATATATATATATATATATATATATTGTGTGTGTGTGTGTGTGTGTGTGTGTGTGTGTGTGTGTGTGTGTATGTAAAATGGTGTCCTCTAGTGTAGGGTGGAGAAGAGATAGTTCACAACTTAAATGTAACAACAATTTTAATTTAATTTTAAAAAAATTAGATGGAATAAAGAAGGGAAGGGGTAAAAGCATAATTGCTTTCAAGAGGTGATGTGGCAGAGTGAATGGAGAGCCATTTTCAGAATCAAGAAGTCCGTGGCTGAAGTCCCATCTCTTAATCCTACTGCCTTCCCTCTAGGACTAAATTTACAGAGTTTGAATCTCTGCTGCCCTATTGTGTGCTGCTTTGTCAATCATTTCACCTCTGTAAAATTATCTCTAATTTATCCTGTATGTATCTTGTTTGTAGATGATTATTTGCATGTTGTCTCACCCATTTGTCTGTGAGAGCCCTAAGAACAGGGACTCTTTGTTTTTTTGCCCTTTCTTTGTATCCCCAGCACTTAGCACAATGTCTGGCACACAGTAGGTGCTTGATAAATGCTTTATGATGTGACTTGATTCTGACACATCCTGGCTGTTGGTCCTAGGGAATTAATTTAAGTGCTCAATGCTCCAGACAATTCTCTATAACTGTAAGAAGCAGAGGAGCTACTGACTGGAACTGACAGAGGTAGTTTCCTCACCAGGAGTTCCCTATACATATGAAATTGCAGAATCACCCTTGGGAAGGAAGGTGATGCAATAGATTGAGGACTGGGCCTGGAATCAAGAAGACTGAATTCAAACCCAGCCTCAGATATTTACTATCTGTGTGACCCTGAGCAAGTCACTTAATTGCTATTTGTCTCACTTTCTCCATTTGTAAAACAGGGAAAATAATAGTACCCGCCTCCCAGGGTTGTTGTGAGGATCAAATGATATCATAATTATGAAGCCCCTAGCACAGTGCCCCTGGCACGTAAGTACTATAGCTATAATTCAAGTTTTCCCCCTTCTCACATCTGCACCCCAAATCACAGAATCACACAACCTCAGAGTTGAAAAGAATCTCAGAGACCATTTAGTACAATACCTATCTGGTCAAGACTTCCCTTCTACCACATCACTGCCAAATGGAGATTCAGACTTTCCTCTAGACCTCAAGTGAGGGATTTCAGGAGACTTCAAGGTCAAAGTGTGTCATAGCCAAAAAAATCAATCCAATCTTTGGTTGCGTTTATTGAAACATGTTGACAGAAAGCATGGTGTAGTGGAGAGACTTCTGAACTTGGAGTTAGGAAGACACGGGTGAAAAGAATATTTCAGATACTTACTAGCTATGTGACCCATGGCTAGCAATTTCATTTCTCTGTGCCTCAGTTTCCTCATCTGTAAAATGAGGGAATTGGAGTTGATGGTCTCCTTTCCAGATCTAAATCTATGATTCAATGAATAGCATGATAATTCTGCTGCACTTCATCTTTTGAGGTATAATCACTGCTCCTTCTCTGTCTCCTTTACCGGATCCTCCTCTAGAACACACCCTCTAACTATAGGTGTCCTTCAGAAGTCTAGCCTGGGCCCTCTTCTTTTCTATTTTACTTCACTTGGTGATGGTATCAGATCCCATGGATTGAATTACCATCTCTATGCTGATGATCCTCAAACCTACCTTTCCTGCCTCAAATTCCCTGCTGCCTTCCAATCCTGCATCTCTAACTACCTTTCAGATATCTCAAAATGGATCTTCAGCAAATGTCTCGAGTTCAATGTATCCAAAACAGAACTCATTATCTTTCCCCTAAACCTTTCCCATTCCTTCCTACTTCCCCTATTACTGTGAAGGGCTATGCCACCTTCCCTGTTCCTCAGGCTCACAACCTAGGAGTCATCCTGGATCTCTCTTTCTCACACTCCCGTATCGAATCTGTTGCCAAGACCTATTGATTTCACCTTTGCAACGTCACTTGAACACAGCCCTTTCTTTCCTTTTACACTGTCCCCACTCTAGTGCTAACAGAGCTGTACTGGAAAATGTTTAACAACCAACTCTTTGCAAGGTGGGGCGGGTATACTCAACACACTTTTAAGTTTAATCTACAACACTTCCTCCATCACTCTTTTAAGTCTAGACAAAAATTAAACAATAAATTCTATTTGTTGTGTTTGTCAATTCCTGAGGTGTAAATGCTCACATTGAAAATTTAACAATCAGCTCTTTTGAGCTAGTACAAGTTGGTTCTAGCACACCCTGTGTACAGGGATGAAATTATAGTTTTTGCTCCACACTTCACCCCTCAAAAATTAGCTCATTACGAATGAAGATTTAAGGATTCCTAACATGAAACATTTTGCAGATGTCAACATTTGTTCTCAAGTCCTTGCTTCCATCCAAAAAGTAGAAAGCCCTTATACAAATTATATATGACATTACTGATTACCTGGCATTGGCCTTATAGGGCCTAGATTGCATTAGAATGAGCAACTCACATTCTAGCAAAGGGTATAACACAAAAACAAAAACCACAATGCAAATTACCCTTCTTGTCTCCTAATAATCCCACCCTCCTATATTATTTTTGCAAATATTCAATTTGTTGTTGTTCAGTCATCTCAGTTGCATCTGACTCTGTGATCCCATGTGGGGTTTTCTTGACAAAGATACTGTAGTGGTTTTCCATTTCCTCCTCTAAAATTCAATAGAACCCCTAAAACTTAGACTGTGAGTATAAAAAGATAAGAAGCAGCTAGGTGGTGGCATAATGCACAGAGCACTAGGCCTGGAGTCAGGAAGACCTGAGTTCAAATCTAGCCTCAGACCCTTACTGACTATGTTGCCCTGGACAAATCACTTGACATCCATCTGTCTCAGTTTCCTCATCTATAAAATGGAGATAATAATAACACCTTTCTCTCAATATTGTGAGAATCAAATGAAATAAAATCATAAAGCACTTAGTACAGTGCTAGATACATAAGTGCTACATAAATGTTAGATATTACCATCATTATTATTATTTTTAAAATGCTTCGAAAGCCTTAGAGTTCTATATAAATGCTAGTTATTAGTATGATAAGAAGTCCTGAAGGAGATATGTCCTCCTGGGGGAAAGTTTTTAGTCTATAGCTAAGAAAGACAGGATCTGCCTCATTTCTTAAGTCTTACCCATGTATGGTGATTGTTACAGTGAAGATACTTGCCCATCAGACTCATTCTCTGGAATGCAGACAGATGAGGAATAACAAAGCAGGGCATTTTTATTCACCTGCCCCCCTAGACACAAAAGGAGGCTGTTCTCATGCCTACATGTCTGTAGCATTCAGAGCTATCTATCCACTGGGTTGGCAATGAAATTGAGCAGATTGGGAAATAAAAAGGCAATAACAAGGCCTTTCAATCCGTTCTTTGATTTCACTTCATCAGCTCCAGAGCAGTAAAGAGAAACAAGCAATCTTGGTCTCAGTCCCCTTATTTAAATATTGGGTTGTGTTTTGTTATGGTTGTTGTTTTTTAAATCAAGATCTAATCATTAGCATTTCTGCCTCTTTCAACCTCAAAAGCAGAGGAGCAAAGAGAAACTCTAGCCTGATCTAGGGCTCTGCAGTGAGGTCAAGAACTGCATTTGAAACCTGCCCTGGGGTTGCTCTATCTCTTATAACCTGATTCCAGAGATCAGTGCAAGACTCACAAGGAATGAAATAGCTGAAGGTTATGCCTAAGGATCTGGGGGACAGGGTCTCTTTCCTTATCAATTCATTAGTGTGGTTTTATGGATTATGATTTAAGAGTTTAGCCTAGGAAAAGTAATTGGATCCAGAGAGGAACTACCTAGGACCAAAATGGAATAGTAATTAGATAAAATCATCCCAAAAAATTATATTGGAAAAGGAATATGAGATTATTTTAGGATAGACTCAATCCTAAACTGTAGCAGAAGGCTGAAGCTGGAGTTGCCAGATTAGAAGTACCCGCAAGGGGGAGAAGCAGTCAATCAATCAATAAGTGCTTTATTGAGCATTAACTATGGGCTAGGGTAGCACTTTGGGACCTCAGAAATCAGCAAATGTAATCTATTCCTAAGTAGAAATACCCTGTATAACAAGTGGTCCTCCTCAAAAATCTTTCCTCCTTTATCATTAGTGAGAGCAACTTACCACCTTCCAGTGCCCATATTCTGCTTTTAGATAATTGTAGATCAGGCCTAAGAACCTTTGGCCTCGAGGTCCTCAAGTGTGGCCCTTTAACTGAATCCAAACTTCACAGTGAGGTCAAAGGTTCCCCACCCCTATTCTAAATGATAGGGATTTTTTTTTTGCTGATATCAAACCTAAATCTGACACTCTGTACCATCTACCCAGATGTCTAATCACTTTCCTACATTATCCTTCCCTCTAAACCCATAACTAACTTCCTCATTTCTGTCAAGGTTATCATCATCATTATAGTCACCCCAGTTTGAAATCTAAGCAACATCCATAAATTCTTCATACCCATATTGAATCACTTGTGAAGTCTTTTCTGTTTGGTCTCTGAACACAAAGCATGCGCATTTTGCCCAGTGAAGGCCCTCAAGCCACACAATACCTCTTTTTGTAACCCTGACATTTAGCACAGTGCCTGCCACATGGTAGATAATTAATGTTTATTGACTTACTAACTGACCAAGGAGGGACAGATTACTATTGGTTGGGGTGTATGAAAGGAGGGACCAAAAATTGAATATGGGATTTGACATTAATAGTTGGGTAACTTTGGGCAAATTACTTGACCTTTCTTAGTTTCAGGATTCTCAAGGGTAAAATAAAGAGGTAGTAATGCCTACATGAGGCAGCTAAGTTTCTCATTGGCTACAGTGCTGGGCCTGGAGTAACGAAGAACTGAGTTCAAATCTGGCCTCAGACACTTACCAGCTGTGTGACCCCAGGCAAGTCACTTAACCTCTGTTTGCCTTAATTCACTGCAGAAGGAAATGACAAACCATCCTGGCATACTTGCTAAGAAAACCCTGTGGATAGTACTGGAATGCTACAGTTGATGGGATCATGAAGACTTCGACACTGAACCAAACAACTGAACAAATGCTTACAAATATTGTAGAAATCATTTACCAATATCTTGTTGAATTGAATTGATACCTACTAGTTGAACAACCATATGCAAGTGACTTAACCTCTCTCATTCTCCTTTTCCTCCCTGGGCATAATAAGAGCAATGGCTTTGTAGGATTGTTTTGAGAGTGCCTTGCAAACCCCAAAACTCTACATAAATGTTAGGTATTGTTACCGTCTTACCGTTAAAGGAAGCCACTCAAAGTTTTTGAGCAGGAAAGTGCTTAGTCACAGAATAGTATTTTAGGTAAATTATTCTAACAGCAGATTGGAGACAGCATGATATGATAGACTCCTGAGAATGGGATCGGGAAAGCCTGGATTCAAGTTTTATCCCTGACACTGTGTGACTATCAAACAAGTAATTTAGCCTCTGTTTACCTCAGGGAAATCCTTAGGATTTAGCTACTAAGCCCTCCGTTGCTCTCTGCATTGCTAAAGGAACTATTTGACATCTCAAACCTTTTATGTATTCTAGTAACCTGAGAGTAGTAGAGAAGAGAGATCAAAACTGAGAGAGAAGACTGGGGATAGGCAGCAGTAGATAGCAGCAGATAGGTAGTAGTAGTAATATTAGTCATGTCGTGAAATAAAATGCAGATCTTCTTGAATCCAAGTTTAACACTCTATCCATTACAGCACCAGGTCAATGACACCACCTTCTTCACCTTGACGACATTTTTGACTCCTTCCCTTTCTCTTGTTTCCTTATCCGAACAGCAGCCAGAGCCTATTGGTTTTTTCTTTCTTTTTAAATATTCACAGTTGTCCCTTTCTTTTCATTCCTACCTCCTTACCCTATTTTTTGCCTCAATTGGATATGGAAATCTGTCTTAACCTACAGGAAAATAGGGGGGAAGGAGATAAGAAAAGGAGTAATGATAGAAGGGAGGGCAGATTGGGGGAGTAATTAGAAGCGAACACTTTTGAGGAGAGACAGGGTCAAAGAAGAGAATAGAATAAATGGGGGTTGGAATAGGATGGAGGCAAATATAATTAGTCTTTCACAACATGACTATTATGGAAGTGTTTTGTATTATTACACATGTATAACCTATATCGAATTGCTTGCCTTCTCAATGAGGGTGGGTGGGGAGGGAGGAAGGGGGAGAATTTGGAACTCAAAGTTTTAAAAATGTTAAAAGTTGTTTTTATATGCAACTGAGAAATAAGATATACAAGCAAAGGGGTATAGAAATCTAAAAAAAAATCTTACTTGTCTTGGGGGAGGGGTGCTTAAACCCCTGGGAGGCAACTGGCACCTGCAGGCAAGGGTGAGCATGGACACAGGGAGAAAATTACCAGGAAAATGTGGGGGGGAAAGGTCAATCAGAGAGGGTCAATCAGTGGTGGGAGAAGAGCCTTACAACTGGACAGGGTCCTCTCTGACACCTATAATAATTGACTTTTTTTTTTTGCTGAGAGTGAAGTACAATGGAAATGAGGAATGCATGAGGCAAGCCCTACAAGGCAGTGGCAGAAAGTACTTAGAGGGGACAGTGTAGAATGGATAGCTTGGAAACATGGACTGTATGAAGAATGCAAAGAAAAGAGAGAGATCAGATGATTATGGGGGTTACGAATCAAAGAAGTAGAGTCAAGAATAAACAGAAAGAAAAGATGAATAATGAAGAGAATGAGAGAAATCCTTTTTGGAAAGGATTGCAAAAATGAAATATATATGTATATATGTGTATATGTATATGTATACACATATGTAACATTATTCTATGCATACTCCTATTTATCAGTTCTTTCTCTGGATGCGTATAGAACCTTTCTTCATATGTCCTTTATAGTTAATTTGGGCATTTATGATAGTCAAAATGACTTGTTCACTCAAAGTCACTCTTTTTTTTTAAAAATATTAACTTATTTTTAGTTTTCAACATTCACTTCCATAAGCTTTTGAGTTTTAAATTTTCTCCTCTTCCTTACCCACCTTCCTCCCCAAGATGATGTGCAATCTGATACAGGCTCTACAGATACGTTCCTATTAAACATGTTTTCATATTAGTTATGTTGTAAAGAAGAATTAGAACCAATAGGAAGAATCACAAGAAAGAAGAAACAAAACAAAACAGAAAGAAAAAAAGAGCATATGTATGTTTCAATCTGCATTCAAATTCCAAAGTTCTTTCTCTAGATATGGATAGCATTTTCCATCGTGAGACTTTTGGAGATGTCTTAGATCTTTGAATTGCTGAGAAGAGCTGTCAATCAAAGTTAGTCATTGCACAATGTGGCTATTGTTGTGTGCAACGTTCTCCTGGTTCTACTCATTTCAGTCAGCATCAGTCCACACAAGTCTTTCCAGGTTTTTTCTGAAGTCCGCCCGCTCATCATTTCTTATAGCACAATAGTATTCCATTACATTCATATGCCACTCAAAGTCACCACCTAGCGCCACCTAGCTGCCCCTTCAAAGTCATTCTCAAAATAATATTGCTGTTACTGTGGTTCCGCTCATTTCATTCTTCATTATTTTATAAAAGTCTTTCAGTGTTTTTCTAACATAATTGAGCTCATCATTTTTTATACCACAGTAGTATTCCACCGCAATCATATATTGCAACTTGTTCAGCCATTCCCCAATTGATAGGTATAATTAAGAATTGTAAACGAAGTAGATGTCCATCAATTGTGGAATGATTAAACAACTGTGGCACAGAAATGTAATGGAATACTACTGTCTTATCAGACATGATGGGGGCAGCTAGGTGGCACCATGGATAAAGCACTGGCCCCGGAGTCAGGAGGACCTGAGTTCAAATCCAGCTTCAGATATTTGATACTTATTAGCTGCATGACCCTGGGCAAGTCATTTAACCCCATTGCCTAGCAAAAAACAAACAAAAAAAAAAAGAAATGATGTTGTGGGATGACTACAGAGAAGCATGGAAAGATCTGTGTGACCTGGTACGGAATGAAGTAAGCAGACTTGAGGAAAATAAATACATGCAATAATTACAACAATATAAATGGGAAGAATGACACACTAAAAATGTACAAAATTATAAAGATAGAGTGGGACTCAGATAAAGAGATATGAGAAGATACCCCCAACCTACCTATTTGTGAAGGTAAGAAATCCACAGGTTTTACACGTTGCATGTGTTTTTAGGTTTTTCTTTTTTGGTGTATCAATTAGTTTACTTCCTCTCTAAAAAATACTATTTGTCTATGTGATGGCTCTCTGAGAGGGTAGGAAATGATATTATTGTGATGTGAGAAACAGAAGGTATTAATAAAAACTTGTTTTTGTTTTGTTTTGTTTTTTAAAGAAAATGGTTGAGTTTTTGATGACCCAAAACACCTGCAGGTGGCCAGAGGGAAAAATTCCAGGGAACTAAGGGAACAGCCAGGCTGAGAATAAAAGGAGCAGCAGAAAGAAAATGTGGTATAGACCTTTATCCAGATGGATAAGGTCTGAGTAAGTAGGTTTCTGGGTAAGGACAAGAGGCATTATCAAGAGGAGTAATTCTAAAGTCACCGGATCTGGGCTCAAATGCCATCTCTGACGATACTTGTTTCATTGAAGCCAGACACCGAACATATTTGGGGTTCAGTTTCCTCATCTATTTCATGAAAATGTAGGACTAGATGGATTCTAAGGTCCTTTTCTGCTCTAGAAGTTACTGTGAGTCTATGAACTTGAGTATGTATGGTTTACTCTGGCTTGTAAACTGCCATTAGAGCACCAGCATCAGAAACTTCAAGGCAGTGTTGAAAGGGATGGACGGAGATGCTTCACTGAAAAAGGGACAAACAATAAATAGAACACGAACCTGGCCTTTAAGTTGGGAAGTACTCCCAGTTAAAGAGTTCCCTGAGCTAGAAGGGAAGCTCAGTGAGTAATGAGCTAAACATTAGAGCCTAACAGGATGTATCTGTACTTCAGCTGATCAGCCATGGGCACCAGGACTGACATCTTTATACCCTCAGAATTTCCAAAAGTGACATGCCCACCACGTCACCATGGATGGAAAAAGAGTCCACATGCTGGAGGCAGAAACACATAGAACATGTCCAGTGTACCAACTATAGGAAAATGAGGGGATAGAAATATAAATATTTATAAATATGGCATATAAATAAACAATTAAAAAAAAGAAATGATGAGTAGGATGATTTCAGAAAACCCTGGAAATATTTACATGAACTGATGCAAAGTGAAGTGAGAAGAACCAGCAGAACTTTGTACACAGCAACAGAAATATCGTACAGTGATCAACTATGAGTGACTTAGCTATTCTCAGCAATACAATGACCTGAGACAATTCCAAAGGATTGATGGAAAATTATGAAAAATGCCATCCACTTCCAGAGAAAGCACTGATGGAATCTGAATGTAGATTGAAGCATACTTTTTCACTTTATTTATATTTGTGAGTTTTTGTCTTTTATTTCATAATATGACTAATATTGAAATATGTTTGCACATATATATGATTGCATATATATATATATAACCTATACCAACTTGATTACCATCTCAGGGAGGGAAGAGAGGTGGGAGGGAGATAATTTGGAACTCAGTTTTTAAAAAAAAAATATTAAAAATTGTTTTTACATGTAATCAGGGGAAAATGAAACATTATCCAAAGGGGAAAAAAAAGAAGGGTTTCTTTTTTTTCATTAGGTTCATCAGGTAAAGACATAAAAACTCCAAAGGAAATTTAAACCTCAGACTCAGGAAACAGGGAAAAGAATCAGGATCCAAAAGGATTTGGGAAAAGACAAACTCCAACAGCTGATGCTGTTCACATTCTCATCTGACTGAAAGGCCTCTGACCTCTTCTAGTCACAGTTAATTCACCACTTGTGACTCAGGGTGGGAGATTAAACTGACATTCCCAGAAAGGAAAAACCTTGTACTCATTGCCACTCTGATGCCCTGCTCCAGCCATGACTGCCGATCTCTTCTCCTCTAGCTATATTTTTGTCACTACCTATTGCTACTTTTTTTTTTTTGATGAGGCAATGGAGTTAAGTGACTTGCCCAGGGTCACACAGCTAGTGAGTATCATGTGTCCGAGGCCGGATTTGAACTCAGGTCCTCCTGACTCCAAGGCCAGAGCTCTATCCACTGCACCACCTAGCTGCCCCTTATTGTTCCTTCTCTTGTTCCTGAGCCAAAGCCCTGTTATTCATGCACAGTAGGCATGGGACAGGCAAAAGTGAGGGGTACTTAACCCAAATTGCCTCACCAAAAAGCAAAGAAAAAAAAGTGAGCGGTGGTACACTAGACTAGGAGATCAGGATTCCAGCTCTGAATCTAGTACTCTTTCACTGTACCAGTCAGTCAACAAACATGTATTAAGCACTTCCTATATGCCAGAGACAATGTTAAACACTGGGGATACAAAAACAAGGCAAAGGACGGTCCCTGCTCTGAAGGAGCTCACAATGTAACAGAGGATTTATACAGGATTTACATTTTGTATACATACATATGTGTACATGTATATATATGTGTGTGTGTGTGTGTGTGTGTATGTGTATACACACACACATATACACAT
Organism: Phascolarctos cinereus; assembly: GCF_003287225.1. NCBI lineage: Eukaryota > Metazoa > Chordata > Mammalia > Diprotodontia > Phascolarctidae > Phascolarctos > Phascolarctos cinereus. The sequence continues at coordinate 488,599,028 of NW_027555847.1, read as the reverse complement.
ACATATATACACATACATACATATGTATGCTACGCACAGGATAAATTTGAAATAATCAACAGAGGGAAGGCACTAAAATTAAAGGGGATTAAGAAAGCCTTCCCGAAGAAGGTGGGACTTTAATTGAGACTTGATGGAAGCAAGGAAGGCCAGGAAGCTGAAATGAGGGGGAAGAGCATTACAACCTTGTGCATCCTCCACGTACTTGAGAACTTACTGTAGGCAGAAAGAAGAGCCTGCACCTATTCCAGGTTCACTCTGTCCTAAGAGACAGATGAAAAATATCATGGCCATTGTAGCAGTACTGGCATTACCTGGAATAATAGCCATGGAACCATTTGCCTGGAAGGAATGAAAAAGTATTTGTATTAAGTACTTGATAATGTGTACCAAACACTGTGCTAAGCCCTGGTGCTGTGGATCTGTGTACCAAGGTGGGGAAAAGGTGCTAAAGACTTCACAAGGTTTGAACTCTAGCTGGGCCTCAGGTGTTTCTAACCAGATTGAGAGATGGAAAGCCTGTGAAATTAAGCTTCTGATGGTACCGCATGTATCAACCCAGAGACAAGCACCTTCACTAGTGGTCACAGTAGTTCAGAGGGCAGAGGAAGCTAGAACGGGAGCAGGGCCACAGATAAAGCAGCTTAGGTCAACCTTTTCACACCATGTATCTTAAGACAAGGAACCGAGCATAGAAGTTTGTCAGCTTCCACCTTTGCAGGAAATACCAGAGAAGCCTGTAGACTGAACCTGGTGAGTTATTCCCTCGTAAGACCTGATAAAAAGCTGCTTGCAGATTCTCATTTCTCTTCTATCTCCTCATTCTCTCTACATATCTTGGCTGGATCCTGCCTGGCATACAAATCTTCTTGGTTTTGTTTTAATATTTGTTCTTTTAATTTGATTTTAATATCTTTCTTCTGCACAGAAAACAGTATGTTCAAGCTTGAAATATTGTAGATAGCTTGTTTGTAAAGAGTTCAGTATGGAGGTGGGGTTGAGAAGAATGAACTGCTGCTAGCAAAAGTCTACCTAACTCCAGTCTTTGATCACCGGTTAGAGAAGAGAAAAAAAAAGTCTCTCCTGTAGTCTGGAGGCTCCAAGCTTTTCAACTTTGATAAATAGAAAGTGTTAATAGGCTCTCTGAAAAGGCAGGAGAAAAGGTCAAATTGGTTCCATGACACTATCCCACCTGGACTTACTTAAAAATGTAAGGTTTTATTGAGATTCCAGGGTCTTCTGGGGGACTTCACAAATATAAAAACAAAGACACCCCCTATGCACAATGAATTTGCATTCTAATAGCGTAAGGCAACACTGTGGAAGCATAGAGGTCAAGGAAGGATATTTCCGTTTGGAAAGTTAAGGGAGTGGTGACTAAGGCTATAATTGTGTAGGTTAATGAATCATTTCACCCTTTACAATGTGGTTGGATTTGATTGTGGTTTCAAAACTGAAAAGGTACTGAGGATGTGGGGACTGGCAAGTTAGCTGTTAAGAAAGTTGTCAGGAAGTAAAATAAATTTTGCCTGTGACCCATCTGAAATAGTGGGCTAGGTGAGGCAATTGCCAATCATACCAGCAGGATGTTCAGGAACAGAAAGGATTAAGTTCTTGAGGTAAATGAACCTGAAGAGTAATCTGGGGACCCTAGAAAGTCTCTACTATAATTGGCTTCTCGCCAGATAATAATTGTTTAGAGCAATGGAGCCCAACCAAAACATGGGCATTATAATACTATACACAGTCCTGAAAATTGCTGAACAAGTTGTGGTGTGTGATGGTGATGAGGTACTACTGTGCTATAAGAAATGGTGAGCTCAATGATATAGAAGAGCACAGCAAGACTTGTAAAAAATAATGAAGAGTGAAGTGAGCAGAACCAAAAGAACATTGTATACAGTAACAGCAATATTGTATTAAGAACAACTTTGAGCATTTTGTCATTTTGACTATTATAAATTTACAAACTAAAAACAAAGGACATATAATGACTCTATCTGCATCCAGAGAATGAACTGCTAAATAGAAGTATGTATAGAATAATTTTACACACATACATATGTGAATGTATATGTACGTATACAAATACATACCTATTGTGTCTAATGTTACCCATCACCAGGATGGGGGCTCAGGGGTAGGAGTAGATGGGGATGGAAGAAAAAAAAGAAAGAAAAAGAAATTTACATGATGACTTTGTTGTATATTTAGAGGAAATAGTAAGTTGTACATGGTAGATTTGCTGTTTCATGAGCAATCGTCTATTTATTGTACTGTTATGGAAATGCTTGTTTTGAAAATAAAACAAATTTGTAACACAAAAAAAGAATGTGTGTATGGGAGGGAGGAGTGATTTCCTCTTGTATTAAGGGGTAAAATCGCTCTTATCCTCCATCACCTATTTCTATATGCCCTTCACAATTACCTCTTCAGGAAATAGGGTGCGATGGAGATCAAGAGCTCATAAGATTGAAGAGAAAGCTAAACGTCAATTAAACTAGTACAAGGGTGGTGGATTTTTTTTTTCAGTGAATATACACATAGAGAGTTCAGCATAATATCCCCACTTATTCTAAGAACATCCATGTAAAAATCATCTGAGCAGCCTTAAGCAGGTTTGTTTAAAAGACCAATTATCTCCTAAGGAATTGAGAGTATGGTTAATTCTTTCATCTCAATTTTCATCCCCTGAAATGGTGTTGGGCATAGTAGGATCAAGAGACAAGAGACAACCCCTTCATTTTATGAATGAGGCAACTGAGGTCCAAGGAAATTAAGTTACCTGCCTAAGGTCATCCAGGAGGCACTTACTAAACACTCATTGAATTTTTACTTTCCAAAAAGATTTTTAGGTGTCTTTTAAACAGGTATACGGGAAATGTTCACACATACAGTAATGATTTTGTGATTTATACTGTATTTTAATGCATTTTACCTACTCTGTATTTCTCATTATAGGATAATGTCAAAAGTGAAAGGAATGGATTTATTGTAGGTATACCTTCATTTCTTTAGCCTTGTGAGTGAAATTTTTATTCTTGGGGAAATTATTTGCTTGAGAACTCAGCTAACATTTCTAAATATGGCGGATCCATTTTTCTTAACCTTAAATTAGCCTGTCCAAAATGCAGGGGGAAATCTAAAAAAATTCACCGTCTCTTGTCCTTTATCTGAGGCTTCTCCTTTCTGCTGATTTTATTCTGCTGTGAAATACTTTCCCTTTGGCTTTGCTGGAATGCCCTCTCCTCCATCTCTGTAGAGTTACTCCCTTTGAAGGCAGACTCCTTTGTGGCATTGCCTCCTGGTTTCAAAGTTGACTGTTGTTCGAAAAATGAGTTCCTCCATAAAGAACTACTAGCTTGCTTGGGGTGGGGGGGTATTCATATGGGAAGACTCAACCTTAGGAAATAAAAATTTAATTAATAGCAAAACTTTTCAAGTCCCAAAGTGGGGTAGGGTTGGGAAACAACTTTCTCTTTGACCATGATAAAATTTACTCCTCTCATGCAAGGCATGCTCTTTCTTTTGCAAGTTGAGAGTATCATCTTAACTAAGAGAGTAGTCCCTTGCAGAAAAATCTCATTTTTTAACACCATCATCAACACATGATGACTCTGAAAATTTCTACTGATGGCTTTTTTTTCTTGAAGAACAGAGTATAAAAACCATTCTGTTGATTTCACCAATGGCAAGATGTTTTTCTTTCTAGTAATATCTGCATCAGCAGGAGATCTTAACATCTTTGGCAGGTGTGGGGGAGGGGATGAGGAGGAAAGATGTGTATGCTGATAAACTAAATCCCATCCCAAAATAAGAAGAGAAAGAACTTATTAGCATTGGTGGCCATTCAGATATGAATTCTTTCAGCAAATGCAACACCATGAAAAGTAAATTTTATGCATCGACAAAGGCAGGTTTTCCAAGTTTTGAATTAGTTTAACCAAGACAATGCTGGGGAATTCTACATCAGGAAATTTCACCCATTTGGGCCTTTCCTTGACTAAAGTTGACATGGCTATATTGTGTGGCTCTGTTTTTCTTTAGTGTTGTTGTTCAGTCATGTCTGACTCATCATGACCCCATTTAGAGTTTTCTTGGCAAAGATACTAGAGTGGTTTGCTGTTTCCTGTAGCTCATTTTACAGATGAGGAAACTGAGGAAAACAGGATTAAGTATCAGTATCTGGACCGGATTTTCACTCAGGAAAATGAGTCTTCCTGACTCTAGGCCCAGTAGTCTGTCCATGATGCTACTTAGCAGTGTTTAGATTATGTCAAAGACTCAGATGTCTGGCATAATTTATGCAGAGCATCCAGACGAATTACCAAATTGATTACAATTCATCTAGATATTTTGACTGCCAGACTTCTTCACAAGTGGGTTGAGTATGAAGGAAGGATGGAATCCCCCACTCTTCTCTACCTCTATAAGCTTGCACTTTGTGTGACTTCATCTCCCCATCAGCCTCATTCACCATTAGTTTCCTATTTGATTACTAGTCTCCTTGATTTAAATAAGGGTCATTATAGCCACGTGTTCAATGCAGCGTGTGAGGCCTAACGGGTGGTACTGGAGAAAGCTGCAATCAATATGTCAGCCTGGTATAACTCCAGGCACCAAATATTTCAACAACACTTGTCTACTTGAGTCTTGAAGATCACAGTTTAGGAGGACTGTAATTCCTTGTCACTTTGGGAAGTCACTTTGGTAGGAGTTTAAAAGCTATACATGCTATTTTCTATTCTGAAGATTACAAGATGACCAACCTTGTAAGGAAAGTACAGAGCAGTTTTAATCAAGCAATAAACATTTATGAAGCGGTTTACTACGTGACATTTTGCTAAATCCTGGTGTTACAGAGGCAAAACTAAAACAGTTACTGCCCTCAAGGAATTATATTCTAGTGGGTGAGATGTGCACATCTAAGTATATACAGATTATGTATAAAATTAATATGAGGTAATGTCGGTTGAGAGTGCCTTAGCAGCTAGGGTAGTAAGAGGGGGCAGTGCTTAGGAGAGGCTTCGTGTAGAAAGGGCAATTTAGCTCAGTCTTAAAGGAAATTAGGGAGTCCACAAGGCAGGCAGAGGTAAGGAGGGAAAGCATTACCGACATAGCAGACAACCAGTGTAGAATCAAGGAGATGGATTATCAAGTGAGATTTTAGCTCTATTAATCATAGGAATATATGTGAGTTGTTCTTAGGAACACCATAATATTCAGAGCCACAAGCATCTTCCCAATGACTTTGGGGCGACCCAAGAACTAGAGCTGTTGTTGTTGGGGGAAGCACCTCATCTCTGTAAGGACTCCTCACTGCTGTATCCACAATGCCCCCCCCACCACCCCTGTCACTGGTACACCTTATGCTTCCATACTCCACTTCACTCTCTCTCCCCTTTTTTTACCTCTTCCTTGACACTATGGTTCAGATGGAAGAAGAAAACATGTCTGATAACTTGGTTTCCCTGTGGTACTGGCCCCTTTCGAGTCTTCCTCATGTTCTTGTATTGTCTCTGCTTGCTACATCTCAGTTTCTGGCCCGGTGAGTTGGACCATCTGCCCCAAGATTCTTTCCTTCCCCTCCTTTGTGAGATTCCATCCAGCTTTGTCTAGATCCAGGGAAAATTAAATAGAAATTATGTATTCCATTTTGAATCCACTGTCTGCTTTGTTTTTCATGGCTCACCTGTAGTGTGAGAATCTGAGGTTCTGGTTGGAACAGACAATGAGAAAAAAGACAGAGGTCAAATTTAAGTTTTAAAAGGATGTACCTCTGGGCAGCAGTCCTTGAACTTTATGGCAGAGTGTGAGGCCAGAGGAGCAAGGTCAATTTGGAGAAATGTTTTTTGTGCAGAGAAGATAAGGTTAAACAGTTGTTCTATGTTTTAGGGGGGAAAAAGTGCTTTAATTAAAAGAATCCTTTTGCAAAGTTTATATGTGCAAAAAAGGTAATTGCCATCTATTTTATCCGCTCTGGCTAAACAGGAGCTGGGAACCTGCGGCCTCGAGGCCACATGTGGCCCTTTAGCTCTTTAGACTCGTTAAAGGCTGCACTTGAGGACCTAGAGGACCAAATGTAGACTCAAGGGGCTACAGGTTCCCCACCCTTGGGCTAGAGCATACCCTATCAGACATGCACAGAGCTAAGCTTTCCTGTCGCCTCCTGGTGACCAATGTCAATCAGTCAACAAGAATTTATGAAGTGTTTACTATGTGCCCAATTTCCCTATTACTTTACAGACTGTCACCATCTTCCCAGTCCTCCACTCATAACATAAATATCATCCTCCAGTTTGTCATGATCTCCCACCACTCCCACATCTCTCACATACTTCTCTCCTCTGACACTGCCACCACGCTGGTGCAGACTCCCATTACCTCATTCCTGGGCTATTGCAATAGCCTTCTAGTGGATCTGCTTGCTGTAAGACTCTCCCTACTTCATCCTAATTCTCCATTCAGCTGCCAAAGTGATTTTCCTAAAGTGCCAGTCTGACCAAGCCATGATCTGCCCCTACTCAATAAACTCCAGTGTCCCTGTATCACCTCACGGATTGAATATACACTCACTCTGTTTGGTGTTTAAAGACCTTTACAACATTCCCACCACCACCTTTTTTTTCTTCCTACACCTTACCACTCCCCCTCCCCCACTACATACTCTGATCCAGTCACTGGCTTCCTTGCTGTTCCTTGAACAAGAAACTAATCTCCCTACTTCAGACATTTTCACTGACTGTCCCCAAAGGCTAGAATGCTTTTCCTTCTTCATTTCCACCTTATATCTTCCCTGGCTTCCTTCAAGTCCCAGCTAAAATCCCACCTTCTACAGGAAGCCATTCCCAATGGCTTTTCATTCTAGTGCCTTTCTTCTTGTTGATTATTTCCCGTTTCTCTTGTATGTAGCTTGTTTGTACATAAGTTGTTTGTATACTGTCTCCCCCGTTAGACTGTGAGCTCCTTAAGGGCAGGATTGTCTTTTACTTTTCTTTGTATACCCAACACTTAGCAAAGTGGCTGACACATAGTAGATGCTTAAAATACTTATAAACTGACTGACATCGAAGAGCTGATATGCAAAGAAAGGGAAACAGCTATACTTCTGGATACCAGGTAGCACCATATAACCTGATTCTGGCTCAGCCACCTTCTGGGTCTTAATCCGTGATCCTATATGCCAGGTGATACAAAGATAGAAAATTACATAACCCTTGAGCACAAGGAGTTGACATTTACTGAGTGCTTATGATACACATATGCTATAAGCAATGGGATGACAATAATGGGGCAAAAGAGGATCCAGACTGATTGTTCTAGGAAAATTAAAGGAAGTAGATAATAATTTCAACTGGGGAAATTAGGGAAAGATTTATGAAGGAGGTGGTACCTAGTCTGAACCCTAAAGGAAAAGAAGTATTCTGAAAGTTAGAGATGAGGAAGGAATGTATTTCATGTATGGGGAGTGGCTTGTAAAAATACATGGAGGAAGGAGGTAGATGTTGAATTCAGAAAACAGCTATTGGTTCAGTTTTCCTGGAATGTACAGTTGTGTGAAAATAAGTAATGCAAATAAGACTGGAAAAGTAGGTTGGAACCAGATTAAGCCTAACCTCAGGCAAAGGTCTAATGCTGCCCCTGCCACCTCAAATTATTTTACATGGAGCAAGAATGCCTGGTTTTACAGACAAAAGCCTACTGCTGTTCTCCTGCTATTCTGACTCAATTACTAACCTGAATATCATATGGACCAGGGTCTTGGACACCAGGGCTGACACACAGTTCAGTGTTTATTCCTCTGTATATAATATTTTGTGCATATATCTCATCCTTTAACATCCTAGGATACAATGGCTGAATTGGTACTATCAGTCCAGTTTCTGAGGACCCAGGTGTCCATCTTGAACTTCCTGGTATCATCACTTTCCTAACTCCCTGAAGAGGAAACACTTCACTAATAATCCCTTTCACCACCCCATGACCTTGGGAAGATCAAATATGAAACAAAGATCCTTTTCAAAACAGAGGAAGTTTCCATGAAAGGAATGCTGGGTAGGAAATCTTTTGCTTCTAGGACCTTCCCCAAGAAAATCAAAGCGACTTTATGAGGTCCTGGGCCTTCTGGTAAAATTCAGGTTCCATAAAAATTCTCTTGGGATAGTTTTAGTAGTTCTTACAAAATTGCCCAAGAACCAACTGATGAACCGTCCAGAACAAGCCCAAGTCCAAAGTGGACAGCGGGGTTCCCTTAGATCTACTTCAACATGACTCTAGAATTTAGAAGTATAGAATAAAATGATATAACCTTAAAAAAAATCAGTGCCTGGATTATTAGCAGTTAGGACACATTCAGGAGATTCTAGAAATCCCACAAAATCATATACTATAGAGACAGAGAAATCTAATTTATTTCACTTTGCAGTGTGATTTTGGGTAAGTCATTTCATATCTTAAATTCTGTGTTTCTCTATATAGGCAGTGTACTGTAATAGAGCTGGCCTTGGAGACAAGAAAACTTGGGCTCAGTTCCTGCCTTTGACATACTATAACTGTTTGACCTTAGGCAAGTCAGTAGCCCTTTCAGAGCCCTACTTGAGGAGTAGAATATTTGCCCATCTGCATTGATAGAAGGGGTTTCCTCATAGCATGATAACCTCCCTTACTCCAAAAAAAGTGCTTTCTTATATGTAAGACATGTTAGAACTTGGAAGAGAAAAAGGAGATGCTATTTCCATTTTTAGATAAAGGAACTGAGGCAAAAGACATTTAATAACTTACAAAGCAAATTAGTAGCAAAACCAAAAAAATGAATTATTATAAGCAATCTATTATAATTGAGAACATTTATAGCAATACTCAGAAGGAAAAACGTTGCTTCCTTTTCCTTAAAGTTTCCTGATATAGATAGCCAGTTTCATTTAAAAGGAGAAGTTAATTTACTGATTTCAATTTGAAATTGCAGGAAGAAGTCAGGACCCATGTCTAATTTATACAAATTAATTGGTGTCACCCATACAAGGTGAGATCTTTAAAGACTGTAGTGTCTTCCCCTTCTGATCTCTGGGAATGGGCCATGCAGTATTCTGCATACATAGTGTTTTAAATTGGATACCAGCTAGGGAACATTTGAGGTGGAATCTCTGTAAATAGCTAGTGTGGACATTCTGCTTGCTAAATAGCTGTTGCAGCTGTGAATGAACTAGTTAATTTATAGTTCCATTCCAGTTGCTTAGTTGGATGCCCATGGGGACAGACTTAGTAAGATTTAAGGTCTCAGGAGGTTATGTGTTTGGACTGAAGGAACAGTTTTTTGTGAACAAACTTTGGAGGGTCTTAAGAAATTTATGTTTTGTACCATAAGCAATTGGGAAGCACTGCAGATTTTTCCGCTGGGGCATGACCTATACCTTAGGAAAATTCTTTCAATACAAAGGAAACAGGAATGTAATTTGGAGGATTTTTCAATTCTTTGCATCATATCCCTTACACAGAAATAGGAGGAAATCAGCACCTGACACCACTCAGTACACTAACACCAATTCCCTTCATAAGTACACCATTTGGAATATTTTCTTTTTTCATTTAAATTGTGTTAATGTTTTATATCACCTCTATTTTTCGATATTGCTTCCTCTCACAGAAAGCTATCTTTCATAACAAACAACAGCAAAAACATTACAATAGTCCTGCAAAACTTAACATACTGAGCAGTTCTTACATTACATGCCGTATTCTGCAGCCATAGTCTCCCTCCTCTGCAATGAAGGGAGATGCAGTCACATATCTTTTCTTTGGGATTAAGATTAGTTTTAGCCTCACAGTATTAAGTTCATATAATTTTGTTCTTTCTATTTATACCATAGTAGTTCTTTCTACAATTTTTTTTCTATTTACACCATAGTAGTTCTTGTGCATATTGTCTTACTGGTCCCCACTTCAATTTGTATCAGTCTTACATAAGTCTTCTTACACTTCTCTGCATCCACCATATTCATCATTTCTTATAGTACATGACTCATGTACCAAAATCTGTTTAGTCATTCCCCAATCTATGGACATCTATTTTGTTTCCAGTTCCCATTTACTACAAAAAGTGCTACTACAAATGGATACAAATGTTTCGTATAAAAAGAGCTTTTCTTATTGATCTCCTTTGGGTATATGCCTACCAGAATGATCTTACGATCAAAGAATATAGACATTTTAATCCCATTTTTTTATAGCCCACCCAGATGCTTAGAGTTAACATAGTTCCAAATTGCTTTCCAGAATGAAGAGAGAGCCCTAGTAATGGAGCATCAGTATCCCTACCTTTCCACAGTGCCTACAACATTGATTATTCCCATCTTTGCCAATTTGCTTAGTGTTGGCACTAAACGCTGGAGTTGTTCGGATTGGTATTTACTTTATTATTATGATATGGAACAATCATTCATATGCCTTTCAACCATTTGCAATTCTTAATTTGAAAAGTGTTCTTTTATATTCTTTTACTATTTAACCATTGGGGAATTTTTACATGTTTTATATTTATGTTAGTTCCTGATATATTCTTGGACATGAGACTGTTCTCAGAGATATTTGGTGCAAATATTTTCCCCATATTGATGATTTCCCTTCTTCTATTAGTTCTCAAGTAATTTTTATTTCATGTAATCAAAAGTACTTATTTTAGCTTTTGTGATCACCTTTATCTTTGATCAGGAACCCTCCCCAGCCATGGCTGTGATAACCTATCTATTCTTTATTGTGTGACTTAATATTCAGTTCACATATCTATTTTGAATTTATCATGTAATATGGTATAGCTATTGGTCTGAAGCTCATTTCTGCCAAACACTTCTCAATTTTCTGAGCAATTATTAAATTGAGAGTTCTCAATTAAGATGATTTTTTAAAAGAATAGTAATAAAATGATAGATTCACAATTGAGAAGATCTTGGTTCAAATCCCATTTCTAGTGTGTGAGTGACTGAGAAAATCATTTAACTTTTCAGCATCCCAGTCAACTCTCTAAAGCTCCAAGTTGAAGTTTGAAGTGGTAAAGGGAGTTTCCTAATTGTCCATTGCTCACATCAATAGAATGACAGCCAAGAGCAACTCCCCTACCCCTCCAAAAGAAGGAAAATAAAACAAACACCTGAGCAAATAGACAAATCCTTCAACAAACAATCATCTCCCAAAGCTTTATGTCAATTCCCAGGCATTTATAGTCCTGAATGTTAGAGTGCCTCAATTTGGAACTATGCCCACTACTAGTCTGTATCCCAAAGGGATTAAAAAAAAAAGGGAGGAAGGAAGGATCTACTTGTACACAAATATTTATAGCAGGTCTTTTTGTGGTGGCAAAGAATTAGAAATTATGGCTGAACAAGTTATGGTATATGATTATATATGACTTGTACTGGAAGAAATGACAAACAGACTGATTCCAGAAAAACCTGGAAAGACTTACGTGAACTGATGCAAAGTGAAATGAGCAGAATCAGCACAACATTGTACCTAGTAATTGCAATATTATATGATAAACAACAGTTAATGACTTAGCTACTGCTTCTCTTCAAGAACTGAGGATGAAAAATAACAACAATTCTCAGCAATAGGATGATCCAACACAATTCCAAAGAACTCATGATGAAAAATGCTATCTGCCTCCAAAGAAAGAACTGATGGAGTCTGAATGCAAAAGCATACTTATTTTTCACTTTATGTTTTTCTTGTTTTTTTTTCTTTTGGTTTGTTTCTTCTTTCACATGAAAACTATAGAAATAAAAAAAATTTATGCATACGTATATACATATATATATATATATGTGTATGCATAATGTCTCTTTTGATTTAGGTCCCTGCAGATGGTATTGAGTGGGACCTGCAACTGGTTTTTGCTGTCTACCTATTGGTATAATGGCTCCTGTAGTGTAGTTACCTCTGCAGTTTCCTGAGGCACCCAGTAAGTGTCAGCAGGCATTGCTGCAGTACATGGTTTCTTCTACAGTTCATAGCAGGGGGACCGAGGTATGGCTTTCTCACACAGACATCCTACTTTGTGGAGTTCCTTCTCTGCCGAGTCAAAACTTTCTTTGTCATTAGGTGTAGTTATGTTAGCAAAGGGAAAAATCCTTAAGGTTTCTCCTGTTCTGGCAGAAGATTCAGTTCTCTCTACAAATATATCACAACTATATAATGGGTACTTCCTTTTGCTAAGATATTGCCTTTAACCAAAAGTCACTACTGCCAGCCTTTCCCAGGGACAAGACGTCCTGGTCTTTTCCCTCTTTAACAGTCTCTGTCACAAATTCCTGGATCACCTATGATAATGACAAATGTCAATAGCTTCCTCCACATGCACATCTGGGTGGGGTGTAGATGTCTCCCACTCACTAGGACACTTTTCATTTATTCAAAAATTGTTCTCTGCAGTAACTTGTTTCCCCATGCCCAAAGTTCAATTGATCTGGTCACATGTCAAGTTTTCAATGCAAAGCAGAGGCACCCCACCTCCATACTCATACTCAAAACTCACCCTCATTAACATTGTCACAAAAACATCTCCCCAGACAAATCCTCCCAATGATTTGCTTTCCAAACCACATCTCTCAAAACAAACCGATCATATACCTCCAGAACCCTGAGACTACTTTTCCTCTTGCTGTATCCTAATAACAGTCAGGCAGAATTACTGGCATCTTATTTTCCTAACAACTCTCTCAATGGCAGAAGAAAGAAGAGAAATCTTATACAATGGCCATCTGTGTCTCCTTCCCCACCTCTTTCCCTCAACTCCACATCATTCCAAAGTCCTAACAGTATCTCTTTTCTAAATCAGTCCTGCCCCATCCTCTGTGGGCTGATTGTGCTTTAAATGTCCCAGGGGAAAACCAACATAACTCTTCATGTGATGATAGAGCTACATTTAAATACTTCTTTTACCAAACCTTTCCAAATTTCTTCCTTGGGTTCTTTCCTCTAACCTTCTCTTGAAAAATTGGGTAGTACAGAACCTTTCCTTGGTCTTCCCTTCCTTTTTTTTTTTGATATAAATTTATTTATTTTTAGTTTTCAACATTTACTTCCACAATATTTTGAGTTCCAAATTTTCACCCCATCTTGCCCCTTTCCCCACCCCAAGACGGCATGCATTCTGAATACCCCTTCCCCTAGTCTGCCTCTCTTCTATCTCTCCCCCCTTCTCTTATCCCCTTCCCCTTCTATTTTCCTGTAGGGCAGGATAGACTACTGTATCCCATTTCCTGTATTTCTTATTTCCCAGTTGCATGTGAAAACATTTTTTTTTAAACATGTGTTTTTAAAACTTTGGGTTCCAAATTTTCTCCCTTCCTCCCTCCCCACCCACCCTCACTGAAAAAGCAAGCAACTCAATATAGGTCATACATGTGTAGTTATGCAAAACACTTCCATAGTAGACATGCTGTGAAAAACTAATTCTATTTCCTTTAATCCTATCCTGCCCTCCCATTTATTCTATTCTTTCTTTTGACCCTGTCCCTCCTCAGAAGTATTTTCTTCTGATTACCCCTTTCCCAATCTGCCCTCCTCTCTATCATCCCCTGCTCTCTTGTCCCCTTCTCCCCCTATTTTCCTGTAGGGTAAGACAGATTTCCATACCCAATTGAATGTGTATGTTATTCCCTCCTTAAGCCAAATCCTATGAGAATAAGATTCATCATTCCCTCTCACCTTCCCCTTTCTCTCCACTGTAAGAGCCTTTTCTTTTCTGTTTTTTTTTGTGAGATAATTTACCCCATTCTACCTTTCTTTCTCTTCTCTAGTATAATCCTCTCATCCCTTAATTTTATTCTCCAGATATGACCCCTTAATCTTCAACTCACCCTGTGCCTCTACTACTATCTATCTATCTATCTATCTATCTATCTATCTATCTATCTATCTACATACATATATATTTTCCCCCAACTACCCTAATACTGACAAAGGTCTCATGAGTTATAAATATCATCTTTCCATGCAGGAATGTAAACAGTTCAACCTTAATAAGTCTCTTATGATTTCTCTTTCCTGTTTACCTCTTCATGTTCCACTTGAGTCTTGTATTTGAAAGTCAAATTTTCTATTCAGCTCTGGTCTTTTCATCAAGAATGCTTGAAAGTCCTCTATTTCACTGAATGACCATTTTTTCCCCTGAAGGATTATACTCAGTTTTGCTGGGTAGGTGATTCTTGGTTGTAATCCTATCTCCTTTGCCCTCTGGAATATTATATTCCATGCCCTGGTCCTTTAATGTAGAAGCTGCTAAATCTTGTGTTATCCTGATTGTGTTTCCACAACTTGAATTGTTTCTTTCTGGCAGCTTGTAATATTTTTCTCCTTGACCTGGGAATTCTGGAATTTGGCTACGATATTCCTAGGAGTTTTCCTTTGGGAATCTCTTTCAGGAGGAAATAGGTGGATTCTTTCAATTTCTATTTTGCCCTCTGGTTCTAATATATCAGGGCAATTTTCCTTGATAATTTCTTGAAAGATGATGTCTAGGCTCTTTTTTTGATCATGGCTTTCAGATAGTCCAATAATTTTTAAATTCTTCTCCTGGATCTATTTTCCAGGTCAGTTGTTTTTCCAATGAGATATTTCACATTTTTCTAATTTTTCATTCTTTTGGATTTGTTTTACTGTGTCATGATTTCTCATAAAGTCACTATCTTCCAATTGCTCTATTCTAATTTTTAAGGAAGTATTTTCTTCAGTAAGCTTTTGGACTTCCTTTTCCATTTGGCCAATTTTGCTTTTTAGGGCATTCTTCTCCTCATTGGCTTTTTGGACCTCTTTTGCCATTTGGGTTAGGCTATTTTTTAAGGTGTTATTTTCTTCAGTATTTTTTTGGGTCTCCTTTAGCAAGCTGTTGACTTGTTTTTCATGATTTTCTTGCATCACTCTCATTTCTCTTCCCAGTTTTTCCTCTACTTCTCTTACTTGCTTCTCAAAATCCCTTTTGAGCTCTTCCAAGGCCTGGGACTGATTCATATTTTTCTTGGAGGCTTTGGATGTAGGAGCTTTGATTTTGTTGTCTTCTTCTGGTTGTATATTTTGATCTTCTTTTTCACCAAAGTAAGATAATATAGTCTGACTCTTTTTGTGCTGCTTGCTCATGATCCTGGCCAATTACTTGAGTTTTAAACTCTTTGTTAAAGTAAGAGTCTGCTTCCAATGTGGAGAATGTACTGTCCCAAGCTTCAGGGGTTTATACAGCTGTTTTCAGAGATACTTGTAGGGACCTGTAAATTTTCAGTTCTTGCAAGGTGGATGATAAGGGGCGAGGTGTTTACCCTTTCCTGGCCTGTGCTCTGGTCTATTAGTGACCACAAGCACTCCTTTCTGTCCTGGAACTATGAAGATTTCCTCTCTACTGCCACTACAAGCTCCACCAGGCCAGCAGTCTCGCCCCAGGACTGACGCCCAGACCTGTGACCCAGATCCAAGTATGGGCAAAGCAAGAGATTCCTGCCTCAGCACTGGCAAAGAGATCCCTGCAATCTCCCTCTGATCAGCCACTCAATTCCACCTCAGTCTGTGGGCTGGAAGCTCAGGACGCAGCCACTGCCCCAGTGCCCGCACTCTGTGCTCTGGAGCTGGCTCTGATCTAGCTCCTCTCTCAGCACCACAGAAACAGACTTTCCCACTGACCTTCTAAGTTGTCTTTGGCGTTTGTGGTTGAGAGATCTGGAAATCGCCACAGCTGCCCGAGATTCAGTCCTCTGACGCCTGCTTCTTCACTGCGACCTGTGTGCCCATGCCACACTGAGCTCCTCTGCCCGCCAAGTGCAATATACCTTTCTGATCAACCATCCAGGTTGTCTTGGGCTGGAAATTTGCTTCACTCTGTCTTTTTGTGGGTTCTGTTGCTTTAGAATTTGTTTAGGCACATTTTTATAGGTATTTGGAGGGGTTTGGGGGAGAGCTCTAGCAAGTCACTGCTTTCACTCCACCATCTTGGCTCCTTGGTCTTCCCTTCTTGCCAGAGTCTTTGTCCTAAAAGTTAAAAAAATAAAAGCTTCAGAGGCAGCGTAGAACAGTGGAAAGAGCACTGGACTTGAGGTCAGAAGGCCTGGGCTCAAAATCTGCCTTTGTCACTTACTTCTTTATGACTTCAGGCAAGTTTCTTAGCCTTACTTTTCTTGGATCAGTTGATGGCCTCCAACATCCCTTCCAAGTCTTACATCTAAGATCCTACAAGTCAACAAATTTAAAAGGTCCTACCCACCAGTATCTCTTCCTACCCTTCATATTACAAGGTTTCTGTAAGTTTCTTCTCCCTCTTCCATAAGATACGAATCAACTTTTACCCTCCCTGGGATTGTTGTTGCTCAGTCCTGTCTGACCCTTCATGACCTCATGGACTGTCTTTGTGGTTTTCTTGACAAAGATAC
The DNA here is from genome assembly GCF_003287225.1 of Phascolarctos cinereus. Lineage (NCBI taxonomy): Eukaryota > Metazoa > Chordata > Mammalia > Diprotodontia > Phascolarctidae > Phascolarctos > Phascolarctos cinereus. The sequence continues at coordinate 488,582,622 of NW_027555847.1, read as the reverse complement.
TGAAGTGGTTTGCCAGTTCCTTCTTCTGTAGATTAAGGCAAACAGAATTTAAGTGACTTACCCAGGGTCACACAGCTAGTAAGTGTCTGAGACTGAATTTAAATTCAGGTCTTCCTGACTCCAGCTGCCTAGTGCTATACCCACTGAGCCACCCAGCTGCCCTGGATAAGGGGAGGGTAATTGGACTAAGAATCCTGTTGTTTTGATGGAATCTTAGGAGGGGGTTCTCAGGTTCTTCCCTTCACAATCTGGTGTGGAAGAGTTATATTGCACAGATCGGTGGGAGGAAGGGGCATTGTACTGTTCTGGTGCTTATTTAGAACAGCATCTGGCAAATAGTCAGTCCTCAAATAATGCTTGTTGATTGCCCAAGCAGGTTACGTGGTAGCTTCCTGCTTTAATTATTTTGTCACGTAATTGCTGAACTCAGTTATTTCTACCTACTGAAAGAATAAATGCTTTCAGCACCCTCTCAGTTGCTGCTGTTTGTCTTTCATTCTCAGAGAAGACCATGACATCAGAGAGGGGATGCCATGAAATGCAAATGAATTGGATTTAAGTGAGGCAGGGCTGTGCAAAGTCACCAGCCTCACTCACTTTCTTCTCCAGAGCCATCTGGGTCCAGTGGCCAGATATGGATCAGGACAACTGGAGATGGCCCACGATGAAGTGGGGGGACCTTGGTCTTTTCAAGCTAAGGTCTTTAACAGGTCTCAGATTGACTGAGGCAAAGCCCATTCAGTGATTAAGGCTTAATAAAAAAATGAGTCAAAGATTCACCTGGGACAAAGCTCTGGTCATCCAACTGTAGCTAGAGCCTTGCTGCCCACTTAAATGCAAGCCTCTCCTTTCTATCTATGAAAGCTGAGGCTGCTCTTTTGCTGCATACTGAAGTATGTGCTAAATACCAGATGGTATTAGCCAAAAAAGAACTTGTTTCCCTTTAAAAGTAGGCTGCATGTGAAGTAGTAGTTAGCAGCAGCTGGTAGCAGGGCAGTGGGCAGGGTTACTTATCTGAAGAGGTTTTACTGTGCTGAAAGGTTGGCCTTGAGCTTCTGGAGTTGTTTCCCTCTGCTCTGCCCTATCTCTCCCAACTGACCAAGGGTAGAAAGTTGAGACACTTGCACGAAATGACTGCTAAAATTCCCACCATAGTCATGAGTCACTGCTTCTCCTCTTACCTCTAATCTCAAATACATTGCCAAGGCCTTTCCAAAGCTCTATACTCCTACCACACCTCTTTCTGGTCTTCTTCATGCCATATTCTACCTGCACTTTGGCTTCTTCCTTCTCTTCTTCTCCTTCCTCTTCCTCCCACTGGAACCCTGATTCTAGTCCCTGAGACCATAGTCGCATTGGTGAGTTTTCATCTTGTTTTGCTCACTATGGTGCCTTACAACCATCTCCAAACCAATGCGATTATCTTCCCCCATTAGAATGTAAGCACCTTTAGGGCAGGGACCATCTTGATCATATATGCATGTGTTTCCCCAGAACTTGTCACAGGGCAAGGTGCATACTAAAAGCTTGATAAATGTTCATTTATTCATTCATCCACCCAAGCTCAATCCAACCACCAATTTGTGAATCCCTACTATCACTTTCCCATCTACCAGAAACATCAATAGACTGACTTTAAGTTTAAAGCTTCTATCCCAGCCCTTAAATCTACTTTGGGCATTTGCTTCCATTTTCAGTTGCCCCACATCAGAGACAGGAAATCTTCCACAAGGGGGCACACCTGTGCCTTTCTTTTCCTCATTCAGATCTATGGTTTCGCAATCTCTTCAACAGCTGGGTGAAATTAGTCAATTCAAGATTGCTCTTCCTTCTCCATTCAGTACTAGAAAGGTAAGGGAGAAACTAAATAAATTCAGTTCCACAAACATTTATAAAACACCCACTATATTTCATCTCATACCTAGCAAAATGGCAAAGATGACCAAAAAAATGAAACAGTCCATGTTAGATGGGTTATAGAATGATGGATGTACTAAAAAAATTGCATCCTGTTGAATCAACAGTGAATAGATCCAACCAATCTAGAAAGCAACGTGGAGTTATGTTAAGGAAGTGGCTAAATTGCCCAGATAGGCCATGTACCCAAGAAAGTCAAAGATAGAAAGAAATGTCCCATATACACCAAAATATGTATAGCAGCACATTTTGAAATAGCAATGAACTAGAAACCAAGTAGATGTCTATCAATTGAGGAATATCTATATTTCCTAATATAATGGAATATTTCTGTGCTATAAGAAATGATAAATGTGTAAAACAGAGAAACTAGAAAAGACATATATGAACCAATGTAAAATGAAATAAATATAACCAAGAACATAATGCACAATGACAATGGAAATAGAAAGAACAAAATTGCAACAAAACACAACTGAATGCTATACAGTATAAATAAATAAATAAATAAATGACCTTGTTGAAGAGAGAAGATGCACTTTCCTCCCTGCTTTTCAGAGGTGGGACACTATGGGTGTAGAACATTGCATATAGTATCAACCAGTTGATATGCCAATTTGTTGAATATTTCCCTCTTTCTTTTTAAATTTGTTTACAAGGAATGACTTCTAGGTAGCAGATGGAGGATTGACCTATTTGGAAATAAAGGTGATACAAAAAGTCTATATTTTTAATAACTGTTGTTTAATCACGTCTAATTCTTTGTGACCGTATTTGGGGTTTTCTTGGCAAATATACTAGGTTTGCCATTTCCTTCTCTAGCTTATTTTATAGATGAGGAAACTGAGGCAAACACAACTAAGTGACTTGCTCAGGGTCACATAGATAGTAAGTATCTGAGGCCAGATTTGAACTAAGGAAGGCAAATCTTCCTGATTCTAAGCCGGACACCTTATTCACTGCGCCACCTAGCTGTCCCTTTAAAACAATGGTATGCATTAAAATGTACCACCAGGAAAATTTTAAAAAAAATTATTGCATGAAATAAAACAATGATAATAAAAATTAAATAACCATGCATTCTGTAGGGGACTCATACTGGATGGAGGCCAGGATAATGAAAGTAGGCAGATCCATATTTTCTTTTTTACTGGTGGTAAATCCAGTACGCTAATAGAGATGCTTTCTATTTTTCTTTGTTTGATTTCTATGTATTTGTTAATGCGATGGTCCCAGTTCATGATTTGGATGACATAAATATAAATCTTTTAAGTCATTAAAAGAAAAAATGCCTACTATGTGCCAGATATTGTGCCAGATACTGGGAAACATGGGCAGACTGTGTGTGCTGAGGAATGACAAAATAAACAGAACCAAAAGAATAATGCACTAAGTGACTATATCAATAGTCTTATGCTTTGGGAATATCTTTTTGGCAACTATATGGAAAACGGAATGAAGAAAGCATCCACTGAAAGCAGAGGGACCAAGTAAGAAAGTCCTGCAAGAGTCTAGGCAAGAGGTGATGAGGATTTGAACTAAGGTTGCAGCTGTGTAAGTGGAGAGGAGACAAAGGTGAGAGGTATTTTGAGTATAAAATCAACAAAATATGTTCTTCACTCTGCTGTCAAAGTAATTTCCTAATTCACAAATCCAGTCATGGGTTCTAATAAAAATATCCTTGTAGAGAAGAAGCATGACAGTCATAATCTGTCATGTACCACGGACTTTGGAGGACCTGATTTCAAAGGGTTCAGGGGAAGGTTAGATAGGATTCCACAGACTAAATTTCTACTTGGGAAATCAGTCCAGGAAAGATGGGAAACTCAGAAAAATAAAATTCTGAAGATACCATGAAAAACATTTATGTTGAGGAGGAAAAATAGAAGTTGTCTGAAGACACCATTGTGGATACATAGGAAAATAACCAATCAAATCTGATTTTTAAAAGATGTGTAAAGAAGATCGAAGCAAGGGCAGGCCACAGATGAAGAAAACAAGAACGTGGCATGGTCCTATAAAAAAGTTCCAATAGAGATTAAACTCAGAATGATCTAAGGCTACCAAGGAAAGTCAAAGACAACCAAAATGGTTTGTTGTTTGTTTTGTTTTGTTTTTAGTTATAGTAATGGGAAGACAAAATATTGATGCTAATGAGATAGATGATAGATAGAGAGAGAGAGAGAGAGAGAGAGATGATAGAGAGATAGTGATAGAGCATTTAGATGCTTACTATGTGCCAAGCACTACAGACACCAAAGCAAACAGGATATTCTTGCCCTCAAGGAACTTATGGGTTTTTGAGTTTTTTTGGCTGGGCAATGGGGTTAAGTGACTTGCCCAGGGTCACACAGCTAATAAGCGTTATATGTCTGAGGTCAGATTTGAACTCAGGTCTTCCTGAATCCAGGGCTGGTACTCTATCCACTGCACCACCTAACTGTCCCAAGGAGCTTATGTTTTAAGGAGGAAAGACAATACGTAGAAGTATATTGGAAAGTAGGGGAAGGATACCCTGTGGAAAGATGATGAGGAGACTACAGGAAATAACAGTGACCCAGAGGCCTGGTTTCAGCCAAAATTAAGCAAAAATTTCACCCAAGAGCAAAGGGCTGCTCTTGGATAGACTCCTGTACATACTCTTCATTACTGCCCCCAATGTTGTCTGGACCTCTGCCAAGAGATCTTTACCCTCTGCCCCTAGTCACATGTCCCCACCATGGTGAAAATCGGGAAGGCTACTAAAAATCAAAATGGGCCAAAGAAAGTAGCTCCTCCCCCAAAGTAGATAAAAGAGAGAGGATGAAAACATGTCAGAATATGCCAAAAAAATAATTTTTGCCATCACACTTGCCAAGAAAGCAGTCATAATTCCTTCTGAGAAGGCAGCCATGGTCCTTGCCAAGAAAGCAGTTAGCCCAGGAAAAGCTGTCATCACACCAGACAAAAAGGGAGGCACTCCAGATAAAGCTGCAATGCACCCTGCCCCTCAGCCAAAGAGGCAAACAATGGGAAGAATGCCAAGAAAGAGGACAGTGGCTCTGACGAAGAGGACAGTGAAGATGAGAAAGATAAAGAATTTGAGCCACTCAAAGCCACAAAAATGGGAGCATCTCCAGCTAAACAAGACTGAGCATGAGGAGGAAAAGGCTAAGGAGGAAGATGAGAGTGATAAGAATGAAGAAGATGAGGATAACTCTGAAGAAGAAGCTATGGATACCACACCTGCCGAAGGAAAGTCTGCTTCTGTGAAAACCAAGGAATCAAAAAAAGGAAGATGAAGCTGAAGAGAATGAAGATGTTGATGAGGAAGATGAGGAGGAGGAAGAAGTGCCCATTAAAGAAGCATTACAGAAGAGGAAAAAAGAAATGGGCAAACAAAAAGCTTCCAAAGCCAAGAAACAGAAATTGGAAGCTAAAGTGTCTACAATCTCTTTGCTGGTAACCTGAACTTCAACAAAACTATTTCTGGGCTAAAAACTGGAATCATGAACTTTTTTGCAAAAAGGATCTTAGAGTTGTGGATGTCTTCATTGGCACCACTAGGAGGTTTGACTATATGGAATCAGCTGAAGACATGTAAAAAGTTCTAAAACTCAGTAGCTCCAAATTTGTTGATTCTGAAATGAAACGAGAAAAGTCAAAAAAGAAAACATAAAAGATAGAGAATCTGCCTTATAAAATAACTCAGGAAGAGCTCAAGGAAGTCTTTGAAGATGCAATTGAGGTTAGACTTGTGTGCACTAAGAGTGCAACACCCAAAGGAATTACTTACATTGAGTTTAAGACAGAAATAGATGTGGACAAGGACTTGGAAGAGAAACAGATAGCAGAAATTCATGGTTGGGCACTCATTTTGGACTACATAAGGGAGAAAATTCAAGAATAGGAGAATAATTCCCAGGGCAGGAAAAACAGCAAGCCAGTGGACTCAGAGACATTGGTGGTGAATAACCTCACCCACAGTGCCCCTGGAGAAGGTCTGCAGAAAGTGCTTGAGAAGGCGATCAGCTTGCCCCAGAACAACCAAGATTGACACAAAGGATGTGTGTATTGAATTTGCCCTTGTAAAAGATGCAAAAGAGATTTTGAATTCTTGTAACAATACAGAAATCAAAGGCAGAGCAATCAGGCTGGAGCTAAAGGGTCAGAAGATAACACATGCAGCGCGAAGGAGCCACTTCTACAAAACTTTGTTCATCAAAGGTCTGTCTGAAGAAACAATGGAAGAAATATTGAAAGATTCATTTCATGGCTTTCTTGGTTCCAGGATAGTCATAGACAGGGAAACAGGGTCATCTAAAGGTTTTGGTTTTGTGAATTTCAACTCAAAAGTTGCTAAAGCTGCAAAAGAGTCCATAGAAGACTGGGACATTGATGGAAATAAAGTAACTTTGGACTGGGCTGTGCCCAGTGACTTTGAAGGCTGCAATGGTAGTCATGGCAGCAATGGTCATAGAGGCTTCAGTGGCCAAGAGGCAGTAAACGAGGCTGAAGGGGTTTTGGTGGCAAAGGCTGAGGAAACTTTGGAAGCCAGAGTAGTTTCCAAGGCTGAGGAGGAGGAGACAACAGGCCACAAGAAAAGAAAATGAAGTTTGAATAGCTTCTCCCCATTCTCTTTTCCCCACTCAATAAACTCCAGTGGCTCTCTGTCACCTCCCAAATCAAATATAACATCCTTTGATCGATGTACAAAGCCCTTCATAACCTGCCTTCCTCCTCACCTTTCTTGTCTTCTTAAGCCTTAGGCCCCTCAAGTACTCTGCAATCCAGTGATGTCGACCTCCTTACTGTCCCTTACACAAGACACTTCATCCATCTTCTCACTCTTGGCATTTTCACTGACTGTTCCCCATGCCTAGAATACCCTTCTTTCTCATCTCTGCCTCCTAACTTCCCTGGCTTACTTTAAGGCTCAGCTAAAACCCCATCTTCTACAAGAATGCTTTTCCAATCCCCTTTAATTCTAGTGCCTTCCCTGTTGATTATTTCCAATTTATCCTTTTTATCCATTTTATCCTATTTATGGGACAGCTAGATGGCACAGTGGCTAGAGTTCTGGGCCTGGAGTCAGAAAGATTCATCTTCCTGAGTTCAAATCTGGCCTCAGACTAGCTTTGTGACCCTGGGCAAATCACTTAACCATGTTTGCCTCAGTTTCCTCATCTGTAAAAATAAGCTAAAGAAGGAAATGGCAAACCACTCCAGTAGCTTTGACAAGAAAACCCCAAATGGGGTCATGAAGACACATACACGACTGAAAACAACTAAATAACAACATCCTTTTTATCCAATTTATCCTATTCCAATATACCTTCTTGTACATATTTGTTTGCATGCTTTCTCTCCTGTTAGATTGTGAGCTTTTTAAGAGAAGGGCTTGTATTTTTCCTTTCTTTGTATCCCTAGCACTTAGCACAGCACCTAGCACATAGTCAGTATACAATAAATGCTCATTTACTGACTGACATGTGAAAATGGGTTGAAGGATCTGGGTATGTCTGTAGAAAAGAAGACTTGGAGCATATAATAGCTGTCTCTAAGTATTTGCATGGATGTCATGTGGAGTAGAGATCAGGCATGTTCTCTTTGGTTCTAGAAAGAAAGAACCAGATGTGATCAAAACTCCAGCAAATTTAGACTTGATGTCATGAAAAACTTGCAAACAATTAGAGATACCTATGAGTGGAATATGTCCCTCTTTCATTTGACATCTTCAAGCTTAGATTGGATGACCACATCAGGCATATTATACTAGATTCCTTTGGGGGTATTTATTGGACTAGATGACCCCTAGGGTCCCTTTCAACTCTAAAAATCTGTGATTCTATGACTTCCACCCAAGGAGCTATGGACCCCTGAAAGTTGGACATCCTTCTCTTCTCCAAGGCAATTTGAACAATTTTTTCTCTGTGCTTTCCCAGATCATCCTCGTTGGTAGTCACCCATTTTGTTTTTATCTTCCTGAGGGTAACAAAATACTGTAATACCCAGCATTTGTATAGCACTTACGTTATTTAACTCTGACAACTCTGTAAGGTAGGGGCTATTATCTTCCCTATTTTATAAATAAGTTAACTAAGGTTGAAAGAGGTTAAAGGCTTTGCCCAGGGTTAGACTGCTAATGAGTTACTAAAGCACCTAGCACATAGTCAGTATACAATAAATGCTCATTTACTGACTGACATGTGAAAATGGGTTGAAGGATCTGGGTATGTCTGTAGAAAAGAAGACTTGGAGCATATAATAGCTGTCTCTAAGTATTTGCATGGATGTCATGTGGAGTAGAGATCAGGCATGTTCTCTTTGGTTCTAGAAAGAAACTTGAGTCTTTCTGACTCCAAGTTCAACATGATACAAGACTACTAGTTGGGTAGTCAGTAATTTAGCAAAAAGAGCACTGGATTTAGAAGATCTGAGTTCAAATCTCGACCCTACTATCTATTTCCTGTGTGATCTTGGGGAAGTCACTTGTAGCTCTCTGATCTCCTCACCTGTAAAATAAAGGAATCAAACTCCAAACTACTTTTTAGCTCTAACCCTGACATGAAAACGGAGAATGCTTTTTATGTAATAGGGTACAGTTTGTCAAGATGTGCAGTTATTACCAACTGTCAAAAGATACCTGGGTTTTCGAGTCTCTTACTGCCAGAGCATTTGAGGGGTCAGCCCTCTTGGCAGTTCTGGTGGAGAAGGCAGATATTCCTTGCAGAATATGAGCTGTCTTGCGAACATTGTAGGGGATATTCCTGAGGCAGAGGAATCAGTTAAAAGGACAGTAGTTCACTGGTACCAAACAATTCAATTTTCAATTCGATAAATGTGATTACTATTATACATAAAACATTGTGTTAGATACTGGAGGAGATATACAATTTAAATAGAAATAGTGAGAGGAATGATCATTCCTGCACCCTAATGACCTTAGCATATAAAGTTTGTTTTCTTTTGTTATAGAAATGGTGGAGCCTAAGGGTGGTGTCCATATGGCTACATAGATCCATTGCCTGAACACGAATTATGAAGCAATTAAACAGTTCACCTTATGGTCAATTCAATTTGCTCATTAAAACATCTGAAATAAGCAAACTGAGCATCTAATTCTCCTGGCTTTTAAATTATTTTGATGACTACATTTTCAACTACGATTAAAGCTATTATGATGGGGAAAACAGCATAGGAATTAATTCCAGTCACAGTGCTGCAATCTACACATAATTCATAATTTTAGAAATTGGCCCAAGGCTCAAAGGCATTAAATGTCTGACCATGAGACCATGAATCTAGAGCTAGCAGGGACGTCAGAGGCCGTATAGTTCTAGTCCAACATCCTCATTTTACAGAAGGAGAAATTGAGGCCCAATCAGGTTAAGTGACTTTCCCACAGTCACTCAGGTAATAAGTAGCAGAAACAGGTTTCAAATCCAGGTATTTATGAATATGTGTACAGCACTCTATGCAATATGTCATTGCCAAGAATAATGCCATATTTTGGTCATTTGAGTATAACTCTGTAAAGCAATGTATGATTCAGGAATAGCCAAGTTTGTTTTTGGGCAATCATCAGCTCTCCCAAGAAACAGGGTTCAAGATTTCTTGTTAAAATTGCCTGTGGAGTAATTTTATTAGTTATGGTAATTTATGTTTTTAATCTTGTTTGTTAATACACCCAGAGGCAAGGCAATTGGTGCAGAGCTACAAAAGCAGGAATAAATGCCATGTGAATAAATCCAAATGCTTTAGGCCACTGCATTCTAGGCTTTCTCAGACTAAGTAGGTCAAAGAGTTTCTTTGAAATAACAAATTGTTTGTCTCTTTGTGATCACTCACCTAAGTTTTAATAGCTACCTATATTTTATAGAGCATAATAATTCTCACTGGAGAAAAGGTTAGCCCTTACATTAAAGAGAGATTTTTTATTTCCACACTGACCACTTTCTTTTAAGAACTCCTTAATCTAACTTCTGAATCTATGGTCTTTAAAGAGGCAATTGAAAATTTTCCTAGACTTAAATAAAAATTCTTTTACTGATTAGGATGTCCCTCATATATGTTAGTGCTTAGAACTTAGAGGGTTACTTTAATTTCTCAATAGCATATTAATTCAATAATTAATATTCTTCGTAGTGTTTGCCTTTCCCTTGGCTATCATAAGGATAGCTTTGGTCTAACTCCTTTAATTGCAGATTGGCCCTGGACACCAATTTTCATTTTAGAATGGTGTCTCCTGGAATTCCGCACTTTAGAACTCCCAAATTCAGAACTTCCAAATTCCAGGCCCCAGCATGACAGGTTTTTGAAGCTTCCAATTCATGTGAAATTATATGAGTCACTTTTTGTAACCTCCTCTGATGAATGATCGTTTTAAGAATTTTGCAAGAAAGCATTTTCTAAATAGTCCCTAGTGTCATTACATGCCCAAATTAAAAATTTTTTAACTATTCTGAACCAAAAGTCAAGTAATAAAAATTCAGTTCAACAAGCATTTATTAAGCATTTTATATATGTTAGACACTGTGGGCACAAAATATCTATCAATTAATAATCAATAAACATTTATTTAACATCTGTTAGGTACCAAGCACTGTGCTATACATTGGGAATACAAAAAAATAAAAAAAGAAGGCAAAAGACAGTCCCTGCCATCAAGGAGCTTACAATCTAATGAAGAAGAGAAACCCAGAGGTTTGATTCAATAGTTTTAACTATGAATGAATGTTTTGATTATATCCTAATTTCTAATAAAGCCTGGGGTGATATTTAGCATTCTAAAGTACTTCACTATGAAATGCATTGCTTTGTGCTGAGTAGTTCAACCATGGCTTCCAATAATACCTATTGGGTAAAATCAGTTAGTGAGAATTTCCCCCATTTATCTCATCAGAACCAGTCCCGCATTTTTCCCCTTATCATCAAATTCTAAATCAAGTAGGCCCAGAGCATTGAAGACTCCATCTTTTTTGTCATTTTATCTCATGGTTATTTCTCTTAACAGGCTACCAAGAACTGGAAACATATACAGCTACACCCTTCGTGAGGTGGCTGGTTAGATTCAGGGGTGGGGAACCTGTAGGCTTGAGGCCACATGTTGCCTCCTAGGTCCTTGGGTGAGGCCTTTTGACTGAGTCCAAACAAATCCTTTTATTAAGGGAATTTGCTCTGTGAAGTTGTTTTCAGTCAAAGTGCCACACTTGAGGACCTAGAGAACCATATGTGGCCTCGAGGCTGCAGGTTCCCCGACCCTGTAATGATTTCATTGAAGCTAATGGGAGAAAGATTGGCATAGTAGAGAAATTATTGTATTTGGACTCAGAGGTTCTGACTTCAAATTCTGTCCTTGCAACTTACTACCTGTGTGACCCAAGCAAGCGACCTAACCTCTCTGTGTCGCAGTTTCTATGTCTGTTAAAATGAGGGAGCTGGACAGCATTGTGCAGTGGGAACAGTGATGGCTATAAAGTCAGAGGTTGTTGTTGTTACTCAGTCATGTTCAACGTGAAGAGTTGCCATAGCACGAGGCCTTTCTATCCTCCACTGTCTCTTGAAGTCTGTCCAAGTTCATGTTCATTGTTTCCATGACACTACCTATCCATCTCATCCTTTGCCATCCCATTTTTAAAATAATTTTTGGCAGTTGGGGTTAAGTGACTTGCCCAGGGTCACACAGCTAGTAAGTGTCAAGTGTTTGGTCTGAGGCTGGATTTGAACTCAGATCCTTCTGACTCCAGGGCCGGTGCTCTACCCACTGCCACACCTAGCTGTCCCCATCTCCTTTTCCTTTTGCCTTCAATCTTTCCCAGTATCAGGGTCTTTTCCAGTGAGTCCTGTTTTCTCATTATGTGGCCACAGATAGAGCCAGAGAACCTGGGTTTAGATCCAAGCTTTGCTATTTACTACCTGTTGGACCTTGGATGAGTCGCTTAACCTCTCTGTGGCTCCAGTTCCTCATCTCTACATTGAGGGTTTGCGCTTAATGGCTTCTAAGATCCTTTCTAGCTTTAAGACTACGATCCTACAACTATTAATTCAAAGTAGCCTGAAATCTAGGATTTGAGGTTGTAGGCTTAATCCTGTATATTCCAATTAGTTTTATGGACTATACTTCTAATACAGTCACCTTTGTTTCAAAGGTGCTGCTACTCATAACAGGAAGTAGACAGTACATTGCAAATTTATAATAAGTGCAAGGAAAATAAAACACAAAAATTCATGACACACAGGTGGAGATACTGTACTGGAAACACTTGATTAATTGATTTTGGTTCATTCCAGGGGAGACAGAGGTTGAAGTGATTGTGATTATACAGATAAAAGGCGAAAATAAAATTTTTAAAGTGAAAGTTAGAAATAGTACATGGCATGCTGATGATAGGTCAAGAATAATATCTTGGACAATGGGTCCAAAAGAAAAAAAAAGCCCATTTTCTATTATCAAAACAAAACTGTATATGCAAAAAAAAAAGTTATCACATTTCTATTTCAGTTTCCTAAATACTCAGAGAATGATATAGTCCAGGGGTTCTTAACCTTTTTGTGTCACAGACTACTTTGACAGCCTGGTAAAGCTTCTTGACCTGTTTCCCCAGAATGATATTCTTAAATGAATAAAATAAAATATATGGTATTACACCAGAAAACAATTTTACTTAAATTCAGTTAGAAAAATATTAAAAATAAGAAGTTCACAGGCCCTGGACAAAGAATTCCTATTCTAGCAGACTTAGAGCATGATTCTAAATAATACTAAAACTTATTCTCTGCTTCATGGGCTAAAGAACAACCTTGCACAATTGTATGAGCATGAACACATATCGGCCTTTTAGTTGGGCATTCGTTGGTTAACCATGGGAAGGATCCATGGAGCTTTGTACTACAGGATACTGCTCAGAAAGTTGTCACAAAATGGGTTTCACTTTCCTTTTTTTTCCCCAAGCAAAGGATATAGGGGATAGTTTATTTGGGAAAGTTTCCTATAACTTATAATTCTAGAAGGAATCTTGATGTGAACACAACCAGAAGGGGAAAACAAACAGATAAAACCTAAATATCAAGAAAAGAGCAACAGAAAGTCTAATATAAAAGGGGAAATCAAATCAGTGAGAATCTAAGGAGTCTTGTCAGGGAATTCTATTAGTAGAAGTGATTCTGCTAAGGAGATAGAACCCTAATCTTTAGTCCAATACCTAGGTTACAATTCATCGCAACTTTACCTACTCAATTTGTACAGATGGAATAATTTTGATTGCTGGGTGTGTCTATAGGTACTGAACAGTTCTGAGAAACTTTTGTCCTTGCTTGCCCTACTCCTGGCAATTGACTACTGGCCCATCTCATAGATAAAAGACATGTCAATTCATACTGAACAAAAGGCCTTGAATGAATGTTACCTATTCAATAGATCTACAGTATATTTTAGTGTTTGGCAACCGGGCTGAGAGAGCTGGGAGTTAGATCAGAAATTCAGGTCATCAATCAATCAATCAATAAACATTTATTTTTTTATTAATTGATTTATTTTAGTTTCCAACAATCACTTCCACAATCAAATTTTCTCCCCCTTCCTCCCCTCCTCCCTCCCCAAGACGGCATGCAATCTGATATAAGCTCTACATATACATGCCTATTGAACATATTTTCACATTAGTTATGTTGTAAAGAGAAATCAGAACCAATAGGAGGAACCACAAGAAAGAAGAAACAAAACAAAACTGAGGGAAAAGAAGAGCAAATAGCATGCTTGAATCTGCATTCAAACTCCATAGTTCTTTCTCTGGATGTGGATAGCATTTTCCATCATGAGACTTTTGGAGATGTCTTAGATCCTTGCATTGCTGAGAAAGGCTAAGTCTATCAAAGTTAGTCATTGCACAACGTGGCTGCTATTGTGTACAACATTCTCCTGCTTCTGCTCACTTCACTCAGCATCAGGCCATAGAAGTCTTTCCAGGTTTTTCTGAAGTCTGCTTGCTCATCATTTCTTATAGCACAATAGTATTCCATTACATTCATATACCACAACTTGTTCAGCCATTCCCCAATGAATGGGCATCCCCTCAATTTCCAATTCTTTGCCACCACAGAAATAGCTGCTATAAATATTTTTGTACATGTGGGTCCTTTTCTCATTTTTATGATCTCTTTGGGATACAGCCCTAGAAGTGCTGTTGCTGGGTCAGAGGGTATGCAAATTTTTATACCCTTTGGGCATAGTTCTAAATTGCTCTCCAAAATGTTTGGATCAGTTCACAACTGCACCAATAATGAATTGGTATTCCAATTTTCCCACATCTTCTCCAACTCAGTAAACATTTATTAAGTGCCTACTATGTGCCAGGCACTGTGCTAAGCACAGTGGGATAAAAAAAGACACAAAAGACCCTCAAGGAGCTTAGTCTCTAATAGGGGAGACAACATGCAAACAAATATATACAGAGCAAACTACATACAGGATCAAGAGGAAATAATTAAAATAGAATTAAGAGGGGGTTGTGGAAGGCTTTTATTGTTGTTATTGTTTTTCTTGTTGCTCACCGTATCTACAGCATATTTTAGTTTCTGGCAACTAGGCTTAAGAACTAAATCATAAATTTGGGTCATGAACAAACCTTGGCACCTTTGTTCTTTGTATGAGTCATGGCTACCAATGCAGGGGAGTGTTTCTCAGAGCCCACTCAAGGCCACAAAGAACTGACTCCTATCTCTAGGAGAACAGGAGTCAGCCATAAGATGAGTAACTCTTTCCCTGCCTCACCTTTCTCTTTAGCTCCATCAATGAATTACAATGCTTGGAGATGCCAAAACATAAAGCTTGGAGCAGATGTAAAATACAATACCTTATTTCCCCAACAATCAATGCTATAATATCCTTGAAAATCAAGGAAAACTGACACACATCAGAAATGGAACTTTTACTGCTTAAAAGAGAGGAGCTGGAAGGATGACACTGTAAACTGTTATCCTCTCCCTTCTCCTCCCCTCCTCTCATCACCTGCTTTGAAATGAGCTGGATTCAGACTTCTTGATTTGTTACACCCACATCTACTGCTTTCCTGAGGCTAGAGTGGGCTATGAAAAATGTCCTTCAATAAATCTTGTTTGGCTTAAGTACATTTTATGCTTGGGTTTTATCTCTTTTTTACTTCCAGTGTGAATGCTGATTTAACACAGAATCATTCCTTTCGGAAAAGAATTTACCACCAAACTCAGGAACTAAAAATGTACACAAGAACCTGATCGATCTTTTTGTTCATTTTAAGGGAAAATCCTATATGCCTAAAGAATTAGCTTTAATCCAGATTGGTCCCAAGAGTGGAGTTAATTCACCATTTTGACCACATATTTCCATCCAGCCAATCAGCCCAAGCCAAACATGTGGAAGCACAATTGCTGTAACATCAGTAGTAATTGAGCCGAAAGTTACTGTCGGAACACCTTAGAGGCTTGTTCTGTCTCTGTCCATGGAAAAAGACGGCCAAGGTGGACTGGATTTCCCATCCATATGTTGGGGTGAAATCCAGATATTCAGTTTAAATCGGGGGGGAGGGGTTAAAGTAGCAATAGGGTGACCCATTTCTCACATATACAATAGAAAGGATTCATATCAGGTATGAGTTGGTCTAAGTGCTCCCGGAAGTCCCTTCTAGCTATTGATATCCTATAATTCTGTCAAATATGCAAAGGAAATTGGAGATTTATTGTTAATCTAGATAATTTAAATATTTTAAATGGTCCTATTACCTAGCCTCCATTTCATGGATAATTCAATTCAATAAGCAATTGCTAAGTGGCTGCTATGTGCCAGGCACTGGGTTAAATACTTCAAATGCAAGACAAAAAAGTAACAGTTCCCATCCTGAACTGTTTTTGCTTCTTATTTAGTGTTTATTTAGTGTGTTGCATAGCCTCAGTAGATAACTGTTAATGTTTATTCTCACCCTTCAATGGTTGTTTATAATTTACATAAATGTACGAATATAGCAAGAATTAGGAAGATACAATAAGAATGTAATATTTTCATTTTCATTACTTTCTATAAGAAAATCACAACTTACATCCACTCTTGCCTTGCTTTATCCATATGATTTGAAATTGCCTTTACTTCTTTCTTTTTGGAGATGGTTATCATTTTCCTCACTTGTTGGATGGTAAATTATAACCTTTATTGGCTTCATTGTGTGACACAAATATTCTTCCAAAATACCACACTTGCTAACTCTTCCAAAGATCATGTGTTACAATACCCCATTCAGATGAGAAAATCATGTATTTTCATATTTCAATGGTACCTCTTATGGCTGCAATGATTTTATTTTTTTCCATGAGATATGCACTATGCAATTTAGGTATCCTTTTTAGAAATCAGAATCCAGTAATTTCTCAGCAAAAAGATATTGTCTCTTGCAGGGCTTATGAAGAGCTGGCAATTTTCTAGTGAAAATCACATCATTCATCTTTGTAAAACACTACAGTCACACCTCACTTGGATAGAATTAAGCAATAAGGCAGCAGAAATCAGGGAACATCACAACCAGTATTTACCAAGCATCTACTATGTATGCAGCACTGTGGTAGGTATTAGAGATATGAAAACCAGACCAAGCATCCCTTGCCATCGTGGGACTTATATTTTACTGAACCACCGCTGAAAACGAGTAAGTAAACAGCAACTAAGTGTGAAAAATTCCATGTAGTTTGTTATAGAAGATCTCCACTCACCTTCAGTTGGGGCCAATTAGCTTTTACTTTGTACACAATTATAATAAGCTTTGATATCAGACTTCCAACATGAATTCAGTTATTATCTGCACAATGTCAAACTATTCCTGAATCCTGGCATCATTGAGGCATAGCCTATGGTTGCATGAGCATGATCGAAAAGTACAGGTGTCATATGTCTTTTAAATAGAAAGGGGTGATGATTATGCTCAAATTCACTCAGAATGAAGACTAGTTGATTCTATAGCCTAATTAGTTCTATTATTTCCTGAGTTTAATTAAATCTAGGAAAAACACTTTGGTCAGTGATTTTTTGATGCTTTAGAGAGAATAATGCTTGTGGAGAGCATGGCATGTTAATATATCTAGTTAAAACTGAGAGAAGGAAAAGATGTGTTTGTCAACCTGGAACCCTAACAAGGAGAGTGGTCTTGCAATATGTATATCTTGAAAGTACATTTCACACAAAATGTATTTCTTTTAGCTTTAGATCAATCTGTGGTTTCTAGTTTGGGCTTTTCTTTTAGGATTACACTGCTCCTCTACATCTATCCTATGTTACCTTCTATGGCTTTTAGAAGTAAAATTGGTCAAAATATAAATTGGTAAATGTTTCTATGTAGAGTGTGGACCTTGATCCCCTTATGTAGACTCCTCTTCTCTATTGAAATGAAAAGTATCACAGGGTCATAGATTTAGAAAGGAAAGGACCTTAGATAAAATAGAATCTAATCACCTCATTTTACAGATGAGAAAACTGAGGCCCATAGAGATTAAGTGATTTGCCCAGGATCACACAACTGCTAAACTTCTGAGGTGCAATATGAAACTAAATGCCTTGTGATTGAGCTATCAGAATTTCAGTGTTATCAGCTTCTAATCTCTACATGGGCATGAATTCCTCTGTGTCATTTTTGGTCATGAACTCTTATTCATCTTTTCCCTAAACTCTTTGAAATCATCTTTACCATAGTTTAGGGTATAATTTGACTATTCTCAACTTTCTACCCCCAATTTCTTATAAACTCTAATACTGAGTGGGTACTTTCCCCTAAGGTGCCCATCATTTCTACTTCAGCAAGAAGTTTCTCCTTTTGATCAAAATCTCATCCAGAATAGCAATTCTATTTATGATTTTCTCCACCTTTTGAAGAAAGTAATTATCATTAAACCAAATCAAAAGTTTATCAGATACTCTGCTTTTCAGCACAGAGAGATCTCTGATAGATATCTTGCTAGTTAAATTCCCCATTATGCTTCTATGACAGTTTTTTTTTATCTCTTCTCTGAACTCATTAGTCACATCTTTCTGGCTAAGAGGTCTGCATTACAAACTCACCAGAATATCACTTTGTTTCTCTTTTTATTGATCCTCACCGGGAGAAACAGGTGTTTCTCTCTCCCTTCATTCTGCGATTTTTCTCGTATAAGCATATTACTAACATGCAATGTTGCTCCATAATCTCTTTTATTCAATCTCTTCATTTTTTGGGGGTGGGGAAAGGTATATCTTTCCACAGCCATATTATTCATTAGCCTCATCTTGCTAAATTTCAGGAATAACTGTAAGATCATATTGTCTCCTTGACTTAATAACTCTAGTTCATCCTTGCTTATTACACATACTCCTTGTATATGTCTATAGATGTTTGTGGCCATGGTTTGATTGCTAATCTCTTACTGAATATTTTCTTTTGTGAATTACTAGTTCTCTCCATTGATGTGCTTCTTTATAAATTTCACCTCCTCCTCACTAGTACCTGTTTTCTCCCTCCCATTCTATTTTCTTTCATGGAAACACCCTTTTGATTATATCTGCAAGTTTCCGGGGAAATGTTTTTCCTAGCCCTTGTATTTTACTGGTAGGGAAAGGGTTGAAAGGAACAAGCATTTACCAGGAACTATACTATGGACTTTATAAATATTATCTCATGTGATCTTCCCAACAACCCTGTGAGTCAGGTTCTATTATTTAATCTCTGTTTTATAGTTGAGGAAGCTGAGGCGAACAGAAGTAAAGTGACTTGTCCAGGGTCACAGAGATAGTAAATATCTGAGGTCAAATTTGAACTCAGGTCTTCCTGACTCTAGACCTAGTGTTCTAACCACTGCATCAACTAGTTGCCTCAATATATGCACAAAGACATGTGAGAACAATATGCATATACAGTTATCCCTTCCACATAAGAAAATGAGTGGGAATTTCTTGGGAGTTTTGTGGAAGCCGCAGACAACATGCAAAGATCAGCAGATAACACAGACCTATTACCCAAATACTCAATGCAAACTTTACAATAAGGCACTGCAAACATCCCATAAAAGAAAAAGAAAAAAATTCAGACCTTCTCTGGTGTGAAGGGAGGGCCAAAAAATTATATTTGGATTTTCCAGATCATGGGGGCATTGTTAACCTAACCCCATGATATGGAAGGGATAATTATATAAATAGATATATAAATCTCTGTGTGTGTGTGTGTGTGTGTGTGTGTGTGTGTGCATGTAGATACAAATTACAAAGGAAAAACAAAATAATTTTTGGGCGGAAGTGAGGCATTAGCAGTTACAAGGAAGAATTTACCTTTCTCTTTTAAAGTCCTTACCTTCAATGTCTACTAGTGATAAAAACCCCACCTGTGTCTGTCTTCAATTTCTTGCCCAATATTTCATTATTTTAAACATAAATAACTTGTGCATAAATACCTTATATAAGTAATAGAATCCATTTATTAAGGTCTAGAAATTCCTTAAAAATGCTTTGTATGCTGTACCTGTCCCTAATACGTTATTAACTTTGAGTACCAACAAAATACAGGGACCCTATAGAATACAGACAAAATTGTGGTTTTTGTTGGTTTATTTGTTAATTTTTAATGAGCTTGTTGGGCATCAAAATTGTCACATGGCACCAGGTCTCAACTGTTTTATTGTAAATCATTTCACTTCTTGGGCTCTCAGTTTCCTCATCTATAATATAAGAGGGTTGGACCTGTGTACATCCACCTTTAAATCTGTGATCTTGTACTGTTGCTCTCTCCCTCCAAAAAAAAATGTTTCTTAAGTTCCATGGAAATATTTCATGAGATGTTAAATTCTCTCATGACTGTATTTATATGTCCTGATAACTTTCACCCACTCTCCTTGAGTACAGTATTTTTTATTCTATGTTAGTGATCTGAAGAAACATTGTGTTTGTTTGCTTGCTTTGCTGTTAGGAGCCTGCTTACTTAAGCATCCTTGTCAATAACTTAATATTTGACCTCATGTTAAAAATGTGTACAGTGCAGTTTGGAAGGGCAGAGTAAAATGCCCTTACTCTCTCAGAACATAAGTCTCAGGAAAGAGTGGTCTTGGTAGGTTATGAAATAAAGAGGCTACAGTGGATAGAGCACCAGCCCTGAATTCAGGAGTACCTGGGTTCAAATCCGGCCTCAGACACATAACACTTACTGACTGTGTGACCCTGGGCAAGTCACTTAACCCCATTGCCTAGCAAAAAAAAATAAAAATAAATAAAAATAAAAAACAAAATAAAGAGGCTATAGAATGACTTGTGCAGAAAATTCCATTAGGAAGATGAATCTAATCAATAAGCATTTACTAAGTACTTCCTAAGGATCAGGCATCACTTTAGGTGCTCAGTGAAAAGGCAAAAACTAGAATAACTCTTACCCTAAAGGAGCTTACAGTCTATCAGCAGAGACAATGTGTATACACCTAAATATGTACAGAATAAATACAAGGTAATCATGGGATGGATAGCACCAGCTAGAGGAGTCAGAAAACTCTTTATGTAGAAGATGATACTTAAGTTGTCTCGAGGGAAGTAAGCTTTGGCCATGTTGAATGTGAGATGTCTCTGGTATATACAGTATAAAATGCCCAGCAGGCAGTTGGCCAAGTAGAATTAGAGCTCAGGAAGAAAACTGGGTTTGGATCTGTATATCTGGGTATCATCAATGTAAAAATGATTTTTAAAAAACCCCATGAAAACTAATGAGGTAATCAAGTGGAATAGAGAGAGAGAATTGGGCCCAGGATAGAGTCCACACTATTAGTAAATGTGACATGGATGATTATATACAAAAAGGGATAGAGGAGGGGTGACCAGACAAGTAGAAGGAGAAGAATATGATGTTAGTTTGTTTAACCAGTGGGTTGAAATCAAGAAGGGAGAAAAGTGAAGTCAGAGTAGAGGTAATGGCCTGAGAAAGTAGCAGAAGCCCTAGGCATGGAGGAATAGGACTGAGAGGTAAAGGACTTGTTACTCAGTAATTCAGTCACGTCTGACTCTTTGTGACCCCATGGACCATAGCACAACAGATTCTTCTATCCCCCACTATTTCTCGAAGTCTAAGTTGAGAATTTCATAGGAGGCAAAAGGAAAAGGAGACAGCAAAGGACTACCCCGAGTGTACTATCCAGATCACCAAAGCTGCTGAATATTGACTGCTCACTGCTCTTTGGATGCTTTCCTCCCTGGTTTTTCATGGTACTGCTCCCCCTTTCACCCCTTCTCTTTTTTTTCCCTTTTACCTCTTTTTTTTCTTTCTTTACCCTCTGACCACTCTTTTTCAGTCTCCTTTATAGGATTAAACTTTTCACTTCTCTCCCCTTTGACCAAGAGATCAGAATCCTCTTGGCTCTGTACCTTGATCTAGCCATGTGTCCAGGACAGCAAAAGCCTTCGTATCATTGTAAGTCTAACCATACCCAGGAGAAAATAATCCTCCTTTTGGAAATAATTATATTTTAAAGATTCTGTTAGAGATTATATTTTCATTATGTAGACATTTTTTCTGATGGGGATTTCCCATGATAGTCTATGTGTTTGATAGATCACAATTCACACACTTGATAGATCTCCAATTATAATGGGTTTGTTTATTTATTGCTGGTTCCTATTAAATACTTCTCTTTCTTAAGCAAAGTTATGTTTTTATATTGTGTCAGCTATCCAGGCAATCTATTGATTGGATAGTACTTAGAAGATCCAAGAGTACATGCCTCCAATAGATTTGGGGTATGACAGGCTCAGGAAAGTATGGGCATAGAGTTTATAAAATCTCTCTCACCCTTGTAGTCTATAATATTGATGCTTTCTGTCACTTATTGATCAGTACCCTATCTTCTTCACCTCCCTAGACCCTCCTTCTATTATTAGGAGATAACATTTTATTAAAATTAAGAGGACCTTAGTTTTTGTCTAGTGCTCCCTATGTGCAGCCAAATCTTCACTGAAATGGGGTCAGAGGGGTTAAATAATCAGCACATTTATAAAAATTATCAAATCTTAAGAATTCAGGCATTCATATACAGTTACTAAATTAAAAAATGCTACCAGAAGGACAATATTTTCAATAAGTACATTGATGAGAATCCATCAGGGGCATTGTGTATAGTAGAGCGAGCTATGTGGCTGAGAAGCCACAACTGGCTAAGAAAGAATTCCAGGAACTCATAGAGCAGTCTCCTATCTCTGTCCTCCTTGATAACTCTGAAACCAAACATCACCAAAGGTAGGGCATCCATAAGGAGAAATGACTGAAGACTGCTAGAGAATCGAACAACTCACTCTTCTGGAAAACCAGACCTACCAACCCCAAGGACTTCTATAATCATAAAATCAAGGAATCTCAGAAATCAAAGGACCCTCCAACCCATACTTTAACAAGCATCTACAATATACCCAATAAGTGATTATCCAACCTATGATTGAGGCTTCCAGTGAGAAGGCATAACTCAAAACTATAGTCACATAAAAAAATGTCTTAAATCACTACTGATTAGAGAGATGAAAATTAAAACAACTCTGAGATACCATCTCACACTTATCTTCATGGCTAATATGGCACAAAAGGAAAATGACAAATGCTGGAGGGGATGTGAAAAAAGTTGGGACACTAATTCACTGTTGGTGGCGTCGTGAACTGGTCCAACCATTCTGGAGAACGATTTGGAAGGACACCAAAAGAACTATAAAACTGGGCATACCCTTTGAGCCAGCAATACCACTACTAAGTCTGTATCTATAACAGATCAAAGAAAAGGGAAAAGGACCTATTTGTGCAAAAATATTCATAGCAGCTTTTTGTGGTGGCAAAGAATTGGAAATCAAGGGGATGCTCATCAGTTGGGGAATGGCTGCTGAACAAGTTGTGGTATATGAATATAATGGAATACCGTTGTGCTATAAGAAATGATGAACAGGCTGGCTTCAGAAAAATCTGGGAAGACTTATATAAACTCATTCAAAATGAAGTGAGCAGAATCAAGAGAACATTATACACAGTAACAGCAACATTGTAAATCTGATCAATTGCGAATAACTTAGCTACTTTGATCAAGGCAATGATCCAAGACAGTTTCAAAGGACCTATGATGAAAGATGCTATCCATCTCCAGAAAAAGAGCTGACAAACTCTGAAGGCCGAGTGATGTATACTTTTTTTTAACTTTCTTTATTTTTGTTTTATTTTGTTCATGTTTTCTTTCACAACATGGATAATATGGAAATATGTTTTGCATGACTTCACATGTATAATCAATATCAAATTATTTGTTTTCTCAAAGCGGAAGAAGGGGTGGCAAGAAGAGAATTTGAAACTCAAAATTTTTATGAATGAATGCTAAAAATATTTTACATGTAATTGAGAAATATTTAATGAAATAAACAATTTTTTTTAAAAAGGCCAAACACAAAGGTGTCACTGAGGTTCATGAACCAGGTGTGTACTTCATCACTGATGTGGCAATAAGAATCTAAAACAAGTCCAATTAACACCTGATCAAAGAGTTGACCTTCCCTTGGGAACTTCACATCTTGTACAGGGCAGAGTTGGCAAGAGGAAAATTGGCTTTTTCAAGGCTATCCCTAGACACACCTGCTACAAATATGAACAGTTCTCATGGAGCCATGCTAGCATTAACTCACATAATGAGATGTACTGTGTGTGAGTTGTGGAATAGATTAAAATGTTTTCAAAGTATGTGACTAAATCTTGAATTAACAGGCCTTGAAAGATGACAGTCATGATTTGTTGAAATTTAGCAGGGATTTATAGAGCCAAAATGGCATCACAAGCTATCATTATGGTCCAAATCGTATTTGAGATATGGTTGTTCATTTGTTCCTTTAATGAATACTAATTAACATGCATGATTGCCCAAACCCCAGGTCCTAGTTCCTCTTGATGAAAATTAGACATCCCCCCACCTCCTAACAAATTAAAAAAAAACTGACTCAGTAGTTCTAGAACAAATACTAGGTGATATTTGTCACTTTTACATTTCTATCATCATAGCACTGTCTGAACTCATAGATTTTCTTTCTCACCAACAGTAGTAGTAGTTCTTTTGCAAACAAAAAGTCTAGAATCTAGAAGAATTTCCTTGCTACAAAAGTATTAACGGCCTGGGTCTCTAGGCCTATAAATAAGTAATGATAAAAATAACATTAAAGTTTGCAATATAATTCACACACTTCATCTCACTTGAAGAGACATGTACCTAGGATGAGGGTCTTCGGTAGGAGCTTGATGACATAGTCATGGGTTCCAGGAAAGAAAAAGATTTCTCCTTCTGGAGAGTTAACTATATCAATGAAATCCTTGATGTGACCAGAGAACACTGGTTCATTTGACAGCCACGAGTTTTGACTGGTCATTGAGCAGAAGGTATCATGGCAAGTATAGTAATTCTGACTAGAGATGACTTTCCAGGGGCTCCAGAAAATCTGTGGACTCTGTGAGGTCAAATATCATATTCTCCAATACCACCAAGAATCATGAGAAATGAGAGGTATTGGAAGAGGAATCTACTGACTCTTTCCCTTGCTGTGGCAGAAATCCAGGATCGCCTAGGGATCCCCTCTTACAGTTCCATGTCATTGCTAGCAGACACAAGGCCCACCAACCACTAAACATAAGGGAGTTGAAAATGAAGAACTTAGGGTTCCATTAATAGAAAAAAGATGTCCAAATGGTGCTGAGGAACAAGGAGCAAAAGGAATGTAGTTTGGGTCACGCTGGACCCTGTCTGCTCCCTACTGCCAGCTTCTGTTAGGAAATGCTGGAACTGGGGTTGAAACTATGGCATTCTTAGCTTCAGTGGGTCATATCCTCCATCAAGAGCCATCCAGTGGAGGATTATGGGAATTGTAGTCTGTGGGGACATACAAGAGGTATTTGCCATAGGCAAAGGGCACTGACAGTTCAAGCATGGTGGAACAAGCCTGAAAACTGAGTCAAGCCTTAAAATGAAATAGGAACTATATATCTAAAATGAAAAAAGGAATAAAAGAAAGTAGGCAGGATTTTCTATTAAGAGAGATACAGGAATTGATGCCAAGGAATAGAACAATAGAATCAGATAGGGAGGATGCAGCAAATTGTAGCATCTATTATTAATCAATCAAAAAGGTACAGATGAGGAAAAAAACACCTACTTTTGACACAACTATTGGCTATTTTGTTGCTATTTTGAAGTTCAGGTGCTACCATTCATTCACTGGACACCCATGTGCTTCATGGTTGGGTAAGAAGAGTACCAGGAACTCCTGAAAACATGGCGCCCTGCCCAGGATGGATGCTAGTACATATCATACACTTCAACACTTGAGTCTTTTCAGGGATATACTTGTGAGAGTACACACAGACTTCAAGCCTGGTGCATTTTTTTTTTTGTTCAGCTAGTGGAAGAAATAGTATTTGGTAAATGAATTAGTTTCATCCTAGATTTATTTACTAAGTATAAACATTGTTATTTGTCTGTTACCCATGCCCTTTTCCTTAGAAAACCATTATTGTTGTTCTCTTTGGTATAGATAAAAAATGCAGCTCCATTAATGGTGTGCTCATAAACTTCCTCAAAATTTCTTCTAAAGTTGTCCAGTGTTAACATTTTTCAAGTCAGGCCATCCGGGAGGAGTGGGTCAGTTTATATCTATTACTTAATCAATAAGAAATAAAACTTCCAGCATTAACAAATTGCCTTTTCAGCAAAAAGAGATTTACTTTGCTTTGCCTAGACTTCCTCGTTACTAAAGGAAATGCAAGTAAGTGATTTATCAGGATTTTTTTCCCCTGGAAAAGGTAATTTTAGCAATGTCTGAAATTTTATTTTTCATTCCATTGTTTTTTTAATTAAAACTGGGCAGTGGAAACTCTCCATCCTTACATCCTTATATTAAATTTCAAGAATCCTTAAAGCAACAACTACAGAGACTTTCATTTATGGTAAAGTGCAACACATTAGAATCAATAAGTAAGCTGATGATGCAATTAGCATGCTGGAAGCTTTTAATGGAAAGACAAGAAGATTTAGTGCTAAAGACTATTCCCATCCTTTCCTTCCCCAGCCCCCTGCATCCTCTCACTTTGTTAAAAGGTCTGTGTTTTACCAAGAGAACTACACAGCCTGACTTATTCAACAATGAGATTAACTGTAATTGTTATTATTGATATTGATATTATTATTATCATTATTTTAGAGATCCTGGTTGTACTTCCTAGGCTTCTCCTATATCTAATGTACAATAAAGATCGTATCTGCTGTCTGAAGAAATGCCATGATTCCGGGAGTATCGGTTCACTGATATTATTGGGTTATAGACAAAAGATTCTGGCCAGGATCTTATAAGAGGTAGAGAGTGGAGAACGCCCCTCGTAGTTACCACAATCAGCTTTTTCCCCCCTTGGTTTTTAAGGATGGGGGACCCTTTCAAATCTTTTTGGCATTTATTTCTCTACTTTAAGGAAGAGTCTGTGAAGGCCAAAGTGCTTCCTCTCTATATAACAAATATTTTATAAATGCTGACTATGTGCCAAATTTTGTGCTAAGTGTATAAAGAGACAAAAATGAAATCATCCTTGTCCCCAAGGATGATATTATATTTCACTGGATATAAACAACTTGGGTGGTGCAATGGACACAGGCCTGGAGTCAGGAGGACCTAAGTTCAAATCTGACCTCAGATACTGTGTGACCCTGGGCAAGTCACTTAACCCTGTTTGCCTCAGTTCTTCATCTGTAAAATGAGCTGGACAAAGAAATGGCAAATCACTCCAGTATCCTTGCCAAGAAAACCCCAAATGGGGTCATGAAGAGTCAAACACTGCTGAAAAACAACTGAACTGAAAAATACAAAATTAGGGGAGTTGGGTAGTACAATGGATAGAGTGCTGCACCTGGAGTCAGGAAGACTCATCTTCCTGAGTTCAAATCTGGCCTCATACATTTGCTAACTATGTAACCCTGGGCAAGTCACTGAAGCCTGTTTGACTCAGTTCTTCATCTATAAAGTGAGCTGGCAAAGGAAAACTGAACAACAACAAAAGTACCAGATAAAGAGGTACGTATGGACAGCATTGTGTAGAGGAATACCATTGAGATTCAAAATCCATTTAGCATAATGCATATTATTAGAATCAGAGCTATATAAGCATCTATATTTTTTGAGTTTACTGAAGTATTCAGTATCATTAAGTGGTGTAAGTTCTGGCAATAGGTTAAAAAAAAAAGAGTGCCCAACACAATAGATTCATCAGCACTTCATATCATATGACTGGTTATATTAGTCAATAAACAAACATGTATTAAGCACCTACTATGTGCCGAGCACTGTACTAGGCCCTGGGGATACAAAGAAAGGTAAAGATAGCCCTGCTTTTAAGAAATTCATAGTTTAATGCAAAAAAAAAGATGTAAATAAGCTATATAAAGGAGACATTGGAAATCATCAATAGTGAGAAGGTGTTAGCATTAAGATGAGATCGGGAAAGGTTTCCTGTAGAAGGCAGGATTTTATCTGGGATTTGAAGGATGTTGGTTAAGTCAAGAGGTGGAGATGAGGAGGGGAGAGCATTCCAGGCATTAGGGACAGCAGGGAAAATACCCCAAATCAGGTTATGCAAGTAATAATAAGGAAGCCAATGTCTCTAGATCAAAGAGTGAGAGGTAAGGGGGATTTATAGAGTGTAAGAAGACTAGAAAGTTAATGGGAGGGGAGGAATGAAGGGCTCTGAATAGAAGAGATTGTTCAGTTTGATTCTGGAGGTGATAGGGAGTCACTGGACTTTTTTGAGTGTAGGGATGACATAATTAGAGCTGTGTTTTAGAAAGATGACTTTGGCAGCTGAATTGAAGCTGGATTGGAGTGAAGAGAGATTAGTGGAAGGCAGACCACCATTGCAGTAATTCAAGAGTGAGGAGATCCAAACCTGGACTAGGGTGGTAGCAGTGTCAGAGGAGAGAAGGGTGTGTATGTAAGAGATGTTAGAAAGGTAAAATTGACAAACTTTGACGAAACATTGGATATAGGGGGTGAGAGAGAGTAAAAAATTGAGCGTGACATCTAGGTCATGAATCTGAGGGACTGGAAAGATGGTGGTACCCTCGACAGTACTAGGAAAGTTATGAACAGAGGATGGTTTGGGGCTAGGGAGAAGATCATGAGTCCAGTTTTGGACCTGCTGAGTTTAAGATATTTGATAGGCACCTGGTGATGTAAGAGTAGAGGTAAGCAGAGAGGTCAGGACTGAATAAGCAGATTTGCAAATCATCTATATAAAGATGATAAGTGAATTCATGGTTGTGGTTGGTGCCCTTCATTCTCAAAGAGGACCAAAATGGCATCCCTGTGTTGGAATCAAGGTACAGCATCTGATTGTGGCTAATCAGATCAATATGGGTTCAGAAGGTGCCACCACAGGTCAGCACATATAGTCCAAATAAGTTAACCTGTGGAAGCCAATGAGATCACCAAGTGAAACAATAGAGAGGGAGAAGATAAAAGGACCCAGGACAAATCCCTGTGGGACCATCTATGATTAGCTGACATGTCTTAAAGATACAGCAAAGATGTACTGCGGAGCAGTGACACGTAGCAGGAAAAGAAGTGTCATGAAAATCTGGAGAGAAAAGCGTATCAAGGAGAAGACTGTGATCATAATATCAAAAGTTTCAGAGAGGTCAAAAAGGATGATAATTGAGAGGAGGTCATTAGATTTGGCAATTAAGAGATTATTAGTAATTTTAGAAAAAAAGTAGTTTGTTTGAATGATGAAGTTTGAAGTCAGACTGTAGAGTTAGGAAGAGAGTTAGAAGAAAGGAAGTGGCAGCACCGATTGTAGACACCCTTCTCAAGGACTTTAGCCACAGAAGAGAGGAGAGATATGAGATGATAGTAAAAATGGATGAATCAAATGAGGTTTTGTTTTTCTGGAGGAATGGTAGGTAATACTGGCATGTTTGTAGTCAGTAGAGAAGCATTCAGTAGACATGGAGAAACTGAAAATAACTGACAGATTGCAAAAACAGTGATCTGTTGGAGAATATGAGATAGAATGGGAACAGAGCAGATGGTCCCTTGTTTGAACCATTCCTCACTATCAGCATAATAAGGCAGAACAGTAACAGGTTTAATTTTATTTAACCTCTTCTTTTAAAGGCAAAAAATTCAACTACCCTTGATTCATTAGGGTTATATTTTTCCCTTGTAAAGGTAATTTGGCAGTATTTATAGTTTGATACCAAATTAGATTTGAGACAGCTAAAGTTTACCCTGCAACAAGACTCTAGAAGGTGTTGTCAGAATATATTTTGGCCCATCTGGGCCAATTGAAAAGGCTCAGAAAACCTACAATGTTAAGGAAGCAATTAATTTAATTCAATTGAACCAACATTTATTAAGCACCTACTCCATTCTAGGCACCATACATCAAAGAACCACTGTATGAAAAGGTTAAGACATTCTTCTCAAGTTTATCTACAGGGGCAGGATGGTGTAAGAGTTCTGCAAAGTCCACTGTGCACAGTTTCTATGAGACCATCTGTAACACTGGAACATTTTAAAGTTTGTTGAACATGAACTTGTCTTCATGGCAACAGCTACTAATTTACTAGATCCATAAATGTCCCAATGGCCTGCACACCTGCATCTTTTGCACTAAAGCTAAGGAGGACACTGAGAAATTCAAGCAAGTTAAGACTACACATAACTTATTATTCTGAAAATGGTTATTCCAAATGAGATATTTAATATGATTGAATGTAGCTGCACCCCACGGAGGGCAGAGTCATGTTTTTGCTTTTCTTTGTAAGCCTACACTTAGAACTTTTTTTGTTTGTAGTTTGCAATAAACAATTGTTCAATCATATCCAACTCTCTGTGACCCTTTTGGAGTTTTCTTGGCAAAGATACTGGAGTGGTTTGCCATTTCCTTCTCTAGCTCATTTTATAGAAGAAACTGAGGCAAACAGGGTTAAGTGACTTGCTCAAGATCACAGAGCTAGTAAGTGTCTAAGGCTGGATTTGAACTCATGAAGATGAGTCTTCCCAACTCCAGGCCCAGCAATTTATCCACTAGCCACATAGCTGCATTTTGCAGCATACAAAGTCTTTCCAAATACATCAGTAATATCTAGTCTTACAAAAATGCATATCATTAGACTAGATATACCAAGTACATTTCAAAACTTTGTTACTGAAAATTATAAGAAAAAACATAGTTTTTGTGAGATATTCCTTTGCTTGAATATCTTCTAAATTATTTCAAATATTCAGGTTCAAATTTAAATGTTAAGTCATGCAAATGTTTCCAATTAGCTATGTTTAGGGTGAGATAGAGGGATGCCTAAAACACCTGGATGAAGGAAAGTAGTTTTTAATTTTCAGTTTTCATCTATATTTTGATATCTTGAAGAAACATAACTAAGAATTAAGATTGTTATGATATTTTGTTAATAAAGCCATAACATTGTCCTAGATGTGAAAAAGCACACTAGAATCTCTGATTTAAATATTTAAATAAATAATAAGCCACAAGTACTTAAAAATGAGAGTGAATTTTTAGTTTCATTTGTCTTTCTACTATAGCGAAATTTACCTAAGAAGGAATATGTTGTAGATGATTTATAGCATAATTATGTTTTAAAACAGCATTTATGTATTTTGAAAGCAGCATTCATAATTTCGTAGTGTGAATTTTTATTATGTTCTCTAAAGAGACAATGTCTTTCAATTTTCCCTGCCAAAGTAAACATTGGGGAGCCAAAACAAAACTGTCAAAACAATATTTGTTATATTAATAAGTTTTGTAGAATGAAAGCATTGAGTTTTGCTTGAGTTGAGTTTGTGGAAGGTTACTTTTCTCTAATTGGGAAGACATAATAATGTACTGCTTTCCAACTATAAAACATTTTAAACTTAAAATCAAAATGTCTGTGACTGAACTCTCTTAAAACAGCTCCCATTCTAAACTCTTATACTTCTGTCCTAGTCCTTCAAGCTAAAAAATGTGGTTATCTTTGACTACTCTTTTTATTTTGTCTATGGAAAAAGTCATCAGAATACTTAACAGCACCTCTTCAATTTGTCTCTTCCTTTCTTTTGCCATTGCCATCACTGTAGTCCAGGTCCTCACCTACTCATGCCTGGATTGTTTGAAATAGTATCCTAACCGGTACCCTCACTTCCAGTCAAGTCCCTTTTGCATCCATTCTATACACAAAAATCATATTAGTTTTCAATTAGTTTTTGGAATTTTTAGAATTTGTTTTCATCAAGATAGAGGGGTCCATTGCTCATACAAAAGTGACTGAAATTTTCCAGATTATATGGCAAGAGGAGGTTATTCTCCCAGAAGTTCTAGAATGTTTGCACTGTCCATCTCTGTAAAAGTAAAGGAAATAGATTGTCTTGTGCCAATCATGGGGGTGGGGGGATCTCTCAGTCATTGCTGGCAAAATTCTTTCCAGAGTCCTTCTTAATAGACTGATCCTTCATGTGAAAGATGGTCATCCACCTGAGAGCCAGTGTGGCTTCAGAAAGGCCCAAGGAATGGGGGATAATATGTTTGCTGCCCAACAACTCCAGGAGAAATGCTAGGAGTGGAACAAAAACATCTGGATGAAGGAAAGTTGTTTTTAATTTTTCAGTTTTTAACTATATTTTTGATACCTTGAAGAAACATAACTAAGAATTAAGATTATGATGATATTTTATTAATAAAGCCATAACATTGTCCTAGACGTGAAAAAAAGAACACTAGAATTACACAATGTTTGCAGATCTGACCAAGCTTGGCCTTTGATACTGTCAGTCATGAAGGCTTGTAGCAAATCATGTCAAAATTTCATTGCCCAGAGAAGTTCATCAGCATTGTATGTCCATTTCATGACAGCACGTTTGCCCAGGTTCTGGATAATGGATAATGCTCTCTCATTTTCCCAGTCACCAATGGAGTGAAACAAGGCTGTGTGCTTGCTCTCATACTTTTTAGCATGATATTTTCAGCCATTTTGTCAAATGTCTTCAATGAGGACGAATACAGAATCAAGGTCAGCTACCACACTGATGGTACCTTCTTCAACTTCAAAAGGCTACAAACCTAAGGACAGCTAGGTGATACAGTGGATAGAGCACTGGTCCTGGAGTCAGGAAGATCTGAATTCAAATCCGGCTTCAAACACATAACACTCACTAGCTGTGTGACTCTGGGCAAGTCACTTAACCCCAATTGCCTCACCCCCCCAAAAAAAAGGCTACAAGCCAAGACTAAAGTGAAGGAAGTGTTGGTACATGGTTTTCTGTTTACACATGATTGTGCACAATGCAGCCTCTGAAGCTAAGATGCAAGAGAGTATGGATCAATTCTCTGCTGCTTATGCTAATTTTGGCCTAACAATTAACACCAAGAAAACACAAGTTCTCCATCAGCCACCACCACACCATCCATACATGGAACCATTGATTATGGCAAATGGAGAAGTTTTTAATGCTGTGGATAAGTTCATTTACTTTGGTAGTGTACTTTCCAGAGATATACACATTGATAATGAGGTTGACATATACATTGCCAGAGCTAGCTCAGTGTTTGGGAGGCTCTGAAGGAAAGGGTGGGAGAGAAGAGGTATTAGACTGACTACAAAATTGAAGGTCTACAGAGCCATTGTGCTGACCTCATTGTTGTATGCCTGTGAAACCTGGACAGTATACCAGAACCATGATAGGAAACTGAATCGCTTCCATCTGAATTGTCTTAGGGGGATTCTGAAAATCACCTGGCAGGATAAGATACCAGATACTGAGTTCTTTTCTCGAACTAAATTGCCAAGTATACAAACTCTACTGCACAAAGAGCAACTCCAATGGACTGGCAATGTTGTCTGAATGTCAAAGTATGCTTGCCAGAAAGACTATTTTATGGAGAACTTAGGCAAGCGTTCACATGGTGATTAAAAAAAAAGTGATACAAGGATACTCTCAAGGTCTTTCTTAAGAACTTTAGAATTTATTGTGTAACATGTGGGCACTGGCACAGGACTGCTCAACATGGCCTGCCCTCATCAGAGAAGGTGCCATGCTCTATGAGCAAAGCAGAATTGAAGCCGCTCAAAGGAAATTTGAGATGTGCAAAGTTAGAGAATCCACCCCAAATATTCTCATGGAGTATTTGTGCCCGATCTGTGGTAGAACATCCTGAGCTTGTATTGGTCTGATCAGCCACAGTTGGACTCACTGTAACTTGACTCTGGTATAATGATGTCATTTTGGTCCTCTTCAAGAACCAAGGATAAAAACAAAAACAACAATACACAAAAACCATATTAGTTTTCATAAAACATCATTTTAACAAGTCACTTCGGTGCTCAAGAAGCTACAGTGGCTTTCCATTGTCTACTGCAGTAGTCTCCAAAATTGGGACACTGGCTCTCTTGTGGAGTATGACATGAAGCCAATGATGCCATGATAATCAACCAAAGGGCAGGAAGATGTGTAGTATCCCATCCTTTCCCTTCTAGCTACTTTGGGGCTTGTTTTCAACACAACCACATCTACTTTTCAAACCATTAAATCCCACCACTCTGCAACTTCCCCGCACACTATCGGGGAAAGCTCCTAACTTCTGGTTCTGACATTGACCCATCAGATGAATGAAACCCAATCACTACATCAAGAACCCAATGCAACAGCTGCACAGACATCACTGGGGAACGTCCCCAGCCTCCCAACGTAGCTACGCTCTGATCTGCAGATTTTCTCGTGGCTATAACAAGTGCACCTTGGAGGGCCAGTTCTACTATTCACGGAGTGATGGGTGAGGAAAAGAACTGAACCACCTCTCTTTTCTTTGTGGAATAGGATAGAGTGAATTGCACAGGATGAGTTGTGATGTGTATCATACATCATTACATTATTCCCTCCCTCCAACCCATCTGTCTTCCAAATTTACCTATTTTTGTCAAGATTGCTACTGGAACCCAGCCACCCAATGTCACAACCTTGGCATCATCCCCAACTCCTTACTTTCATTTTTCCCACATATCTAAGGAATTGTCATGTCTCACAATTTCTGTCTCCACAACTTCTCTTGCCTACTCCCAATTCTCTCCACTACACGGTCACCACCCTGATTAAGGTTCTCATCACCTCTTCTCTATATTATTGCAGTGGCCTCCTAACTGGTTTCCTTGTTTCTAGTCTTTCCCTTCTCCTATATGTCCTCCTTACACCTGCCAAAGTGATTTTCCTAAATCAGAGGTATGAACATGCCTCTTCTCTATTCAACCAACTCCAGAAGTTTCTTATTACCTCTGCAATCAAATATGAAGTCTTTTTGGCATTTAAAACTCTTCCCAGCCTACCACTAACCTATCTTTCCAGACTCATTATACATTATTATTCTTCCTGTACTCTACACTCTGACCAAACTAGCTTTTTTAGAGTTCTTCACACACAGACAAACACAAAACACAGTTAAAACACCCAAAGATGAATAAGAAATTGCAGAATAATGCCACCATTAAGCAGAACCTTGGAAAGAAAGAGGAATGGATTTCTGTGGGCATATCTCATTATATTACACTTCACTTCATTACACTTGGCAGGCATTGCATTTTTTACAAATTGTAGGTTTGTGGCAACCCTGTGTCAAGCACGTCTGTTAGCACCATTTTTCCAGCAGCATGTGCTGAGATCATGTCTTTGTGTCACATTTTGGTAATTCTCACAATATTTCAAATTTTTTCATTGTAATTATATCTGTTGCGGTGATCTGTGATCAGTGATCTTTGATTTTACTACTGTAATTGTTTTGGGGAGTCCACAAATGCCCATATAAAATAGCAATAATCAATAAATGCTGTATGTGTTTTGACTGCCTCACCAATCAGCAATTTCCCTATCTTTCCCCCTTTCCTTGGCCCTACCTATTACTTGAGACACAGCACTATTGAAATTAGGTCACTTAATAACCCCACAATGGCCACTAAGTGATAAAATGAAAGGAAGAGTCAATTGATGCTGCAAACTTCATTATTCTTATTTTAAGAAACTGCCACAACCACCATCTTGATCATTCAGCAGCCATCAACATCAAGGCAAGATGCTGCACCAGCAAAAAGATTCTGACTTGCTGAAGACTCATATGATGGTTAGAATTTTTTTTTTTAGCAATAAAGTATTTTTTAAGTTAAGGTATATACATTATTTTTATACACAAAATACTATTTCACACTTAATAGACTACAATATAGCATATAAAAAACTAACTTTTATTTGCTCTGGGAAACAAAACATTCATATAACTCACTTTATCGCAATATTGGTTTTATTGTGTGGTCTGGAACCAAATCTGCAATATCTCCAAAGTATGCCTATATTAGAAACTCTGCTGAGTTGAAATCAGGGACAATGGGCTTTTTGTTGATTATTTTTGCATTGTGTATGGTAAATAACTGTACAAAAAGCACAATTCCTGTTCAAAAGCTGCTATGACAACTCTCTGTCATCTATTATTTTACTTTTGTACTGTAGATTTTTCAAATAAAAAAAGTTTTAAAAAGAAATGCACCTGTTTAATTAGCCACACTAACCAAATTCACTGATTCCTAACAATTATTCATGAGTCTACCATATTTCCCAAGATACAAATAAAGAATTTTTTCTAAAATAATGAAGCATATTCAATCACATTGTTCTCAAGAATAAAAATGTTTTGTACTAGTCATTTAAAAATTAGAAATATCTTTAAAATATTATTTATTTCCTTTCATGCTTTTAAAATTTTGTTTTTATTTACATATAACAGCATATTAGTACATGCATGTCATTTATAAATAAACTTACATGTTCAATTTTTACTTTTTAAAAAGTTATTTATTTTTAATTAATGAGGTGCTAGAGACCAAAAAAAAAGTTTGCAGATCATTAGTCTCATAGACCAAGTTTAAATTTCCAGTAAAAATTTTAACCTGTAAGGCTCTTCATCAACTGACCCCAGTTTTTCCATTTACTTTTACCAAACCATCAAAAAGTATCTATTATTGGTTTATTTTCTTTTTTAAATTTTTAAAAATTTTTAACTTTTTAATAGTATTTTATTTTCTCCCTAGTTACATATCAAGAAAAATTTTAGCATTATTGGTTTATTTTCTACTATTCTCCAATAGGAAACCTCTACTTCAGTCAGGATAACCAGGTTACTGTCCCCATTCCCATTCCTGCCTCCATATTTTCATTCAGGATATTCCCTATACATGGAACATCCTTTCTCTTCTTCATCACTAATCCAAATTTTAATCTCCTCTTCAGGACCCAGATCCAGCCCCCACCCATCCATACATTCTTCTGTAACCACTGTTAGTCATATCAATATTTCTCTTTTATAAATTTCTCCCCAAAACTCATAATCTATGCCATAAAGCCTAGCACTTGCTTATATATGAGTTCCCATTGTTCTTTGATTATTTGTATGTGACTCTTGTCTCTCCAACTAGATAGAGATGATCTAAAGAGCAGGTTCTGTATGTTCATATACACATACTTATAACCTGCTACACCTAACACAACACTAGATACATAGTAGGTAATAAGCATTGGTAACTCCTCTATTCAAAAACTTTCAGGGCTTAGATTCTTAAAATCTAGTCACTTCTCAGATTCCTATAATCTAGCCAATACCTCACTCACATTCAGACTTCTTAAGAGTCTGCCCAATATGACAGATGTTCTAATAAATCTTGTCTTTGGCTGAAAGAAAGCTTGGGTCGAATTCTTTTTGACAGGACCCACATGTTGTGATTTTGGGGTCCCAGCAAGCCTAAACCTCAACATTTTGGTGGCCTGTGCAGGGAAACTGCCTAATCCCAAGTTCTTCTCCAGCCAAGATGGGAAGGTATGTAAGCTTCCCCCACTTCTTGCTCTGCAGCTGGGATCGCTCTCCAAACCCCAAGGCTTGGAGATGCTTTTCTGGCACAGTTACGAGGCTGTCTTGCACTCGGCCTGATGCTCTCAGGCTCTTGGCCCACTGGATCGTTTCAAGGTCAAGGACCTGGGGACACCTTCCACAGCATAGAGGACAAAGATGGATGCCCTATCTGGGAGTATGCTTAATTCTGTTAGTTCTCTTGGCACTAGAGAATTGGGGAAAACTGCAGTTGCTTTTTGGTTCCCTGAGGCTTACTTGCTCCCCTCCCTCTACCACCCCGGAATTCTCTTTCATTGAGGTTACAGGGGAAAGTTAGAATAGCTAAAAATATCTTGGCAGATTCTGGAGGGTTTTTTGTTTTGTTTTGTTTTTTGCTAGGCAATGAGGTTAAGTGACTCGCCCAGGTCACACAGCTAGTAAGTGTCAAGTGTTTGGTCTGATGCTGCATTTTTTTTAAATGATGCATCTTAAATTTAATGATTTATTGTAAATTTGTGGATTTTTTTCTGCATTGAAATTTTGCATCATGTAACCATATAGTATCTTATTGTAAACAAGTCATTACATGCACATATTCCTGCCGATGCATGCTAGACTTACTGACAATGTGTGACAGGCTCGCCTGCCAACACTTGCTTATTAAGACCTGTCAGCTGACTTGATCGATTGGTTATAACTTGCATTTTGTGTGTTAATTTGGAAAATAATGTAATCACTCTGATTTTAACTCTGTTACACAACAGATGAAACACATATGAATGGTTTTCAAAATTTTCTTATCGTCTCTTCTTCCCTTATACTCCCAAGGCCCCCTTATTTTTATTCAACACTCCCCAATTGCACTCAAGGCCACTACCACCCCCCTGGATAGGTCCAGTGTCTCCCATGGGGTGGTATCATTCACTTTGGGAATCTCTTCTCTACACATTTAAACTAGATGTTAGTCATAAGACAAAAAAACTGTAGTAACTCATCCATTTCATTATCTTGTCATGAAATTCCCTAATACTAATGACTTACTGTGGCATGGTTTCTTAAAACCTTCTCCAACAAGCAGGAAAGGCTTAGGTTATGGGTCCAGTGATGTGTGTTGGCAAAAAAGAAAAAGATCCATATGTATAAAAAACTTATGTTCAAATTCTATTTCCGACCATACTGGCTGTGTGATCCTGGAACAGTCGCTTAACCTCTTTGTGCCCTTAAGGCAACCTATAAACTGCAGTTACTTACTGATACTGGTGTCATGCTATATCAATAGAAGGAGTTTACGTCTCCATAACTTCTCTACACTGAAAAAATCATAGGCCCAATCCCTAGTTCTATACTCTTTATAAAAAGATATGAAGTATTTTCCTTTTATCACATGTGATCAGATAATTTATGTTTCTCCAGAGGCTGTCCATCACAATTAAGATATTCTTTACAAAAGTGATGTTGGTACATTTGTTTCAGAACTCCATTCATTAGGAAGTACCATAGCTTCTAAGTCACTAAATTCAGAATTCAATTTAACCAAAATATCAGATGCATCAGAGTCAAAAGGGGAAAACAAAAAACCCTAAACACTTTCTGAACCTTTGGAAGATATTAAATGAATGAGGACAGATAAAAGATGACAAGTTACATCAGCTATTTGTGAAAAGATGTTACTACCCAATCTGTAAATAAATGGAAAATCATTACTAGACAGGTTGATAGAGACAAATTACCTTGAATTTATGGAAGGTAATTTTGCTCCCTTAAGTCACCATAATGAATCACTATCACCCATTATTATTTTTGGTTTACTCTCCTTTCTCAGAAAATCAGAGCAATGATTACATGCTATAGGGAAAGGTGGTCCTTTCCCCTCCTTCTTCTTTTGAATTATTTACATCTCAGTGAATGAGATTTCTGTGAAGGTTGTTTTTATTGGGTGCTTAGAAATAGACATGTAAATTACTAGGAATGTTTCTAAAGATTATATTTACAGATGTGTTATTTCTCTGCTCTTGCATTATTAATACTTTGGAGAAAGAATAAAAATCAGGTATTTTGTACTCAAAAAGTTTGTAAGTCAATAGCTAAGGCAAATGTTCATTTTTCTTTAAAAAGTTTATTATTATTGGAAGTTAGTTTCCTAAGTCATCCCATAAAAGCCTAAGTTTAAGTGTAACTGGTTGATCATATATTTAAATTTAGACATAGAAAAGAGCTTAGACACCACAGAGTAGTGGTAGATGTAAAAACTGATGTGAAGATGCTTGCCCAAGGTCACACAGGTGACTATAGCAGAGGTAGGATTTAAACCTAGCTCTTCTGAATCCAAATCCCCCATTGTACTTATTACAAAAAGCTTATTATCTAATAGCTTTATTAGCACTATCTTGTCATACTAACAGTATATGTTTGTCTTCCTTAATCACTGTTGCAGCTATATATTACCTGCTAGGGTAAACTTAAGAGAAGAGAGAATGCCAAGTGGTCCCTTGACCACTGAGGCAAGAAAGCAGAAATTTCTATCAAGATAATTGTTATTCATATGCCCAAAAGGCTATGCATACCCTTTGATCTAGCTGCGCACTCTGTGCATACCCTCTGATCTAGTAATACCACTTCTAGGTCTGTATCCCAAAGAGATCATAAAAAAAAGAAAGTGAAAGGACCCACAGGTACAAAAATGTTTATAGCAGCTCTTTCTGTGGTAGCAAATAATTGAAAATTGGGAGGATGCCCATCAATTGACAATGGCTGAACTAATTGTGGTATATAAATGTAATGGAATATAATTGTTCCATAAGAAATGATGAGCAGGCAGATTTCAGAAAAACCTAGAAAGACTTACATGAACTGATGCTGAATGAAGTGAACAGAACCAGGAGAACATTATACACAGTAACAGCAACATTGTGTAGTGACCAATTTTGATAGACTTAGCTCTTCTCAGCAATTCCAAAAGACTTGTGATGGAAAATGCTATCCACATCTAGAGAAAGGAGTCTGAATGCAGATCAAAGCATATTATTTTCTCTTTTTTTGTTTTTTTGTTTGTCTTTTCTTTCTTGTGGTTTTTCCCTTTTGTTATGATTCTTCTTTCATAACATGACTAATGTGGAAATATACTTAATATGATTGTACATCTATGGCTTTTATCAGATTGCATGCCATCTTGGGGAGGGGGGATGAAAGGGAGGGAGGGAAAAAATTTAGAACTCAAAATCTTATAAAAGCGAATGTTGAAAGCTAAAAATAAAAAAATAAAGAATACTGTTGTTCAGTTGTTTCTGTTGTGTCCAATTTTTCATTTGGCGTTTTCTTGGCAAAGATACTAGAGAGGTTTACTATTTCCTTCTCCAGCTCATTTTACAGATGAGGAAGCTGAGACAAGCAGTGTTAAGTGGCTTGCTCAGAGTCACTCAGTTAGTAAGTGTCTGAGGCTAGATTTGAACTCAGGAAGATGAGTCTTCCTGACTTTAGCTCTGACACTTTATCCATGCACCACCTAGCTGCCCCAAGAATGTATTAAGACTGTAGGTCCCTATAATTTTCAGGTTCCTGGATCTAGAAAAGGAGGGGTTTGAAATAAATGACATCTAAGCTCCTATAAACTCTTTGTTATCCTCCGTCAAATAAATGAAAGTGAAGAGGAAAGGCAGGGCACTGGCCAGTAAGGATCCAGTCCTTGCAGCATGCTCAGACATTCCTTGCATGATATAAATCTGATAGGTAGAATTTTAGAGACCAAGAATTTTTTGGCCATGATAAATCAAGGTTAGTCTTATCTGATGATGAAAAGCCTTTTATTTGGCTTTAGAATGAGAAAGACTAAGGACTCATGAGTTTCTAAACTGGAAATGTGTGAGCATTCAAAAGGTTAGGGTAGATGATCTCTCACTTTTTGCCCTTTAGTCTTTCAAGTGAGGAAGATTGCTGTAAACTGTGGGAAGGGAAAGGCAGCTAGCCTATCTCCTATCCCTGTCATTATGTTTCTGCAAACACATATAACTTCAGTTTCTTTCATGTTTATTCTTTCCTGGTTTCAAATGAATGAGTATACTGAGAGTGGCATGTCCAGGTGACTTTGGGAGTTTGGGAGATCCATCGGAGCCATTAGAGATGTCTCACCAGCAACCAGAGCATGTAGTAGGGGTAGCTGAGTCCTGAGGAGCTGGCTCAGTTGTCAAGCAACATGCTGGAGTCAACCTAGTGGTGGATTGCCCCGTCAGCCAAGATACCAAGCCCTGCAAAGAGCCAGACCAGAAAAGCAACTCGTGTATTGCCAATGCTATTCATTAGAAGCAAAATTGGGAATTCTTCAAAAAGAGAAAAGGACTCCTTGGGCCAGGAGTTAAAAGATACTTTTTGGCCCCTACTTGTCTACCTCTCTACCTTTGAACTTCAAGATTAAGCCCATTAGCTCTAGGAGCCTTCAGTATGTGTAAGGATAAGAATGCTCTCCTGGGTTGTCAAGAAATGTTCTATACTAACTAATTTAAGCTTGAGCCCACTCTCCCCAGGGACCTTGTATTTGCAAGGGGAGAATTAGCCCCAGTTTGGGGGGATATTTTCGCAACTTCTGTCCTTCCTATGCCTTCTCAATAAATGTCCCTTTGTAAAAACTAATTAATAGCAATTGGTTTCTTGAAATTGGGGACACACTGGATGGAAGTTTGTGAATGACAGCATAAGAAATCCCAGCTCCTCAAGATTACTCCCTGCAACATTGAGAGTAAAAATAATTTTCGCCCCTCTGGGAGCTTGATCTGGTAGTTCAGTGTGAATGACCGAGAGAACACTGAGGAGCTACTACATCTATGTCTCAGACCTTAGGCAGTTCAGCAACTTACAGCATTTCTCAGGAGAAATGTACTCACTAGCACTCCTCCCCCAAAACAACTATATTGCTGTGCTGCGATAAAGTCCTACCTGTCTCTCTCTCCCTCTTCAGACAACCGTAAGCCTTATAGCAGCAATGTTATTGGGTCACGCTTTAGACATAATCAAGGAAGCCCTTTTTTATGGGCTTGCTATAGGCAACTTTTGCATGAAAGAGAAAATTATGCCTTCCCCCAATTATTGGCATCTCCCTGCTTCCCTCTTGCTCCTACAACTCAACTGTTCTGCCTTCCATATTATAATAATACCATGCATAACTTACTTATATATTTAAATGGAATACCAAGTTGTACATAATAGATTTACAATTTCATGTCCAATCATATTTTTTTTCTATTCTACTATGTTATGGAAATGCTTGTTTTATTTCTTAAGTTCAGAATAAAATAAATAAAATTGAAAACAAAACAAAATAATACCATGCATATAATATTATTAGGTGGTGGCTAGGGCTGGAAGGCCTCAGATGCTTGCAAGATGTATGACTCTAGGCAAATTACTTACCTC
This sequence comes from Phascolarctos cinereus, assembly GCF_003287225.1. Taxonomy (NCBI): domain Eukaryota; kingdom Metazoa; phylum Chordata; class Mammalia; order Diprotodontia; family Phascolarctidae; genus Phascolarctos; species Phascolarctos cinereus. The sequence continues at coordinate 488,540,401 of NW_027555847.1, read as the reverse complement.
ATTGAGCCTTAGTTTCTTCACCTCTTAAATTTGAGAGCTAGAATTATTGGCCTCTAAGGTCTCTTCCAGCTCAAGTCTATAATCCTATTAGTTTACTCAATAAGGTCCCATATACACCAAAATATCCATCATAGTACCAAAAAAAACTGAAAATGAAGTGAATATCTATGGCACACGAAAATTATAGAACATTACTGAACCTTAAGACATTATGAATATGAAGAAATAGAGAAGTATTAGAAGACATTAAGTATTGCAAAGTAAAAGAAATAGAACCAGGAAAATAACATATGTGATTTCGACAATGCCAGTGGAAACAACAACAAAAACAAAAGTGAATGTAACTTATTTTTTTAGTTCACATAATTATAAAAACAAAATTTGATTCCAAAAAAGAGATAAGAAAATGCACCTCCCTCTCTTCTTTGTAGACATGGGGAACTATGACTGTAGAGCTTTGTATCTACGCTCTAATTTGGTTGATATATTGGTAAGTTTTGTTAAACTGCTTTATTTTCCTATTTCTTTTTTGTTCTTTTCTACAAGGAATAGTTGTCTGTGTATGATAGAGGAAGCAGATATATTTGGGAATGAAGGTGATGTAAAAAGAAAATATATTTTTTAAATAAATAAATTATAGAATTTTAATTTTTGCCAGCCTAGTATTACAAAACCTTTAATAAGGCATCAAAGTGAAATAAAATGAGCCCTTCATGTGGAAACAATGTAAGGTCTCAAATCAAGCACTACCTGTATGACCTCAAAGGAGTCTTTTAACTTCTTTAGCCCTCAGTATAGAGGTTGGAGATCACCTCTAAGGATCCTTTTGACTCTAAATCTGTGGTCCTATGTCTAATGCATAGAAAAAGGATCTTGGTTCTATTCATAAGAGCTCCTTAAATCTAAAAACATATTTCATTTCTAAGTCTTTTCACCATGGTGATACTGACATCCATAAAGTAAAAAAAATTCCCCCAGGAGTGATGTGTTAGTATTATCAATAATAATAAAAGCACAATAATGTACTTTTCTTTACATATACACACCCACACATGCACATGCTATTTAAATGATTCAGACTTGCAACCTGCAAGTCTGCTTAAGTCTGAAGAGACCCACACTTTCATCTATAGGAAAATAACACAAAATAATTAATGGGGATAGCCAGTCATATCTGAAGGAATTGGGAAAGGCCTCATATAACAAAGTGATCCTTGAGCTGAACCTTGAATTGGACCAGGAAGATGAAGAAGGAGAAGGAGGAGAAAAAGAAGAAGGAAGAGGAGGAAGAGGAGGAGGAGAAGGAGAATAAGAAGGAGGAGGAGGAGGGGAAGGAGAAGGAGAAAGAGGAGAAGAAAAAGAAGAAGAAGAAGAAGAAGAAGAAGAAGAAGAAGAAGAAGAAGGAGGAGGAGGAGGAGGAGGAGGAGGAGAAGGAGAAGAAGAAGAAGAAGAAGAAGAAGAAGAAGAAGAACAACAACAACAACAACAACAACAACAACAACAACAACAACGACAAGAGGGAGAACAAGAAGAACAACAACAAGAAGGACAAGACTAACAGGAACAAGAACAAGAACAAGAAGGACAAGAACAACAAGAACAGCAACAAGAAGAAGAAGAACAAGGACAAGACCAACAAGAATAAGAAAAAGAACAAGAACAAGAGCAAGAACAAGAAGGACAAGAACAAGAACAAGAAGAAGAGAAAGAAAGCATTCCAGTAGTAGTTAGGGGAAACAAGAGGGAGCGACAGCCTGTAGATAGCATGACATGCATGGGAAATGGTACGTAGACAAGTTTGGCTAAGAATGTACAGGTTTTGAGGAGAAGTGATGTCTAATCAGATTGGAGCAAGACTGAGATGGAGTTAAAATTTAAAATGCCAAAGAGGACAGTTTATACATACATGCACACACATACACACACACACACACACACACACACTTGTGTATATGCATATATGTATATATGTGTGTGTATATATGTATGTATATATGTATTAAAGGCAAAAGGAGCATTGAACTTTTTTGAACAGGGTAGTGACAGTGTCAGACCTGTGCTTTGGGAATATCATTTGGCTGCTGTCTTGAGGATGATTTGGAAATGGGAGAGGCTTCAGATAAGGAGATCAGTTCAAAAGCTATTCCAGTAGTCCAGCTGAGAGGGGTTAAGGGTCTGAAATTAGAGTGATGGCCATGTGAGTAGAGAGAAGATGGAAGCAAAAGATGTTATGGAGGTAGGGATTGATGAGATTTAGCAACTGATTGGACATGTGGGAAGGGAGGAGTCATGATAGCAAAAGGTCAAAGATAATATCAGGTTGCAAATCTGGAAGAAGAACTGCAGCATCTTTGACAAAAATAGGGAAATTAGGAGGAAGAATGGAAGACCATAAAGGGAAAGTATAATTCATTGGAATTGTTTTTCCAGAACTTGTAGTATCATTATTAGAAATCTTACAGTAAAAGGAAGGAAAGGTCCATTTGGTTGAAATGAATCACATCCGACAAATTCTGCTTTTAAAGTTACACTTCTCCTCCTAATGGCAATTTCTAACACTTTTCTCATTGATCTTTAATATCTGACTACTAAATAACCTGCAAGGATTTCAGACTATTGATCACATAATAGATTTTAAATCATTTGTATTATCCTATTCTGTTAAAACTTCTAAAGGATTGCTCTATATGGCCAGTTGGCACAGCTGTTGGCAGAATTGCTCCATTTTAAAAGTCCGTTTTCTAATGTATCCTACCTTTCATATATATTAGTTAAATCATTTTTTTTCCCTTCTCCTCTCATATAAAATGAGTCCAGAAGTATGGTTTATGCTGTTTTCATCATATCTTTGATCTTTTCCAATATTGTTATATTTTTAAGGGCATGAATTATGCACCTTTGCTTTCAAAATCTTCTAAATTTTGCAGACCTTAAGGTGCTATATAAAGTCTGCTAATACAGTGCCTTTTAAAATTTATTATTTATATATGTTAACATCCTTTTCTTTTTTAAATTGAGTTCCAAATTATTCCCCTCCCATCCACTCTCCCCCACCCACTGAGAAGGCAAGGAAAATTATATCAATTATACACATGAAATCTCATAAAACTTATTTCCATATCAGCCATATTGCAATAAAAAATAAAAATAAAGAATGCAAAAAAATTATGTGCACTCAGTTCATTAGTTCTCTCTCTGGAGATGGATAGAATTTTTTTCATCATGAGCCTTTTGGAATTGTTTGGGATCATTGTATTGATCTGAGTAGCCAAGTTTTTCACAGTTGATCATCATCATAACATTGCTTTTACTGTGCACAGTGATCTCCTGGTTCTTCTCACTTTACTTTGCATAAGTTCATATGGGAATTACCATGCACCCCCTCCCTTATAATTTCCCTCAACAATAGTACTTCATCACAAACACATACCACAACTTGTTCATCCATTTCCCAAATAATGGACTTCCCTTCAATATCCAATTCTTTGCCACAATAAAAAGAGCTGCTACAAATATTTTTGTATATATAGGTCATTTTCCTTTTCCTTTTATCTCTTTTGGTTTTGCTGGGTTAAAGGGTATGCACAATTTTATAGCCCTTTGGGTTTAGTTCCAAACTGTTCTCCAAAATGGTTGGACCAGTTCATAATGATCTGGTAATGTAATCAAATAAAAGCTAATATTTCTTGGGATAGGAAACAGGGCTTAAAATCAGTCAGCATCTTGGATAACTTTTAATGGTAATTTTGCTTCTACTCCTCTTCCCTTCTCCTTACCCTTTTATGAAGTACATGTGGGTTGCAACAAAGTGCATATGCTATATCAAAGCTTGATGTTTCCCTCTTTTATGTTCTTCCTCCAAAAGTCAATAAAATGCAAAGTAACATTCTCTTGTAATCTAAATCATAGATTTAGAGAAGAAAACTGCAAAGTCATCAAGGCTAACCCCTTTATTTTATACTTGAGAAACCAAGGGCCAGAAAGGTTAAGTGCCCAAAGCCATGCAGTAGTGACAAAGCTAAGATTTGAACCTAGGTCCTCAGATTCCAAATCCAGTATTCTTTTCACTGCATTTCACTGCTTCACTAAGTACAAAATTACAAAATACTTATATTTTCTGAATCAACATTATATTTTCTTAACATTGATTGTATGAGGTACACCAGGAGGACTAGCCCTTCTGGTATGAGGGTTTGCCAAGATCATTTCAGGGCTGATCATCCATCCACCTTTCATGTGTGCCTGTCACCCAGCTCTCACCTGTGGCTCCAAGAAGCTGGTGGCATGCACAGTGGTCACACCCTGGTAAAACCTTCTCAGCAGGTGAGCTAAATCAGGTTGAGGGTAACTGATAAGCCTCAAATCCATCAGTGATTTGGGGGCTGTCTATCCCAAGCATGTGAAGGCTTCCCCCACAGAATGGGCAGATAAGAAAAACTGGTTCCAATAGGCATGAAGGCAGCTGAAGCAGGAGCTGTGGAAAGCTTAGAGCTTGGCCAGACGTTGAAGATGCCAAGGTCATCCACTGCATCCTGGGACATCACCAGTCATCTTGATTTTTGTCCTAACGCTGGACTTAAATGACTCTGGAAGACAGAGTGAGGCTAACAACTTTGCACAACTCTGCCTCATTTAAATCCAATTCACACATGACAGATCAATCATGATATCATTGGACCTCTTTGAAAATGGAAGATCAGGGGCAGCTAGGTTGCACAGTGGATAGAGCACTGGCCCTGGAGTCAGGAGGACCTGAGTTCAAATCCAGCCTCAGACACTTGACACTTACTAGCTGTGTGACCCTGAAAAAGAAAGAAAGATCAACAACAACAACAATATGCATTAGTAATTTCTGATAGGTGTGAGGTAATTTCAGAGTTAAAACAATTTGCATTTCTCTGATTAATAGTGATTTTGAGCATTTTTTCATATGACTATAGATATCTTTGATTTTTTCTTTTGAAAACCTCCCTTGCATATCCTTTGGCCATTTATCAATTATGGAATGGCTCTTATTTTTATAAATTTGACTCAGCTTCCTATATATTTGAGAAATGATGCCTTTATCAGAGAAACTTATCATAAAAATGTTTGATATTTTTCATTACCTGTGATAGCTTTTAGTGAAATATAATTTCACTGATTATCTCTTTTAATTAGTTCTGTTTTTGCTTTTGCTTTGTCTGAAATCATGATTGCTACCTTTGCCTTTTTTACGTCAGCTAAAGCATAATAGATTCTGCTCCAGCTCTTTATTTTAACTCTGTGTGCATCTTTCTGTTTCAAGTGCGTCCCTTGTACACAATATATTGTTGGATTTTGTTTTCTAATCCATTTTGCTATCCACTTCCATTTTATAGGTAATTCATCCCATCCACATTCAGTTATTATTATTAACTGTGTATTTCCTTCTATCCTATTTTCTTCTGTTTATTGTTTTTCTCTCGTTTTATCCTGTCCCTCCTGAAGAGTCTTTTTTGCTTCTAACCATTGTCTTCTTTAATCCACCCTCTTTATATTCCCCCCTTCCCCATATCTCTTATCCCCTTCCCCTACTATTTCCTTATTGAGAAAGACAGATTTCTATACCCAGCTGAGAGCATATGTGTGTGTATTCTTCCTTCTTTGAGCCAATTCTAATGACAGTGAGCTTCAAGCATTGCCTGCCACTCCTCCCCATTTCCCACCTCCATTATAAAAGCTCTTCCTTGCATGTTTCTTTAATGTGAGAAAATTGTCCCCATTCTACCTCTCCCTTCCCCCTTCTCCCAGTACATCCCTCTTTCTCACCACTTCATCTTTTATTTTTGGAGATCATCTCAACATAATCAACTCACACTTATGTTCTCTCTCTATGTAGACTCCTAACTGCCCTAATAATAATAAAGTTCTTAGGAGTTCCATGTATGATCTTCCCATATAGAAATGTGAACAGTTTAATTTTATTGAATCTCTTGTGTTTACTCTTTCACTTTTACTTTTTTATGCCACTCTTGATTTTTGTGTTTGAATGTCGTGTTTTCTATTCAGCTCTACTCTTGTCATCAGGAATGCTTAGAAGTCCTTTATTTCATTAAATATCCCCTTTTTCCGCCTGAAGGACTATACTTAGTTTTGCCAGGTAAGCTATCCTGGTTTATAATCCTAGCTCCTTTGCTTTCCAGAATATCACATTCCATGTCCTCTGCTCATTTTATATGGAAGTTGCAAAATCTTGTGTGAACCCAACTGTGGCTCCATGGTATTTGAATTTTTTCTTTCTGAATGCTTGTAGTGTTTTCTCCTTGACCTGAGAGCTCTGGAATTTGGTTACAATATTCCTGGGAGTTTTCATTTTGGGATCTCTTCCAGGAAGTGATAGATATATTCTTTCAATTTCTATTTTAGCCTCTAGATCTAAGATATTGGGGCAGTTTTCCTCTATAATTTCCTGAAATATGATGTCTAGGCTCTTTTTTGATCATGAATTTCAGGTAGTTCAAAAACTCTTAAATTATCTTTTCTCAATTAATTTCCAGGGAAATTGTTTTTCCTGTGAGATATTTGACATTTTCTTCTATTTTCTTCATTCTTTTGACTTTGTTTTATTGTTTCTTGATGTTTCATAGAGTCATTAGCTTTCATTTGACCAATCCTAATTTGTAAGGAATTATTTTCTTCAGTGAGCTTTTGTATCTCCTTTTCCATTTGGCCTATTCTGCTTTTTAAGGAGTTCTTTCAATGAATTTTCACGTCTCTTTTGCCATTAGGTCAAGTCTGTTTTTAAAGGTGTTATTTTCTTCAGTATTTTTTGTGCATCTTTTGCCAAACTGTTCTTTTTTCATAATTTTCTTGAAGCACTAATTTCTTTTTCCAATTTCTTCTCTACTAGTCTTAGTTCTTTCTTTAACTCTTCCAGGGATTCTTGTTGGGCTTGTGTCCAATCAACACTTTTTCTTTGACATTTTACTTGTAGCTATTTTCACGTTTTTATCTTCTTCTGAGTTTATGTCTTGGTCTTCCCTGCTGCCACAGTAGCTTTTCATGGTCAAGTACTTCTTTTTTTCTTTGCTCATTTTTCCAGCCTACTTCTTGACTTTGAACTTTATGTTAAAGTTGGGCTCTGCTCACCTGGAGTGAGGAGACACTGTCCCAAACTGCATGGTCAAAAAAGCTGATCTCTTTAGTCCCAATATTCTCCTGGCAATAGTAGAGTGCTGTGAATCATGGAATGTCACAATCCAGGAAAAATCAAAATGAAAAGTAAACCAAAGGGCAGCAGAAAGATAGGCAGGCCACAACACATTACCTATGATGATTCATGGATAAGAAGTGGCATAAAAGACATTGGCCAGCAGATATAGGACCCAAAAAGGAGGTGAATTGATCATGGAATGAGAGTGAGGAAAGGATAGTGACATAACTGTAATGATACCCTGACACCCATGCAATATTAAAACAACTAGAAGGCCTTCAGTACGCTGAGTGGATCTTCAACTGAGTATTTATGGGAAGCCATTAATAAGAATGACACAGGAAGATAAAGAATAGAAATACTGTGATCCTCACTGGTAGAGTCTGTGGGCCACATATATAAAAATATGGATTCATCACAGTAGCAAACCATCAAAGACTCATTTCTACCAGATAGTAGTTTTCTTAAGGTTGATCTTTTTTTTATTTTTTCTCAGCAAACAGTATATCCACTACCTTTTAGATAATAAACATAAAATTTTTTTGTAGAATGAATGGAAATATGGCTGATCTCTTCATAGTTCTTGAGTTCTGTCATTATGTAGCAATTACCCTTAAATTTTTATCTTTTCCTACCCCAAGCATTCCAATAGTCCCATGCATGAGGGGTGTGGGGGGAACCAAGGATACTGAAGGAAAGGGGTAAAAGGAGGCCCATGCGTAACAATACCCAATTTTCACTGCGTATTTCTTCATTCATCTAGCATTATAATGTGCCTACTACATGCAGAATACTGGATTGTAGAAATAGTTGGTAGAATAGGATTATGCATTAAGAATATATACTCATAGAAACAAATACAGAAACTAGATGTGACAAATATTGGAAAGCATATGCATGAGAATCAATAGAAGGAGAAACAAATACAACATTGCCAGGGGAATATGCTATAGCTACCTGGACAAGAAGAGGAAATATATGAGAATTCTGTAAACACATCTGTCAAAGATGCATAACAATTATGGAAGACTTCAACAATGATGTCTGCTGGACCTTTCTCTCTGCCAAAAAGAATGTGATTGATATATCTGCCATTTGCGTTAATGATAGTTTTGATATCATTAAAAATGGAGGCAACAATAATACAATTTCTATTCAGGACCTTATTTTGACCAGCAAAGAGGATGATGAAGTAGGAATGATAGGAACATTGGGAAAATTACTCTACCTTAGAATTCTCTCAATTCTATAAATATTGATTAAGGGTCTACTATGTGCAAGGTAAATTTGTGATAGAAAGTGAAAAATAAGCATAACCTGATATGCTAGACTTTGAGAGAGAGTAGACTTCAAAGAGAAATGAGAAAGGATAGGTAGGATGCCATGCCCTGAAACTCTAAAGGGGAAATAGACCCAACAGAGGAATGGGAAGCTACCAAGAATGAAATGCTGAAAACACAAGAAACTATTCCGTTAAGGAAAGGCGGTTGTGGGGCAGGGGAGGGGCATTTGTTGGACACTTTAAGATTTGCAAATGATTTTATATGTGTTATCTCATTTCATTTTCACAACAGCCTGGGAGGTGGGTGCTATTATTATCTCCATTTTACAGATGACAAAACTGAGACACAGAAAGTTTAAGTGGCTTGGCCACAATCCCATAGACAGTATCAAGGCTCCTAGGAAGGTGAGGATTTGAATTCAAGTCTGTCTAACTCTAAATCCAAGAATCTAGCATAGATGATGGAGACAAGGACAGGCAATAAGAGATAAAGACAAAAGAGGAGTAAAGTCCTATGAGAATAGTGTCAGAAGTGTTAAAGTTCAGAATAAACTGAAGATATCAATGCTAAATACAACAAAAGGGACTTTTACAGCTATATTGGGGAAAAGAAAGGGGTCAAATAAAGGTTATGAACACAACTTATATGTGTGTGACCAGGACTTGTAGATGACAAAGAGAAGGGAAAACAAAACAAAATAAAAATCTTCAACTGATTTACTTCTGTTTTCTTAATCAACAAGATTGAGAGAGACGAAAGGTAAAAAATGTATGGGGTAGAGAATAAACATTTATCTGTGCCAGCTATATGCCAGGAACTTTATAAATGCCTCATTTGATCCTCACAACAACCTCATAACCAGGGAAGTGCTATAATTATCTCCATTTTACAGATGAGAAAATTGAGGCAAACAGAGGTTATATCACATAGCTATAAAGTAACTGAGATCAGATTTTAACTCTGGTCTTCCAGGTCCAGCATTCTATCCATTTCACTGACTAGCTGTCTCCTGGGGAGTTGAAAGTCAAGACAAGAGAAGAGATAATGAGAGACCGTCAAACTATTTAATATGTTCAAGTCACTGGACCTAGATCTCAACGCAGTGAAGTCAAATTTAAATAGAAACAGGGGTCACTAATCTGCACATGAGAATCTCTTTGGCCTCATATTGAATTAGTTTTAAAATATGGTATTATCTGTTTTATTGTATTTTGATTTATTTTGTTAAATATTTCCCAATTATCTTTTAATCTTGTTCAGGCCTCACTGGGAAGTGCAAGTCCCCCTTTTGATATCTCCATTCTAAAGTAATAAGAGAATCAATAAGCACAGTGATTAAACCTGTGATTTCATTCTTATAGGGGGCTCCCTGGTCAAAAAACTTCCTAGACCAACTGGCTAGAGCACTGAGGGATTAAGTGATTTATTTGCCCCCCATCACAGATGGGTCAGAAGTAAGAATTGACCACTGGTTTTTCTGCCTTAGAATCCAGCTCTCTAATCATTAAGATAGGCTGACTATATTAGGAAAATAATGGAGGAAGATGACAGATGAAATTCATACGGTATTATTGGTGGTCTTTGGAAAATAATTGAAAAGGGAAGAACCACTGAACTGAAAAACAGAAAAGTTTCCTCTCTCTTTCCACAAAGTAAAGAAGATAACTAGGCAATGAGCTTGACTTCAATTCCTAGAAAATCTTAGAATTTATTTACTATTAAATCAATGGCTTGTGAGCATTTAGAAAAAGGAAGCAGTAATCACCAAGAACCAGCATGATTTGATCAAGGAAGAACAGGTCATTCTGGGCTAGCCTCATTTCTGGTTTGATTTGGTTGGATTTTTGATAGTTACTTACAAATTTACATAGATTTCAACAAAGCATTTGGGGAAAAAAATGTCTCATTCTTTTCATATGGACAAGATGGACATTTAGGAATTAGGTTAGATAAACACATATGTAGTTGAATGACTGGACCCAAATAGTGGTGATTAGGAGGCTGATTTCAGCTTTAGGGCAGGTCTCTAGCAAAGTGCCTGAGGATACTGTCATGTTTATCAATGACATCCTAACAATTTGAAGATAATAATACAAAGCCCATAGGGATAGTCACACTATTGGAGAATACAGACATGATCCAAAAAGTTCTGGATAGGATAGAATTATGGATACTGGACTGAACCTAATAAGATGAAATTAAAAGGGCATAAGTATGAAGTCCTAAACTGGGATTGAAAACAAATCAATTTGATTTTGGAGAAGATGTGGAAAAATTGGAACACTAATGCATTGTTGGTAGAGTTGTGAATTGATCCAACCATTCTGGAGAGCAATTTGAAACTGAGCCCAAAGGACTATAAAACTGTGTATACCCTTCGATCCAGCAATACCACTACTATCTCTGTATCCCAAAGAGATCACAAAAAAGGGGAAAGGACCCAAATGTTCAAAAATATTTATTGCAGCTCTTTTTGTGGTGTCAAAGAATTGGAAATTGAGAGGATGTCCATCAATTGGGGAATGGCTGAACAAGTTGCGGTAAATGATTATGATGGAATACTATTCTATAAGAAATGGTGAGCAGGTGGATTTCAGAAAAACCTGGAAAGACTTGCATGAACTGATGCTGAGTGAAGTGAGCAGAACCAAGAGAATATTGTACCCAGCAACAGCAACATTATGCAATAATCAACTTTGTTAGACTTAGCTCTTCTCAGCAATGCAATGATCTAAGACAATTTCAAAAGACTCATGGTGGAAAATGCTTTCCACATACAAAGAAAGAATTGTGGAGTCTAAGTGCAGACCAAAGCATTCTCATTTTTCTTTCTGATGATTTTTCCCTTTTGCTCTGATTCTTCTTTCACAACATGACTAATGTGGAAATATGTTTAATATGATTGTACATGTATAGTCTACATCAAATTTCATGCTGTCTTGGCAAGGGTGGGGAAAGGAGGGGAAATTTAGAACTCAAAATCTCATAAAAGTGAATGTTAAAAACTAAAAATATTAAATAAATAAATTTTTAAAAATAAAATAAAATCAATTTCACAAATACAAAATAGGAGAGACATGACTAAACAAAAGTTATGTGAAAAATATAAAATGCTATTAGTAAACAAGCTAAAAATGAGTCAGCAGATGACATATTTAAGAAAGCTAGTGAATGAACAAGTATTTATTCTTTCATTTATTTTTATTTTGAACTTAACAAACACCAAATGAAATGGAATCTGTTCCTTATATATTTTGGATATGAGACTTTTATCAGAGAAATTTGGTGCAAAGATTTTTTCCTCCCTTGTAGTAAGATGTTGGTCTGATATACAATTATAAAGTTTTTAAAAAATTAGTTCATGGATCCCATTTTACTAATCACTATATGAGACCAACATCTTATTATATATCAAGGTAAGTTGACTTACACATGAGGAGTGACTTCCTAAATAAATTAGAGAAGCAAGGGAGAAATAACCATTCAGACCTATGGAAAAGTGAAGCTTCATGACCAAAATAGTGAGGATGGTGAAGGTAAAGCAGACAATGTTGATTGTATAACACTAAAAAGGTTTTGCACAAACAAAACCAAATGCAATTCAAATTAGAAGCAAAGTGGGAAACTGGAGAGAAAAAAAATCTTTGTAGCAAATTTCTTTGATAAAGGTCTCATATCATGTATATATATATACATATATATGTATATATATGTATATATATATATATATACACATACACACACATACATATGGAACTGATTCCAATTGATAATACAATCAATAAGTATTTATTAAGCAACTACTATGTACCAGGCAGGGTGTTAAGTATTGGGGATACAAAAAAGAGTCAAAAAATAAATAGTCCCTGCCCTTGGAGAGCTTACATTCTATTGGGGGAGACATCATGCTATTATATGTACAGCAAACTGTACAGAGGATAAATAGGGAGCAGTTAATGGAGGTAAAGCAATGGAATTTACCTAATCTTTTCCACTGATCAATTTCTATATTTTTTAACCAGTATAAAATAGCTTTGGTGATAGCTGCTTTGTGGTATAGTCTGAGATCTACTAGAATGCCTTTTCTCACCTCTTTGCATCATTTCCCTTGGGATTCTTGATCTTTTGATGAATTTCATTATTTTTTCTAGCTCTATAAAATAATCTTTTGGTAGTTTGATAGATATGGCACTAAATAAGTAAATTAATTTGGGTAATAGTGTCATTTTTATTATGTTGGCATTATCTACTCACAAGCAATTAATGTTTCTCCAATTACTCAGAACTTTATTTGTGTTGTGTTTTGGAGTTGTACGTACATAGTTTCTGTGTGTGCCTTAGTAGAGAGATTCCCAAATATTTTATACATTCTGTAGTTATTGTGAATAGAATTTCTCTATCTTTCCCTACTAAATTTTATTAATAATATCCAGAAATATTGATGATTTATGTGACTTTATTTTATATCCTGCAACTTTTCTGAATTTTTTAATTGTTTCAATTAAAATTTTAGTTTTAGGGTAGGGTTCTCAAAATAGACCATTGTATCTTTTGCAAAAAAGTAATAGTTCTCTTACTTTTTTGCCTATGTTTATTTTCTTAGATTCCTTTTTTCTTGTCTTAATGCTATAGCTAACAGGAGGGGGGCAGAGGGGGGGGGAATTATTAAGCTTTTCCTTTGAGCCAAGCACTGTTTTATATCCTAGGGATGCGAATACAAATGCAAAGGCAGTCTGTGCTGGAGGAGTTTATTGTCTAATAAGAGATACTATCCACAGAAGAAAGTGGTAGCCAGGGAGAGATAATTGGGTTCCAGAAAATTAAGAGATTCATTGTTCACAGAATGAAAGAGGTGATATGCAGCGGGCTGAACAAAACATATCTGGAGTATTGTGTTCATTTCTAAGGGGCACATTGATAGGGCCTCTGATAAGAAGATCAGAGAGCAGGCTAAGATGGTGATTGGACTGGGGAAAATTCCATCCAAGAATCTGTTGAAAGAACTCAGTATATTTAGTTTGCAGAAGACTGGAGAGGGAAGATAGATGAGAGCTGTCTTTAAGTATCTGAAGTACCATCATATAGAAAAAGGAGATTTGTTCTGCTTGGCCTTAGGGAGAAGAACTGGAAACAAAAGGTAGATGTTGCAGAGAGACAGATTTAGTCTTTATATAAGGAAAAACTTCTTAAAATTAGAAATGTCCAAAAGTGGAATGGTCTACAGCAGAGATTAATAGCTTCCTCCTCTCTAAAGGTTTGCAAGTGGTAGCTTTATTACCATTTATTGTGAATGTTATAGGAGAGATTCTTGTTCAGGTATGAGTTGGACTTAGTGAACTTTAAGATTCTTTTTTTAAAAATTGTTTTGGTCTCTGAGGTACTACCTCACACCCATCAGATGGGCTAATATGACCAAAAAAAAAAAAAAGGAAAATGATAAATGGTGGAGAAGATGTGGCAAAATTGACACACTAATACACTCTTGGTGGAGTTGTGAACTGACCCAAGCATTCTGGTGAGCAATTTGGAGCCATGCCCAAAGGTCTATAAAACCGTGCATACTATTTGATCCAGCAATGCCATTGCTAGGTCTATATCCCAATGACATTTAAAAAAAAAGGGGGGGGGGAACCTATTTGTACAAACATATTTACAGAAGTTGTTTTTGTGTTAGCTAAGAATTGGAAATTGAGGGGATGCCCATCAATTGGGGAATGGCTGAACAAAGTGTGATATATGATTGTAATGGAATATTATTGTGCTAGAAGAAATGATGAGCAGGCAGATTTCAGAAAAACCTGGAAAGACTTGTGTGGTCTGATGTGGAATGAAGTGAGCAGAACCAAGGGAACATTGTACACAGTAACAGTAATATTGTACAATGACTAGCTCTGATAGACTTAGCTCTTCCCAGTAATACAATGGTCTAAGACAACCCTAAAGGACTCATGATGAAAAATGTTATCTGCCTCCAGAAAGAGAACTGATGTTATCTGAATACAAACTGAAGCATACTATTTTTCACTTTCTTTTTTTTTTAATTTGGGTCTTCTCACACAAAATGACTAATATGGAAATGTTTTCCATGATTGCACCTATATCAGATGGTTTACATCTCAGGGAGGAGGAAGGGATAGAATTCAGAACTCAAAACTTAGGGGAAAAAAAGGAATGTTAAAAATTGTTTTTACATGTAATTGGGGAAAAATAAAATATTTTTAAAAATTATTTTGGGCTAATTAAAAATGAGCTCAGTGGCACAGTGGATAAAGCTTTGGCCTTGGAGTCAGGAGGACCTGAGTTCAAATCTGGCCTCAGACACTTGACACTTACTAGCTGTGTGACCCTGGGCAAGTCACTTAACCTAGATTGCCTCACCAAAAAAAAAAAAATTTTGGTATTTTTAATTTTACATGACCTATACCTCCAACTTATCCTATATGTATCTTGTTTATATATAGTTGTTGCATGTTCCTTCCTCCATTAGACTTTGGGCGCCTTGAGAGCTGGGAAGGGGTTTGGTTTTTGCCTTTCTTTGTAACCCCAGAGCTTGGTAGAGTGCCTGGAATATAGAAGACTTAAATGTTTGTAAACAACTTTTACTTCCCAATGTATGTTTCTCTTTTCCCTCCTAGAGAAATACTCCTTTATAAAAAGGATAAAAGAGAGAAAAATGACATTTCAGCAAAACTAACAAATACATTAAAAAAAACTCTGGCGTAGTAACAGCAGCAGCAGCAGCATGTATTTAGCACTTTCAAGGTTTGCAAAGAACTTTACAAATATTATTTCAATTTATCCTCATAACTACTCTGGCAGGTAGGTACTATTATTATATCCATTTTCTATATGAGGAAACTGAGGCTGAGGAAGGTTAAGTGACCTCCCTAGGGTCACACAGCTACTAAGTGAGGCTGATTTGAACTCAGATCTTCCTGACTCCAAGTCCTACACTCCATAAACACCCATTAATGCTCCACTTCTGCAGTGAATGGGAAGAGGTATCTTTTTACATCTCTTCTTCAAGGCCAAGATTGGTCACTGTAATTTCAGAAGCTTCAGTTTCAATTATTCATTATGTTGTGGTAACCATCATGTAGAAAAGGGATTATACTTGTTCCGCTTGTTCTCAGGGAGAAAAACTAGAACTGAAAAGTAGAAGTTGCAGAGACAAATTATTGTTTTTCTGGTTCTGCTTACTTTACTTTGTATAAGTTTATATAAATCTTTCCATAATTCTCTATATTTGTCATTTCTGTTGTGGTTGTTCACTTGTTTCAATGGTGTCTGACTCTTTATGACCTCATTTGGGGTTTTCTTAGCAGAAATATTGGACTGATTTGCCATTTCTGTCTCCAGCTCATTTTATAGATGAGGACACTAAGGCAAACAGAGTTAAGTGACTTGCCCAGGGTCATATAGCTAGTAAGTGTCTGAGGCCAAATTTGAACTCTAGAAGATAAGCCTTCCTGACTTCAGGCCTGATGTTCTATCTACTACAGCACTTAGCTGCTCCTTGTTTGTCACATTCATCATTTTAAAACATAGTAGCATAATATTATATTCATATTACATGTATAATATATATATATATATACATTACACATATGTCTTACATATATGTATATTATATATTTATATACATATATTATATGTGTATATTGTAAACATGTATTATACATATTACAAATTCTAATTCGTTTAGCCATTTCCTGTTTGTTCACAGTTTTTCTTTTGATGTTTTTGTTTGTTTTTGCTGCTTCAAAAAATGTGTCATTGTAACTATTTCAGTGTACACAAGGACATTCTTTTTATCATTGACCTCCTTGGTGTCAATATGCCAAAAGCAGGATTTGTTCTAAAATTGCTTTCCAAAATGGTTGGACCAATTCAAAGGTCGACATTAATGCATTAGTGTACTCATCTTTCTCAATCTAGTGGTAAATTCAAAATCTTGCCCCTCTCCACTCCAACTCCTTGTATTTATTAGTTTTATTTTACCATACCTTTTTATGAATTTTTCTTTTCTTTGTTCTCTTTATAAATTCTTTTCCAGTCTATTTTGAAAAATTATTTTCTAATTAGTTGGCTACATCATTGTTTATTCCTTCTAATCTCTCAGTGTTCAAAATGTGATTAAAGTTTCTAAAGCACTAGGTTTGAGCTCCCTCTTCTAACTTCTTCTTCTGTCTGTTACTACTTTTAAAAGTCTTTCCTTATGATCCCTTTATTCTGTCATTACTTACTGCTAGAAGTATAATCTTGTGAAACGTGCAATATTGGACAAAAACACTACTGCATGGTAGAAATTTCTACATCCCAGTTCATGCAGCCCAATCCTACCTCCTGCATTCACCATGATCAGTCTTCTTCACAAAGATTGTACCATCTCACCTCTGGGTCTATTCCATCTATGCCAGTTGCACCTCGGAGCTAACATACTCCATCTAGTAAGCCAGGATACTGTCCATAGAGAGACACGATAATCACCTGGAGAAGGGGGTCTCCCAATGCACCAATTCTCTCTACAGCAGAAGTTGTCAAACTGGATCAGTATTCATGAACTTAGGTGGGGAAAAATTATTTGTTTATTTTAGCTAACTTTTAACCAAAATTTATCATTTCCTTCTATCATGAATGCCAGCAACAAACGTTATTCTGAGAAGGGGTCCATAAATTTTGTCAGACTGCCAAAGGGGATCACAATACACACAAAAGATTAAGAACTCCAGATCTAGATTAAGCATTCATGAGTCCCCATCTCCATTATCCTTCCTGCCCCCCCCCAGTTGAGGTGAGATCCTTACTTCAAGTCTCCCAGGCTCAATCCCTTCCTTCTGCTCCCTCTGCAATTATTCTTCAGCACCAATCTTACTAAAAACCTATAGGACTCATGGTCCCGTCACCATTCATCCATAGACTTGGTAGAGGGGCAACACTCATTTCCCTCTGTGCCCTGCTTCTCCTCTCCCCATTTAAATACTCTCTAAATCTATAACTTCTTACGATGTTGTGGAGAGGATCAAGAGGTTTAGCCCATAGGGTCGTAGTTCTATTCCTTCACTTTCAGTTCACCTGTTTAAGTTCTGATTGCAACTTTATCCCCTAGAGTTTTTTTTTCTTTTAACTATCCCTCAGTTCTTTTGTTTGCTTGCTTTTAATTGCACAAATCAGCCTTTCTCACACTACAAAAAAACCTCTAAGCATGAGGTAATTGATTTAATTATTTACTCTATCCTTGAGAGCTATACTTATTTGCCTTTCTTGTATTTATCTTTGGTGGGGATGGGGGTGTTTTGATGTTGTTATTGCTTAGTCTTTTCAGTCCTGTCTAATTCTTTATTACCCCATTTGGAGTTTTCTTGGCAAAGATACTGAAATGGTTTGCCATTTCCTTCTCCTGATCATTTTACAAATAAGGAAACTGAGGCAAACAAGGTTAGGTGACTTGCCCAGATAGTAAGCGTCTGAGGCCAGATTTGAACTCACAAAGATGACTCTTCCTGACTTCAGGGCCGGCACTCTACACTGAGCCACCAAGTTGAATATTCTGCTCATCTCTTATTTGATTGTAGGAATACCTCAACTACCTCTCTTTTTTTGAAAATCTATTTTGTTTTTACTGATGATTAGGCTCAGGTTTGCAGGGTACTTCATTGTGAGTTGAAAATTGATCTCCTTTGCTTTTCAGAATATACAGTTCCCTTCCCCTCTGAATTTTCTCAGGGCTAAAGAATAATCTTGTGTTATTCAAATTTTACTTTCTTTGTAATAGTAAGTTATTCTCCAAGACACTTGCAAAATGCGTTGTTTATTAGTAAAATGGTTCAAGTTAGCCATTGCTAAATTTGAATTGGAATTTGAAGCATGTTTGTTTGCTTGCTTTCTTGTTTTGTTTTTTACTGGAAGTGGTCAGTGGATTCTCTTGACTGACAGCTAGTTATCTGTATTCAGAAGCTGTAAGTAGTTCTCTTGTAACATTTCCTGCATTACGGTATTCAGGGTTTTTGATTTGTCATATTCTTAGGGGAGATCAACTACCCTTAAGTTGTCTATGTGCATCTTATCTTTGGTGTTAGTTGTTCGGGCTTGTAGAGACTTGATTTGTTCCTTTAACATTGCTGTCTTTTGCTTTTCACGCCAGGTTTTCCACCATTTTAGTATTTTATATCTATTAACATCTTTGCTTGTTTGGGGAGATTCTCCATCATGGATTCATTTTTTTCTAATTAAAGTTTTTTTTAAATTTTCCACTGAAAGCTACACGTTCTGACCTACACCTAATTTCTCCTTTGATGTATTTCTTTTTTTTTAACTGCTCTGGAATTTCTTCCTATTTCCTGCTCTTTTGAGCGTCCACTAGAGTCTGTCTTTCATAAGGAACTGGTTCATTTTCCATTATCATGTTATATTTGCTAAAGAGCTATTCATTCTCCTTGAGGCTTTTCTACTCATCCCTCTTTCTGGTTTTAGGAGCCTCTCAGTTGATTTACCTGCATACCTGCCCACATGATCTATTGCCCCAATTCCTTCTTTGGCTCTCCTTGTTGACTTCTCATAGCTGGGTTGAATTAGCATCTTCCACTTTCTATGGGATAAGGAATAGGCAGATGTGATCTGGGGAGAGTATCTACCACCTTGATTACCTAACCTAGAGCCAGGCCCCAGTTAATAGGCAGCATGTTTTCAGCACCCCTGCCCCACCCTCATTACAGCTACATGGTAGGAGGGTAGAGTCAGTATCTACTGTCCATGGAGGGATGAAAAGAGATTGTATGTGTCAAGGAGAATAATAAATTATTCTGAAATAATTTATATAGCATTGGGGAATCCCAAAATGAGCCTCTAAACAAATCTGTGAGTTAACTTGCATTCCTGTCAGGTTCATGTGAAGACTGATGGAGCCAATGGGTGATGAGTGAGCACTTCAAGAAAAGCCCTCATCCATGGTGTTAATTAATAAGGATTTTACCTGGTCAGGTCTCTGTCTTTTTTCTCCTATGAATTTAGGAGTAATTATTCTACACCAAGCTATAATTCATTTGTTTTGGTTTTGGTTCTGTTTGGTTTTTTTTTTTGAAGTGGTTTGGAAATAGTGACTAATATGCATTTTCTTAGTCAGATGATTTAATCTCCCCCCAACTATAAGAATGGGTGTTTTTGTGATGGTGCTTTTTAGATGAATTAAAAACAAATCTGCAGGCACTTATCCATTTGGATTTAAATACAAACTCACTTGTAGATTTGTTTGCAGGTTCCCTGAGATGGGAATGTGATTTTCTTCATGTATTCATAGTATCAAGATTGTACTCTAACAAAATATATAGTGGTACAGAAGTTTTATAATTGGATTCTACCTTACTCTGATAGGTCCTGCTATTATAACATTTCTCTATTTCTTAGAAACAAGATTGATCCTAGAGCTCTTGACCTAGGCAAATAGCAAGCAGATATCTTCAGATATTCCTTTTAGCTCTCCCCCAGATAATATAAGGCAGGAAAAAAATGGAAAAAAAAATGCAGGGACAGCTTAGGTGCTAGGACATTGCCACACTCATCCATTTACATAATTTCTTTTTCAGGCAAACCATTCATTTGTCATCATGAAAACATTGCCTTAGATTCATTGTCAACATAGTTCCCCAATACTACAAAATGACATGTTTTTTTAAAGTAAGCTGCCATATTTTTTGCAGAAGCTTTCAGTCTCACTTGTAGATGCCATAAGTATGATGGTATTTGTTTAAAGTTCACAGTGACGATTTTACTTTGATAATTTGAGTTTAGCTACCTGTATAGGATTTGTGTGCTATCTTTACAATAATAAATCTTAAGATACTGTAATTCCATTTGCCAGTGATGTTTTCACAGATCAATGCCTGTAATTGACCAAACATAACCTTTCTTCCTGTACTGCAATCTCTAAAAAAAGTTACCAGGGTTATGTTCTAGATCACATTGTCTCTTTTATTGACAGAAGTTCCTACAGGAAGTGTCATATTTGAGATTGCAGTTCACACTATTATCCAAGAAATTCAGATTTGCTTTGCTTTTCAGGCATAAGAATATTTTCCTTACCTCTTTAATGTTAGTACTTTTCTTGTTTAATTTGAAGTTACTACTTGTTTGGAAGGGACTTGGGGGAAAATAAATTGTCATTGTGAACTCTGGAGTCATTTTGAGCAATGGAGCTTCTATTGACTTTCTGGAGAGCTCTTTGATGATGGAAACCATCAATTAAAATTTATTGAATGTCTGCTTGGTCCATGGTAGTAAACTAAGTGAACAGAGAAAGGAATACTAATATTAATCAATAAGGATATGTTTCCCACCCCCCAGGATACATACAAAGTTGAACAGTAATAAGAGATTTATCATTGATAACCCATAAACTATAGGAGGCAGCTAGGTGGTAGAGAGGATAGAAAGCCAGGTTTGGAGTCAGGAAGACTTATCTTCCTGAGTTCGAAGCTGGCCTCAGACACTTACTAGCTGTGTGACCCTGGGCAAATCATTTAACCCTGTTTGCCTCAGTTCCTCATCTGTAAAATGAGCTGGAGGAGGAAATAGCAAACTATTCTAATATCTTTACCAAGAAAACCCCAAATGGAGTCATGAAGAGGTGGACACGACTGAAACAAATGAACAATAACAACAATAGCATCTATAAATTACACAAGACAGTTGAAAAATAAAAGGACTTCAATATAGGGGATCCAGTATCTTCATCCATTCTAAGATAGCAGCTGCCTTTTACATATAATGCCTTACTTACATCATCTAATTTTACCCTTGCAACAGTGCCTCAAAGTAGGTTTGAGGTAGATAGGTATGTAGGTATTAAAGATGAGAAAAGTGAGTCTCTGAAAGGTTAAATGGTTTCCTTTTGTTCACAGAGGTAACGAGTGTTGGAGAGAGGCTGTGAAGATGGGGTTTTCCCAGCTTCGACAGTAATATTATTACCAGTATAATGCAAAATCTCATAATGAGGATTGCTTCAGTTATTGAATAGTACAGACTATATCATTACCATACTGGAATATTGGGATAGCCTCACCTGATTCAATAATATTTTGTATCAGACAAGAAAGCTTTTCTTGTCACCCTGAAGTGAAAGTGATCACTGTGTGCCCAAATTTTCTTGAAATACTTTGTCTGGATCTCTCCTTTGTATTTATCACATTCTATCATATGAGACTCTTACCTGTATACATGTTATCTATTCCCATTAGACTCTATGCTTATTGAGGGCAAGAACTCTGTGGCCCTTTATCTTTTTTACCCTAGTTATTATTATTGACCAATGACATCACAGATGTTGTTTTAACTTGCTTAAGAATTGGATTTAAGTGAGGCAGAGTTGCCCAAAGTTATCAGTCTCACTCTATTCCAGAGTCATCGAAGTCCAGCGGCACCACAGAAGTCAAGACAACTGGCAATGTCCCAGAATGTACTGGATGACCTTGGTGTCTTTGATGTCTGACCAAGCTCTAAGCGCTACACAGTGTCTTTAGCTGCTTTCATGGCCTTTGGAACAAATTGTTCTCATCTACCCATTCAGATGAGAGAAGACTTCACGTGCTTGGGGCAGACATCCCCCAATTCACTGATGTGTTTGAGGCCTGTCAGTTACCCTCAACCTGGTTTAGCCCATCTGCCAAGACAGTTTTACTAGGGTGTGGCCCCTGCACATGCTACAGCTTCTTGGAGTCACTCTTATTCTTACGTAGTACCTACGGTAGTGACTAACAGAGTCAGTGTCACTTAGCAAGTAGACACTGGATTGAAACTCATTTAGAAAGGAGGCTCCTGAAGAAAACAGATGGCATGCTATGTCAAAACCTAGGGTTGAGGAGCTACCTCATGACATGAACTCATGGCTTTGTCTCACTTTCAAGGAAGTGACTTGGATCAGGCATAGATGGACCGCTTATCAAATTAACAGGTGACACAAAGCTGGAAGGGATAGCTAACATGGTGAATCACAGAGTCAGAATCCAGAGAAATTCTGATAGGCTGAAATGTTGAGCCTAATAAATACTCTGCTACTATTTACTAACTGGCTAAATTTAATAAAGTAAAAATTAATAGGAGAGGATGTGAAGTCCCGAATTTGTGTTTAAAAACAAATCAACAGAAAGAACACAAGACAGAGGAGGTGAGGGAAGATGACATTTTATGTGAAAAAATATTTAAGGGTTTTAATGGTCCATAGATTTACTATTAATCAATTTAAAAATTGATTTAAATTTACTATTAGTCAATAGGGCAGCTAAGTGGTACAGTGGATAGAGCACTGGGGTTAAAATCAAAAACACTCATCTTCCTGAGTTCAAATCCTACCTCAGACTTACTAGCTGTGTGACCCTGGGCAAGTCACTTAACCCTGTTTGCCTCAATTTCCTCATCTGTAAAATGAGCTAGAGAAGGAAATGGCAAAGCACTCTGCTCTCTTTGCCAAGAAAACTCCAAATGGAGTCACAATGTGTTAAACATGACTGAAATGACTGAACAACAACAAAAGTAATTTGTATGTTTATATATGTGTACACATATGTGTATATATGTTTGTGTGTGTGTATTTGGGGGAAGGCCCTAGCGGTTTGGAGAAACAGGAAAGGCTTCATGTAGGAAGTGGAAATTGAGCTGAGCTTTGAAGAATGGGAGGAACTAAAATGGGCAAAGATGGGAGGAAAATGCATTCCAGGAATGGGGGACGACCACGACCTGTGTTCAGACTCTCAGTCAAAAGAACAGAAAGGGGCCACTAGGTGGCGCAATGGATAGAGCACTAGCCCTGGAGTCAGGAGAACCTGAGTTCAAATCCAGCCTCAGACACATAACACTCACTAGTTGTGTGACTCTAGGCAAGTCACTTAACCCCAAGTGCCTCACACACACAAAAAAATAAATAAACAAAAAAACAAACAAATAAGTAAATAAATAAATAAATAAAAGAATAAAAGAATAGAGAAAAGAGAGAATAGCAGAAACACCAGTTTGGCTCGACCATAGAGTGAGGGAAAGGAAGTAATTAACGAATCATAATTCTAGAAAACTTGGTAGAAGCCATGTTGTAAGGGTATTAAATGTCACAAATGAGTTTTTTATATGATCCTCAAGGCCATATGGAGTTACTAAAGTTTTTTGAGTAGATGAATGACATAGTCAGACCTGTGCTTTAGGAAAATCATTCTGGCAACTGTGTGGAGGATGAATTGGAGAGGAGAAAGACTTGAGGCAGAGGAGCTATTATGATGGTTTAGGTGATAGGAGACGAGGGCCTAGAAGAGGATGGTAGCTTTGTGAGTAGAGGTAAGGGACTGCAAACAAGGGATGTTGTGGAGATAGAATCAGCTAGGTTAGGTACCTGACTGGCTATGTGGGGTGAGGGGGAATACCGTGCTCAGGACTGGGCGACTGGCTGTGACCTTGACAGACATAGGAAAACGTGGAAAAGAGATGAATTGGGAAACAAGTTCAATTTTGCCATATTGAGATTGAGATGCCTAAGAGACATCCAGTTCAAAATATCCTCTAGGCAGTTGGGAAGATGGAACTGGAACTCAGAAGAAAGGCTAGGTATAGATGTACAGATATGGAATTATCAGTCTAAGGTTGATACTTGGACTTATGGAAATTGAGAAGGTTACAAAGAGAGAGATAATGCAGAGAGAAGGGGGACGGGCACAGGTTTTGGTGTATGCCCATAGTTAGGGGACCACATAAGAATAATGAACCAGCAGGAGAGCCTGAGAAAACAAGTCGGACAGGTAAAAGGAGAACCAAGAAAGGGAAGTGTCGTGAAAACTTGAAAGAAGAAAGAGTGGCCAGGAGGAGAGGAGTGGTCACGTATCCAGTGCTACAGAGAGGTCAAGAAAGTTGAGCATTGAGAAAATGCTCTTAAAGGATGATTGGCCGTTTTGGAGAGGGCAATTTCAGTTGAATGTTGAGATTATAAACCAAACTGGAAGCCCAAAATTGCACCAGAATTTTGACTACATTAAGTACTTCTTAGTGTTCACAATGAAGCAGGTGAAATTTTTATACCACCCTGCCCAGGTCAGACCACATCTGAAAACTTAATTCAGTTTGGGGTACCAGCACCACATTTTTAGAAGGACATAGATACCTTGGAGTACCCTCCAGAAGAAAATGAACAGGATGAAGGGACTAGAGATATTTTCTATTAGGGGTGTGTGTGTGTGTGTGTGTGTGTGTGTGTGTGTGTGTGTGTGTGTGTGGTGTGTATTTAGGTGAAGGCCCTAGTATCTTGGAGAAACAGGAAAGCCCCCAGGTAGGAGATGGTAATGGTTTTGAGTCATTTAAGCTACAGAAGAGATGGGGGGTCCAGGGGCAGTGGGAAGAGAGAGGAGAGAAGAGAAGAGAAGACAGGCTGCCTTTAAGTATTTAAGGACTGTTATGTAAAATAATTAAATTTGTTTTGCTTTAGTCTCAAATTATGGAACTGGAAACAATGGAAGGGAGTAATAGTTAAATTTTTGCTCATTGTAAGAAAGTGCTCCTGAACATTTGGGCCTTTCTCAAAGTTAAATGAGCTGTCTCAGGAGGCAATTGACTGCCTCTCTAAGGAGGTCTTCAAATGAAGGCTAGACAACCTTTGTCAGTAACACTGTACAGGGGACCCTCATTCAGTGATGTTATGATTCTCTGAATTAGAGTTCTCCTCAAAAGGAATGGAATGCCTTGCCTTGCAAGTTCCTAATCATGGGAGCTATTGAAGCAGACACTAGATGAATTGTCTAGGGACTATTAGACAAGATGCATCAGAGTTGTTATAAATGGCCTTTAAAGCTGAGATCCAATAGTGATATTCTGTGAGGCTATGATGGTAGAAACAATGGAATAGATACTACCAAAAAAAAAAGTTCTCACCTATATTTTTGTTTGACTAAAAGCATTTTCTTTAAGGACTCAGCGTCCTTATGATGACTTTAAAATTAGACTCCCCTTTCATTTTCCAGTGCATTAGGGAACCATGGAGTAATTATAGATTTTTATTTTTTTCTGAATGCATCAGAATTGCATTGAAAGATTTTTATGCTCACACTGAAACCTCTACTTTTCCTTTTCTCAAATAATAATAAAATACTAAAGTATGATTCTGCTAGCTACAGACATTAGCTTAGAAATTATCTTCTAAGATGTACTTGAAACAAAATTCATAATACTGCTATTATTAACATTTAAAGGATCCCTGGATTTGGATCACCTCAACCCAATCCAAGAGTTCTGCCACTGACTAAGAGCAAATTTTTATGCAGACACCAACATTTTATTCACTTCTATCCTTCCCTAGCACCTACCCACCCAGCCACCCACCCAACCACCCACTATGTTACTGAATTTGATATTATCTATTCTCCCACATGTGATCTGCTCTATGCTTTACTGAACACTTCACACAGTACTGACATGAGCATGCTAAAACTGAAATGAGCCACTGGCTTCCAATTATCTTGGAAAAGATTTAAGTATGAGGGTAAAACTCTTTTAGAAAAAGTATAATAGGAGAAGTGGAAAGAACCACAGTTTAATGTCATATAGGTATAGTGTCACAGAGAAAACATTTCTACACTCACCCATACACTCTTCACAAAGGCATCTATCACACAATCTTGGGCAAGAAATACAATAGTTCCTATTAATTTCTTTCACTGGTATAACCCAACATAACTAATATTTTAGTAGGGAGTCATATCGATCTACAGACACTATATTCATTATTATCTACCTAATGAGAGCAAACTAGAAGTGTAGTATCAAGCTAGGTGTTAGGGGTGCTAATTATAAGTTACTGATAAAATACAAGCTTTTTCAAGGTAAGAACTGTTTAATTTTTATGTTGTATCTCCAGTGCCTAGCAGAGTGCCTGGCACCAAGCAGGTGATTAGTAAATGGTTTTGACTGATTGATTCCCCTGGAGAAGAGACAGGGCATACAAACAAAAATATTAATAATAATTTAAGATAACACAAAATGATAAGTGACCATTTCAGAACTTGAGAGCCATAGAGAGGGGAGTGGTCATCAGAAGTCAGAGAGGCTGCGTAAAGTTTCAAAAAAAAAGATGGCACTTTAGCTAGACCTTGGAGAATATGATTTAGCAAGGATGGGGAATTTTTCAGATTGGGTGAAAGGAATAAACGAAGGTACAAAGGAAGAAATTCACATGGTATGTTTTATGAGTAATGAGCAAGGCAATTTGTTTGGAGCCAAAGATGATTGTAGGATAGTAGTGGGGGAGAAAATTGGGTAAATAGTAGAGGCTAAATAAAGGAGTGATATTGAATGCTATCCAGACTAAACTAGTCCCCAGTGCAACAGGGAAATTCTTTTATTTTTCCCTGGTTGAATTTTCTATATCAGTCCCCCAAGAAATTATTTCAACCTTCCCTTCTCTCCTCAAGTCTCTCACACCCTTGACTCCTACTTTAGAAGTCATTCACTATGAACTCTCTCTCCTCTCTCTCTCTCTCTCTCTCTCTCTCTCTCTCTCTCTCTCTCTCTCTCTCTCCTCTCTCCCTCTCTCTCCCTCCCTCCCTCCTCCTCTCTCTCTCCCTTTATGTCTGTTTTCTTTATCTCAAAACCCCTAGACATCATCCTCAACTCTCTTATCCTTTCCTTCTGTCTTCAATCATAAGGTGACCCTTCTTCTTTCCAAGGCCAACCCCTTTCAATAATTGCCTCTCTAATCTTTAATCTCTTTTTATCTACTGGTTGCTTAGCTACATCTGTGCCATCCTTCAAAAACAAACAATTTCACTTGACCTTATCATTCCCTCAAGCTATTGTCCAATATCTTTCCTCTTTCTCAGCCAGATTCTAAGTAAAAGATGTTTACATTCATTGCCTTGATTTCCTCTCTTTTTACTAACATCTCAGTTCTTTATAAGCTGACTTTTAACCTCACTACTCAACTGAAACTTCTCTCTTCCAAGTTACCAGCGTTCTAGTTACCAAATCAGATAGTCTTTATTCAGTCCTTATCTTGACTTCTCTACTGCATTTGACACAATTGAACACTCTCTCCTTTTATATACTCTCTCCTCCCCAGGTTTTCTTGATACTACTCTCTCCTGATTCTCTTTCTACATTTCTGACTACTCCATCTGTCTCTTTTGATGGGTCATCATCTATATCATGCCCCCTAAACATGGATGTTCCTGAAGACTCCTTCTCCACCCTCTTCTCTCTCTGAACTCTTTCTATTAATGATCTTATCAGCATCCATGGGTTTAATTATCATCTCAATGCAGGTGATTCACAGATTTAAATATAAAACCCCAGTCTTCCCCTGCACCAAGCTTCAGTACCCCATCTCTGAATGTCTACTAGACATTTCAAACTGGATATCATAGAGATATCTCAAACTCAATATGTCTAAATCAGAACTCATTATCTTTCCCCCTGAACCCACCTTCTCCAAACTTCCCTATTTGTGTGAAAGGTAGCACAGTTCTTTAAATTTCCCAAGTTTGTAGACTTTATGTTATCCCTAACTCCTCATTCTCTCTTATGCAATATAGCCAATTGGTTTTCCAAATCTTGTCTTTTTAACCTCCACATTTTTGTCTCCTCTTGTGTCCATCTCTTGCTCTCTCCTAACATAGACACCATCTTAGTTCAGGCCCTTATTACCTCTTGCCTCTACTATTACAATGGCCCCTTAATTAGTTCCCATTCTCAAGTCTGTTTCTATCCCAAGCCATCCTCCATGTATCTGCCAAAATGATCTCACCATGCTGCTCCCTTACTCAATGAAATACTATAGTTCCCTATTATCTCTAGGATAAAATGTAATCTGTGTTTGGTTTTTAACTCTTCATGACATGGACTCATCCTATCTTTTCAGACTCACTACATGCTACTCCCATTCCCACACTCTAAATTTCAGACAAATTGGCCCTCTCTGTCTCTCACACATGGCATCCCCATCTCCCACTTCTATAATTTTGCATTGGCCCTCCCCCATGCCTTGAAGGAACATTCCCTCTCTACTTTCCCACAATAAAATCCCTCTCTTCCTTTAAGAAATAGTTCAAGCACTACTATACCGAGCCTTTCCTGATCCACTCAATTATTTGTACCTTCCTTCCTAAAGTACCTAATATTTAACTACTTCTCATTAATTTTGTATTTCTTTCTTGACTCACTGGTAAATTGGATTTAAGTGAAGTGGAGTTGCAGGAAGTTATCAGCCTCACTCTCTCTTCCAGAGTCATCAAAGTCCAGTGGCAAGACAAAAGTCAAGATGACTGGCGATGGCCTAAAATACAGTGGGTGCTCTTGGAATCTTCGATGTCTGACCAAGCTCAACGTGCTCCATAGTGCCTGCTTCAGCCACCTTCATGGCCTCTGGAACAAACTGTTCATATCTGCCTGTTTCTCCAGGGAATATGCTTGGGATAGACACCTTCCCTAATCTGCTGACAGGGTTGAGGTCCATTGATTACCCTCAACCTGATTTAACCCATCTGCCACGATGGTGAGAGTTGCTTGGCAGGTGGACACCAAAGGTTGATAAGCAGCCCAAAAAAGGGCTTGGCAGCCCTCACACCAAAGGTACTAATCCTCCCTGAGCACCCCATACACCACGTATCTTCCCAGTAGAATATAAGCTCCTAGTGAGAGGTTTTTTTGTTTTCAATATTTGTATCTCCAACAAACAGCACAGTGGCTGTACATAGCAGGCATTCAATAAATGCTTATTGATTGATTGATTGATTGATTGATTGATTGATTAAATTTCCATCTAAGTAGTTTAAACCTTTTCCTATTGATCATGAGGAGCCCTGGAGGCTTCTGAGATCTTTCAAATGCTACTATATAAGATGATAAATATAGAAGAAGTATACAATATGTATTAGAACAGGGTGAAAACAAGATCATTAAGATATTACAACAATAGTTCAGATGTGAGGGGGAGAAAGGCTTAAAGTGGTAGAAATAGAAATAGAAGGAAGAGAGAGAGACAAGAATATCTCAAATGAAAAGGATGAAAATGCCAAGTCTAACCAATATGAAAACACCAGGTTGAAAATGAAAATTCAATCATTTTACTTACAGATGCTAAACAATTTCTTTGAAAGAGTTTTTACTAGATAGACTAAGTTTTTGACCAGTGGTCCAGTTGTTTTCACATTAAGGTACTGGCAACCACAAAATCATTAAACTGTGCTCTGTGGGGCTTATAAAAAAAAAAAACCTTTGACTATTTTTTTTAAAATTGCAACTCATATTTTTTAAATGAAAATTACTAGAAGGTACGAACTGTATCACAGTGTTCATGCCTGTCAAACAGAAACATTTGTCACTGGCACTTGCATTTTAGAGAGACCTTTGCATGCAGGCCTGCATGTCAAAGCTAAGACAATTTTGGCATAAAAAAATTTTTTTTAAATGTCTAACATATCTTGAATGTCTTTCCAGGGAAAATATTTCCAAAATATACTTTCCAAATGAGTCACATTTTTGTCTTATTAAAAATCCACAAGATTGAGTAGAAATGGTACTTTTGGGGTACAATTCTAGAATGAATTCTGGAAATGAGGCATGATACCAAGGATAAATTCTTAGATAATCCCCAAACTTCAAGTTAGTGCTTGCTTTTTACTTTATCTTCTTTCAAATCACTTTCTCAACTTCTAATATTAGCTGATATACTTCATCTCTTTTTTCTACACTTAGTGATTAGTGTTATATCCAAAGTGTTTCTTCACTATTCTTGGTAATTTATGAGTAAAAGCTTGATGTGGTGTCTAAAAGATTAGAGTGAGGCAAGAGTATAGGGCTATATGCATAAAAATACATTTAGTAATAAAAATAATTAACTTTGAATAGAAGTTTTAACTTGTCAAGGCATTTTTCCTACCTTGAATCTTATTCTGGTCCTTATAACATGGATGACTGACTTTTTTGCCCACTGTACAAAACCTTCCTCAGAACAATCTGTACATGTATCAAGTACATCCTTACTTAAAAGAGGTATGAGAAGGGAAGAGGCAGGCTTTAGTAAATGATATTCTATCATACAGCACATCTTTATAGTCACATAATTGGCTGAAATGTATAATCCTATAGTCTGCTATAGTTATGGTCTCTATTTATTTATCAAAAACTGTTTGACTTGGTACAGTAAAATGCCCTCTTAAAGACTCTTACCAAGAAGGTGTGTTCCATGCTTATATTAAAATCATATGAGATTCTTGAAAGATGCAATGACAGCAGTGATTTTGTTTCACTATCCTTCAATTACACAAGGCATAAAATTGGAAAATCATAAATACATACACCCACACATGGTAAATATTTCAAACACAATTCAACCTTGTAAATTCTAGGACCAGATGGTTGTTCATCTATAATACTTACATGAGATATTTACACACATATGTACACATATCCACATACACAGTTTCCTCATATACAAAAAAGAGGATAATAGCACCTATCTCAGAAGATTGTTGTGAGGATAAAATGAGATAATATTTGCAAAGTCCTTTGTAAACAGTAATGTTCTATATAAATACTATTATTATTATTTCAATGATCTCAAGCCAAACAAAAGTCCATCTCTTTAATATCAATGTCCTTCCAGTGATGCTATATGAATGTGAATCATGGAATACCACATTCTCAGAAGAATCAAGACTGTAGATAAAGATGGGGGGGTTGCCAATCATGATGCACAAGGATAGATATAGTAGACATTCTCCTAGACAGATGTGATTCAAAGAAGTGGGTAATTCCCATAGTGAGATGAAAGACAGTAGATAGATAGACCCAGTACTACACTGGTGCTTTTCACTTATCAAAAGGGCAAGAAAAGGGTACCAAGTATGTTGTAAGTCTTTTTACAGTAGACTTACAAGAAGACATTGATGGAAATCACACAAGAGAGGAAGAGTTATACTCTGCACTGATGAAGGGAGTGATCACCCCAGTGAGATCACAGAACCATCTATATATCTAAGTAGCAACCTTTTGAAACTGACAGGATAGGTATTACTAACCTGATTTTCCAAATTAGAAAAGTGAGTCTCAGAGAAATTAATATTTAATGTAGTAGATTAAAATGGAGAGGAATTCTATGAAGACCTTGATATTAAATCTATATATTGAAATTATCAATATATATATCCATAGAAATATAATATAAAATAACATAATTATTGATACTGTGTCAATGAATCTGCAAATTGAAATTTGATCTACATATACCTTGATAAAGGGCAGTTGGGTGGCGTAGTGGATACAGCACTGGGCCTGGAGTCAGGAAGACTCTTCTTCCTGAGTTGAAATCTGTCCTCAGATACTTACTAGCTGTGTGATCCTGGGCAAGTCACTTAACCCTGTTTGCCTCAGTTTCTTCATCTAGAAAATGAGCTGGAGAAGGAAATGGCAGACCACTCTGGCATCTTTACCAAGAAAATACCAGATGAGGTCATGAAGAGTTGGACACAACTGAAAAACAACTGAACAACAATACCTTGATAAATAGTGACTAAAGTGCAAAGATGGGCATAGGTAAAGATGGTAAAAATATGTTCGAAAATAAGGCTCAGGAGTATAGAATGAAGACTACACAGAAGAAAAGAGCACTACCACAAGAAAAGAACTAGGATGTGCTATGTTTGGCAAGAAACAGAGAACCACAAGAAAACATGAAACTGAATACATTTTAGCAGGCAGAAAATGACTCATTACTAAAATGGGAATCATTCCTGAATCAGCTGTCTCTATACTGTCAGAGCACTGATTTATTAGCACAAAATAAAAATTAACATAAACCTAAAAGAATAAAAATGAGGGAAAAAATGGCATGAAATTAAAACTATTCCAATCTGATCTATTTAAATAAATTTATTGATGCCAAAAAATAGGAAACTGCTGGAGGAAAAGACATTAATATTATCAAAATTTCATATAGAAATGTGAGCTGATGTAAATCTATTACCATGATAAGAAGACCAAAAGAGCCTAAAACGTCTGAGTCAGCAAGCACTTCACTTCTTTGCCAAAGAGAAAGATATTGCAGCCAAAGGCAGCATCAGTTTAGAACACAAACTCCTTCTGTAAGATCTTGCAGAGTGTGATGGAGAGGCAAAAGAGGGTTTGAATAAGCTGCAACACAATGCATACAAAAACTTATAAAGGATGAGCAGAATTAAGGACTAGATACGTATAGATAGAGAACAAGACATAATGATAGATAAGGAGTTGACTATGGCCAGGAGAATAGCAGCTGCATTTCAGTCAGTCAACAAGCATTAATTAAGCTGTTACTATGGGCTAGTCAAGGCAATTAGATGGCTCAGTGGATAGGGCATTGAGCCTGGAGTCAGGAAGACCTGAGTTCGAATTTGGCCTCAGATGCTTACTATCTGTGTGACCCTGAGCAAGTCATTTAACAACCATTCGCCTTAATCCACTAGAGAAGAAACTGGCAAACCACTCCAGTATCTTTGCCAAGAAAATCCCGTAAACAGTAATGGTCCATGGGGTAATGAAGAGTCTAGCACAACTGAACAATAATGGGCTAGGCATTGTGTTAAATGTTCCAGATACAAAGGCAAAAATATTTTCTGATCTCAAGGAGCTCACATTCTAATGGGGGAGGCAAAATGAAAATACCTATGTGCCTCCAAGACACAAAGACAGTGTAAATGGAAGGTTATCCCAGAGAAAAGGCACTGGGTGGGGGTACAGAGACTGGCTGGGAAAGGCTTCTTGCAGAAGGTGGGATTTAAGTTTAGTCTTAAAGGAAGCCAAGGAAACCAGCAACCATATGTGAGGAAGGTGAGCATTTCAGGGATGAGAGACAGCCAGTGACAATATAGAGTCAGAAGATGCTGTGCTGTGTGTGGCAGCATAGCAAGAAGGTCAGTTAGCTGGAGTGAATATATGTGGATATGAATGTATATGGATGGAAATAAAGTATTTGAAAGGTTCAGGTTGTGAAGGACTTTCAATGGCAGTTGTAGGATTTTATATTGGATCCTGGAAGTAATAGTGGAGTTTATTCAGTAGAAGGCTGGGGGAGGTGGAAATGGAAGGAGAGCAGGTAACTTGATCAAACCTACCTACATTTTAAGATCACTTTGGCAGCTACGTGGAGAATGAACTGGAATGAGGAGTGACTTGAGGTATGGAGACCAACCAGAAGGCTCTTGCAATAATCTGAAATGACTATTTCCATTAATATTTCTTAGAACAGAGCCCATAAAACCACAATAACAAAACATAAACACACACACACACACACCCTCTAAAAGCTAAAAGGGATGCCAGAAATTACCTCTTTGAGTAGTTATTATTTTTATCTATTTCTTTTAAATTTTTTAAGGTGTATTTATTTTTACAAACATTTATTATTTCTTCTTCCCACCCACACTCAAACTGAACAATAATAATAATAAATAAAACCCTTCATAATACATAGTCCAGGGGCAGCTAGGTGGCGCAGTAGATAGAGCATCGGCCCTGGATTCAGGAGGACCTGAGTTCAAATCCAGCCTCAGACACATAACACTTACTAGCTGTGTGACCCTGGGTAAGTCATTTAACCCCATTGCCTAAAACAACAAAAACAAAAACTAAAAACATAATACATAGTCCAGCAAAATAAATTCCCATATCGGCCATGTCCAAAAATTTATGTCTCATCTCTCACCTCTCTAGAAGAAGATGAACAGTGCGTTTCATCCTCTAGACTGGAGGGTTATTATTGCATTGATCATACTGCTAAAGCCTTTTAAAGTTCTTTTTTCTCTATAATATTGTCATTATATAAATTGTTCTAGTTCTGCTCACTTCATTGCATCAGTCCATAGGGGTCTTCCCAGTTTCCTTTGCAACTGTCCATGATATCATTTCTAATAGGACAATAATATACCATTACATTCTTATATGATAATTTATTTAGTCATTCCCCACCCGGTTACCCTCATAGTTTCCAGTTTGGAACTACTATGCAAAGGGCTGCTATAAACATTTTTGCACATATGAGTCCTTTTGCTAGTTCTTTGTTCTCTTTGGGTTATAGGCCCAGTAGCAGTATAGTTGAGTAAAGTATATACACAATTTAATAACTTGGAGCATTGCTCCTTTATTATTTTATTTTTACATTAACAACTTTTTCTTGTTACCACCAACCTCTGTCCCATTGGAAACAACAAAAATAACAAAAAAAAATCCCCAAGTAATTAATATGTATA
Source organism: Phascolarctos cinereus (assembly GCF_003287225.1). Classification (NCBI taxonomy): domain Eukaryota; kingdom Metazoa; phylum Chordata; class Mammalia; order Diprotodontia; family Phascolarctidae; genus Phascolarctos; species Phascolarctos cinereus. The sequence goes on along the minus strand of NW_027555847.1, from coordinate 488,505,704 downwards.
ATCAAATTAAATTAATTCATGGCATTAGCCATGTACAAAAAACTGTCTATATCTCAATTTGCAGCCTAAGTTCACTACCTCTCTGTCAGGAGGCAAGTAGCATGCCTCATCAAGGGTCCCCTGGAATTGGCATTGGTCATCTCTTTGATTAGAATTCTTAAACTTTCAGAGTTATTTGTTTTTGCAATGTTGTTATGGTATAAATTATTTTCCCAGTCCTGCTCACTTCACTTTACACTTCCTAGCTTTCTCTGAAACTGTCCCAATTGTCATTTCTCATAGACTACTAGTATTCTATTACAATCACATAACATTTTGTTCAACCATTCTTCAATTGATGGATGCCCCCTTATTTTCCAATTCTTTGCCACCTAGATCTAGTAATGATACTGTTTGATCAAAAAGTATTATGAGTTCAGTAACTTTGGAGATACAGCTTCAAACTGCTTTCCAGAATACCTAGGTCAATTTATTACCTAACCAACAATGTATTAATATGCCTGTTTTCCAACAGGCTCTTCAACATTTGTCATTTTTCTCTTTTATCATCTTTTCCAATCTAATGGATATGAGGTAAAACCTCCTTGTTCAGTCACTTCAGTTGCGTCCAACTCTTTGTGACTCCATTTGGGGTTTTCTTGGCAAAGATACTGTAGCGGTTTGCCATTTCCTTCTCTAGGTCATTTTACAGGTGAAGAACTGAGACAAACAGATTAAGTGACTTGTCCAGGGTCACATAGTATCTGAAGCTGTATTTGAACTCAAGTCTAGGAAGACACCTGGCCCAGGTCTCTACCCACTATGCCACCAAGCTGTCCATAGAGTCTCAGAGTTGCTTTAATTTGCATTTATCTGATTATTAGGAATTTGTAGCATTTTTTTCCATATGGGTGTTAATAGTTTGTATTTCTTCCTTTGAAAATTGGCTACTGATATCCTTAGATTATTTATCAATTGGGGAACGTCTCTTGTTCTAATTAGTTACTTTTATATATCTTGGATATGAGACATTTATCAGCATAACTTAATGCAATGATTTTTCCAGTTTCCTGCTTCATTTCTAATCTTAACTGTATTACATTTCTTTCTGCAAATACTTTTGAGAAACTTTAATTTTAGAGAATAAAAACCCTCTATGTTCTCTTTTGTATTTCTCCTTTATTGCATATTCAGTCATGAACTCTTCCCCTATTATAGACCTAAAAGGTTATTTCCTCCTGTTCCATTCATTTCTTCATGACATTCTTCTTTACTTCTAAGTCATCTAGCCATTTGGAGTTTATCAAGGTATATAGGGTGAGATATACCTAAGTTCTTCCAAATTGCTTTCCATTTTTCTCAGTAGTTTTTGTGTGAGTCCTTACTTCCAATAAATGGGATCTGTGAACTTATCAAACACTATGCTATTATGTTTATTTCCTTCTATAAACTATGCACTTACTCTCTCTCATTTATTAATCTCTATTTTTTAACCAGTACCAACTCATTTTAATGACTGCTGCTTTGTAGTATAGTTTGAGATCTGGTACTGATTTTCTTTCTTTCCCATTTTGTTTCATTATTACCTTTGGATTCTTGAACTTGTATTCCTCCATATGAATGTCATTATTACTTTTCTAATTCTTTAAAATAGCATTTTGATAGTTTGATTACTATGGCACTGAATAGGTAAATTAGTTTGCATAATGATTATCATTTTATCATAGTACCTTGATCTATTAGCAATCAATATTTCTCTATTTACTTTTATATTTCTAAAAATATTTTTTATTTTAACTTTGAATTTATATAGTATCTAGGTATATTGGTAGGTATATGCAAAAGTATTTTTTTCTTTCTATAATTATTTTAAATAAAATTTCTCTGTCCTTACTTCCTGGATTTTATTGGTAATATGTAGGAATTCCAATTACGTATATAGATTTAGTTTATATCTTGCAACTTAGTTGATTACTTGTTCTTATTTATTGGTTGACTCCTTAAGGTTTTCTAAGTAAATCATATCATCTGTAAAAAGTGATAATTTCATTATGTCTTTGCCTATGCTTATTTTTTTTTCAGCCAAAGACAAGATTTATTAGAACATCCATCATATCTGGCAGATTCTTAAGGAATCTAAACATTTGTGAGCTATTGGCTAGGTTCTTAAGGAGTCTGAGCACCTTAATGGAGACAAGATGTATCTTATACACAGAAAGACCGTGGGAGGGATCTAGGAGTAGTTTGGGATGACTGGAGGAGGGGCCTAAGGAGGATCTGGAAGGAAAAGGCCAGTAAGCTGGGGAAAACAGAATGCCAGGGCCCTGGACCACATGGCCAAGGGAGAATGGAATCTAGATAGGATTAAAGGTGGGAAGTGGCCAGGGGCAATTGGGATATAAAGGAACAGAACTGGGAGACTGGGTGTAGCCACAATGAAAGGCCAGTTGATAGGATTATAGCCTCAAGGGAATGTCAGAGACCTCTTTGATCAAGTGGGAGAATTCAAGGAGAGTCCCTTAGACAAATGGAACCCAGTTCTTTTGGGGTAAGGGGCAAAGGTCTCGGCTTCTGAAATTGCTTCCTGCTGGCAAGGGGTGTAGAGCTGTCCCTGCCTCTCTGGGTCCTGTTCAAGGAGTCAGACTTCAGGTCCAATGGGATAGAAAACCTTGGACTCAGTTGGAGGTTGGTAGCCTGAGCAATCATCTGGAAGTTGATGGCTAGGACTCTGAAGGAGACAAAGCTCCCAGTCTTGGCTGGAGAAGAGTTTGGGATTAGGCAGTTCTTCTCAGTTAGCAGGGAACCATATGATGAGGTCTAAAAGTTTAGGGAGCTGGGACCCCAAAATCATGACGTGTGGGTCCTGCCCAAATGAACTCGACTCAAGCCTCCTTTCAGCCAGAGACAAGGTTTATTAAAGATCCATCATAATGGGCAGAATCTTAAAGAATCTGAACATTTGTGAGCTATTGGCTAGGTTCTTAAGGAATCTGAGCTGCCTATGGTTATGTCTTCAATTTTCTTTCTTGTCTTAATGTGATAGCTAGAATTTCAAGCACCATGTTAAACAGTAATATTAAAGGCATCCCTGCTATTCCCTCATATTATTAGAAAAACCTCTGTACTTTCTAGTGTTTTTAACAGAAATGGTTATTCAATTTTTTGAAAGGTATTTTCAACATCTATAGATAATATCATGTGATTTTTACTATATATAATGTATATACATATACATATATATATTAAAATGATGTAATATATTTATAATCTTCCTTATGTTAAACCAACCCTGCAGTTTGGTACAAATCCAACCTAGTTTTGGTACATAATCTTTTTATTATGTGTCTTTAGCCTATTTGCAAATATTTTATTTTAATTTTTAAAATCACTGTTCATTGGGGATATTGGTCCATATTTTATTTCTCTGCTTTGTATTTCCCTGGTTTGTCTCACAGAAACCACTTAGATGTGAGCCTCTTGTCCTAATAATGCAAACAGTTTGAGTACATTGGAATTAATTGTTCTTGGAACATCTAATAAAATTAACTTGAAAATACGTCTCATTCTGGAATTCCCTACCCACAATGGTCCATTTATGGCTTGTGTGGGACATCGACCCTAACCCAAATTAAACTCAGAGACTTCTCAAGGTGGAAAGCAAAGGTTACCTTTATTACAATCTGGAGAGATGGCTGTCTGCTCCTTTGATACACATGGAGAAAGGGAGAGACCGAGTAACAGGGGCCACCTTATAAAAGCAAATCTCCGCCCACCATGCAAATAAGCCTCCACTTACCACTATCCCTTAACCCCTTAACTGGGGGTGGGCTTACATTCTAAACTCAAAAATTTCTTCCTATCCTCTTAACTGGGAGGTGAGGCTTACATTCCAGGCAAGAAATTCAAAGACAAGGAAAGGGGCCGGAAGCCAAGGGTAAACGGCTCAGGTTGGGGGTGGGGCAGGGCTTATTCTTTCTGTTAAGTGCTTAAAAACAGGGTCTGAGTGGGGGAGGATTTTGAAAGTAATAATCAAGAATTATTTGACGCTTTGAGGAGCCTTTACTTCTGAGAGTTCATTTCTCACACTACCTTCTGAACTCATTACCTTAATTACACTGAGAAGTCTTCACTGGGACATCCCATTCAGGCTCATTGAATTTATTTTTCTCATGTTGGATTATTTAATGTATACTTCTTCTTTTGTTAATCTAGATATTTTATGTTTTTGTAAGCATTAATCCATTTCCTCTAAATCATTGGCTCTGTTAGCATATAATTGGGCAAAAAAGTTCTAATAATTCCTTTTATTGGTTTTTCAGCTTTTCAAAGTCTCTTTTTTCATTTTTTATGCACAATTTGGTTTACCTCTCTCTTTAAAAAAATAGATTACTGTCTATTTAAAATTTTTAAATACATCTAGTTTCATTTACCAATTCAGTGATTTTTTTTTGCTTTTAGTTTTATTAATCTTATGTTTAATTTCAGAAATTCTATATTGTTGTCCAGTTGACTATTTTTGATTTGTTCTTTTTTTTAGTTGCACACAAAATTTATTGAGTTATTCTTTCTTTTGTTGATGAAAGTATTTAGAAATATAAATATCCCACCACAAGCAATTTAAGCTGCATCCTACAAGTTTTGATGTCATTTTCTTGGATGAATCTGCTTTTTTAAAATAATTTGATCTTTGACTCACTAGTCCTTTAGAATGTTATTTAGTCTCCAATTGCTTTTAAATTATTTCTTCAAGAGTCTTTTATTGACTATAATATTTAATGCATAGTGATCAGAAGATGATGTCTTTGGCATTTCTGCTTTTCTAAAGTATTAGTGAGGTCTTTTCCACAATACATAATCAGTTTTTGTAAAGGTTTTACATGAATAAGCTGAGAATTATATAAATTCTTCTCTAGTTCTATTTCCAGAGATCTATCATCTCTAATTTTTCTAAAGTTCTATTTGGGTCTTGTTTGTTTTTTGGTTAGGTTTGTCTAAGGATAGAAAGAGTCCATTAACTTTTCCCTCTATTAGTTTTACTATTTCTCCAATATTCTCCAAATTCTCCAACCCAAATTTCTCCAATTTTACTAACTTTTCCTCTAAGTATTTATATGCTAAAGTAATACACACACACACACACACACACACACATACAGAGAGACAGAGAGAGACAGAGAGGCAGAGAGAGAGGTGGCACAATGGATAGAGTAGGCCTGGAGTCAGGAAGACTCATCTTCCTGAGTTCAAATGGGCCTCAGACACTAGCTAAGTGACCCTGGGCAAGTCATTTAACCCTATTTACCTCAGTTTCCTCATCTGTAAAATGATCTGGAGAAGGAAATGTCAAAGTACTCTGGTATCTTTGTCAAGAAAACCCCAAATGGGATCATGAAGAGTCAGACACGACTGAAAAACAACTAAACAGAAACTATATGTACACACACAGACACACACACATACACACACACATTACCCATGGTACCTTTAAACATAATGTAATTTTCCTTTCTTTTTATCATGCGTATTTGCTACAAACTTATCTACTATCATGCTACCCCTGTTTTGTTTTCTTTTGTTTTGTTTAGTTCAACTGAAATATAATAGATTTTACTCAAGTACCTCATTTTAATTCTATATGAATCTTTGTGTTTCAAATATACTTACTGTAAATAAAATATTGTTGGATTCAGTTTTCTAATTTATTCTTCTATCATCTTCTAATCTATGGGTAAGTTCATCCCACTAACATTCAGGGTCATAATTGTTAAATGTATATTTCCCTCTAGCCTCTCCTTTTGTACTTTTTTCCTTTCTTGACTCTCATCCCAGCTCTTTACAAATAAGAAGAAAGTGGTAAAAGAGACAGTTTTCCTGACATATAAGTATAACAAATAAGTATAACAACTTATTTTCTCTCTGTTTCAGCTCTTCTTTTCCCTTTGCATTACCTATGATCTCAGACTTTTTGTTCCTTTCTTCCTTTCCTTTTAATCCCCCCTTCACATTCCTCTCTCCAACATTTGAGTTTTTTTGTTTATAACTATTCCCTTACCTATCATTCCCTCTCTTTCAAACTTCTTTCTACCTCTCCTTTGTCCTCGTCCCCTTTTATTTCCCTATGAATTTCTATAACAAAATATATTGTGTCTTATCATGTTCAATATTCCTTAATCCAGTTCATACGAAATTCAGGTTCATAGAATGTCCATTCCTCCCACCTCTTCTGATTAAATACCCCTGATAATATGCACCTCTATCATATGACAATATTTTCTAATTTTCCTCTTCCTTACTTCCCCAGTATAGTTCTTGTCCCTTTCAATTTCAGAAACTGGAAAAACAGATCAAAACACCCACAGTCTTTCTATCACCCACAGGTCATATTTACCTTTCTCTGTGACCCTTAAAGATAATAGAGTTCTTAGAAGATATTTGCTTCTTTTTACCCTATTAGCATGTAAACAACTTACCTCCATATATTCTTTTCCACTTGAACAAATGTGTGCATCTTTCTATATTTCTCTTGGTTCCTGCATTTATTTCCGTTTCAAAATATCTATTAAGTTCCCCTTTTCATCAGGAATGCTTAGAGATTCACTATTACATTAAAGATCCATATTTTCTCCCCTTGGAATTATACATTTATCCGTTCCACATCATAACTTTCCCCAACAAAGTTTCGATACATCATAGGTTGGCATAAGAAATTAAATGGGAATTTTGGGGTTTTGCAGAAGCTGCAGATGACATGCAAAAGCCAGGAAACAACACAAAGAAAGTTTAGAAACTCAGAAATACAAAATTTATATATAGTACTGCATAATATCAATATATTTTACCTTTTAATGCCATAATAATTCAAATTTTTCTGAATGGAGCACCATGCCCCTAACCCCCACAATGTGGGAGGGATAACTATACCTAGTTTTTTCAGATAGGTTATCCTTGTTGTATTCTTTCATCTTTGGGGTTTTTTTTTAATATTATATTCTAAGCTCTCCTCTTTTAAGGTGCCAAGTCATCTGTGATCATTACTTTGGCTTCTTGGAATTTGAAGTTTCTATTTGGCTGCTTATAGTATTGTTTCTTTGACCTAGAAGGTCTGGATGTTTGCTATTATATTCCTCAGAGTTTTCATTCGAGGGTTTCTTTCATGAGGCGACTGATGGATGGATCTCTTCTATTTTCTCTTTACCCTACATTTTTTGGCACTTTTCATTTGTAATTTCTTGAGATCTGTTATTCAAAACTTTCATTAGTAAAGATTTTCAGATAGTTCAATAATTTTTTTATTATCTCTCCATGATTTGTTTTCCAGATTATTTGGCTTTGATATTCTCTTTCTTACATTTTCTTCTTTTTCCCAATTTTTAATTTTGTTTTATTATTTCTTATTGTCTCATTGAGTTATTTTTCATAAGTTGGGCCCATTATAATTTTCAGGACAATCAATTCTTGAATGAGATTTTCTACCATCTATTCTAAGGATTCAATTTGCCTTGCCTTTCTTAACTCCCTAGCTATTGTATTTTGTATTTCTTATTTCATTTCTTCAAGGTACTCTTCTAGTGCTTGTGGTCAGAATATTTTTGAGGTTTTACTTGGACTTTTGGGGTCACTTTCTTTTTCAGGTGCTATCTTAGTCCAAGGTATTTTCTTTATGATATTCAATATTTTTCTTGATTTGCCTATCTCAGCAAAAAAAGCAGTTTGGCCAAATGTTGTCAGGTAGTCACAAATTTCCTTGGTCGGAGTGATATCATAATAGGTGTTTGTTTTTATGATGCAAAAGGATTGGGTGAATTTATAAATTTCAAATCTATGTGGCTTCCAGGAAATTGAGCACATGATAGTGAGATTCTAAAAATAGCTGCTCAAAGTGTTACCCTGACACAACAATTTAAACATGAATGTGAGTAGAAAATAAAAAAGATAGAAATGGAACAAACCAGAAATTGACTCACAGCTTCCTACAAGCTTTCAGGTTTCCTAATAGCAAATCATGATTTATTATTACAGTACGTGTTTATTAACATCCCCTTTTTCATTTATAGAATAGGGTATTTTGTCAGCAAACCATAAACATGAATTTCTTTTATTTTTATAAACTTTCATTTCATCTTAGTTATGTCTTGTGCCCCTATTTTCTTGTTTTATGTATTCCATTGAGCAAGGTAAAAACAAGCCAAATCTCTTCATTGTGGTTTGGTAATTCCTTTACTAGGTCACTAAGAGTTCATTGTTATAGGATTGAGCTAGATAGATTTGGACTCACCCAGAACATGCCAGGATACATCTTAACATTGAAAACAAGTGCCTACAATCTATTCAAAGCTTTATGAATGCTGTACGTACTGAAAGTTCCCTGGTTGGGAAAAAAAATAGAACAAAGAACAAATCACTGCTAGAGATTCAAGGTCTATAAAATTACTTAAATAACATGAGCATGTGATTTCTATGAAGGCTACGATGACTTCCCCACCTTATTCTATTAACAATGTCATTGCTTGTTGCACAAGGCCAGAATTAGAAAAATATATTTAAGAGAAAAACACCCAAACCAATTCTGATAGGAATAATTGAACAGGAAGCATTATATAATACTAAGATTTTTAACTGAGATCTACTTAGACATTTCAATATTTAATTTTCTCCCTTCAGAGTGGTTCCAAATGAGATACATGGATTTGTATATATAAGATATGGTACATCCATAACATGATCATTGGTTGCCTGAACCTTAGAGGATGCGAAAGAAACATTGGACAATGTCTGCTGTCTAGATCTGTAATCTAGTTGTAAAAACAAACAATACCAAAACATAAAAATGCAAAACAAAGAGGTGGTAGAAACTAAGAGGCTGGAGTTGAATGAATGAATGGATGAATACAGCATTAACAATGGGCAAAGCATTGCACTGGGAATTGGGAATCCAGGTAGATGAGTAAGCTGGTCCTTGTCCTCAAGGAGCTCACATTCTAATGGCAGTGACCACACATATGGAAGGTTTCAACTGCAAGTCAGATAGAAAGAAGTCCACAGACATTAGGACACCAGAACAAAGCCAATGGTAATATCTCTGTTTTGATGTCATTTCCACTATTCAAATCAACGTCAGTTTCTGATGCTGAACCTTTCGACAGTGCCAAGAACCTTGGTGATAAGAACTTTGTCTTCCAGCAACTTGGCTATGATGCCTGAAGGAGCACTCAGCAGACCACATATGGGATTGCTTCACAGAAAAATGGCTAGAAGCATTGCTATTCCAAAGACTTTTAGGGCTCAGCATCCTGAGCTGTCTCCATTGGGTTTGAAGGAAGACGGTAGTCAACTTGGTGGTGGTGACTTGATTTGCCTGGCATATGCTGCCTCTTGTCTTTACCTCAAGGTGCCTTGCTGCTTTAGCTAGGCTGCCCTGGCAGTGGCCGTTGGTCTGACTTGGAGTCAGGAAGACCTGAGCTCAAATCTTGCTATGTAACCCTGAACAAGTGATGACTTCTTTCAGTCTCAGTTTTCCTGGCTATAAAATGCAGGTTGTAATAGCACCTACTTTGCAGGGTTATTATGGGGATCAAATGAGGTAATATCTGTATGGTACTTCAATTTCTTAAAATTATATATAAATATATACATATATTATTATTGTTGTTATTATCATCATAAATAAAATCCCAACATTCCCTAAAAAACCAGTTAGAGAAAAATTAAGTCCACAACTCTCTAATACTGATTCCAAAGAGTTTACATGGCTTCTTTTAAAAGGGTGTGACTTGAATTCCGTCTAATGCAACCCATACCTGAGAAGCTTCTGCATGAAGATTTCCTGCAGAAGAACACACTACAACTCCATTTTACTTTCAGAGAATTAATTCAATTTAATCCATTAAGCATATATAAAGTACCCACTATGTGCAAAGCACTGGGGATACAAAAAATAAAATCAAAATAATTCCTGTCCTCAAGGAGTTTAGATTCTCCCAGGAGATATTTACACAAATAAGTAAAAACCAAATAATTTGAGGAGGGACAGAGTACTATCAATTAAGAAGACCAAGATGGCGGGGGCAGCTAGGTGGCACAGTGGATAGAGCACCGGCCCTGAAGTCAGGAGGACCTGAAATCAAATCTGGCCTCAGACCAAACACTTGACACTTACTAGCTGTGTAATCCTGGGCAAGTCACTTAACCCCAATTGCCAAAAAAAACCCAAGATCCTTCCTGTGTGAGGCAGCCCCTCGTATACTTTTCTTAAACTGAGTTGAAATCTGCCTCTCTGAAGATTTTACTTTTCTCTCCACTGCCCTTTATGGCAAAATAGAATGAATTTAACACCTCTTCCATGAGACAGTCCTTCAATTACTTGTTATGGGCCTTTGAATCATATCCAAATCTGCCTAACACAGAGGCACCCCTAAGAGGGCTTACCTGGGCATGCCCATATTTCAAGCACTCTTTGTACCCTATGACATGAGTACCCACCCATGAAGCCTCCCTTGACTGATTATGTAAAAGATGATGTCTTTAAAATTGAGACTGAGACAGTGGCTCTCCAGCTGATTCCTTTACACCCTGTGCTCTTTCTCGTTGCTTCAAGAAGGTAAAGATGATCACTCTTTACCCACAGCAGGCACCATGAACTGAATTGGCAAGAAGGAAAGGGAAGGATTTCCCTCCTTTGCTCCCTCTTTTACTTCAGCTCTGTGAAATAAGCATGGGCATAAGGGAGTGTTTGTTTCTGTTTTGTGTCATCCAGGAAGGATGTCACAGTCAGTCAGACCAATAGGGAAGGCCAGAAAAGCCAGGATGCCTCAGACTCAAACTGGAGTTTGATTTCCAAATTGGAACTGGAACTATGTTCTATTGGAACATAAATAAGTTATAAACTTAATCCCCTTCCCATTTCCAAAGACTGGTGCAAGGGAGAAATAGGATTATGCATTCCATAGGCTAGGGGAGTAAGCTTGTACATTTGTTATCATGCCTCTTCAAGTAAATATTCCTCTAAAAAGCTTATCTAACTGTTAGGGAGTAAGGGGAACGGGGATGCAGGGGACCCAACTCCTACAATTGTAGAAACAACATCTGTTGGGGTTGGAGCCATTGGAGGAGATTCTGGACCCCTTTAAGGTCTAACCCTGGGAGGGAGGAGAGGGGAGATCTAACACACCTGACCTTCAGGTGGTAGGGGCCAGAGTCATTAGTGTCACATAGTTCTAGGAAGTTCTGTCTTCCCACTTTACCCTCAGCCTTCTCTAGGCTTAATATCTTCAATTTCTTTAAGCTATAATGGTATGGCATGGTTTTGAATTCCCTCATCATATTGGTAATCATCAATATCCTCAATACCTCTTAGGAAAGGTCAATATCCTTCCTTAAAATTGATTATAATACTCCAGATCTAGTCTTTCCAGGCAAAGTATAACAGGACTGTTATCTCTCATTCTTGAAACTATGTTTCCTTAATCCAGTATAAGATTACATTTTAGGCATTTGAGCTGCCATATTATATTGGTAACTAATAATGACTGTGGTTTGCTAAAATACCCAAATATTTTTCACATGCAATGTTGACTAGACATTTCTCCCTCATTCTGCACATGTATAGTTGATTTTTTTTTAAATCTAAGTGCAGGCTTCAGATTTGTCTCTGTTAAATTTCATTCTATTTAGATTGGGCCCATTGGTCTGACCCAAAAATCTTTTGGAATTCTAACTCTGTCAGAAAAACTCTGTGTTAACCATCCCTCTCAGATGTGTACCTTTTACAAATTTGATAAATATGCCATCTGTACCTTCACACAAGTAATTGATAAAATTATTTTGCAGTTCAATGCCAAGAATAGATCCTAGAAGCACACTATTAGAGACTTTCTTCTCAAATGATACTAAGCATTTAATGTTACTCTTTTGGTATGGCCATTGATCAGTCAGTTCTGACTCTATCCAACTGTACTGACCTCTAATTTACAACTTTCCATCTTGTCCACAAGGACAGTTTGAGTGACTTTGTCCAACTCTTTGCTGAAACATAGATATTCTATTCCTACATTCTATTCTTGTCAATCTAGTCACTCTGAATATACAGGATTCATAAGCAGGTATATAGGATTTGAATAATCATCAGAGAAGATAGAGGCTAATTCTGGTGTGTGTGGATAGAATGGTGTGGGATAGATTTTCTGGGATTCTCATGCAATATTTTAGGTATAAAGATATAAGGGGGGAGAGAAGCTAGGTGGTACAATAGATAGAGTACTGGTCCTGGAGTCAGGAGGATTGGTGTTCAAATGCAGCCTCAAACACTTGACACTTACTAGGTGTGTGACCCTGGGCAAGTCACTTAACCCTTATTGCCTTGCCCGCCCAAAAAATGTAAGGCCTTGAACTAGAGTGATAGCATCAGGTTTGGAGAAAAAGGTATGAGTCTAAGAAACCAGTTCTAGGAAACCACAATTTAGGAAGGATTTTGATAAACTAGAAGGTGTGCAGAGAAGGGAAGACTGATGATAGGTCTTTAGTTTACATCATATGAAGTATGATTGAAGGAATTAGGGCTGTTTGGCCTGGAGCATTAAAGATTCAAAGAAGACACACCTATCAAATGGAAGAGTAACTGAATTGTTCTACTTGGCTCCAAAGGGCAAAAATAGGAAGAATGACTAAAAGTTGCAAAAAGGGAAAATTTAGGCTTTATATAAAGTAAAATCTTCCTAATAATCACAACTTCCAGAGCAAAATGGGTTGTCTCAAGAAGAGTGTGTTACCCCTCATTTGAGATCATAGGGTCATAGACCTTGAGCAGGAAGGGGCAATCTCAGAAGTCATCTCAGTCTCCCTCATTTTATAGATGAAGAAACTGAGACCCAGGGATGTTAAGTGACTTGCCCAAAGACACACAGCAAGATATTATGTCATCTGAGTCACTGTGTTAAACACTGGGGATGTGAGCACAAGCAAACAAGATAGTCTCTGACCTCAAGGAACTTAAATTCTAATGGAAATTTATATTAATCTTCCTTCATATGTCCTTTGTAGTTAATTTGGGTATTTATAATAGTCAAAATGACTTACCCAAAGTCATTCTTAAAATAATATTGCTGTTAATGTATACAATGTTATCTTGGTTCTGATCATTTCACTCTTCATTATTTTGTGCAAGTCTATAAATGCCCCAATTAACTATAAAAGACACATGAAGGAAGATGTTATCTGCATCCAGAGAAAGAACTGATAATTAGAAGTATGTATAGAATGATTTTACATATATATGCATATTTGTGTCTAATGGTAATCATTTCTAGGGTAGGGAGGAGTGAAGAAAAAAGAAAAAAAGAAAATTACATAATAATTATTATATATTTAAAAGGAATAGCAAGTTTGCAAAACAGGCTTGCAGTTTCATGTACAGTCATTTTTAAAAATTATACTATGTTATGAAAATGCTTGTTTTATTCCATAAATAAAAAATAAAATAAATTTTTTTTAAAAAACAAAAAAAAATTAATAGGAAAAGAATTTATATAAAGGGAGAGTGCAAAGTGGAGTGAAAGATGAGAATAAAGGCTGGTGTCTACGTAACATGGTATAAAGATGGTAGGGGAGTGGGGTAGAGGCTTCTTTCCAGGCAAGACAAGGCAAAAGCTCACCTCTCTGAGCTAGGGCACCCTGGGGAGGAAGTGCAAGGTTGTATGGGAAGCGATGAGAATGATGGCTGAAGTGAAGGTGACTTGATGTGGAAATGACAGGAAGTCCACAGGCAATAAGCATCAGAAGTGGGATGTAAACCCAGGACTTCTGACTCCAGAGCCCATGCTCTTTCCATACAAGTGGATTGCTTTCCAAGCAAAGGCTGGGATAACCACTTATAAAGGGAATTCTTTTTCAGGTTGGATTAGATGCAAAAGTGTGCTAGAGCCAGCTCGAATTGCTAAAATTTTAGTGTGAGTATTTACACCTCAGAAACTGGGGAACTTTCCCAATCAAAGTTTGATTTACTGTTCCATTGATTGTCTAAACTTAAGAGTGATGAAGAAAATGTTGATAATGCAGTTTAAACTTAAAAGCGTGTAATGAGAACCAGTTGTTAAACATTTACTAGCATACATCTGATTAGATGGCCTCTGAAGGCACTTCTAGTGCTAAAATTCTATCAATTTTTCTTCCAAAAAAATCACAGAACTCAGTGAGAGATTAGCTATGAGACAAAAGAGCCCAAAATGACCACAAAATTTCTAACCTAGGGAGCCCCTGACTCATAGAAGTTTTGTTTTTTTGTTTTTGTTTTTGTTTTTTAGTGAAATCATTTTTAGTTTAAAAAAATAGCACAAATTTATTCTTATTTGGAAAAATAAAGTAATACTGCTTAGAACCTTTGAGTAATGAAATCAGAGAACTATTGTAAGAGTCAATCACCATATTCTACAAATAACTGATTTTGTTTGAGATGAAAGATATTTAAAATAGAAATTTGACTTAACTTAAACATTTGTGTAATTTGCTGAATAACATTGTGCCACCAACTCACACATGCAAGCAATTTCAAAGTAGTTAATTATACTCATCTTTAACTGAAAAAAAGAGAGAATGTTAGTAATAGAGATGCAGATTATTTGATAGAAATGAGCAAGCACCATTTTAGGGGGTTAGGACATTTACTTCTGGTTGTTTAATTATTGCCCTCAAACTATCCTTTCTGTTAAACATTACATCAATCCCACATTTGAAATGCAACACATTTTTTCCCTTTTTAAGGGTCTTCAACTTCTTGCTAGTGATTCATCCTAAAGGCACAGTTTGTGGGTTTGTCAAATAGGACAAACATCTCTAGGACCTTCTAGCCACCAACGGTGGCTGAAATAATAGTCACATGAAAAAACTTTCAATTTCCAGTCAGGATCATATCTGCTACAATATTTTCAAGTAGGACTTTATTTCTTAGGCAACCCACTCTTCCTCCTAGTCTTCCTCCCTCTTCCTACTTAACAACCCTTAAGCCAGTAACACACCTCTCTCTGTCTATGTCTCTCTCTCTCTCTCTGTCTCCCTGTCTCTATTTGTCTGTCTCTCTGTCTCTCTGTCTCAGTTACTGGGGTCATAGACCAAAATGAAATGCACACAGTTCCATACACCTCCCAGCTTGTCCATTTAAATAAAGGCCATGTCTCAAGGTCTTACAGAAGGCAACTGCATATTTGGCAGACACTAGCTGCTGCTGAGGTCATGCTGTTGCCATGGCATGGCTGTCACCTCTCCTCTTCTTGTTCTTCTTGAGAACCTTGCGCATGCTGGCTATGCACAAAAAAACCTTCTCTTCCTTGTCTGAGGGCTGATTTCACATTAGTTTTCTCTCTTCCCACAATGGGAAGAACTAAAAATTCCAGGAGTTTTTATGGCCAGTCAACCCCTTACTAGGGGTAGTTACATAGGAATTAATACCATGGGACAAGGCTGCAAGGCAAGACCAGATGAGGAACGTTCTACTAACTTGTCTTCATTCACAAAACTTCTCCCATCCACTGATTCTCTGCCTGGTCTCATTCTGCTATGTTTAGCAATGTTCCACTTTTTCTTATTCCTCCCATTCTGTGCTATCCTTTATGATAACTAATCTCAACTGCACTCTCACTATAGGACAATCTTTTTATTTCTCCCTATTCTAATTATAATAATCATTCAAAACCTTTTCTCCCTCAAGTCTTCTACAGCACTTCTTCCACACAACCTGTGACAAATGAAAAGCCTGAGAGGCAGAGTTTCTGGGTAATTAATAATCAATTTACTAATTAAACTTGCAAATAATCAGTAAATTAATGGTCAGTGGTTTCTCTCACTGTAACCAAAAATAAAACCATGGAGATCCGTGAATGCTTAAATACCCTGAGAAAAGGAGGTGCCCCTGAAAGGTAAACATCAATCCTGATTGGTGAACAATTAATAAGGGAGTGGACATATTAATGAGGAGGTGGGCTAAAATTCTTCAGCTCCTCCTGCTGAGAACTTGACTTGATCATAAGACTCAGCCACCTCCAGTAATCTGGACAAAGGATTCCATCTCTGTCCAGACCACTGTGATTGGTTTTCTCCCTTATAAACTGAATTCTAATGGAGGATTCCAAGAACAGGGGCTTATTTCCTAAGGGCAAAGATTCACCTAGATTAGTTTCTGTTTGTAAGGTCTTCTAGTTGGGTGGGGTCCCACCCCAGATCACCAAGCAGGTACCCAAAAGATTTGGGCAATCTCAAATACCAGCAATGTCCTTCACTCTGGCTGAATGACCTACAAGGGCTAGTCTCTACAAGAGGAAATAGAAAGAAAAAACCTTAATCCTAATTTAATAATTGATTATTAATATAATAAAAAAAATAGTAGTTTCTCTCAAACCTCTCCATTAAGGTCCTTGCCTCATACCTTACCAAAAAACAAAACAAAAAAAACCTGTTCATTTGCTGAGAACTGTCTCTTTTTCCTTACATACATACACATTGTCCCCTCAACTAGGATGTAAACTCCCTGAGGGCAGGGAGTGTTTTGGTTTTGTTTTTGCAGCCCAGGCATTTAGCACAGCAACTGCCACATAATAAGCTCTTAAATAATTGTTATTTGAGTAATTGATTGAAGAACACTGTTCTAGGTGCTAGATGGGATATAAACCAGACAAAGATAAAGCATTGTCCAGCCTCTGTACAGCAGTCTTGTGCCAAGAGGGGCTGCATGAGCTCCTCTTCTGTCTCTTAGACAAGTTGAGAATTTTTCTTGCCCATAATCCTCATAGACCCAATGACAAGTCTTACTCCTGTAGCTTAGTTCACACTCTTGAGCTGGCCCTTACATTTGGCCTTTAAAACAAGCCAAAGAGATATATAGAAAATCTGCAGACATGTACCTGCAGAGAAGCCTATGCATGCAAGCGAGCCCCTTGAGAAAAGTCAGTCAGTCAACAAGCATTTATAGACAATGCTGGATGGAGCACAAACTTATGGGGAGTTAGATCAAGGGTACAGACTGACATGAAGACACAGATTAAGAGGGAAAGGTCTGGGCATTCATGCAACACCTGGTGAGAGAAAGATCAGTCAGCAGATTGAGAGATGGAGAAACTGAGCTTCAATGAGGGAAAGGGGAAGAGGATAGAGAAATGTTCAGTCTCATTGAGATATAGAGAGAATCCCTCAGTCCTTTCTACTGGGGAGGATTGCAATCTGTACAGCAAGGAACCCACTGCATTCACGAACACTCCTAAATAAAAATATGACCTAATAGAGAGGAGGATTGCTTAATGCCCTCTAGAAAGGGAAGGAGAACTGCCTGGACTGCTTTGGAGTTCAAGTATTAGGAACTTTGCAATGTCTATCAAATGAAATAAAATCTACCTTATATTCAATCTTGTATTAGCCCTAGTGCATGCAAGGAAATGGGGATGGGGGTGGAGGAAGGGGAGGCTTTTAGGATAAGACAGGAGACAAATTCTAATGTCTGCAGGGACAGCATCAGGAGAAAACCAGCTATTATTAAATTATACTCAAGCAATCTTCAAGACCGAACATACTCAAACCAGAAAAATAATAAACATAATGACTACAATGATGTGGAAGGAAAAAACAACGAAACAAAATTGGACATCATAGAATCTTAATGACCAAATTTGGTCCTAAAGAAAAGAGGAAGATATGTGCATCCCTCTTTTCACTGCAGACATAGGAACTATGGGTGTCAAATGTTGCATACATTGTTAGACAGTATGTCAGTTGGTCTTGCTTAACTTTTTATTGTTACTTCAATGGAAGGCTCACTGGGTAGACTTTAGAAGGAGGGTTATTTTGGGAAATTGGTGTGATGTAGAAACAAGAGGCATCAACAACTTTTAAAAAATTGACTACACTCCAAATGAGTCCATAACTAAGTTCTGGACCATGTATTATGTATGAAAAGTTTGAACACACTCATGTCTGGATTTTACTGTTCAGCTTTGGCTTTGAGGTTCGGATGTAATCATAATATAATATGTCAGAATTGGAAAGGACCTCAGAAGCCAAATAGTCCAAGTCATATCTCAGTAAAGATACCACTATAGCATCTCTGAGAAATGAATATACAGTCTATGTTTGGACACATCCAGAGATGGGAAACCCACTATTTCTCAGGCAAGTCACTTAACCCCAATTGCCTCGTATTAAAAAAAGAATAAATAAACTTTAAAAAATTGCTAAGTGCATTTAAATATACTGGGGCACTGGCCATGGATTCAGGAGGACCTGAGTTCAAATCTGGCCTCAGACACATAACACTTACTAGTTGTGTGACCCTGGGCAAGTCACTTAACCCCATTGCCTATACAAAAAAAAATATAATGCTCAATCATGCTTCCAGAGAACCAATGCCTCTTACCCACCTCCTAACAGAAAGGAATGGAGATGTAGAATGAGACACACAATTTTTGGACGTGTAAATATGAGAATTTGTTTTGCCTTATTATTTATTCTTTTTTATTAGAAGAACTTTTTTTCTTATTTCTTTCCTAGTTGGGGGGAAGAGATTGGAAGGAAGAGGGAAAGGGGGCTTTACAATTGAAAAATAAATTTAATTAAACCATTTACTCCTTTTTAAAAAATAATATTTGTCTATATAGAGAACTAAGTCAAATTTATAAGAATACAAGTCATTCCCCAATTGAGAAATGGTCAAAGGATATGAAGAGGCAGTTTTCAGATGAAGAAATTAAAGCTATCTATATTCATGTGAAAAAATGTCTAAATCATTATTGATTAGAGAAATGCAAATCAAAGAAACTTTGAGGTACCACATCACACATCTCAGGTTGGCTAATATGACAAAACAGGAAAATGATAAATGTTGGAGAAGATGTGGGAAAATTGGAACATTAATCCATTGTTGGTGGAGTTGTGAATTAATCCAACCATTTTGGAGAGCAATTTGGAACTATGCCCAAAGGGCTATAAAAATGGGCATACCCTTTTACTTAGCAATAGCACTTCTAGGGCTGTATCCCAAAGAGATCATAA
Organism: Phascolarctos cinereus; assembly: GCF_003287225.1. Classification (NCBI taxonomy): domain Eukaryota; kingdom Metazoa; phylum Chordata; class Mammalia; order Diprotodontia; family Phascolarctidae; genus Phascolarctos; species Phascolarctos cinereus. The sequence continues at coordinate 488,486,705 of NW_027555847.1, read as the reverse complement.
AAATGGGAAAAGGACCCACATGTACAAAGAATTAGAAATTGAAGGGATGCCCATCAATTGAGGAGTGGCTGAACAAATTGTGGTACATGAATGTAATGGAATACTATTGTGCTATAAGAAATGATGAGCAAACCGACTTCAGAAATACCTGGAAAGACTTGTATGGACTGATGCTGAGTGAAGTTAGCAGAATCAGAAGAACATTGTACACAATAACAGCCACATTTTGTGATGCTAACTTTGATAGATTTAGCCCTTCTCAGCAATGCAAAGATCTAAGACATCTCCGAAAGTCTCATGATGAAAAATGCTATCCACATGCAAAGAAAGAACTATGGAGTTTGAATGCAGATAGAAACATACTGCTTGCTATTTTTTCTTCAGTTTATTTTGTTTCCTCTTTCTTGTGGTTCCTCCTATTGGTTCTAATTCTTCTTTACAACATGACTAATGTGAAAATATGTTTAATAGCAATGTGTATGTAAAGCCTATATCAGATTGTGTGCCATTTTGGGGAGGGGGGAATTTAAAATTCAAAAGCTTATGGAAGTGAATGTTGAAAACTAAAAATAAATTAATTTAAAAAACAATAGTATTTGCCCCCCATGATAGATATGTGACTTGACTTTTCATAAAATAAAATACCCCTATGCCATGGACAGTACAATATCCTAACATTTGAAAGGTTTGTAATACATAATATAAAAAAGTTTTCTCAGAGCATATTCCCATTGTTCTTACATACGCATTCACACACACACACATACACATTTTCCTTAAACAGTCGCCTACCTTGCCTACCTAGAATTCTAACTCTGGATATATGGCACATTTATATGTGTGTAATTATCACATTTCCTTCTGAATCTGCTCCAATATGTCTGTTCCTGGGTGTAGACTCAACAATAATAAAACTAAAATTGCTGCATGCATGAATGCTGACACCATCTAAAGAGTGCTATATTAAAAGTACATTTAACACCACTTTATTTTATTCTTGCCAAAATAATGAGAAAGATATGAGACATTCTAATCTATTAAGCCAATATTTTAAAGCCTTTGTTTAATTAAAGGAAATACAGTCCCTGAAACATTCTTCTTGTATTCTCCTTAGAGAGCCTGCCCTATAAGCTTTCAAGTAAGTCATATTTCCTTACTAAGTTTGCTTTTGAAAAAATTACAGAACAAATTATAGGGTAAAATCAAAGCCAAGACTCAGTCATGATAGAAAGGAGGTTTTAAATATTGGTAGACATTTTCAGCCCTGCAGCCGTCAGGTTCCAAATCCCTGGTAGGTTTCAGTAGGAGAAGGTGTCACAATCAAGAAGAGGCAGATCTAAGAGTTCTGAGCAATATATCTTCAGGGCTTGCCCTGTTCAAATCAATAGCTACTCGGTTCAGTCCATGAGAATTCTGCAGATAGAGTAAAGAATAGTAGGACTGCCAATGAACCACAGGCTCAGTTTAGGCCCTTACATCTTAAGTCAGAAGAAGGCAGGGCAGGAACAATACCTGAATGACAGAGAATTAAAATTTACTTTCACAAATGAAATTTTTTTTTTAATTTCCTAATTTCAGTGCAAAAACTAAGTGAAAATAGATGTTCTCAAAGTCCCTAAGTGGGCCATACTGAAGCCCAGAACTGGCTGGGTGGTACATGGTACCAAATTTTTCAGCTGTCTTCAAGATCAACTATGAAGTGACTTGTTGATAGGCTTTTTGGCGAGCTAATGAGGTCACTAAGATGGCAAAAATAACTATACCTTAGTCATGATACTTTAGTCCAATGGGAGTTTCCTTACTGGATCATACAACAACCTGCTAATAAATTTGGGCACACCCTAGAACCACAGAGTCACAGAATTTTAGAGTTGAAAAGAGTTTCATCTGCTATCTAAACCAATCCACACCCAAGTGTGGAATCCACAGTATAACACAGCTGGCAGGTGGTCATCCAGTCTCTGTTTGAAAACCTACAGTAAGAAGGATCCCAGTCTCTCCTGTGATAGCCCATTCTATGTTTGGGTAGCTCCATCCATCAATCATCAAACATCTATGAAATGCCTACTATGTGCCAGGCATGGTTCTAGGCGCTGAGGATACAAAGAAAATAACTAAAGAGGACTTGCCCTAAAATAGATTGTGTTTTATTGGTGGGTAATATATACATGAATAAATATACACAAAATAAAAATATAATAAATACAAAAATATTTAGTATAATACAAGTGGTTTTGTTTATTTGTAAATACATTTATTATTATATAATTATATGTAATATATGACAACATACAAAAATAATAAAAATAAATAGAACAAAAGGAAAGGAAAATTCGGGTGCGAAGGAGGGCATTAGCAGCTGGAGGGGATCAGGAAAAGCTTCACAGAAAAAATGGAACTGCCACAGATTTTGAAGGAAACAAGGTATACTAAGAGGCAGAATTGAGACTGAAAGGGGCTAAATGACTTGCCTATGTTCACACAACTAGCAAGCACTGAGGCAGGATTTGAACTCAGAACCTCCCGACTCCAAGTTCTGCACTCTATCCACTGATTACTCAATGATAAAGTAAAAGAAATTTGGCCATCAACTGTCTTGAACTCAACATCTGAAGGGCCAGTTTTCAAGGATTCAGAAAAGGGAGGGATAGGATCCATTTCATGACCTAAAATTCTAAAGGAGAAGTCCATGCAGGAGGGATGGGACCCTTTCACAAATTAAATTCTGAAAAAGTTGTGATGAGAAAAGAAAAGCGGACAAGCAGAATCTAAAGAGTTTTATGTGGCTACCCGGAGAACTCACCACCCTCTTGTATTTCTTTAAAGAGATGTACAAAATTTGAAAGCAAGGACAGGTAAAGGATAATGATTCTCACATGTGTGAGAGTCTTCTAGCTCTGAATGAACTGGAGGAGAATGTTAAGGACAACAAAAGGGATGATGGTTGCTTTGTTTTGTTCTTTGAAGCATGACCTTTTTTCAGTTCTCATCTTCCTTGACCTCTCTTCCACATTTGACAACATTGACCACTTTCTCTTCTTACATACTTTTTTCCCTTCTGTGTTTTCTGGACACTGCTCTCTCTTAGTTTTTTTTCGCTGTTCAGTAACTCCTTAGTCATATTTGCTAATTCATCATCCATGTCATGACCACTAACTGTAGAAATAAGCCGAGGCTTTTTCCTGGGCCTTCTCTTCTTTTAAATTAAAAATTTTTTTTTCTTAACAGAAGTCTAGTTTTCTCTCTCTTACCTTCCACACCACTGGAAGAAAAAAAGAAAACAAAATTCCAATCCATAGTCAAGCAAAAAAAATCCCTCATTGGCTATGTTAAAGAAAAAAAAAGTTTCATTCTACACCCTGAAACTATAACCTTTCTGTCAGGAGGTGAATAGAATGTTCCATTATCAGCCCTTCGGAATCATGTATGATCAATGCATTGATCAGTTCCTATAGCTTTCGAAATTGTTCATCTTTACAATGATATTGTTATTATATAAATTTTTCTCCTGGTTCTGCTCATTTGCTTCTTCATCAGTTTATCCAAGATTTAAAAAATAAATTATATTGTTAGCTCTATAGTATAAATTGTTCTTCTGGCTCTGCTCACTTTACTCTTCATCAGCTCATACAAGTCTTTCCATTTCCCTTTGAAATCATCTACTTCCTTATTTCTTATTGCACAATAATGTTCCATCAAATTCATATATTACAATTTGTCCAGCCTCTCCTCAATTGATGAGCATCCTCCTAATTTCCAGTTTTTTGCCACCACAAAAAGAGCTGCTACAAATACTTTTTCTACATGTAGCACCTTTGCTTTTTTAAAATCTCTTTTGAGTATAAGCCTAGCAGTGATAGCTGAGTCAAAGGGTATGAGCTGTTTAGTAACTTTTTGTGAATAATTCCAAATTGCTTTCCAAAATGGTTGTATCCATTCAAAGCTCCCCCCATGGTCCATCAATATGCTTGTTTTCCCGCAGTCCTTCCAAAATTTTCCTTCTTTTTTGTTGCCCTTGCCAACAATAATGTGTAACAGTGAGAAAATAGAACTGCCTAACTTCTATTTTGTTTCTGTTTCTCTGCCAAAGAGAATAATATTTAAAATTTAAAGGCTATGATATTAATATCTAATAGTGAGCTGATACTCAAAATTTTAAAAGAGGTTGCAGAGAGCATCTAACTACCCTTCTTCACTTCATGTTTCTAGGCCAAAATGAACATACTGGGGCAATGAAAAAACTTCTGTATGTATTTACTGAGTAACTGTCAATGACATCACGGAAACTTGAATAGATGATATGGGACTGGAGAATGACAGCTGTCCATATTAAGGTGGTATTGGGGGTGAGGGGAGGAAGAAGGGAAAGAAGAGAGTGGTACCCATAAACTAGAGCCTAATGAGCTTGACTTTGATTCCTTGTAAAATTTTAGAATTAGGAAAAGAATGAACATAAAACACCTGAAAAGTGATAATCACTAAAATCCAGTATTGTTTTATTAAGAAGAGATCATACTAGACTAACTTCATTTCATTTTTTTTTTACTATGGGAGGGAGCAAGAATTTATTAAGCACCTACTGTGTGCAAGACACTATGCTAAGCTTGTTTTTTTAATACAAATAATATCTCATTTGATTTTCACAACAATGTAGGGAGCCAGATGCTATTAAAATGGAGGCTCCATTTTATAGGTGTGTAAATTGGGTTATACAGAGGTTAAGTGACTTGCCCAGGGTCACACAGCTAGTATCTGAGGCTAGATTTGAACACAGGTTTTCCTAACTCCAGGCTCATTTACCAAACCACCTAGCTATCTTCAGGGTCACTAGACAGGTAAATCAAGCAAATGGTGTAGATAGAATTTACCTAGATTTGTACAAAGTGATCAACAGCTTCTTAAGCTATTCATGTGAACAAGATGGAGAGATTTGGGTTAGATGACAGTATAGCTAGGAAGATTTAGAACTGGTTGAATAGACAGATCCCAAGAATGGTCATTCACAGTTTAGTGTTAGCATGACAGGAGATCTCTTGTCTCGGGAAACTGTGCATGGTCCCGGGTTGTTAATAACTTTTATCAATACAGTTATCCCTTCCATATAATGACTTTCCCCATTATGGCTTTGATATATCTCAGGTCAGCATAAGAAATTAAATGGGAATTTGTTGGGAGTTTTGGGGAAGCCACAAAGGCCAGCAGACAACACAAAAGAAGTTTAGAAACTCAGAAATGCATAAAGTATGTGTATGGTATAGTATAATATTAATATGTTTAATCTTTTAATACCAAAATAATTGATTTATTCTCTGATATGAAGGGAGGGCCAAAAAATTTATGCAGATTTTCCAGTTCATGGGGGCACCATATCCCTAACCCCATGATGTGGAAGGAATGACTATAATTTAATAAAGGCATCATGCTTATCAAATGAATAGTTAATACAAAGATGGAAAGGATAAGCCACTCCGGCATGTTCAATAATGGGATCTAAAAGAAAGAAAATCTCTCTAGTAAATTAGGTCAAATAATATGGATTTTAATAGGTATAAATATTAAGTCCTGCATTTGGCTTCAAAGGACCAACTTTACAAGTACAAGATGTAGTAGAGTGACTGGACAATAGTTGACATAAAGGTGACCTGGAGATTTTAATAGACTGTAAGCTCAATATGAGTTAACAGGGCTCCATTGCTTAGAGTAGTGAGGTCCCCCACATTCCTTCATTCATGAATGATCGACATTGATGCATTGGAAAGAGGCAGATAGCGAGAATGGTTGAGGTCCTCAACATCAGGTCATAGAATCATAGGATCCTTACACTAAAATGCAAAGGAACCGGAGAGTTCATCTAATCTTAACTTCTCATATTACAGGTGAGCAAAATGAGACTCAAGGAGATTAAGTAAGATGCCCAAGGCCACAAAAGTATGAACATCAGAGGTGAAGATTATTTGAAGGATTGCAGGATGTTTAACCTGGAGAAGAGAAGACTTAGGGAGACTGACATGATGGTTTCTTTAAGTACTTGAAGGGCTGCCAAGTGGGAAAAGGATTAGACTTCTTTTGCTACACCCTTGAGAGCAGAGCTAGAAGAAAGGGCTGTATGAGAGGTTCAGGGAGGACTAACACCCCTGGTTTGAGAGTTTGCTGAGCCCTTTTCAGGGCTGCTCACCTACCTTTGGTGTTTACCTGTCACCCAACTCTTACCTGTGGTTCTAAGAAGCTGTAGCATGTGCAAAAAATTTTATGTGGATTTTCCAGTTCATGGGGGCACCATATCTCTAACCCCATGATGTGTAAGGGATAACTATAATTTAATGAAGGCATCATGCTTATCAAATGAATAGTTAATACAAAGATGGAAAGGATAAGCCACTCCAGCATGTTCAATAATGGGATCTAAAAGAAAGAAAATCTCTCTAGTAAATTAGGTCAACACCCCAGTAAAACCTGTAGGTGAATTGGGGCAGGGGGAGGTGTCTACCCTAAGCATGTGAAGACTTCTCCCAGACGAATGGGCAGATGAGAACAACTTATTCCAATGGCCATGAAGGCAGTTGAAATAGATGTTATGGAGTGCTTAGAGCTTGGTCAGGTACTGAAGATGCCAAGGTCGTGCTTTGTGCCCCAAGCCATGACCAGTCATCTTGACTTTTGTCTTCACACTGGAATTCGTTGACTCTGGAAGAGAGAGTGAGGCTGATGACTTTGTGCAACTCTGCCTCACTTAAATCCAGTTCACTCACAAGTCACTCCATGATGTCATGGGTCCATTCAAAAACAAAGGACAAACAGGAACAAGGAGAAAAAGTAGAAGGCAGGCATATTGTAAGGAAAACAGTGTAAGGAAAACCTAATAATGTTTGTTGTTTAGTCATTTTGGTCACGTCTGACTCTCCATGACCCCATTTGGGATTTTCTTGGCAAAGATACTGGACTGGTTTGCCCTTTTCTTCTCCAGCCCATTTTACAGCTGAGGAAGCTGAGGTAAATAAGGTGAAGTGACTTGTCCAGGGTCACACAGCTAGTGTCTGAGGCCAGATTTGCATTCAGTTAGATGAGTCTTCCAGACTTCAGGCCTGGCACTCTATCCACTGGGCCACTTAGCCACCCTAAAAACTAGAGCTTCCCAAAATGAATTGGGTTCCTCATGAGGTTCCTTCCTCTGTAATCTTCAAGGACCCCCTGGAATACCATTCACTGAGGATTTTATAGAGGATTATCATTCAAATGCTGGTCTGAATAGATGACCATTGAAGTTCTTTCTAGCTCTGAGATTCTGTTATTCTGTTATTTGACTTTTGTCAAAGGCTCAATCAGTTTTGCACAATTAATAAATGTAAGAATTGTGTAATTTGCATATTTAAATTGTTAAATATCAGTAAGAAAATGAGAATGACTTAGATCTCCAATTAAATGAGTTAATCTCTAATTAACGTCTTTGCCCAGTAAGATTAAAATATGGAGGAAAACATATTACTATGTCACATTTTTGTCAATAGCATCTCAAAACAGCTACCTAGCAGTATGCTTCATTCTGAGGGACACACATTTTCAGTTAATCAGTGAAGCACTTATTGAGAAACTGATCCAAAAGAAGAATGAGACAGGGTTTCTGCTCTCAAAGAACTTTAGTCAACAAACTCTGAAACAATTAGGTAACAATATTGGAGGATGTATAAGGTAGAATCATGATGAGAGATACATCTGTAAGTCCTATAAAAGTTCAGACAAATGAGAGATGTCTATGGCCTAGAGTAGCTTGGGTAGGTGTATTGGAAGACACAGTCCTTGAGCTGGGCTACCAAGCAGGAAGAGGATTTAGTCAGAGGGGAAAAAAACCACACACATCCTATAGAATACTGTTGTCAAATTGTTTGTCATTCCTAGAATATATTCAGTGAAATTGCTTCCTATTTTCCTTTAAAATGATAAACAAATGTTCTTAAAATACCCACTTATTTTCTCTAAGTAAATTTTGATATAGAATGCTTACTCAAGAGGTGCTGAGGATCATTTCCTCTAAGTATTCAAGGCTCCAAAATAGAGACGACGGTGCTGCTATAATTATTTTCTTTGTTAAATTAAACAAATGTCATTGCAAAGACAGAAAAATAAATTACACAGAAATAACTGTTCCCATGTTTCAACTGAATACACCTACATAGGCATAATTCTGCCATCAAAGGGATTTTTATTTATTTTCTTCACTGCACAAGAAGAGTAGGTGTGCAGACCACAATCATGAAATAACCCACCTAGGGACACCAGCTCAGCTCACAAAGTAAGGGGTTGTTATTACCATTATAACTATTAGCTAACATTTATTGAGTATGTTTGGTAATGCTACTCACTAGCACATTGGAAAAAAATATGGTCTCCGCTTAAAGAAACTTCCAGCTTTAAAAAAAAAAACCAACTCTCTTTAGAATTTTGAAATTTGTCTTCTTTATTATCATCATTATTAATAAATATATAATGAGATCTCACTATGTGCAGATTTATTTGCTTATCTCTGAGAGAACACAAAAAAGTACAAGAAAAGGTCATTACCCACCATCGAGCTTAAAATCTAGGTGAAAAGACATGGTATACACACATAAAAAAAGAACTACCAATACAAGGCTTATAGATATGTGTCAATTGAGTGGTACAGAAGATAAACCCCATAGGAATTTTGTTCTGTTTCCAGGTACAGAATCTGACTTTTGTTCATTTGCCATTGCAAATGTTTTAGCTGTGTCTGATTCTTGGTGATCCTATTTGGGGTTTTCTTGGCAAAGATCCTTCTCCAACTCATTTTACAGATGAGGAAACTGAGGCAAACAGGATTAAGTGACCTGCCCAGGATCACATAGTTAGTAAGTGCCTGAGGCTACATTTTAACTCAGTTCTTTCTGACTCTAGGCCTGGTACTCTATTCACTGTGTCACCTAGCTGCCCCAGTGTTAAAATAAGTCATCAATAGAAAACTACTCTAAAAAAATTGTGGGCATTTACATGATCCTCTAAGGCCTAGATCAGTGTAGAGCTTTTACCTACACCATATCAAAACAATGTATTATTTAAGTTAAGAATAGAGAGAGGGTATGCAGGAAAATCATCTATTTTTTAAAAACTGATTCATTGAGAAAATGTTTATAAAGTGTTTTGCAAATCTTAACACACTGTATAAATGCTAGATATTATTGCTAATAATAATATTTTCACTTTTTAACTCATTGTCTTGACGTCATATATTCATAGCCTAAAATTGTGTTGCATTTAATAATTAACTGGTTAATTGGATCAACTGAGGCAGGAAATTTAGATAATTCAAGTTCCATGATAGATTTTCTTGGGCCTAAATTATCTGTATTGGTTATCTACATAGATCAAATATGTTTCCACTGACATTTACAATTTATTCAGAATTACTATATGTTATCCATAAATCATTCTCCCCTCATGAGGAAAGTGCTATATGTTCCTCAAAGGACTAAATATACCAGAGAAAAATGAAATGAAATAGTTCTTCGAAAAGAAAATAATTTGGCTGAAACACACCATAAAAGGTATGGCTTGTAGGTAGCTTTTAACATGGACTGCTCCATCCCTAGCTCACCCTTTCCTTTAGCCTTTATCACATAGATACATCTATTTCTCCCTAAAATATCTGTGTTTTGTCTATGGGCCGCTGAGAAAATCAATTTTCCCAAGAAAAGAGGCTTTACTGCTGTGGTGTTGCTGCTGAGATATTTGAACATTGCTAATAAGTATTTAACGAATGATTACAAGCACACCTGTGGAAATTGTAAATAGATTTCAAAACTAACTGAAACAACCTGCCCCTTCTACACAAGGTATATAAACCTGATGTGAAAACTTGAATATGTGTTATTCCAGCAATGAGTTCATGACAATTCACTGGGTACCATTCTTCTCTTCCAGTTTAGGATATTAGCAATATGCTTTCTGCATGACTGTCAAGCAAAAAGATTTATTGAATGTGTAACTGTGACAACAGCAACTGCAGAGTACACCAAAGAATTAGAAGACATTGCCCCCTCACCAAAGAGATTATAGAGTCGATGGGATCATAAAGCAAAAAAAAAAAAAAGACAAAAACTCAAGGTATACACATACTCTAGGTCTATCTATAAATGCGAATTCTTTTGTTCTGGACAAAAACAATGTGGAGCACAAAATCACAGATTTTGAGCTAGAAGAGATATCAAAGGTCATTTAGTTCAACTTTCTCATTTTACAGGGAGAAGGAGGATTGGCAATGCAGGGGAGAATCTCAGGAGGGGATGGTGAGTAAGATGTAGCTGTGCTAGGAGCAAAGGATAGCCATTCTCCAGAGAACCTGGCCCTAGAGGGGCTAGGCTTGGAGGTGAAAACAAGTCCCAGGAAACGAATGGCATGATGACAGGATCCTGACAATGGTGATCTAAGGGTGACTGTGTGATAAAGAGCAGGACCACTTTTGGAAAGTCCTCAACCCTGCCCAGATATCAGTGCATGGGGGCAAAGCTCCATTCATCTCATGCCAGTTAGAGTTCTTATACAAGGTGCAGGATAGAAGGAAAAATTGTTCATCAGAGACTGACTATTATGTTCCAAATACATGGCTTCCAGGATATTATATGTGTCTAAAAGTGTGAAGTCTATATAAATGTCCCTAGGTACATTAATATCCTGGGCCACATATATGATTCAGGACTTATGGTTATAGAAATAATGAGATAGATGAAGGCAGGGCCAGGCCTAAAGAAAATCGTTAAGTGTTCCATTTCATAATTGTCCAATGTCTCTGTTTTCTCTCCTCTCCCCCTCCTGCTATCACAACCTGCTGTCATGGAAAGATTTGAGACTAATCATTTACATCTTCCTGGCCATTTCTAAACCATACCAACTGTACTTTGAACATCCTTCTCCTTCTCCTCCCCACTGAAACTCAGACCATGCCCCTGGGAACCTGGGCTCTAATAGGTAAGCTTTTGCTTACTCTTGCCTGGAATCAGGCTTCCTCATTGTTTCCTGTATATGGCTGAACCATGCAGTTGCACATATTCCCTTTCTTTCCTTCTCCTTAGCATTCTGTGTTGCCTTCTCCCATTAAAATATAAGCTGCTTGAGTGAAGGGACTTTTTAATTGCTTTGTATTTGTATCCCCAGCAATTAACACGACTAACATAGAAATAAATACTTAATTAACACTTAATAAATACTTTTTTATTTTATCATTTTTTTAACTTATGGTTACTATCTTGTAGGAATATTTGCATTTAAAAGTCATCTTGAATTGTAAAATGAAAGTTTTTATCTCCTTTTGAAAAGAATTTCAGAAATTAATGCTGGTAAGGATGGCATGAGGCAGCTAAGTAGTACAGTGGATAGAACACTGGTCCTGAATCAGGAAGATTCATTTTCTTGAATTCAAATCTGGCATCAGACCTTTACTAACTGTGTGACCCTTAAGTCACTTAACTTTCTTTACCTCAATTTTCTCATCTGTAAAGTGAGCTGGAGAAGGAAATGGCAAACCACTCCAACATCTTTGCCAAGAAAACCCCAAATGGGATCACAAAGAGTCAGACAGGCTGAGGTTACTCTTTTTTTTTTTTGGCTAGGCAGTGGGGTTGAGTGACTCACCCAGGGTCACACAGCTAGTAAGTGTTATGTGTCTGAGGCCAGATTTGAACTCAGGTCCTCCTGAATCCAGGGCTGGTGCTCTAACCACTGCGCAACCTAGCTGCTTCCAGGCTGAGGTTACTTAACAACAACAGGGATGCACTCTGTGTGTGTGTGTGTGTGTGTGTGTGTGTGTGTGTGTGTGTGTGTGTCTGTCTGTCTGTCTGTCTCTCTCTCTCTTCCTCCCTTCCTCCCTTCCTCTCTCTCTCACTGGATGGAGAAGAGATAATATTTTCATTGTTCCCATAGCCAATTCGGAAGAATTTTCTTAGATGGAGGCAGTCAAGACACAACTTCTAGGAAATCTCTTCCACTTCAGAATTCCAAGAAGCTTTATATACGATCTCACAGTATATTTTCCCCCCAGCTTTTATTCATCCTGTCCACTTCTTTCTACTTTCCTCATTCTATACTTTCTGTCTTGAAGTTTCCATTTCCCACCACATCCAATGGATTCTGCCTTCACTATGTGTCTTCTGTCTTGTTTTCTTTTGTTGTCCTTTCCTTTCTTAAAGTTACAAACTAATCTAAGAACTTATTAACTCATTCTTAAACTATCTCAGTCACAACTTAACTGGTTTACTTCCTATCCTCCACCTTTTTTTTGCATCTTAATCTACCTTACAGACAACTGCCAGACCGGTCTTTTAAAAACTTTGCTTCAATCATGTCATTTCCCTCCTTAAAAGTTTTCAATAACTCTTCATTGCTTACCATTTCAAGTCCAAATTTCTTAGCTTATAATTAGAAGTTTACCACGATCTAGCCCTTAGCTACCTTTACAGATATATCTACTATCACTTTTCAATATTAATCCATTGTACAAATCAAAGTGATCTGTTTACTATCCCATAAATGTGTCTTGTATTTTCCTAATCCATGGTTTCCTTCCTCTGTGTCTTTGCTCACATCATTCTTTCTCCTTCAGCTCTACCCATTAAATTTCTTCCCATCATAGAAAACCAAAGTGCCATCACTTCCTGATCACCCAAGTTGACAAAGAGAGTGAATTAATGAGTAATTAATCAGAACTATAGTATAGCTCTTCTGAATTCTATTTCAGCATTCTTTCCACTTTGTCAATCTTAGGTCGTTATGATGCATGCATATTGGTCTGTCTTATATCCCCCCCTCATTATTACAAACTCATCACTTTCTTTAGGACGAGTGCTATGTGAAAGCTTTATTCTATAATCTCCTGGGCTTCCTCAGTGGAGTATGAAATGCCCAAGGGGTAATGGCATCAAAGGGTCCTAGATTTAGAGCCAGAAGGGATCTTAAAGTTCCTTGAGTCTAAAATCGTTGTTTTACAGATGAAGGAACTGTGTGACTTGCCCAGGTTCACAAAAACAAAGTAGTGATCACCACTAGAGAAATATGTAAAGGAGAAAAAATAAGGCATAACAATGAAAATTGTGAAGCTTGTGCAATGACATAAATGGGAATAGGCAGGCATGGATGGGTTGTAATTTGTATCACCACAGGGAATGACCACATCCATAAGATCGAAGATCCATTAGAGTACAGCAGTAGTTACATATCCAGAACAATCCCATCAAAAACATATTTTTAGGGGCAGCTAGGTGGCGCAGTAGATAGAGCACTGGCCCTGAAGTCAGGAGGACCTGAGTTCAAATCCGGCCTCAGACTAAAACACTTGACACTTACTAGCTGTGTGACCTTGGGCAAGTCACTTAACCCCAATTGCCTAAAAAAGTAAAAATTTAAAAAAAAAAATATCTTTATATTGTGTTAATTTTACACTTTAAAATCTTCCATGGTCATCCACAAGAAGATAGATGAGACTTCTGTTGCATCCAACCTACTTATTCTGGACCTCTAAGTTTTTTTTTTTTTATCATTATTATCTTCTCCAGCTCTTCTCATCTACTACTCCTCTTCCTATTCCTACAGTCTAATTTAGTTATAGTAGCTACATTATCTATTCCTTCCCCTGAATTAAGACTCTGGCCATGATAGTACCTTTACCTAGAATTATCCCATCCATTTTCATCTCCCAAGTGCCATCATCCTTCCTTACTTCAAATGTCTACTCAAAAGAGTCATCAGCTCAGTAAAAAGGAAAAAAAAATGAGTAAATAGAATAAGGTGAGAATTTATACCAGACACAATGTAGCAAGCCTCACACCTGCTAAATGAACATAAAAAATAGACTATTTGCTCTAACATTTATCTTATGTGCCCTTATAAAACCAAGACATGCTTTTTCACATAGAATACAACTATAAAGAAACTAATCATTCAATGAATATAGTTATTTAATCTAGTTCAACAGATTGCGTAGTACTATGGTAAGCATTTGAGGAAGTCCAAAGTTTAGAAAAGACATGCTCACTGCCCTCCTAGAACTTACAATCTAGGAGGGGACAAGGCATAAACAAATATAACTATAATATACAATTTTAAATGTGAAATATATAAGAGGCTCTATATGAGGGGTCAGGAGAAGGAATCAGAGGAAGCATCCTAGAAGAGGCTTAATTTGGGTTGGATGCCTAAGACATGAATAGACAAAGAAAGGGAGTGAAGACATTCTAGGTATAAGTAACCGTGTGAGCAAAGTGAGGAAAGTAAGAAAAGTGTTTGGCTCCAGTATGGAATGCATAGAGGAAAATATTATGGAATAAGGCTAGGAAGGTAGGATGGCATCAGGTTGTGAAGAGGTTTGAACTTGGAGTTTTGAGCAGAAGAGTAACTGACCTCTGCACATGAATAACTCACATTTATATAGCATTTCAAGATTTGCAGAATACTTTCCTCATAGCCCTGAATGAGGAAGATTAATCTACTAAGTACTATGAAAGATGTATTTGGAAAGGAGACAATGTGGAGGATCTATTAGGAGGATACTATAAATATCCAGAGGAGTGATAATGAGGGCCTGTACCAGAGGGGTGGCAAAAGAGAGAAGAGAGCATGGATGTGAGAGATCACCTAAGGATAGAATCAGGAGGATTTGGTACTTGATTGTCTATGAGAAGTGAGGTGAAGGAGAGGATCAAAAGTAACACCAAGGTTTCAAACATATGCAAGTGGGTATATGCTGGTGCCGCTGAAACAAATTGGGAAGTCAAAAGGAGGAGAAGATGATAAACTCAGGTTTGGATGTAGTGTTTGGACTTTCAGGTGGAGATGTCCCATAAATAAGATATGAGGTTCTGGAGCTCGGAATAGTAGCTGGGGCAGGAAATACAGATTTAGTAGGCATCTATATAAAACTGATAGTTAAAGCGATGGGAATGAGATAGTTAAGAGAGAAGCTAAAGGGATCAAAGTGCCAAGGACAGACCCTTGGGGACATCTATGTTGAGATGATGAGAAAAGATAAGGAGCCAAGTTAAAAAGAGAGAAGGGCTAGCTAGAAATGTCGGAGAAAGAGAGGTAGTGTTGCATAGTGGGTAGTAAGTTGGACTTAAGGGTCAAGATGACCTGAGTTCAAGAGTAATCTCTGACCTGGAAGCCTGGGTGAGTCACTATACCTCTCTCTGTCCTCAACAGACTTTAGACTCTAGGTTTCAGAATAGGTACCAATTTATATTGATATAATTTTCTTAGCAGAAGTTCCCTACACCGATGAAATCATAGGTCCTAATTTAAAAAAAAAAGATAGGAGAAAAACCTGGAAAGTATTACTTGAATATCAAACATATGTCTAATAAAATGTTAACTTCATTATGACACTAAGTATGACACTAGTATAATACGTTTATGGGAATATCAAAGCACCAGGAGACATAGGCAAACCCTATTTCTATAGTAAATGATAATAATCATAAATACTTAACAATTTTATCATTTTACTTCCTAAATTTTAAAAGCTCCTATTTTCTTACCCCTATCCAGAAATTTAAAAGAATTAATGTTTCATCAATGAAGGTGATTCTTCTCATTATACCACATAAATGGATAATTTCTGAATAAACATTAAGCATGTTAAAGGGGAAATGGTATCCAAACACCTATTTTTTTTTATAGACTAAGTTATAGTGAGCTTTTGTGCAACTCAAATATGTACATATTGACTTAGTGAGGATTTAAGCTGATTTTCCTCCAAGTAGAGCTATTTATAAGCTAACACAAAAATATATTAGCTTTTTAAAATAGTACTCAACAAGTTTGAAAATCCCAGTGTGCTACCAAAGGTATTGTCTATTTCTTAAGTACATAAGTAGCCATTAGACCTAAATACATTTTTAATTTTAAAAAACCTCCATTCATGAGTGTCTGGATAGCTAGAAAAGTGCTTTTGATATATGGCTATTCAATTTAGACTTCCATCTCTTCTTCAGAAATCTCCCACAGATGCTGCAAAACCATTAGAGCCTGCTACATGCTAAAGCCTCTAGTTTAACTCCAATAGCCCGTGTAAAATCCTGGATTATAAATCACTGTTGTACTCTACACACAGGAATCTATCTAGTCATATTGTTTACCAAAAAGGTTGGAGTACAGTATTCTGAACAATATCTTTAGTGCTGACTAGTCAGGAAAATATCTATGAGACTTTTGAAAACAATAGCTAAAATGTGAATGTTTCCCTGTTCAACATCTAGATAACAAGGAAGAATTATTGATTTAAAAGCCTTAAAATTACATCCACATGAGACTGTCTGCCTTTCTGATCCATTAGGTTCAAATGAGATAATATATTTGAGAACACTTTGAAAAATACAAGAAAACATGAAGAATCTTTGATTTTGTCATTGTGGGGAAATCCAAATATGGGAACTCCCACCACCAACATAGATCACAACTTGTCTGTGATTCACTAGGTAAGTCCTAGGAGGTTGTTTGAGATATACAGAGTTTTTGTGACTTACCCAAGGTTACACAGCTATTAACTGCTACGATTTGCATCTATATCTTTTTTTTTTACTCCAACCACTCTATCCAACATAACTTTGAAAACTGTGAGACATTAAACAAATATCACAGGGGTTATCATGGGATACAGTACTAAAGATTATATAACCATTACAGAATACTTATTCTCTTACTGTTTAGCCCACAATGAAAGGCAATGGAGGCAATGAGAGTTAAAACCAGGAAGACTCATGTTCATGTCCAGCCTTCGACACATTCTAACTGTGTATGGTTGTGAGTTAACCTCTTAGTGCTATAGGCAAGTCTAAGAACCATAGTAGCAATGAATGGACTGACCTATATCGAAAGAGGGGGTTTCGTCATGAGGCAAGTCCCTACAGCAATGAAATCATACTGTTTTTCCTACTACATAGTCTACCTTGGTTTTTTTCATACCTATTACTGCTATTCAACAAATTGTCATTAATCTATGAAGGTGTATATAACTCCAGCTGCTACTACCTCAGATCATCTGCCTTTTTTCTCACTGTATCATTGTGAAGAATGAAATCACAGTAGATACTTCTGCACATTGACTAGAAGGTTAATGGAGTAGAGATTATTCCCAAAAGATTCTCTGGGATAAGAATATGCTTTGTTCTGACTACTTAACCTCTCCTTATAAGTATTTAGAATAATGCCATGAATACAGAATGGGTTTAATAAATATTTTTCGATGACAAAGTTTCTGGTTGTGATTAATTCTGACTGGGGGAAAAATGATGGATTTGACATAGACTTATGGAAACCGTAAATTCTGCTTGGAGTATTTGGGAGTGGAAATGTAATGACCACATTTTTCAAGACCAACAAACAATAGTCCTTTGGAAAAACTTCTGAAAAGTATAGTTTTTTTTCCTTAGGTGCAATAATTTTGGAAAATCCAGGGCATCCTGTTAACATTGGTATAGACAACTTCAGATAAAGGATGTTTATGAGAGGGTAGGAGAGCAAAATAGAGGAAATTAAGCTTATTTTATTTCTTAATGCTGCACGTTACAATCATTTTGAAATATACATAATTTATATTTAAACTTTGTAGGGTCAAAATTATCTCATAAAAATAGATTCATATCACACAGAATACATTGATTGATTCATTTAACAAACATTTGGAACAGAGTTTGGGCAATGTTAGTCCATGGTTTTCTTAGAATTTTTTTTAAGTAGCAGATTTTAATGTATTATTTTTTTCCTCTTCAATTTTCTTACTTCTTTTTTGTCTTTATGTTTCCTCTCATTCCTTTTCTTCTCTTCACCCCTCTATTTTCCTCTTTCTTGTGTTTCCTTTTCTCCTTTTGTTTCTTCCTTCTTTCCTCATTTCCACGAATTGTTGAATGACTGGAGATCTGGACCATTTTCTGATCTATACTTGTAAAACAGCCAAACTATTGCTCTGTCACAATTCGATGCCTTCTCTTGGTATGGAGGTGGCTCTGGGTTCTCAAAGGCTGTTCTAACAGGGCACAAGTTCTGGCAGGTCCTACTAAGCTGAGAAGATTTCGAGTCAGGTCTGGTGACTGCCTGTGTTTCTGTTGTCTAATAAGTGGATTAGATCATTTGGTGAAGGTTATCCACAGGATGTCATTTTCTTCGGTTTGGTTTGGTTTTTGGCCACAGAAATCATCAAAGACCAC
Organism: Phascolarctos cinereus; assembly: GCF_003287225.1. Taxonomy (NCBI): domain Eukaryota; kingdom Metazoa; phylum Chordata; class Mammalia; order Diprotodontia; family Phascolarctidae; genus Phascolarctos; species Phascolarctos cinereus. The sequence continues at coordinate 488,468,505 of NW_027555847.1, read as the reverse complement.
CTAGATCAAATCCTAGACAGATGGTTATCTCCATCCTTAAAGAGAGTGTCTGTACCAATAATATTATAAACCTAAGTCTTAAAAGTAATTCTCTATCCATAAGAGTGGGTATCAGCAGTAGCTAAAAGCATGTTACTCTGCCCCTAGGGTTCCTCTTTCTGATTGAAGAGAGTGCAGGGTGAAAGGTGGATGGACATTGGTGAATTACTTCCAGATTCTCTATTTAAATAGATTACCTAGGGGAGTCACCTCATCATTTCCCACCTGGCTGCAGAACTTCAGCATGTCCCTGAGCTGTGTACTCTTTCCCACCCCACTCTCAATTTTCAGCTTCTTTCAATGTGCTGTATACCCCCTTAGATTGTAAGCTCTTTGAGGGCAGGGACTATCTTTTTTCTTTTCTTTGCATCCCCAACAATTAGCATAATCTTTGCCACAGAGTAGGCACTTAATAAATGTTTGTTGACTGATTCCAAAAAAAAAGCACATGTTAAACACCAATATAATTATGGCTTATTGTCAGGTCAAAAACAATAAGCATGTATTAAACACTTCGGATATGAAGGAAGGCAAAAAACCAACTAAACGAAAAATGGTCCCTGATCTCAAGGAGCTTACAGTCTAATAGGGAAGACAACATGCAAAAGACTAAGTGCAGACAAATGTTTATACATACACACATATATATATCTGCACATATATTTACATGCATATATACATGCACATATGAAACTATATGTTAGTGTGTGTACATATATATATTATATATAACCCAGGTCCCAAAACCCATTGGTATGGGATTCTTCCTTCACTGGCAGAGATCAATGCCCTGTGCCTGTGGGGCATGAGGGGTGGGGTATAATTGGAGAGAAAGGGAGAGAAGAGAGCTCCAAGTTCTTTAGTTTCCTTAGATGTTGAGTCTTAGGAGTCTCATGGAACTCTGCAGTTGCTTTGGGCACTTCCGGCTTCCAGTTTCAAGAGAAAAGATGGATGATGCCAACTCCACTTCAGGTTGCTAAAGGTAGAATGAAACTCTGGGATGAAAGGGACATGGGAGGAGCTGACAGTCTTCATCATGTCACTATCCCAGCTTACTGTATTAGAGACTTCAGGGAACTTTTCTACCTTGATAACAATGGTAGAGCTTTTTCACTCTTTATGCTCTGGTATATATATTCTCATATGTATACTTTCTCTGATTTCTCTGTTTTGCCATTGACTTGGATAAATGGGTTTCTTTGCTATTAGCTATGTGTATACATTGTAAAAGTGGTACTTGGTTGGAAAGGGGTCAATTAAGCCTTGGTTCTAAAACTTGGGTATTCCTTTCCCCATTAAGACATAGTGATCAGAAGTTTAGCTTGAACCTGAAAAACCACATTCTTAAAACTAAAAAATATTTAAGGGAGAAGATAGATACAGTTCCAGTCTGGTACTCTCTTCTGTCTGAGGAGAGTGGCCAAGCTTCTGGCCTCAACTCCTGTTTCCCATCCTGGCAGGAATTAAAATCTCCCTTGGAGAATGGTGGAGGGACAAGAGGCTAGAGATGTCAATTTTTGTCTCCCTGTGAGTCATACACAAAAGCATCCCCCCCCTCCCCATTACACATGGGGGATAGCCTCACAACATATATATGATAAATTGGAGATGGTATCAAAGGGAAGGCACTAACATTAAAGGGGAACATGAAAGTCTTCTTGTAGATGTGGGATTTGTGCTGATATTTGAAATAAACCAGGAGGCAGAGATGAGGAGGGAGAGAATTCTAGGCATAGGAGAGAGCCAGTGAAAATGCATAGAGACAAGATTCAGTGTCTTATTTGAGGAATAGCAGGAGGTTAGTGTCACTGGATCACAGAGTACCTGAAACGGAGCAAAGCGTAAGAAGAAAGGTGTAGTAAAAAACAAACAGGAAAAAAAGGAAAAAAAACCTTCTCCTACTTGTTCACTAGGGTTTGGGGCAAACAATGGCATAGGAGACATTTAGAATATGGCAACAAAAGAATTAGTATTATACAAGAGCCCAAATTAAACTCTTTAGAGAAAGACTTGGATATTATAAAGCACCAAATATGTGTCTCTTTTTCCCCTGAATATGATGTTTTTTTGAAAATGTAGATATTCAAGATTAATGAAATGAAATTTCATGAAACCAAAAGGTTAAGTAATTTTGTGCATATTTAAGCATGGTTGGATATATGACAATGCCACTTCTATGAATAGCCAAGGCTCTCCAGAGGTAAACAGAATGTTAAGAACTGCTAGCATCATCATCAACATCTAACATCTATGAGAATTTTTAACATTTACAAAGCATTTTATATATATTATCTTATTTGATCCTTACAACAATCCTGTGAGGTAAGTACTATTCCCATCCCCATTTGACCAATGATAAAACTGAGGCAAAGAGAGGTTTAGGAAATTGACTAGTGTTGCATAGCTTGTCTGAAGCAAGATATAAACTCAGGTCTTTCTAGTTCCAAATGCAACACTCTATCCACTTTATCCACCTCTCAGACTTACAAGTACTCTCAATTTTCTATCTGCCTAAAACATTCAGCAAGGTGTTGGCTCCAGGGCAAAGGGGAAAGCCCTTGAGATTGCAGGAGAAGAGGGACCAACTCAGAGCAGTTTTCTTGTTTCTTGTTTCCAGCCTTGTCAATGACTTCTCTTTTCTGCCTTAGGGGTATAGGACCAGCTATTTATGTGGTAATTCTGTTTCCTGGAATGTTCCTATGATCCCTTGGGCCAATGATACAACTTGCCAAGAGACCCTCAGAAAGTTGCAATAACCCCTCATGACTCCTTGTGAAGCTTTTCAGTGACTTTTTTAAAAAAAATCTGTGCTTTTAAAAATAAATAGCAGCAAATCTCTTTTTTTTTGCGTTGAAAATGCACAACAATGCTGTAAAGTAGGTACACTAAACATTATTTTTCTCATTTTATAGAAGAGGAAACTAAGGTTTGAGTCATGATGTGACTTTTCCCTAGTCATTAATCTGAGATTTGGGATGTGAACCCAGGTGTCATGAAGTTCAATACTTCACTATATTCATGGAGAGTTATCTGCAATCTGACTTCCAACCTCACTAAAACCACTCCCTCCCAAGGTATCAGTAATCTCTTAATTTCTAAATCTAATAATCCAAATTGTAGAACACTTAAATGGTACAGTGGATACAGCACTGGACTTGGACTCAAAAAGATCTGAGTTCTAATCCAGTCTGGAACATTTACTAGATGTATGAACCTGGGAGAGTCACTTGACCTTTGTTTGCCTCAAATTTTCCAAACTGTAAAATGGGGATAATAACAGCACCTACTCACAGGGTTGTAAAGTGCTTAGCACAGTGCCTGGTATATAGTAAGTGCTATATAAATATTTATTTCCTTCTCCTCTTAAGTTCCCCTCCATTTTCAATCCTCATTCTTCTTGATGTCTCTGTAACCTTTGACTGTTGGTCACCCCTTTTAATTTCTATTTTAATGACATTACTGTCTTTTGGTTCTTCTCTTACCTGTCAGACCAATCCCTCTCAGTCTCCATTTGATTTAGGTTGAACCTGCTAACTGTGGGTGTCTACAAAGCCTCTGTCCTTCGCCCTCTTCTCTTTTCCTTCCATGCTATTTCATTTGGTGATCCCATCAGATCCCATAAATTCAATTATCATCTCTGTACAGAGCATTCTCATAACTGTTTATCCACCTGACCTGTCTAGTGACTTCTAGATTTTTGGACATCTTGAACTGGATTTCCCATAGGTATCTTAAACTATGATCCGACCACACTCCTCTTCCCCCAACTCAACAAATGATAGTGGCTTTCTATTACCTTCAATATCAAATATAAAATCATCTGATTTTTAAAGCTATTCCTAGCCCTTTCTTATTCTTATTCTTAGACTCAAATGCTAAAAATTGATCTCATTTCTCTCCACTTCCTAACATCCTTATTATTGTAGAAGGTATCACTATCCTTTCAGTAACCCAGTATCCTTGAAACAGAAGTGTTATCCTAGATTCCTCACTCTCCCTCACCACCCTTTTATCATCCCCAGTCAGTTGCCAAGTCCTTTCAATTCTACCTTCATACTTTCTGTCTTCTAGCACTGCCACCACCTTGGTACAGGTCCTCATCACCTCAGGTCTGGACTAAAATGATACCTCCTGGTTAGTCTTTTTTCTTAAGTTCCACCATATTCCACTCTCCAGTCAGCTACCAACATAATCTTCCTAAAGCACAGCTCTGACCAATCCTCCTCACTCAATAAATAACCCTGGCTCACTATTACCTAGAGGATAAAATATCAGACCCTCTGTTTGGCTTTTAAAGCCCTTCATAAACTGCCCCATTTCTACCTTTCCAGTCTTCTCACACTTTACCCTCTTTGATGAACTCTGTGATCCAGTGACACTCACCTTCATGCTGTTTCTTAAACAAGATACTGAATCTCCAGTCTCTGTGCATTTTCACTGACTGTCCCCATGCCTGAAATTCTCTTCCTCCTTATTTCTATCTCCTGACTTCCTTTAAGTCTCAGCTAAAATCTTGCCTTCAGAAAGAAGCTGTCCCTAATCAATGCTAGTGATTTCACTCTGAGATTACCTCCAATTTATACTGTATGTCTTTTTTCTTTCTTCTTTTTTTATATGGTTATTTGCATGTCTATTCCCATTGGATTGTGAGCTCCTTGAAAGCAGGAATTATTTTCACTTTTGTTTTTAATTCCTAGCACAGTGCCTGGCACACAGTAGATGCTTAATAAGTGCTTGTTGACTAGAGTATAACTTGGGAGAGTATATGAAGGGAATGATTTCTTAGCATCTATATGCAGTGCAGTGGCTCCCAGAATATCTGGTGCCTAGTATGATACCTGGCAAATAATGAGCACTGAATAAATGTTTGCTGAATTGAGTATTTTCAATGGTTTACTGAGACCGACATGAGACATCTCTGTTTCCTGTGTGGTATATATGTCTTTTCTTTACCAAATGGATTTTAAACTTCTGGAAGGTACTACCTTAAATTTCTTAGTATCTCCTAGATTGCTCAGCATGGTGCTTCACATATAATTAACACCTATTAAAAGATGTTGATTGATGGATTAAATACTTTTTTGAATGGCATATCTAGAACATCTGCCCATCTAAAGAAATCCTAGATTCATAAATTTTTAAAATCTGAAGGTACCCAAGAGATCATCTAAGCCTAAACCTTCATGAAGAAACTGAGACCCAAAGAGGTTAAGTGACTTTTCCTAGGTCATACATCTAGTTAATGGCAGATGACATAAGATGGGTCGAATAAGATAACTGAAACAGCTTTGGGGAAATGTATATAATGGCTATTAATTTCTCTGTCCTATTTCAGTGAGCTAATAATCATCTCAAGGGCAGAAATAGTGTCTTCTCTGTGTTCTGTAACCAACTCTCACAGTCAGTGTAATTGATGATGATGTGGCACCCTGTGGGTGAGTGCTCAACACCTATTACTTATTTATTTTTTGAGATATTGCCACACTATGTGACCTAGGACGTATCAATTAACTTCTTCATACCTCACTTTCCTCATCTATACGATGCAGACAGTACTACTTGCCTTACCAATCCCTCTCCCCTGCAAAGATTCTCTGCAAATAAATGAGGTAATGTTTGTGACACGCTTTCAGCTTGTTAAAGAGCCCCACTACAGAAATTCTAGGCATTATTATGGTGAGCTATTTAGCGTATGGGGTTTTATTTGTTACGGCTTGAGATGGAGCTATTTGTTGGAGTCCTAGGTTCCCTGCTGAAAATTTGGGTCAAGATGTAGGTCTGAATATTTTTTATTTTTAAATTTTGTAGATGGGCGCTGCTCGGCTCCGCACGTGTGTGGTTAAACTATAAAGAAAATAAACAAAGCCAATAAATCACCCCTTGAAAGAGAAAAATCTCCATTCTGAAGGCTTTTCCCAGTGAAGAGAGTGAACACTGCATTTCCCTAGAGAGATATTTAGGTCCAAGAGAGAAGATAGTGCATGCAGGGTATGTATGTGTATGTGTGCGCGGGCAGGGAGGAGGGGGGATGAGGAGGATGAGATCATAGTTTCAGGATCCTCAGGAAACCCTGGTACTGGCAGCAGCCAGCCTCTGCTGTGCCCACATGACCCACAACTCCGGGAGCAGCCCCGGCACTTCTGACATTATTAAATAATAAGAAAGAGGATCCTTCCCCAACCTCACACTTATGCACACTCGCGCGCACACACACACAGGTATACATACACACGTTCACAAGTGGACACCTTCTAAGAGTTTGGAGAGTGTCGAGGACTGACTGAGCTCAGCAAGCCGGTTCCTCGGAAGGTGTGTGGAAAAGCTTTTTTTCTTCCCCCCTCGGATGACAGCTCTGGAGGCAGCGCGGTGGTGAGGGGAGCCAAAGGGTGAGGACCAGTGGGTGGGGGTGGGGTGGGAGGGGAGGGGTATGTATGTGTGTATGTGAATGTGTAGCCGAGTGGGCGTAAAGCCCGGGCTGAGCCGGTGCACGCTGCCCCCGGCTCGCCGTAGAGAGGCTCTGTGAATCGGGAGGTGCTCATGACGTGCATTACACAGCTGCGCAGGGACCGCAGCAGCAGCAGCAGCAGCAGCAGCAGCAGCAGCCGCTGACACCACCTCCGGGAGAAAAGGAGGAGGTGGGGGTGGAGGTGGTGGAAAGGGGGCACTGAGGCAGGAGGAAGGGCAGTGCAAAAGGAGGCAAAGTAAATAGTGGAAAGAGCTAACTGGGGATGGGAAGGAGGACCATGGGGGAGGAGAAGGGGAGGCTTACAACCCCCCATGCCCAAACACCCACTTCGCAGGGCTTCCCCACCTGTGCCGCTGGCTTTTAGCCGGAGCAAGTCCCAAGCATGTGCCAGGAGCCGCAGCCTCTGCGGTGCAGCATCCCCCACCCCCTGCTCCCCGGGCCGGTAGCGGGCAGCAGCAGCGTGGGGAGCGGCGGCAGCGCGAGGCGGGCTCTCCCTGGAGCTCCCGGACTCCGCACTAGGTTGGCTTCGGTAGGGACTGCTGCATGATGATGACCTTACAGGGTGTGCATTACCTCACAGGTAAATATCAGCTGATCAGCGCCCAGTGGCAGCAGCGAGCACCCAGACAGCCCTCCCAGCAGCAGCGGCGGCGGCGGCAGCGGCGGCAGCGGCGGCAGTGGCATCGGCCACCGCCGAGAGAGGCAGCCAAGGGAGCAGCTCTGGAGGTAGCGAGCGATTCCTTTCCTCATCCTTGTTATTACTGTTCTGGCGTCTCTCCTTCGTCTAGGCTAGGAGGGAGGGAGAGCCGCTTGGGAGTCGGGGTCCCCAAGCCCCCACAAAGGGATGCTCCTCACTTGGGGAAACTGACTGAGGAATATTTACCAGGAAATACTGGATGGGTTTATTTCCCTGGAAGCTGTGGCTCCCAACGTTTCAGGGCACCGCGGTGTCAAGGCAAATGGCTAAGAGGGCAAAGGTGGGGGTTGGGGGTCGCCGGGGTTTTCCGTTTCTAAATCCTGTTGCCCACTTCAGAGTTTTCTGTTGAAGGGAGGGAGGGAGAAAAAAAAGAGGGAAAGCAATATTTATATTGGTTCATTCTTATTTTCTGAGTGGAAGATAGAGAGATGTCTTTCAAAAGACCCAAAGCAGAGGGAGATGACTGGCCAGGAGAAGGAGGGGCTTCCTCACTGACATCTTCGTTTCTGCTTAAGTGCTACTTGCCTGGGACAAGGTAATAAAGCACCTCTCGTTTCAGCAAAGCTTTGCTGGAGACGTCACAGTAGAACTCCAAGGAGAGGTTGTAGGTCTTCTTCACTTAACAGTCAAGCATCGGTCTGGTGGAACCCGGGGTTTCTTTCATTGGTTTGTGCGCGTGCTGTTGGACTTTGTAGAAGTAAAGTTGTTCCCCTTGAATAGGTTTTTACAAGTACAAATGCCTGCTGCCTCTCATTACACTTGTTTGCCATTTCGCTTATAGAACTAGACATAATAAATGCAGGTGTCGTATACATCTGGACTTTCTTAGGCTACTGAAACATACTTTTCCTCAATACACGAGTTTTGTGCATGCGTTCTTAGTACTGAATAATTTAGTTGCATCATATAGTTCCGCTTGAAGACAGTATCATTAGTTTTAGTCAGGTTGTTCATAAAACTGCCACAGGGTCCATGCTTTCACATTTTAGCAGAGTTTTATGCAATTTTAAGTTATGCTGTAGTACTTAGGGGAAGGTGTTGAAACAACAGGTTATTATGAGGCAAACTACTGAACCAACACTTCAGAACTAATTTTAAAGTTCTTAAGTCACCAATCTGTTCTTGGCTTACGATTTGGCAGTCATTTTCTTCACAATGCAGCCTTACATATCTTTGGGTTTGGCTGTGTTTTGAAGCTGTTTTAATTATATTTAATCCAGTCACAGTGACAGGGGATTGGGTAGATTTTTAAAAAATCATTCTCTTTTATGATTTAAAACTTGGCTATGTATTTTTGTACATGTGTATATGTCTTATACCGCATTGTATAGATGTATTCGTAGCAATTTAGTTATGAGGAACAAAGTAATCTACAGCCTTTAGTTGTAAAAATACCTAAAAAGCCTTGGTAGTTTTAAATGTGCCATAATATAAAGTATTTAACAAGACATTTTTATATGACCAATTACTATTCAGCTGAGCATACCACGGAATCATGGTATTATCTGTTTAATTGATTAAATGTCTCCTCTAACCTTATTCATTTGCAAGGGATTCTTTCAAATAAATACAAATCTGCCTTTCCTCCAACTGTTTGAAACTATTTAAAAACCCACAATTTTAATGTGATTTCCTTACTCTAGATAAATGAACTTGATATAGATGTATCCAAACTTATGCCATGTAACTATAATTTTCGTAACCTGGATGGGTTAGCTGGATGGATTAGCTCAATTGGTTAGTGTAAATATCAGGGTGATAATTTTAAGTTCTATAAAGGGCATTGTTTTTTCCTTTTTAAAATGTAATAGAGTTAGCACTGGGTCTATAATCAAGGGTCCTGGGTTTGAAACCATATTCTGATGCTTACTACCTGTGTGACCTTGGACAAGTCACATCAATTCTCTGGGTCTCATTTCCTTTATTTCTATATTGAGAGTGATTCATTAGATGCCTTCTAAAACCTCTTCTAGCTCCAAATCCCATGAAACTTTGGACTTAAAACATGTTAAAATTCTTAGGAGTAAATCCTATGTAAAATGTGGGTATATTTGCTTAAAGTTATATTAAAGTTATTCATCATTATCACTGGTTTTAGAATCAAGAAGATATGAGGCGGAATCCTGCCTCAGACACTAACTGTACAACTCTTAGCAATTCTAACTTCTCTAAGTCCCAGTTTCCTCATCTGTAAAATGGGCATAATAATGGTACTTATCTGACAGAGCTGTTGTGAGGATCAAGGGAGATAATATATGGGAAAGCATTTTGCAAAACTTAAAGCATTCTATAAATGCTGTTATTATAAATATCAACAAAAAAGGGAAAAGGCTGTACTCACACTTCTGAGAAAAATATACAAACAGTAAAAAAAAAAAGATAGCAATTTGTCACCAATCCATCAATTGATAGCATTTCCTTTATAGTATAAATACTTTAAGGGTTAATTTTTTCAAAGTTTAGTGATTCTTACAAATTCCATATGTTCCCACAATAGTCATAACGAATCTATCACTATCTACAGGTACTTTTGATATTCAGAAATAAATAAATATTCGAGGCTTGTATAATAAATAATTTACCTTTATTATAACAGCAAAGTTTTAAGTATGTATATATGTATATGTGTGTGTGACCAAGGGCACAAAATCCATACATACTACCTTACATTTATCTTATTTTTTCAATTAACATGTATTTTCCAACCCTCTCACTTTCACAGATTTAAAAGAAAAAAAAGCTCTTGTAACAAATATTCATATTCAAACAAAATGCATTTCCATGTTGTCCATGTCCAGAAATGCATGTCTCCTTCAGCATCTTGAATCCATCACTTCTCTGTCAAGAGATGCCTTAGCTTAGATCATCATTAATCCTCTGGAATCATAATCAGTGTATTGATCAGAGGTCTTAGATCTTTCAAGTTTTTTTGTCCCTTAAAACACTTCTATTATTATTCTTCTGGTTCTTCTTATTTCCTTCTGTATTAGTTCATAGAGGTCTTCCCAGGTTTTCTAAACCATGAATTTCATCACTGATTATGGCACTCTGGTATTCCATTAAAATTATATACATGATTTGTCCAGTCATTCCCTAATCAATAGGCTCCCCCCTTGGTTTCCAGTCCTTTTGCTACTACAAAGAGCTGCCAAAAACACTAGACTGGGTTAGAGTCTTGACTCTGTTTCTAGCTGTTACCTAATGAAAATCTTTTGACCTCTCTGAGTTTCAGTTTCCTTATTTACAAAATGGACATAATACTACTTGTATTACCTACCTTAGAATGTTGTTGCTAATATCATTACTCCAAAGTTCTTTAATTTTATTGGTGCAAATATTCCTCCCATAAAGAAATATGGCAATCCCTCTATGGCTTAATAAATGCCTTTGAAAGTTGTGGTGACTAAAAAAATTTATCACCTGGTAGCCAACTTGGTGATAAGATCCTCTGAACTTAGCTAGGATGGTCCTTGGGAAGTCAACATCACCATCACCAGACCCAAAAACAAAGCCTCTTCAGCTTAGTAGAATTTTAAGTAGAGACTGAATTTTTCTAAAAAAAAAAGGGCTTGAGAACCCAGGGTTACCTCCATACCTGGATAAGACAATAACAGGGTAGGACTTTGGCTAAAAGGCTTAAATTAGATAATGTAGTTAAATCACTTTACAAACCATAACGCTATATATTTATTTGTAAGCTATTACTGTTTTAGTGGATGGGAAGTTCATTTTGTGTCAACAATGAGGTATGGCTATTTAAAAAAAATGAGCAACCAATACTACAAAGATTGCATTATGAAAGAATGAGTTGATAGTAGTTCTGTTATATTCTGTCCTGGCAAGACCATACCTGATTATTGTTCTGGACAAGATATTGGCGATGGGAAGCGTGTTTAGAGGAAGGTAATCAAAGCGGTGATAGGATTTGGAACCATAGCTAGAGAAGAAGACTCAGAAAGGACATGATAATTAGCTTCACACAATTGACAGGTTATCTTGTTGAAGAGGATTTAAGCTTGATCTGTTTTATCTTGATTTTAGGTCATTAAAAGGGGCCGGCAGTTGGGGGGCGGGGATGGAACATTCTAATGGTAACAGCTACCCAAAAGTGAAATCTGCTGTGTTGGGAGGAAATGAGTTCCTCATCACTGGAGGCCCTCAAATGGGCTGGATGAAATTACCTGTTCTGGTATGTGATAAAGTAGACAATCTCTAAGGTTTCATGAAGCTCCAAGAGTCTATGAATATGTAATGCTATGATCCCTAACTTCAGAAAGTTTTTATATTCCTTGAATCAACTTATTTAATTTTGGCATTAACCTTCCCTTAATGGCAACTTGTCATTCAGTGTTAGATATGGTTTATTTCTACCCTGCCTGTTAATAAGATCTCTCTTTTATTTCTTCCCTGTCGGACTTTAAAAGAAAACACAACTTTTTTCTCTCAGTTAAAAAGCTCCTCTTTGCCTTTCTCTGGCTGTACCTTCAGGTCAATAAATATAGACTACAAGCCACATTGTTGGAATACTTCATAAACTGGGAATGAACATGGGATGCTGGAATGGAAAGAGCAGGAATTCTCTTAATTATAAAGGTAGGAGGATGAGCTAAGCTTAGCAAACAGCAGAGAAAAACTGGTAAGAGAGTATAAATCAATCAAAAAGCACTTTATAAACCGCATATTCTGGACCAAAAAAAAAAATGAAACAATCCTTGATCTAAGAGAGCTCATATTAGAAGAAACAACATGTACACAGAGATACATATACAGAATAAAAAGTACAAAATTAATACAAAGTAGTTAAATACAAGGTGTTTAGGGAGGGAAGGGACTAAGAGTTGGCAGATCCAGAAAACCTACATGTACAAGGGAGTACTTGAGATGTGTCTTGAAGACAATTAGAGATATTTGGAGGTGGAGTAAGGAGAGAATGCATTCTAAACCTGGACAGTAAATAGCAAAGACTCAGAGGGGTGTGTGAGGAACAGAAGAAAATCAATTTGACTGGACTGCAGAGTTTAAGGAGAGTAGTGATTGGAAAGATAATTTGAGGCTAGGTTATAAAAGGTTTCAAAGGGCAAACAAAAGAGTTCATATTTTCTCTGAGAGGTAATAAAGAACCATTGGAGTTTATTCAACAGGGAAGGAACATGGTCAGATCTGAACATAAAAGCCCCATTGAGATTAGGTAATGTGAATTTGAAATGGATTCATTTAATGTGGTAGTATGACTTTCTTCAGCATCATTCAGTATCTTCAGACTACAAATGGAAAAGTCACTCCAAATTTGTCCCTTATCAATGTAGTCCATGGCCCTACTTTTAGACAGTTGCTTCAGTTTAGAGAGGCTAATGTTAATAGTGAGTAGATATCTGCCCATGAACAAGGAAGGCTCTGTGACCTTGAGAAAGTTATTGGACCTCTCATTTTGATAGGCAGCTCTCCAAAGTTGCCAAGAAGGTAGAGGAGATTGACTTGCCTGGGAGTTTCCTATACAATGAAATCATAAATGCCATACCTAACTCTGTCCCTACTTCAGTTAGTAACTCCTAGCATCAACTTTTAGAATCAGAAAGTCCCAGAGTTGGAAAGCATTTCAGAGGCTATGTAGCCTGGCCCATATGTAAACAAAAATTGTCACTCAAACATATATAGTCATCTTGCCTATACCTGAAGATATCTAATGACAAGGAGCCCACTACTCCTAGGTGGGTCGTTCCATTTTTTGCTAGCTCTTATTTTTAGGAAGTTTTTCTATGCTTCAAGCCTAAATTTTCCTCTTTGTGACTTCCATCCATACCTTCCTAGTTCTGCCTTCTGGGGCCATATAGATCAACCTAATTACTCTTCTATATGAAAGCCTTTCAGATATTTGAAGACAGCTATCCTATCACTCCCTAATGTTTCACTTCTCCATGCTGAACAATTAAAATTATTCCAGTCAGTCCTCATATGGCAAGATCTTGCTGTCCTTTGCTAAACTGGTTAGAGCATAATATAGTGGGTGGGGGGGGGGAATTGAGGAACCTTGTTTCAAAACCTTCCTGTAGTTATTATGACCTGTGTGACCTTGGGCAAGTGACTTCACCTCCCTTTATTTCAGTTTCCTCATTTGTAATATGAGAGGGATATACTGGATGACCTCTAGATCTGCTTTTATGCTCCTTCCTCTAGACCCCCTTTAGCTCATCGATGTCCACCTTAAAATGGGGTCCCCAGAACTGAGCACAATATTCCAGGATAGTCTGACCAGGACAAAGAATAATAGGACTGTCACCTCCCTAGCACTGGATTCTATTTGTCTCTTAAAATAAACTTGGCTTCAATTACCTTGTTTGACTACATAGCACACCATTAACTCATACGGAGCTTTCAATCCACTAAGATTCCCAGGTTTTTAGGGGATGCGGCACATTCTATAGGAAAGGATGCTGTATTTGGAGTTAGAGGTTCTACATTCAAATTCATGCTTTGCCACTTACCATCTGTGTAAACTTTGTAATTAGTTAAACTCTCTGGAGGTCAGTTTCCTTTTCAGTGAAATGGGATATTGGAGTGGATGAACTCTAAGGATCCTTCTGGCTCTAAAACTATGATCTTAGGAACCTTTGCAGAGGATCTGTTATCTTACCCTTCTGGTATCTGGGAGGTTGATTTTTTTAATCTCTTATGAAATATTTTACATTTGTGCCCATTAAATTTTATATCATTAGATTTGGCTTAAAGTTCTAGTTGTCATGGGTTTTTTTTGAATCCTGACTTTGTCAGCAAATGTGGTGGTTATTCCTCCCTGCTTTGTGTCAGCTCTGATTTGATGAGCATGCTGTCTGTGCTTTCATCCAAGTCATTGATAAAAACATTAAACAACTCAAAGCCAAGTACACATAACTGGAGAACAACACTAGAACCACCATTTCCCTCCTCACCCCCTTCTAAGTTGACATGTCTATTCTTTGAGTTCACCTAAGTCTGTTATTATCTAACTCAGCATCTCTCTCTATCTGATCTACAAGATCAAAGGTGTATTTTTCCCCCTTTGGAACAGAATTTTAACTGATTTTTATCACATAGACAGTGAACTTAATAAAGTGCCCAATTGGAAAAGAAAGGACCCAGAGTCAAGATAGTACCACAAAGTGCTTAAATTATTTGAATGGGAATCTGTACTGTTAAGGGAAGAGTATAATTCACTGCAAGTATCATGGTGTGCTAAATTCCTGGTGTACCATTGTGTCAGCAAATAGATCATGAAAAACTAGGATTTCCTTTACAGAAATTTGACTTAAAAACAGTTTTCCCAGAATGTCTCCATTCCGTAATGTGAAAGCTATCTGTAGACTAAAGTCTTGAGACCACTTAATTGTATGAAAATTCTTATCCATTGAATATACTTACATTTAAAGACAATTAGAGTTAATGTTATCTTTATAAGACAAAAGCAACATTTCTTAAAGACAGACTTATCTATTTTTACAGTAATTAATCAGAATGAACAAGACTGATACAGGCTATCTCTAATAAACATCTTAATCTTGACTTGATGTTTATAATATTTAAATCCTATCTGGGATGTTTCCCTGACGTCTTTTGACAAGACTGAGCAAAGAACAATTTCATACAAAATTGTAATTTTGTATATCTAATGCGGTTTCAGATAAAGTAAGAAACAGCCTAGTCTCAACAAAACTGGGCTTTAACCAGAGACCTGGATTAAAAAAGACTTTGAGCATGCCTACAATCTCTCTGAACCTCAGTTTCCTACCCAGCAAAATGAATGAATTGTACTAGATTGACTCTCTAAAGTACCTTCCATCACAGCATCTATGATTCTAGGATGTTGTATGATGATTCTACTTAATATTTACTGTTGAAATTTGATATAAACTAAAGTTGTACAGTGAAACTACGTGGGGAAACTATACCTGCCAAATATTTTTAGGTATTATTAGCAATAAATAAATGACTGACTTCTCAGATAACTTCTCAACTATCTCTCTAACACCAACATTAGCTTGCCCAACATATAAACAGTGATTTCTAGAACACTAAGGACAAAATAAAACCAACCTGATTTCTATCTGCATTTTAACAATGGCTCAGATTTTACCCGTAACTTTCAACAAATGTTAAGTTGCACCATTTAGGCTAATGAAGCTATTGAAGAGGCTACTTCTATTATACAAATTATACATCCCTATAGAGAGTCAGGCACTTGTTTCTCTGTAAACTTTAAACTTATTTTGGAGTTTGAAATTACATTAGCAGTGTGTCACACATCTACTGCCATCCAAATGATGTTCAAGATGTCTTGATTTGCCTTCTTTGTTGGTCTAACAAATAGATCACTTGCTTGGATTGTAGAATTTGAGAGAGGCCCTGTGGGACTATGGAAAGATTGCAGGCTTTAGAGTCAAAGGACATGCCTCTTTACTAACTTACTACTTGTGTGACTGGGCAAGTCACTTAATGTCTCCTGACTTCAGTGCCTCCCATCTACAAAATAAAAGCATTGAACTACAAAGCCTTTAAGGTCCCTTCTGGTTCTAAATCTATGATCCTTTGGTGTCCAGGGTGACCTCAACATTCTCTTGGCAATGAATATTTTTGCCCATCTACTCTTAGATTTAATAATTGTCTTCAGTGTTTTATTCTTTATCACTTGAAAAAATACACTTTTCAAATTCAATTAAACATAAACACTGATTAAGCTAGGAAGTGCAAAGATGAATAGCTTTACAGACCCTCTTCTCTAGGAGTTTACAATCTAGAAGTAGAAATGAAAAGAGGTATATAAGTGCTTTTCAGACCTTAAACCACTGCATAAATATTAGCTATTATTACTGCTATAATACAAATTTGAATATTATGTTTACATGTGAAGGTTAAAAAATGTTTTGAGAGATCTGAGTATAAATAGCTTACTTTGGACTCAGATTGGGAGATCAGAGTAAATTTCTTAGAAGAAGAGTTAAGGTGAGTGGCTAAAATGTCAAGAATGAATTGTCAACAACTATATTTTAGAACACAAATACTCTATCAATGCTTAAAAAGGGCTAAATACATCATTAAGAGGAACAATAACATTATAAACCTTTATTTAGCAGATTTCTACTATAGAAGGAAAGAAAAGGATTTCTATGAAGGTTGAATGAGGTCATGATACTAAAGCACTGTGTTTCTGGCAAGCTGAAATAGGGAAAGCATATCATGGAAATAGGTACAAATTCCATAAGGACATCGAGAAGCACAGCTCATGAAGAGGCAACATAGTCACAGAAGACTGAGAGAAGTTGACCATGACAGGGGTCAGCAAAGTGCAGCTCACAGGCTCATAATTATTTTAACAAATACAAACTTATTTACAAATGCAAAAACCATTTTTACTTCCTAGGCCATAGAAAAACAAGTGTCAGGCTGGATTTGGTCCATGGGCCTTATTTTGCTGACCCTTGGGCTACAAGATAACTTGATGTAGTTTATTTTGAGTGGGTTAGGCAGCTCATTTAATGAGGAGCCAGATCCGTGAATAATGATATACCATGAAAACAGCAAACATACCATAATTGCAGAAAGGTATTATGATGATGACATGGTATGTAAAATAATATAGGTCCTGTGTTGGTCCATATATAATTACTTGTGTGTGTGTGTGTGTGTGTGTGTGTGTCTGTGTAGCAACTAGATGGTGTAGTAGATAAAGCACCAGGTCTGGAGTCAGGAAAATTTGAGTTCAAATCTGGCCTCAGACATTTACCAGTTGTGTGACCCTGAGCAAGTCACTTAATCCCTACTTGCCTGAGTTCCTCAGCTGTAAAAATAGGGACACACCAGAGAAGGAAACAGCAAATCACTACAGTATCTTTGCCAAGAAAACCCCATGGACAAGTTCTTTGGGTCACAAAGAGTCAGACCCAACTGAAGGACTGAACAACAACTATATAATGATAGGAAAAGCAATACTGTTTAATGAAGCATAACCTAACATTAAGAAAAACAAAGTATAAATACTAATGTAGAAGAGAAGGGACCTAAGTAGAAATCTTAAACTGTAAGAACATGGTAATTACTCTTAAGAGAAGTTTAAAGAAAGTGCTGGGGGGAGGGGGTGTACAGAGAAAAGCAGAGTTCACAAGTGGCTGAGTGAATCCTTCATTCATTCATGAAGGAAATAGTATTTGATCTAGGACCTGAATTATACATAGGATTTTAATAGCAGGAAATGGGGAATGAAGATATTTCATGTAGAGAGAAAAGTACAAACAGAGGCTTGAAGGAGAAAAGGTACACAGGTATATAGTTTAACAAGTGGTCCAGTTTGTCTAGAACCTAGTGTAGGAATGTAGGAGTATTGGAGGATAGGTTTAGAAAGGTAAATTGAGGCTAGAGTATGAAAGGGCCTTGAATGTAAGGCCTCAGATTTCAGACTTGATTCAGTAGATAATAAGGATAATAATGAAACTTTTTGATTAGAGGAGTAACATGATCAGAGAGATTGATGGAAAAAAATCTGATTCTGGAAGTGATATATAAGGTAGATTGGAAGGGAGAGAGCCTGGAAGCAAGATTCCAGGCAAAAACCAGTAAAGTTCTGAGCTCCACTGTTAATAGTAATAATGAAAAGGAGAGAAATACATTGCACATGGACAATCAGCAGGACATGGTGATTTATCAGGTATAAAGAATGAGACCCAAGTTCAACTGGTGCCTCAGTCACAAGCTGTGTGGCCCTTCACTCTGGTGCAAGTCACTTAACTTCTAAGCCTTAGTTTCCTCATTTATAAAATGAAGATAGTAATAGCGCCAGTCTCACAACGTTGTTGTGAAGATCCAATGAAATCGTGTGTGTACAATGCTTTGTAAGCCTTAAAGGGTTATATAAATGTTAGCTATTAAGAACTAAGTTAGTTATGAATTAAATATGTTGCTGAGGTTTCAAATTGGATAACTAGGAGAATGAAGGAAGACCAACAGTAAAAGAGTGGTCAAGAGGAAGAACCTTAAAAAATAGTGGGAGAGGGCTTGTTTGGGGGTGGCATAGTGGGGAAGATAATGAGTTTGGTTTTTGACATATTGAGTTTCAACTGCCAGCAGTACATCCAGGTAGAGCTGTGCACCAAGAAGTTGCAAATGTGGGGCTAGGATTTGGGAGAGGTGTCGGCACTGGAGGTAAAGATTTCAAGGTTTTGGGATAGAGATAGGTAAAAACGAATATAATACATGGGTAAAAATCTTAAGGGAGAGAGCATAAAGACAGAAGATGAGAGGCTTGAAGAGGAACGAGGACAGAACTGTACAGAATTGTAGGGAACTGCCTATTTCACACATTAGGGGCAGGAGGAAGATGTGGCGCCAACAGTAAAAAAAGAATGATTCCTGAGAAAGACATAGTGGAGCATCCTGGAGACTGAAGGAGAGAATTTAAGAAAGGGAAGTTAACAAGATCAGATACTGTGGAAGAAATCAAGAAGGATGGGAACCTAGCAAAGGCCTCTGGATTTATTGATTAGGAAGACCCTGGTGACCTTCTGGAAAATGGCTTCTGTAGAGTGGTAAGGGCGAAAGTAATGGGGAGGAAGTGGAAGCAGCAAGAATAGACAATTCTTTTAAGAAATTTAGAGGGAGGTGGAAGGAGATAAAGATAACAGTAGCTTGAGGGGTTAACAGTATTAATAGATGTTTGGGGTACTTTGATTATCATTTTAAAACCAATTTCATATTCTGCCCCAAACTCTTTAACGTGATTAAACAGATTCAGGTTATATGAGCCATTTTGCTTAGTCCACAGCTTAAAGGAGAAAATCAGTGCATGACTCAAGTAACCATACTGTCTACTTCATGTTTGAATTTGTGCTTTGACAAAATCATGCTTGACCTGCGGTCCAGGACTTATGCATAGCATCCCTACTTCCTTCTTTCTTTACCTGATAGATTAAACGTTACCTAGTTCTTTATCTCTTTTTGTACACTTTTCTAGCATTGGTGCCAGTATTGGAAGCATGAGCTATTGAGAGAGTTGGGTGGTAGCTACCCCTGTAGTTTTTAATCATTTCTCTTTGAGGAGATTGGGATATGTGATTCTTCTATTCAAGAGAGAAACTTACACAGAAATCCAGGCTCATAATTATCATCACTGCATCTTTTCTGTGGCAAAGGATTAAGTATCTACTTGGATGTGCTCTAGGTCATGTAAGATAAGATGTCACCTTGGCTGCATGACTGTTCTGAGGGAAAAGAAGCAATATTTCTAAACAAGAATCTACAATTATAGAGAGAAACCAAAGAAGAGAGCGAGATGAGGTTGACAATAAGAAAGAAAAAATAAGTGGCATTGTTATAGAAGAAGGAAGTGGCTTGGAGTATTTTTCATACCTGTATATTACACCCTAATCCTAGATACAGTTCCTTTCAGAAGATTGTACCATGTGCCTACAAGGATATTGCTTTAAATAAACAGTCCTAATTTGTCAATTAATTAATCATAAAAATTGGAGTGAGTAAAAGACCTAAGAGGCCATTGAGTTCTTGCTTTGGAGGCTCAACCCATCAGCTGTTTGGTTGGACATGATTTTCTAGTATTGCTTGGTTTTTTTTTTCATGTTATAGTTTTTTTTCATAAACTATAGGTTTTGACTTCATATACCTTATCATGATATAAATATTTTTAAATCTACCTCTTATATTGAATTAGCAAGGAAAATGATCCATGATTAGTTTATCTAATTCTGATTTTAGATGACACACACACTTAGTTTAGGGAAAATATTATTCTCTCACTGTTGCTTAGTCTTTCAATATTCCACACCACCAGTTGTCTTATGTTTGTCCTTTCCTTCTGTCTCTTCTGCAGGCAGCCTGCTTTTATTTTCCATTTCAAATGTACTCCTTTTACATGATGTGTCTCTGATTACAAAGATTTCAGGATGAGACCTCACCCAAACCTTCAACACATAGAGCTTATTTAGTAGCCCCAGTTTGTGAATCTTTAAGACTGTTCAATGGAACGGGAAGAATGCTGAATTTGGAATCAGAGGACCTGGGCTCAAATTCTGTTTGCCATTTACTGACTTTGTGACCTTGGACATGCCATTTAAGTTCTTTGGTCCTCAGTTTCCTCATCTGTAAAAATGAAAGGAATTGAACTAGATGATCCCTAACATCCCTTATAGCTCTGCATCTCTGATCCTCTACATCAGCAGATTTTTTTCAATGTTTAGCAGATGTCTTATCTCAACAAATATGGTCATTCTTTACAAAATAAAAGTCCTCAGTCCTAGTAATGTTACTAGTACATTTCCTTCTGGAAAATAATTACTGAGTTGACATTTTAAAAATTGTCCTAAATATGAAAAGTCTCTGGATGCCTTTCAAATTCTTTGAAATGAATTATATATGCAAAGATTAAGCCTGCCATTGAATAGCTTCAACATGAACAAAAATTGTTCTTAGGAAATGATGAGAAGTCAGGAAGAAAAGAATTTTCAGAAAGGTAAGAAATGAACATTACGTGTTCTTTGGGCAATATTCCAGGTTCTCCCTCCCAACTCAGCTTGGGTTTCTATTTATGAGCATAAAATGTGGTGTGTTTTTCATATTTTGATAAATTGTGCTTCTGTCTTTTAACCTAAAATCTGCAAAAGCAGCATTTATCATTAGAATGTGCATGATGGAAGAGTTTTTGCTCACACTGCTAAACATTCTCTAGAAAGTGATAGAATACTGTTAAATTTGAAAATTTGCTTCAAAATGGGAATTGTTCTTCAGGATAAGAGAGATCTTCAAAATGTGTGGGCATTTTTCCCCCCTTTTCTTTAATGTAGTGACTAATCACTCTTTTTATGGTTCTTTTGTTTTAGGGTGTTATTTTGGCATGTGACTTACAGCTCAAGCAAAATTCTGCCTGCTGTCCATAACATAATGGGCTTTAATTTCAGACATAACTTTTACTTCTGTGTAAGACCTCATAGGGGCATAGTACTATATAAGAAGTCTGTTTTGGACGGGCTGTTCCCTATGCATAGAATGCATTCTCTTCTCCCCTCCTCTTAACACTCCCAGGTTCCTTCAAAACTAAGTTCAAGTATCACCTCCTAAATGGATTTCTTCTGAACCCCAGCTGATGTTTTCTCCCCTCAAATTATTTTGCATTTGTTTCCTATGTATTTTTCATATATTTATTTATCTACAGGTTGCCTCCTTCCCAAGCTCCTTCAGGACAGTTTGCTTCATTTTTGTCTTTGGATCACCAGTACCTAGCATACTTCCTGTTATATAGTAGTGCCATAAATGTAATGCATGGTTGGTGATTGAATGAGTAACCATGACTTAGCAGCAGAATCTTTGGGAGTGGGATGAGTTGGAAGTCATCCCCTTCTTTCTTCAGTTTTAAATTTTCACCTCAACTATATAGGTGTCAACTCCTTTTTCAGATTCATAACTCAGAATTTGGGTGCCTGGGGAAAGAAGAACAAAATGTGTTCTCAGATCAGCCTTTTTTTTTTTTTAGTTGTGGGTGATGGTGGAATGAGGATGAATTTATTTAAGAGGGGACAGTTAGTGAAGAGTTAAGGAGAGACCTTAAGATCTTGGATTTAGAGACACAAAACTATGGGGAGAGAGATACCAGGACACCATGAGGCCACTACTGGAGGGAACAAGTAAGAGACAAGATGTGGAAGAACTCCTTTGGACTGCGGCCAATGAACATCATAGCATAGCATAGCATCTCTCACATACGTCTCCTTCTCTGTGCATTATGCCACAATCAGCCTAGTTCAGGCCCTGATCACCTCTTGGTGGAGCTAATATAATTAGTCTCCATGTCTCCTGTCTCTCCTCATTCCAAGTTTATCTTCCACACAGCTGCCCAATTGATATTCTGAAAGCACAGGTCTGACTGTGTCACTCCTTTAATTAGGAAACTTCAGTAGCTTCCTTTCACCCGTAGGATAAAATCCAAACTCTTCTGTCATTTAAAGTTCTTCATCATTTCCTGCCACCCACCTTTTTAAGCTAATTTCACATTACTTTTCCTCAAACTCTCTACATACTAGCCAAGCTGGTCCTCTTGCTGTTGCCTATAGACAACGTTCCATGGACATGTCCATGCCTTTGCAATGGCTGTCCCTTGTCTGGAATGCTCCCCTGATCACATGTCTTGGTCCTTTGTTACTCTGTTTATGACTCAAATCAAGTGTTTGTTCCTTTAAGAGTCCCTTGCTAATTCCTTCTGTTGTTCTTGCTCCCCAATTACTTTGTATTGTGTACATTCTGCATTTATTTATCTGTGAACATGTATTTTATGCTTCCCTCTGATAGGATGTGAGGGAAGATGCTAGTCTCTTTTGCATTTATGTTTGGACTTGACCATGGAGCTTGACTGCTGAGACTAAAGATTGATACTAATTAGTATAGTCTTACCCTAGCAGAGTGTCAAGCACAGGCCTGCACAATCTGTGGCCCATGGCCGCTAGGACACACAGGCCCCTCGCCGCATGACAAAGGATTTCAGGCGACCCATGAAAAATGCAGAGGAAAACATCCACTGTATTTTTCTCAGGTTGTGCAGGCCTGGTCTAGCACATAATAGTCATTTAATAAATACTTATCGTATGGCCACTTCTAAGGAGGCTGTCACTGCCTAAGGGAGTATCAGGGGTGGAGGATAAAGGATGAGATAGAGAGGGAGGGACTCTCTTAAGGAGTAGTGACTAGGAAATAGCTCCCTATTTTAATGATTTCTGTTGACTAAATACTAAGTCCAGTTGTTAATATCTTCTTAAGAAGTATAAGTGCTACTAGTAACCTCTAAATTTTAGCACTCTGGGACAATACTCCATTTGCCTTGTCATGGTTATTGAACTGATCCATCCCACTTACCCCTCATTTTCCTACCCATTTCTTTAATTCTTTTTTTTTCACTTCTCCTTTACTTTCCTTCCCCTACCAACCTAAAATGATGTCTTGGAAGGGGGCCATAATTTAGATTGAAAAACCTTGTCAGGGTGATGAAGGTAGAATTATTACATTCTCTTTTCCCCACTTTAACTTTAACTGAATAGGGCCGTGCCTAAATTTTTGAACCCATGAAAAGATCTATATTATTTCATTTCCCTTACTCTAAGACCCAGAACTCACTTAATGCTACCTAGCCTTTGGTAAGTCTACATTTGCCTTCCCTTCTGCATGTTTCTATGACTCATTGTAGCATTTGTGGGAATGACATTAGATATTGCTTTGTAGGTTTGGGTTTGCAAGGAGAAGATTCAAAATATCAGATAATCTAGAGTTGTGGTAAAGAAGCTAACATATTCTGAGTATAGAAATCCCCAATTACCAACTGAGCTATGTTTCTAATGTTCATTTATCAGTCAAGTTTTTAAGTTCAAATTAGTTTTCTCAAGGAATAGTTCAAAACTTCCAGGGTCTGTGAAAACATCATTGCATTTTTTCCTTTGACATAGATCACAGTCCCTCTATGCCTTAATAGTTTTTGTGAGATATTGCTACTTAAAAATTCAAGGCCTAATTGTAAACTATTTCTACATTTAGCTAAATTAATCTGGGAAATACATACATACATGCAGCTGATTGTGATGATTGTACCGTATTCAATGTCTTTTTGGTGTGGCTCTTTACCAGCCTGTGGCTTACTGACAGGCTTCAAGAAACCAGGTTACTAGGGTACAACAATGAGGCATTAGAGTTGGAATTTCATGTAGGTAAAAACAAAGTTATAAGTAATGGGTATATTTACAGAATAGACTCTTTTAAGGACTATTTACCCTATAATTTAATTTAGATGCTATGTATTTGTGAAGAAAACTAATACAAAATAATACTGTTGTAATCCTTACAATTAAACAAGAATAGTTAAGAAACAGGAAGGAAAGAAAGAAGGAGGGAGGGAGGAAAGGAGGGAAGGAAGGAAGAAGGAAGGAAGGGAGGAAGGAAGGAAGGAAGGAAGGAAGGAAGGAAGGAAGGAAGGAAGGAAGGAAGGAAGGAAAAGAAGCATTTATTAAGCACTTACTAAGTGCTATGCATTGTATAAGTGCTGGGGATACAAACATAAAATGACTATCCCTGCCCTCAGGATACTTACATTCTAATGAGGGAAGACTAACAAGAAAGGAAACTGAAAAAGGAAGAAGGGGAGAGGGAGAAAAAGATACCAAGAGTAGGGGCATGGTTTTGAAGTCTGTAAGTCTAGAAGGGGACAAAGGGAGAGAGGAATAACTGTCTTCAACTCCTCTGCAAAATGGAAGCCTGGGGAGAAACTCATCCATGGAATAAAGGAGCAGAATTTGTAGAGAGACATTCCAGGTTGAAAAAGCCACAGGACTGGTTAGATGCTCTAGGGTGCTGAGGGATATTCCAGGAACAGAAAGTAGCAGAGGCATAATTTTGAAGTCCAGAAATCAGGAATAGGAAAAGGAGGTTAAGTGGCTTGTCCAGAGTCATATAAACAGTGTCAGAGGCAGTATCTGAACCCACAGATCACTTAACTCCAAGCCCATTACACTTGGCTTCCTTGTTTAGAAAAGGATAAAGAGGTAGATGAGAACTTTCATGGAGATCATTCATTAGAAGTTAAATTACCTTGTTCCTTGTTATATTTAATTTCACTTTAAATTTTGTCTCTACTGTCCCTAAATACAGGTATATATGTATATGTGTATGTATATGTATACATATATGTATATATGTGGGGGGGTGCATTTGACACTACCAACTGTGAGTTGTCACATGATTAGGGCTGATTTTTAGTTCTCAAATACACTAAAAGGGGAGGAAAGAAAAATAAGAGACAGCAGAAAAGTCCATTTTTTTCTGAACCAACTAAAAATTAGAAGATGAAAAAGAAAGAAGAGGTAGTTAAATGGAAGGAATAGCACAAAGAGCATTCAATTTACTTCAGTTTCATGGATTTAGAACTAGGGGAAAGGGAGTTACTTAGAGGTCGAGTACAACTCCCTCATTTTACAGATGAGAACAGTGAGGGTCCCTCCTACCTTCCCTATTACTGTCAAGGACAACACCATCCTCCTAGTCTCCTAGGCTCACAACCTAGGCATCCCCCTCCATTCCTCACTCTCTCTCACCCTCCATGTCCTATCTGTTGCCAAGGTCTATCAATTTCACCTTTGCAACATATCTCAATATGGCCCCTCCTGTACTTCAAACCCCACCTCCACTGAGTCACCAAAGTGACTTTCCTGAAACACAGGTTTGACTATGTCACCCTCGATCCCTGACCCAGCACATACTCAATATACTCCAGTGGCTGCATATCACCTCCAGAACCAAATTAAATATTTTCTATTTGATGTTCAAAGCCCTCTTATGTTTCCAGTCTTCTAACACCTCAGTCCCTATCACATAATCTTTGATTCAATGACACTGAACTCTTTGCTGTTCTGAAAACAAGACACTCCATCTCTTAGCTCTGGGCATTTCCTCTGGTAGTCCCCCATGTCTGGAATGCTCTCCCTCCTCAACTTCACCTCCTGGCTTCCCTATCTTTTGCTTCTTTTTGTGCTTAACATGGTGTCTGAACATAGTAGGTACTTAATAAATGTTTATTGACTGACAAACACAGACCTCTTACATGACTTGTCCACAGCTACAGTTAATAAATAGGCTAGCTAAGATTCCAACCCAAGTTCTTTGACTCCAAATCCAGCACTTTTTTCACTGTACTGTGCTACCCAAAAATTTTACGGTTCTTTTACTTACTCACCTGGCCAATTCTCAGTCTCTGAGCCTTAGTTTGTCTGTCTGTTTGTTTGTTTGTTTGTTTGTTTTTTCATAGGTGATGCTGGGCATAGAACTCAATATGTGGAGTCAAGAAGACCCAAGTTCAAATTTGATATCAGCACTAGCTATGAGACCTGAGGCAAGTCATTTAACTACTGTCTGCCTCAGTTTTCTCATCTATAAAATGGAAACAATCATAACATCTACCTGCAGGGTAATTGTGAGGATAAAGTAAGATAATATTTTTATAAGTGCTTTGCAAACCTTTAAGCACCATGCCATTAAAATTAATGCTATTATTAAGTGGTTGCACTATGTGACCTCTGTGAGCCCTCCTGTGTCTGAATTCTATGACTTTATTCAATTTGCTAATTGGTTGATTGATTGAACTTAGCACATGTTTATAAAACATTTACTGTACTATGAATGAGATTGTACTCTCTTTGAGGGATCCATAGATATTTTGAGAGTCTAGGGATACAATGCAGAAAACTGATACTGTTTCTGCCCTCAAGCCTCTCACTAGAAAGATATGATTCATATAACATGAGGTCGAATGTGGTAGGTACAAATAAGAGACACATACAAAGTACTCTAGGAGGATTGAGGAGAGAGACAGAGAGAGACAGACAGACAGAATCAGATCAGGGGAGAGAGGAGAAAAGAGAGAGACACAGAGAGAGAGAGAGAGAGAGAGAAGAGAGAGAGAGACAGAGAGAGACAGAGACAGAGACAGAGAGAGACAGAGACAGAGAGACAGAGAGGGAGAGAGGAGGGGGAGAGAGACAGAGAGAGAGAGAGAGAGAGAGAGACAGAGAGAGACAGAGAGACAGAGAGGGAGAGAGGAGGGGGAGAGAGACAGAGAGAGACAGAGAGAGAGAGAGAGAGAGAGGAGAGAGACAGAGAGAGAGACAGAGAGACAGAGAGGGAGAGAGACAGAGAGAGACAGAGAGAGAGAGAGAGAGAGACAGAGACAGAGACAGAGACAGAGACAGAGAGAGACAGAGAGAGACAGAGAGAGACAGAGAGACGGAGAGAGGAGGGGGAGAGAGACAGAGAGAGAGAGAGAGAAGAGAGAGAGAGAGAGAGAGAGAGAGAGAGATATCACTTTTAGCTGAAAGGCTGGGCCTTGAAGGAAGAGGATTTCAGCAG
This sequence comes from Phascolarctos cinereus, assembly GCF_003287225.1. Taxonomy (NCBI): domain Eukaryota; kingdom Metazoa; phylum Chordata; class Mammalia; order Diprotodontia; family Phascolarctidae; genus Phascolarctos; species Phascolarctos cinereus. Next base: position 488,441,398 of record NW_027555847.1, on the reverse strand, counting down.
GGTAATGATGCAGTACATTCCAAATTTGAGGTAAAGCCCATGTGAATGCATGGTAATGGGAAAGTGAAGATGGAGAGTAGGGGATCAGGTAAAGAGAAGTTTGGTTGGAATGGAGGGTACACAGAAAAGAAATAGAATGAACTAAGTCTGGGGAGGAAGTTTGAAGCCAGGTTGTGAAAGCCTTAAGGGGGAGCAAAAGACTTTATATTTTATCCTGGGGCAATAGGGAACCACTGAAGGTTTATGAGCAGGAAGTGATATGGTCAGACCCAAACATGAGGATTTTTTGGTCAGCCGTGTGGAAGATTATCTGGAGACTAAGAAAAATGACCATAACATAAACCTTTATTTGCTGAACACATACCATCTAGAGGAGAAAAAAAGAGATTCCACAATGTATGCTTCCTTGTCTCTGGAGCAGAACAGTCTATAGTTGAACAAGCAGAGGTTTGGCAGGGAAGTAAAAGCTGGTGCTTCCTTCACTGAGCCGGGGCAGCACAAGCATTCTGCAGCTCACAGAGCTAGAAGGCTGAAAGGCAGGCCCTGCTCTCAGCTAAACTCATCTTTCTCGCTTAGAGGAAAGAACAGGTTTACTCTACATCATGACCAATGCCCAGAGTGAGCAGAGTAATAACATTCGATGATTGGAGATCATAAGGTTCAAAGGAAGAGAGATTCAGAGCTGGAAGGGACCTTGGAAGCCATTAAGTCTAACTACCTCATGTTTTAGATGAGGAAATTTAAGAATGGAGAGGTTGAGACCTACCTAGGGTTGTAAAGCTCAGAAGTGTAATTATCTATTAACACTCCTAGTGTTAATTCACCTAGTCTGACAATGCAATTGGTCCTGAAACTCTGATAAGCCTCCAGAAAGCACTAGAAACACTGAAGTCAGTCACCCATTCACTCAACAAGCACTGAGAATACCAATAAAAACAGAAAGATAGTTCCTGCCTTCAAGTAGCTTATATTCTTATGAGGGAAGAGACCACATATAAAATGGAATTGGAAGGGAGGAATGGAGCTATCAACCACTGCCAATAAAGCTCTTATCCCTTATATTTGTATATAGGCCCAACTTCTACCAGATGATGATCACATTTTTAAAATATCAAGTATGATTTTGAGTAGATGGCCTCTAAGGTCCCTTCTAACCATAATTGAATTATAATTATGTATTTTGACATATTTTATACAATATAATATATAGCATATTATAATAGAATATATAAACTAATATATTATATATTATAATTATTGTATAATTATTAATTATAATTAAATTATTATTGGAAGGTTCCTCAGAGGCCATCTAGTCAAAATCATATCTGAACATGAATCTCCTGTACAGTGTGCACCCATCCTCTACTAGAAGGACCATCTACTTCTGAGGCAGTTCTTAGAGTTATAAATTTTTTTCTTCTGTTGAATATAAGTCCTTGTAAGCGTCTTAGAAATATTTATTAACATGTCTTGCCTTTGATTTTGCTTTTCCCTCCTATAGAATCAAAAGAGCTAAGTAATAACATGGAATAGCATTATAATAAATGATCTATTTTAATACTACATTCGTTAGATAAGATTTAATAATGATATTTTGTGTGTATAGAACTCTGTATTTTACAAAATTATTTTATGTATCTGCATTTGATTCTTACAACTAATTCTTATGTTCTTTAAAGTAGGTAGGACATTTATCATCGTCATCTTCTTCACTACCCCACCACTTTCTAGATGAGAAAGATGAGGCTCACGGTGGCTAAGTGACTTGATTAAGGTCGTAGTACTCATTAGTGGCAAATTAAGAACTCAAACTTGAGTGTCCTGGCCCTTAGTCTAACATTCTTTCCACTACACTGTGCTCTCCCATGAGATAAACTTGGTACCTTTCTCAGAAAACTTCAACTGTTATCAAACACTGCTTAATCTAATTCTGCTTCTATCTTCAGGCTTCAATAGACCTAATTCACCCTGAGTTTGTCTTGGAGCCAAGCCCTCTGGGAGTCTGTCCTTTCTTATATTCTCAATCAGCTTTCTGAGCACTGGGAGTTCAAGTATCTCTTTCTTACGGAAGAAGACAGAAGGCAAGAGAGAAAAGCAGGAAGCATTTTAGCATCAGCTAGTGTTAAAGCCCCACAATTTTATTTATCCAAACCATGGTTCATTTCCAGCTAGTTTGAGTTTTTACAGAGTTTCTTTTTTCCCCCTACTTAAGGACCTTCCTCCTTCCTTTCTATCAGTAGCTTGAACATTAAATACAGAGTTTGTTAACTCATTAAACCAGGAGTTCTTAACCTAGGCTCCATGGACAAATTTTCGGTAGGTCTCTGGACTCAGAAAAAAAATACATCCTTACTTTCACTAACCTCTAACTGAAATTTGGCACTTTCTTCGATTAATAACTTTTTTAAAAAAGAGATACTATTTTGAAAAAGGGTCTATAAGCTTTGCAAAAGAATAAGTTTTATAAAAAAGATTAAGAACCTCTCCAAAACAATGGCTAGTTCTTCTTCAGTGTTTACAGTTGGACCTATTCAACCCTCTTTAGCACCAGACTTTTCTGTTATAATCCAACTTTACCAGAACATCTTTTAAAATATATCAAAATAGAACATAACAAAGTTTAAAAATATTTTATTTTATTATTTAAAATGGGTAATCTTCTTTATCATTAAAAAATGTGCTTAAGCATGCCTCTTTAGATCACTATCCTCTCCGTTATTTTAAGTTAATTATGGAGATGTTGCCCTTGTTTCCTTCTCCCAGTGGTGAGTTCCTCTTGGGGCCTCCATTTTGGTGGGACTCAGGTCAGCTAGCCTTTGTTTCCCCTCCTGGCCCTGCTTTGGACTTTCTGGAATTCAAAACCAGGCATTCATCCCCAGCCCCTTCAGCTCTTTGCATGTGTGTGTTATTTTGCCCCCCTTAGAATGCATGCTCCCAGGGGCAGCTAGGTGGTGCAGTGGATAGAGCACCGACCCTGAAGTGAGGAGGTCCTGAGTTCAAATCTGGACTCAGACCAAACACTTGACACTTACTAGCTATATGACCCCGGGCAAATCACTTAACCCCAGTTGCCTAAAAAAAAAAAAATTAAAAAACAGAATGCATGCTCCTTGAGAATGGGGCTGTATTTGGCTTGTATTCGTATCCCTAGAACTTAGTATAGTGCCTCACTCATAATAAGAGCTTAACAACTACATGTTTCCTTTCTTCCTCCTTCCTTATAAAAGGGCACACTCTTAAGACAGGACTTGCTAGAGCCAAAAGTGAATGAGCAAGGGGAATGTAGATTAGAGGTAAGTGAATACACATATGCAGATTATGGGTCAGATTGAATACATTATCAAGAGGGATATTAGGAACTATTATTGTAAACAGAAGTAGAGAACTGGACAGATAGGTAGTAGGGAAAATGATAGTTTTCATTGCATACAGAATAACATTCAAACTTCTTAGACATGCTTAGCACAGTATCTGGCACACAGAACTTATTCAGTGCTAGTTAACTGACTGGCATTCTGGGTCCTTTTCAAATTGACTGCAAACAAACATTCCAGTCTTATCTCCCCTGTCCTCTCACATTAACCTTATACTGCACAGAAACCAGTCTATTCAATGTTCCTTAAATACGCTGGATATATTCCCATGTCTAGGTCTTTGTTCATGCTATTTTCCTTCTAAAAGTCTTTTCCCTCTTCTGCCATTTATCTTATCTTTCCTTCAAAACCCAACTTAAGGCCCACATTCAGCTTGCAAATGACCTGAATGGATCCTCAGCAAGCAGCTGAACTAAGACGGAGGACACCTTGCTTAAAATCTAGCTGGGGTACTGCTAGTTGTGGGACCTTGGAAAATCACTTAATTTCTCTGGGCCATACATTTCTGTAAAATGAAGTAGTGGTCTAGATGACTTTAACATCACTTCCAACTCTAACAATCAATGATTTCCACTCAAAGCTTTCCCTAGATCTAGAGTTGTATGTATAATATATAACCCACTCATAAATATCCTACTTAAAGCAAAAGCTGTTGGGGAGAGAGCTTTGACAGGAGTTATCATTCCGTGAGATGGATCATCCATCTCTCTGCCCCAAGAGAGTTTAGAGGGGAACCACCAAGAAGGCCACCATGATGATAGGTCCATGGGAGTGGCAGCTGTTCTATAGTAAGGGACCTGGGGAGTGGTGACTATGCCATATGAGTACCATGGGCAACAGGAACCTAAGAATGGCAATTTTGGTAGGTGGCAGCAAAGGAACATAGAGGACTGTGGAATGAGAGCTGTGAAAAGCAGTTGCCATGAAGAGGAAGCTGTTTTATGCTGAGATGTTGGCATTCCGGGGCAAAGCCCTGTTACCCATTGCTAGTCCAGTTCCCCAATCCTCCAGCCTTAGGTGCTTGTTGCTATTTCTAAATTCCTATGGTATTTATTATCTATATAACTTATTTGGCATGTATGATGCAACTTACTATTGTATTATTATTTTATTACATGTCATCTATTATAAACTTTTTGGGGGATAGGGACTGTTTCACCCTTCTTTGTAAAATTCTATTTTCTGAGTCCTCATTTATCACACTAATTATTGATGAGCAGGATGTATTCAGTAGACAAGATATCTTCCACTTATGAAGGCAAAGGAGCCATTTCTATGACTTGATGAATTGGTAGTGGTACGAGCCCAAGAAGGAGACATGGAAGCTTATGCAAAATGTGGATATCCCAGAGTTGTTGAAAATTTTCCACAAATACCATCTCCAAAAACTGTGGCCTCAGCATCTGGAGAGCTATCCTTGGGGTTCCCTGTGTTGATTACCTTATTTCCAATTTAACCTGTATATATCTTATTTGAATAGAATTGTTTGCATGTTATCTCCCCCATTACACTATGAGCTCCTTCAGAACAGGGACTGTCTTATTCTTTTCTTTCTATCTCCAGTGCAGCAGAAGTTACCAGATCCCAATACCAATCATCACAGAAGTTTTAACCCGCTCTGCTTTTCCAATTTCTTTACCCCTTCTTCAGCAGTGTGATGGCCTTTTGTTCCTAGGGGCTCACCATATTAGATCTAGATTTAATAAAGACACCCAAATGGCTACAGTTCTGCTTCAGCTCAGAACTCCCAAACTCAAGCAAGTGGTCCACCAGCCTCAGCCTTCACTGCAGCAGAGGATAGAGATAAGAACAGTCCTGCCTAGCCTAATTTAAATCATTCTGTCAGCAATTTAGCCCATTTTCCCACTCTCCCTTGTGGAAATAGAAAATGGAAGACAGTCTCTGGTGATTAATTAGAATGAGTGTTGTTATTTGTATATCTTCATAAAAGGTTCATCTAAGTTTTCTTACAGTTGAGGAGTTGGGTTGTTTAGTTAACGGAGTTACAAAAGGATTTAAATCATATTAAGGGGGAAATGGAAAGTTTCTAGGAGCGGAGGATTCATTCAGGTCATTTGCAAGTAGTTTTTTTCTTCTTTTTCCACTTGACTTATATACTTAATATGGGCATCCTTGGCAGCTGACTACTGATTCCTAGCTATTGTTACAATGTCCCATATAGGAAAAGTAAATTGCATCATAATCAGTGGATTCAATTACTGGTAACAATGACTGATAATTTCTACAGCAATGTAAGGGCTCCATTCAGCAGTGATATATAGCAAGCAGAAGATAGCCCAGCACTGCACACATTTTTCACTAGAGCTGCTACATGGAGGAGGTCCTACTGCCAGAGACTACAAACCTACTTCCATTTAATTATTTTTCAATCCCCATTTTTTAACCAAACATAAATGGCTTGTGGTTTAGGTAGCTAGGTGGTGCAGTGGATAGAATGATGAACCTGGATTCATGAAGGCCTGAGTTCACAGCCAGCCTTGGACACTCAGTAGGTATGTGAGCTGGGGCAGATCACTCATCCTCTCTCTGCCTCAGTTCCCTCAACTGTAAAATGGAAGTAATAAGAGCACTTACTTCCCAGGGTTATTGTGGGGATCAAATGAGTTAGTATTTATAAAGCACATTAGCACAGCATCTGGCACGTCGTTCAGTCATTTTTTAATCGTGTCTGACCCTATGACCCCACTTGGGGGTTTCTTGGCAAAGATACTGGAGTGATTTGCCATTTCCTTCTCCACCTCATTCTACAGATGAGGAAACTGAGGCAAACAGGGTTAAGTTAGTTACCCAGGGTCACACAGCTAGTAAATGTCTGAGGCCAGATTTGAACTCAAGAAGGTGATTCTTCCTAACTCCAGGCTTGACATTGTATCCACTGAGCCACCTAGCTGCACATAACAGACACTTAATAAATGCTTATTCCTTCCTTTTTTGTTGTCTATTACAGTCCATCACTATAACTGGAATAAAGGCTCAAATGTATATCCCACTGATGGTGGAAAAACAGGTTATTGAAAAGATCGTATCAAAATAATTACATTTATTTATCTTAAAAGTTTATTGAGGGGCAGCTAGATGGCGTAGTGGATAGAGCACTGGCCCTGAAGTCAGGAGGACCTGAGTTCAAATCCAGCCTCAGACCAAACACTTGACTAGCTGTGTGACCCTGGGCAAGTCACTTAACCCCAATTGCCTAAAAATTAGAAAAAAAAAATTTAAGTTTGTTGAAGGGGCAGGTAGGTGGTGTAGTGGATAGAGCACTGGCCCTGGAGTCAGGAGAACTTGAGTTCAAATCCAGCCTCGGACACATGATACTTCCTAGCTGTGTGACTCTAGACATGTCACTTAACCCCAATTGCCTCACTTAAATTAAAAAAAGTTTATTGATGCCTTTATATTTAATAACTACTATTTTCTGATCACTCAACAGCTTTCAACACATATAACCCTAAAATGAGTGCTCTCTTGTGGGAAGGAAAAATAACAAAGAGAAGGAAAGTGTGTTTTATAATATATCATCTGATAAATACTAGTTCAAATGCTTTTTAGCATTATTTTCATTGACATTATTTTAGTCCTGTATTGTTCATTTAGTTGTACTTTCTTTGCTATAGCATTTTATCACTTCAAACAAACTGTCTTGTGATTCTTAGAATTGGAGCAGGCCTTTTTAGAACCAACTAAGAAATGGCTAATAAATAAGGTTGTCTTCCTCATACAAAATAAGATTCCCAGATTTCGGGAATCACCTTTGATAGATGAATTGTGTTACAAAACTTGGTTTGTATTTAGGAACCTGGAAGCAATGTTCTATATGGTGCTTAGATTTTTGGGTTCAGTCAATAAAATCTTTTTAACTCAGGATATATCTGAAAGGTAGTATTGTATTAAAGTATACTGTGTGTAGTAATGTTAGTGCTGAATACATTCAAAATTCCAATGTTGGATATTAAGAACACATTTCCTCTTGGAGAGAAGAATCAGAGACTGCCTCCAGCCCCTACTGAACAGTGAAATATGGTACTTTCTTAGCTTCAAGCAAATAGTGGGGGATTCTGTGGCATTGTGCTGGAGTTGTAGGTAGGATGGGGGCTAAGGGAAGCCTATTGGAAAGAATACTGGACTTGGAATTCAGGAAATCTGTTTTCTACTCTTTGTCTGCCATTTATTTATTTTTTCTGGGCTTCCTCATCTGTAAGATGAGGGGATTAGACTAAGTGATTCCTAAAGATCTTTCCAGTTTTAAATCTCATTATCCTGTGATTATTGGGCAAAGATCTGGATTGTGCCTCTGAGACAAGTGAGGAGGTGGAAAGGAAGAAATGAGATTCTGGGGGCATTGATAAAACTAATATTTAGGAATAAATACTTAAGTAAAACCAACTTGGCAGGCAGGCTAAACTACACTGAGAGTAATCCAAAGGTCTCAAACCCATTGGTGAGTTAGAAGATGTCATCCCCAAGCATGCAAAGATTTCCCCCATAGGAATGGATAGATGAGAACAATTTGTCCCAATGACCATGAAGACAGCTGAAACAGGTGCTGTGGAATGCTTAGAATTTGGTCAGATGTCAATGATACCAAGGTCATCCACTGCATCCCAGGTCATTGATAGTCATCTTGACTTTCGTCCTGCCACTGGATTTCAACGACTTTGGAAGAGAGAGTGAGGCTGATGACTCTGTACAACTCTGCTTCACTTAAATGCAAATCACTCACAAGGCAAGACATCACCCATCATCTATTTTACCCAAATATTATTATGTCATCAATCTTTTTCAAAAATGAAGGACAAACAATAATTTAGGGATAGGAGAGCCAGTGATGGTGCTTGGGGAAGAATGCTGATTAATATCAGCCATAGTGATTTATCCTTTTGTCGTCCCAATCCTTCACTTTCACCACTGCTATTCATGGCATAAGAGACCCTAAAGAGAGATGAGAAACAGAAAGGAGGAGGGTCTCAAGCAGCAACATTGAGGATGGCATGGGAATTTCTGTGACCAATTGGCCATTTGTAGCTGTTTATATGCAAGGGACATATATAAGTTAAGATTGCCTGGATAATAATTGAAGAGTTTTGCTTTAATGGTACAAAATCAAACTTGAAGCCACATCTTATAATGTAGCTAACTATTGCACCATGGACCACCAAGACAATCTGAGGCAAAAAGAGGCAAATTCTCTCTAAAGAAGAATGGTATCAGACTCACACAAGTTGTCCAATAGCTAAAGGAAATGGAACAAGTATTTATTAAATACCTACTATGTTCCAGGCACTGTGCTAAAGCACTTTATAAACATTATCTCCTTTATCTCATGAGACTGGCATGCATAAACTGAATGAAAGTGGTCTTGTTGATGACTGATGAAAAAAGGAGAATGTCACAATTTTTTCTCTGTAAGCCTTATCTCATCTAAGGAATTACAATTCATCTATCCGATTTCCCTTCAATTATCATTTTTTTTTGTCTCAAAGTTGCTAAAATGCCAACATACATTGTTCTTCTCTTCTAAACCTGTTCCGGCATCCTCAGCATCTGTACCCCTTCATTAGTCAGGAGACGAAGAGATCCTAGCAGACTCTAGGTAAACTCTTCATGCAGTCACAGCATCTGAAAACTACTCTTGGGTTATTTCAGCACATATGCTAACAGAAGTGCTGACATGTAGAAAAATTGGAAAGCTGAACAGAAGTGATCTCCTACTTAGAAAGTATGCCAAGTTTTTCTCAACAACTGAACAAGAGAAAAGCATCACATATCTCATTTCTAAAAATGGCTTTGTTGATATCATTTTTTATGCATCAGACCTAAAAGGTTACCACAGTTGTTCCAAGTGCCAGATGGTAAACTGACAATTGAATGATTAGCTCTAATCTCTCATTAGAGATATAATCAATCTATGTAAGATGATATCCCAGTCATTTAGATGACTCACAGTGGAGAATGGAGGTATCCAACTGTTCAATAGAAAGGACACTGCCTTTGGAATCAACAGATATCTAGGTTCTGATACTTATTAGCTCTAAGGCCCTAAAACTCATTTTCTTCCTCTAGAAAATGAAATTACAAGACCTGCTATGTTTACCTCACAACATATTTATGAAAAGGAGCCTATAAATGTGAGATAATTAAACTATATAAATGTGAGCTAGTATTATTATTATACTACAGGAACTAGTTATTGTGTGTGGATTAGGCAATTATCTTAACCTTAAAATCCTAATAGTTATAAAATTCAACAAATGCTTATTAAGTACCTATAACCAGATTTCTACTAAGAGGCATCTGGTGACACAATGGATAGAGCACTGGGTCTGTAGCCAGGAAGACCTGAGTTCAAATTTAGTATTACCCTTATTAAAATAACATTAAAACAAACAAATAAACAAATGAACCAAAAAACAAAAACAGAAAACTTGGAGTCAGTTGACCTATGTTTGAATCCCCTTTCTGCTACTTGCTATGCAAATTCCTTAAAAGCTGACTTGATCATCAGCTGCATTAAGATAAGTATAGTGTCCAGGTGTGGGGGTAGAGGGGGTGTTAGTTCCACTACACTTGTCAGACCACACTTGTAGTGTGTTCGGGTCTAGGTGCTACATTGTAAGAAGGGCATTGGTAAGCTGAAGAGGGTGCAGGAGAGGACAATCGGGGTGGTGAAGGGTATTATGAGTCTGCCATGTAATGACTGTTTGAAGGAACTGGGAATATTGAACCTAGAAAAGAAAAGACTTGGGGAAGGAAAGAAAGGACATTGTAGTCATCTTCATTGAAGGACTGTCCTGTAGAAGAATCATTAGACTTATTTTATTTGACTCCAAAAGGAAGAAATATTGGAAGTTGTTAAGAGGCGTATGTAGCTCTGATGTAAAGGAAAATGTCTTAACAGTGAGAACACCCAAAAGTAAAATGAGCTGTGCCAGGAGATCCTAGACAGAGAGATTTAGTGCCACAAAGGCTCTAGCCCAGCATCATTATATGATAGATGAAGAAACTCAGGACTAGAGACATTAAATGACTTGCCCACACAGACAATGTGTAGCAGAATCAAGGTTCAAATTCAAGTCCTCTGGTTCAAAATCCAGTATTTCTTATACTCTATTTTGCCTTTATTTCTCCTATATTATAGATCTCCAAAGGAAGGCACTGTGACAACTTGTTAGAGATGTAGAGGGAATTCTCAGGCTAGTCCAAGTTGGACTAGTTGGCCTCTGAAATCACTTCAGCCATGAGATTCAATGATTCGAAGACACTTGACACCTTAATTTCCTTATCTATAAAATAAGTATAATAATATTTATATTACCTATCTCACAGGATTATAGTGAAGACAGTGTGTTATAAGCCAAAAAATGCAATACAAGCATGATCTATAATTATAATTATGATGGCAGAAGAAATTTATAGTTTTTTTCTGAAATATCAAAATTTATTTGGATCTATTATATATATACACATACACACACACACACACGTGTGTGTGCATGTGTGTATACATATATGTACTTGTATATACATATATGTGTGCATATACATATATACATGTATGTCTATGAATGTGTGTGTGTGTGTGTATATATGTACATGTACGTATATACACTGGATTTCACAAAGCAAGCCTGTAAGAACTTTTCTGAGCAACTAATTTTTTATATTTTTTAACCTTTTTGCCCTTAGAGCTGTTAGTTTAAAAAGCTTGCTCCATTAGACCCTTTTTGTCACTTAAGCTTTCTTCCATTTCTTCCTACTACTTTCTCAGCTTTCCTGAAATTCATTTTCTTTATCTTGATGATTTCTTTCCTTCTTATCTCTAGGATTTTAAATTCTATAATCCAGGGTCACTTCTGCAAAAGTTTCCATTCATTTTTAAATCCTCATCGAATTCCTCACTGTTAGGGAGGCTCCAATCAGGAAAGACTTCTGCCTTCATCAATTTTATTGCCTTCTCTACTTAGAAAGAATCCACACATTCCATGTATTTCTTTTAAGTGGACTTTATTTGGTAGATACCCTTCTTCCCTCAAAATCCCATCCTAAAACTTCTTTGGTAGCCCAAACAGGTCTTATTTTGATTTCCAAATATATATATATATATATATATATATATATATATATATACTCTTTATGTGAAACTTGAATGCTTTATCTTCGACATTTTATTTCTTGGCCTACAATGTTGATATTAAAAGATTAGGTGATCATTATGGAGGTGACAGATTTTAGGCCTTGGAGAGACCTAAAAAACTGTCTTGTTTAACTCCTCATTTTACATATTAGAAGAGCCTCAGAGAAGTTAACCTATTCAATGAATTCCAGTGGCTCCTTATTACCCACAGGATCAAATATAAAATCCTCTGTTTGGCCCTCAAAGCCATTCATAACCTAGTCCCTTCCCACCTTTCCAGTTGTCTTACAATTTACCCCATGGCAACATAGACCTTCTTGCTGATTGACAGTCTTCCTAACTCAATGCCTTTTCATTAACTTTCCTTAGTTCCTGAAATACTCTCTCTCTTCACCTCTTCTTCAAAACTCAGCCCAAATCTTACTTTACATTCTCCCTAATTTGCTCCCCACCCCACCCCCACTCCCAGCGTCTTCCTTATGGGATTACTTCCCATTTACATTGTAGATATCTTGTACATACATAGGTGTGTTTATGTTGTCTGTCATTAGAATCTGATCTCCCTGAAGGGTGAGGATCTTGCCTTTGTTATTCTGGTGCATTGCACAGTGCCTGGCACATAGTAAAAGCTTAATAAATACTTGCTAATTGATTGATGGCAGCTAGATGGCTCAATGGATTGTGCACTGGGACTGGAGTCAGGAACACCTGAGTTCAAATCTGAGATCAGATACTTACTAGTTGTGTGACTCTGGGCAAATTACTTAACATCTGTTTACCTTAATCCATTGGAGAAGACAATGGCAAACCACTCCAGAATTCCTGCCAAGAAAACCCTATGGGCTGTGTTGGCATGGTCCTTGGGGTCATGAAGAGTCAGACAGGACTGAATGACTGAACAACAACAATGATTGATTGATTCATTGACTTACTTAGGGTTACAAAACAATTCTGTTTAATCCTATTCAGTTGTTGGATTTAATTAAGCAATTTGTTCAATGTCACAGAATAAATGTGTGGCAAAGACTAAAACTGATATCTTGTGTTCTTTCTAATAATGTACCTGGATTTTTATACATATACATAAGTGTATGTATGTATGTGTGTGTGTGTTTATATACACTAGATGTGGCTATTTTTTTTAAAGCTGTCAATTCTTAGCAAGAATTTACCAACATTTCTTGTTCCAAACATCTAAGAAGAATATATACTGCAGTATGGATGAGGATTACAACATATTGCCATAGACTCCACATGGAATTCATCATTACACCCTTTGGGGACTGGATCAATTGGAAGAGAGTTGTCAAGAAAAATTGGGAAAGCATGCAATGCCATCCCTAGGAAAATAATAAATACATGTCCAGAAGCTACCATTCTAGGCAAAGCAGTCAGGCCTGTGTTGCATTGAATTCGCTATTGGGTATGTGTATGTGTGTGTGTGTGTGTGTGTGTGACATGTAGGTAAAGATGTAAACTTGGTATTTCTTGATTAAATCAAATACATCTGCCCTGGTCAGAGTCCACTGAATGTATTATGTCTCGATCTTGCTGCTACATTACAGAGAAGGCATATTCTAAGCTATAAAGAATCAAGAGGAATGTAATCAGAAGGGTGAAAGGTCACAAGATCTGTTGAAAAATGGATATTTAGTCTGTCAGTCAGTTAACAAGCAGTTAGCATACTCAGCTCTGGGGATGACAAAAAAAAAAGTCCCCCCCACACAATCTGAAGAATCCTTGGAAGGACATAATAGTAAACTTTCAAGTATTTGAAGGACTTTCATGTGGAAGAGAAATCAGGTAATAATAATAATTAAAGCTACCATTTATAAGTTGCATAACAGTTGAGGTTTGCAAAGGACTTCACATGTTATCATCTCATTTGATTGTCATATCAGCCATTCGAGATAGATTCCATTTTCATTCCCATTATACCAACAAGGAAATTGAGGACAAGAAAGAGAAAGCAACTTGCCCAGGGTCACACATCCAAAGGGTGTATGAGGCAGGATTCTAACTTGGGTCTTCCTTATGCTATGTCCCTCAACACCACCTATCTGCTTCAAATTTAGGCTAAAGTAAAAATAAAATTCCCAATAATTTGAGCTATTTAGAATAGGCCACTTTGGGAGGTTGGAAGTCTTCAGATGATAAGGCAGATGACTTGTCAGATATGTCAAAGTGGGCATCCTCATTTGGAAATGGGTTGAACCAGGAAGTCTATGAGCTTACTCTATCACAGAATCATCAAATTTGGAAGTTAGAGGAAACCTCAGCAGTCAACCAAGGCAATTCATAAACAAAAGGAATCCTCACTATAACATAATTAACAAATAGTTATCCAACTTCTGCTTTAAGACTTTCAAGGGAAAGCGAGCACATGACCTTTTAAAGCAGCCTATTCCATTTTGGACAGCGCTAATTCTTAGGAACCTTTTTTTCCTGACATTAAGGCTGAATTTGCCTCTTTGCCACATCTACCCATTATTCCTGATTGTGCCTCTCCAGGACCAAAGAGGACAAGTCTAATTCCTCCAAACATATTATGTCATATTCTCTTCCCCTTCAGTCTTCTCTTTTCTGGGCTAAACATGCCCAATTCTTTCAACTGATGGATTATATAAATAATAATTTATTATTCTGAAAATTACCTTCTTAATTCTTTGGTTCATTGTCCCCTCTGACGTGTATGAAAGCTCCCCTTAAATTTAAATAGCATGTGTCTTGATCTCTGTCCTTCATTTTTTCATGATTCAATTTCTACTTTGTAGCAGCTATTTAATATTTATAAAGAACAGAGACATACCCAGAGTAGTTAATATTTAGAGTAACTAGTAATTGTCATCCCGCCCCCCACCCCCACAACCCCTTTCAATACCCCATCACCTTGAGGTCCCTGACTTCATACTCCTTTTGTTCATGTGTAATATAAAGAGTTATTGAATTTAGACTTACTTAACTTTATTCTAGAGGGCCAAACTAGGACCAGCAAGGGATGTTAAAGTGAGGCAGATTTCAGCTAAATATAAATACAAATTTCCTAATAATTGGAGCTGTCCAAAGTATGGCATATGTTGCTCTTGGGAGCATTTAGTTTGTAAGCAAAAACAAAGAAAGAAAAAAAACTTTTAAAAAATCGGTATGTCAATGGGACTTCCAACTTGAGGTTATTTCTCACAGAAATATGATAAAGGTTATTTTTCATAGTATTTCTTGCTCTATCATCCTCTATTTCTTCATCCATGAGTCATTTTCCTAAGGGAAGTTTTCTAGTGTATACTGTGTTCATTAATGCCAGAATTGCCTGTGAAGCTCTGCCCTACCTTTCATCCTCTTTGAGCATTTGTTATATGGTACAAGAGTGACAACAAGTGGGATAGCATACAAGCAGACACATCTGCAGGTTCCATAGAAGGAGAACTCCATGGAGAAGATTGCTGTTGCCATGGCATGCTGCTTCTAAGGCCATGACTCTTTGGCAACACCATTCAAATAAAATGGTCGAACTTGTCAGTGGGCATCATGCCATCTGAACAGATGGCCACAAGTATAGGTAGGCAGTGGAGCATGCATGTAAGCTATACACAAATACATATTTATGATTTTTATCTTTAAATTGAAACTAATAAAATTTTTAACTGGAAGGCTGCATTTACTAAGAGCCAAGATAGACTCTAATTAAAATGTTCAAATGAAGAAATCAATGTTTTTGTTTTATTTAGCACAGATAATATCACAACCTGATACAAAGCATCTCCAATTCCAAATTATTCAATATAAGAGGAAATAAATTTTGCACATTAATACCATGTAGTGTTAAAGCAATGGTCCCCTGAACACTCATGAATAGTATATGCTAAGCCTTCTTTACCAAAATTGGAGTGTTTAGAGAATTATTATATACAGTAAAATAGATTTCACAAATTAACATATCATTTAAAGATCTCCTTATTAGGAGTATTGAAAGCTATTCCCATTCATTTGATTTAAGTTAGCCAAGATGTAGACTCGTGTGTATGTGTATACAGACACACATACATGAACATATACCTATCATGTATCTAACTACTTAAATCTAGCTAGTTTCAGATATATTTCTATCCTGCAGAATTTTTAAGGACTCTATAAAGTTGGGACTCATTGCCCTCACACTGTGAAAAAGAAAGCTCATGGAATAAAAGAGCATTTTAATGCACTAAACAATTAGCACACTATTTCAAGACTGAGAAAAGAATTCCTAGTTCTGTTAAGAGCAACACAATCCTTCCAGACATCCAGGTTCCCAACCGCAGTCATCCTTGAAAAATTTTCAATCAGTTTACAAATCTTATTAATCCTATCTCCACAACATTTCTCACATCCATTGCCCCTCCACTCAAAAGACCACCATCCTGGTTTAGGCTTTTATCACGTCTTACCTGGACCCCTGCCATAATTTCCTATTTGTGTTTTCTGTCTCTCCAATCTAGCCTTCACCCAACTGCCAAAATGAGATTCCTAAAGCACATATTGGACAATATCGCTTTCTTATTCAAAAAGTTCCCATGGAGGCAGCTAGGTGGCACAGTGGATAGAGCTCTGGCCTTGGAGTCAGGAGGACCTGAATTCAAATCCAGCCTCAGACACATAACACTTACTCTGGGAAAGTCACTTAACCCTGATTGCCTCACCAAAAGAGAAAAAAAAAAGTTCCCATGGCTTCCTCTTGCCTCTAGGATAAAATACAAACTTCCCTATTTGCCATTTATAATTCTTCCTAATCTGGCTCTTACCTATCTTTCTAAACTTTCTAGTCCAACGCTCTATGCCATGTACCACCTAATTGCCAGATTCTAAATCTCTAGCTTCTTTTTTTTCCTCTCTACTGCCAATGCTAATTCAATATGGGGTGATGAATTATGGGGAATTTTCTGTTGACTTTTCACAAAGTAATTAGATATTTTACTTTGTCGCCTTCATCATTTCACTATATTGACAAAAAGAAATGTTTTTATTTTATTTTAATGCTTTAGGATATGGAGGGGCAGCTAGGTGGCTTGGTGGATGAAGTCAGGAAGATGTGTCTTCCTGAGTTCAAATATAACCTCAGACACTTACTAGCTGTATGACCCTGGGCAAGTCACGTAACTCAGTTTGCCTCAGTTTCCTCATCTGTAAAAAGATGTGGAGGAGAAAATGGCAAACCTCTCCAGGATCTTTGCCAAGAAAGCCCCAAATGGGGTCATAAAGAGTTGGATATGAATGAAAAATGACTGAACAACAAAGGGATATAGAAGATTATTGTTGTTTAGCTGTGCTTCTCATAAAAGTGCAATGTCAATGATTTATGTGTCCCTTGTTTATTTTTATCACAAGGTTTATGTTTAGTAAGACACTCACACTCTCACTCCAGGTCTCATGTATGCCATTATAATCAAGTGGTGGCTCCAAACTGCTAGCATTTCCTTGTAATGCAGTTGATGCTTAGCTGACTTTTTCCTTCACTGTGTTCTCCACCAGTTCCTCACAGTAATATTAAAACAATTTCACTGTTCCAGAGGACTGTGAGTCTGAGACATATGGTGCTTTTGTTTTTTGGATTTTTTTTTACAAACGCAAATGATAACCTTTATGCAAAAATAAGAGTAATAAGTGGAACTCCGTAGTAAACTGCTGCGCAGAATACATTATCCCTTCTCAAATACTTTACCACCAACACAACTCCTCAGGAAAAATAGACTTTTTTTTTTATCGGCACATCTAGTTCTTCAATTGAAAAATGTTGCATTCTTGTTTTTGATATGCTGCAAATAACATACTGTAATTACAGTTTATATTGCATTTAAATGTAACAGATTTTACTTTTCAATATGAAGCTAGCTAATTTTCCAGTTTTGATACACTGTCAAAAATCTTTTGATTCAAAGAAAGCCTTCAAACCCTACATCCATTAAAATATACACTCCTTGAAGGCAGGGACTAAGCTTTTTTTGTTGTTGATTTGTTCTTCCCCCAGTGCCCCCTTCCCCATCTTTCTTTTGTACCCCCAGATACAAAGTAAACACACAATAAGCTCTTAAGAAATGTTTGTTGACTGACTATCTGACTGACATCCACTTGAGAGGAAATGGGTAGGAATTCACCTGATTCTTATTTATAAACAATCTGTCTACCAAGTTAGCAGAACATTACATTATAAGCTGTGTTCCAAAGATGTTCATTAGTAAAATTGAATCGAACAATAGCAATGGTTAAGATGACTCCAGTTGTAGATGGTGGCTTTTCTGTTGTCAAGAGATCTTATAGGTCTTAAAAGAAATTTGTCAAGACACTTGAAAGTTTTTTTAAAAAATCTCCCTAGAACAAAGGGAAAAATATTATTCAGAACATTTGTAAACATTTGCAACAAGTTAACCCTTTATTAAAGGGCTTTTTGTGGAAAATCCAATGCTAACTCCTGAATTATTAGCATGCTATAAGCTCATTGGATTTGAAGTCATAAGACTTGGGTTCTGGTCCAAGTTTTGCCTCTTACTAGCTATGCAATTTTCAGTGTATTACTTGACTTTTCTGAATCTTAATGTCTTCACTCCTAAAGTGAGAATAGTATTTGTACTACTCACCTTATATGGCAGAGGTAAATTTCAAATGAGGCTGTATACCTAAAGTACTTTGTAATCATCAAATGTTATATAACTAGTGATAATTAATAATAATAGTAATAGTAATAATAAACATAGTTAGACACCCAAAGGTAGCCAAGGATTAGGCAATCTCCAAACAGCACATAATAAATCAAATATGAAGTGAATTGGATGAAGACCAAAGTATTTTAAAAGCACTGTCACCCCAATACCAGTGTGAAGCTATAAACCTAGAGTAGTTAGATTAGGTACATAATAGGTGCTTAATAAAAAATTTTTAATTGAACAAGCACCCGTAATGAACAATAGAAAATTCACATACAAGGTCCAACATTCCAACATTATAGACATATACAAAATATTTGAGTGTTATGTATTGGCAGAGTACTAGGTATCCCTTATAAGGGGAGAGGTACATGCCACAGGATGGAGTCCTTTATTGTCTATCCCCACTAAGTCAGGATGCCTTTTGTAGAGATATAGGTGTTTTGGGGTAAGCAGAGTGAGGCGAGGGATTAAATAAGTTCTCCTTGGCCCTAGAGGGCGTAACTAGCAGAAATCAGGGGAAGTTATATACAAATAAGGTTTGATGTCAAGTAAGGTATCATAACAATTGGAACTAAAAGTGGAATTGCTACCTTGGTAGTAGTGTGTTTTCCCTTATTAGAAAAAGACTTGTTGGGTGTATCATAATGGAATTCTTTTCCAGAATGGGTTAAGTGTGCCCCTGAGATTCCTTTCTGTTCTGAAATTCTGTGAATCTTTTCCCAGAGAGTGATCCATTGCCTAAGGTAAGGTTTCCAGATGTCTCAGGATATAATTAGCATTTTCCTATGCCCTGTGAGAGAGGAATGGAAAAATGGCACTGACCTACAAAAGCACTGTATCATCCATTCAACAATATTCTCCCTGTCTCTCTGTGTCTCTATTTCCCCTTCACCTCTCTGGCTTTTTCTGTCACTTTCCTGCCTCTGGTTACTGGGGTTCAACAATTGATTTGCCACTCTCACTCTATCCTGAATGTGATGTACTCACCTGGGTGAATTCCTAGATCTTCAGTTCATAAGCAGTGAAAGAGAACTGTAGGACCAGTGGTGTTTCATTAATCTTTTGTTAAGCCTTCTCACCAGGCAGTATACTTAGCAATTAGACTGTTCCCTAGCAGGCAGCCTCACCATTCAAAAGTAACTGGTTTGTTATAATGTAGCTCTGGTACTCAGCTGCGGAAGTAGACGCAAGTCCTCCCCAGTGCCTTACACATAGTAAGTACATTTAATGCATGCCTGCTGGATTAAATTGAATTGTTGATTAAACCAACAGTGCTCTGATTAGGCAGGAGAATCTTTAAACTATAGGAAATCAGAGAGGTTGAGATCTCTGCTTGATTTGAAATAAATATCCTGTGAGAATACTTGATCATGATGCTCGCAGAGATAACTTGGATATGTGTGTGTGTGTGTGTGTGTGTGTATCCAATATACAGAGAGAGATACACACATAGTATTTTTCTCCCCAAAATTTTGCATTGATTTCTGTGCACATTTTTCTCCTTGTTATTCACATACTTCTGCTGATTAGGTTTTATTTGTCATCCTTATTTCACAGAGGAAAATCTAGAGATTCAGTCTAGTTCTCTTTCCATTCGATGTCACTGGGTCATAGAAGTCTACACAGCAGAGTTCAGCTTGGAACACTACATTCCTGTTAAACACTGGACCATGTTCTTCATCAGAATGCATGCCATTATAAACAAGTTTCATGTGACATAAATGAAAAGAACAATGCCGTGGGGGTTGGGGTGAGCTGCTGACATATCTATATTAAAATCAAGCTCAAATTTCAAGGTCAGCAAGTGTTTCACTTGAGGGGACAGGATCTATTACTCATTCAGTCCTTTGGTCTTTTGCTGGTAAGAAACAATGAGCTTCTCACAAGGGAATGATTCTCACTTCTCTGCTTTAGCTAAGTAGATGGAGAAAATGAAGTAGAAAACTTTTTAACAAATGAACTGTCAGACACAGGAGGGAACTTAAAGATTATCCTCTCATTTTAAAGATGGTCAAACTGAGGTCCTTTAGAACCAAAGTGATGACCCCACTGACTTACTAGTAGAGCTTAAACTATAACTCAGGCAACCTGATGCTTCATCAAGGGGTTTTTAAATTTAAAACACTTTGAAAAACGACCATCCTTTTCTTGATTCTGCTGCCCTTAAGCTTTTTTTGATAAAGATAATAAATTTTAGTTCAATTCAATTCAACAAGCATTAAGCACTCTCAATGTGTAAGGCTAAGTGCTAAGGATATTAAGATAAAAAAAGAAAACAGTTCCTGCCTTCAGGGTGCTAAATTCTATAATTCTATGCTTTAGTGAATCAGTGAGGGTTCTCTCTCTCTAGTGCAGGGATTCATGAACTTGTTTTTTAGAACTATCTTGATAACTGCATTTCAATATGATTGGTTTCTTTTGTAATCTTATGTAATTGTTTATTCATCTTAAAACATTATTCTGAGGAATCCATAGGCTTGACCAGACTGCCAGTGGGGTTCATAACACAAAAAAAGGTTAAGAACTCCAGATCTAATGGCACAGATTGCCACTCATCCAGTTTATTGCTTGTCCATATGCTCCCATAAATTCTCCACAAAGGTTACAGTCTGTGTACTTCTTCACAATATTATGACCATGTGAATTCAAGCGTGGCATGTCCAGCTATCCATAGGTTATTCCCAGCCTTTACTATATATCCAGATCATCACCTATACCTATTATTCATATCTCTGATGCTATCCTTTAAACAACTTCTTACAAAATTCTCCACTTGTTATTTGGATGAAACAATTCATCCAAGGTTGATATGAGAATAGAATGAGATAATGTTTGTAAGATGCTTTACAAATCTTAAAGCACTATATAAATGCTGGCTATTATTATTAGATATTACTGTCATTTCTTATGCCACAGTAATATTCCCCTCCATTTATATACCATATTTTATCCAGCCATTCCCCAATTGATGAAAACCCCATTTGTTCCCCCCCCTTTTTTTTGCCATTACAAAAAGAGCCACTATAAATGTGTTTGTGCCTGTGTATTATCTGTTTGGGGATCAATGACTAATACTGAGATTACTGGGTTAAAGGTATGCAAATTTAGAGACTTTTGGGGTCTAGTTCCAAATTACTTTCTAGAAAAAGATTGAACATAATCACAGCTCTATTAACAGTGTATTAATGTGCCTATTTTTCTGCATCCCCTCCAGCAAGTGCCATTTTTAACAATGTGGTCAGGGTGTAAAGTTGAATCTCAAAGTTTGCTTTAATTTTAATTTCTCTAATTATTTGTGATTTGGAGCAGTTTTTCATAAATCTCTTGACAATTTAGATTTCTTTCTTTGAAAACTGCCTGTGATGAGAGGCAAGTTCTTTGACCAGCACAATGCAGCCAGAAGGTAGGAGTTCTAGAACTGAAAGGGTTAAGTCCTCCAGGGTGTGTTCTCTGGTCAAGGTTGTAAGGCAAATGATGATTGGTTGGCTGGGGAATAAAACGCTGTATGACTGGAGTCATCCCAGCCTGATACAGTGAGCTAAGTGACGCATTCTCACCACAGGATAAGAGTTTCAAAGATAAAATGGTTAGGTCCCAGATGCATGGTTTCTAGGTGCCAAATCAGCTAATAAAGAGATAGCCAGGGAATAAATATAATTTGTTATGGGCTGCTGATGTTCACAATGTACCTCTGCATTGTCCTTTAGGTAATTCACAAATTTAATTCTGGACCTTTGATATTCCATGACTCACAGTTGTACAGTGTCTCCAGAAAAATATCATAACATCAATGATAAGCTTTAATTTCAGGAAGAATCGTGGGGTCATTATAAAAGCACTGTACAATATCCAAAATTTATACTACTCCCTTTTTCTTCTCCTTATTAAATTCTGAGCCCAATCCACTATCCATCTGCAAAATATGCATAGTAAAGGCCTGCTCATCCAACTAAGTATCATAGATTGGAATACCATACACTGGAAAACAGTGTTCTCAATTTACTTGGTTTTCACCCATGGGTATTTAGATCAAATATAGAGTTTTTTATGAATTTCATCAACAATTTTAGGATTCTCTGCTTGATATATTTGGTACAATGTTACCCTTATACAGGAGCATCTTTAGTAATTCACCATCGCTAAGGATCCCTCTTACCCATCTTGTTTACACTGGAAGTACAGGGGCTAGTCACAAACCTATCCATTATTGATTAACATAAGAGTTTTAACCTGCTTATTTGGGGTCAGAGCCTGTTTGCTCCCTCCTTAGGCAAGATGGTGTTCCTACCCCACTCCAACACAAATACACAAACACATGCACACACACACCCTTTCACCATCTTGATGTTGAACTTAGTGTAGGCACCTAATCTGAATAGCACACTGGAGCTTAGAACTCCCAAGCTCAAGATGCCTGCCAGACTCAATCTCTCTGATAGGATATACCACCACATCTAGTTGTTGCTATATGTATGTTTTCAACATATACATGAGACACCTTGTTGAAGAAATTATTTATGGCAACATTTTGCTTTATCACATCAACTTTTTTTTACTGCCAATAAGCCATAAAAACAACCAATTCTTGTATTTTCAGTAAGTTCCAGTTGGTTTTGTGATAGTAAAGATGGAGTCTGTTGCAAAATATTTTTTGTGAAGAACCATCCAATTCATTTCTTTTACCTTCATCAAGGATACCCTCAATGTGATTATAGATGATTCTTAGAGATTTTATGTGGTTTGGAAAATAAGGATGTGGACTAATAGATACTTCAATTTTCCTAATTGTCTTAAAATTTTAATAGTAATATATTCAGTAGTTTTCAAAAAAAAAATTTACTTTCCATCCTTTCAGATATATTGATACTCAGTGTTTTTCACCTCCTCTGGGAACCTCTTTTGTATATGTTTGGTCTAGACCAGGGCTTCTCAAACTTTTTCCACTAAAGACCCCTTTTTTGATTTGGCAGTGTTTGTTGGTGTTGCATGGCCTGAGGGCATGTGCAGTGCAAAGTGCGCATGCTTTGAGTTCAGAACCAAGGTTGCACTGAAGTTGCATGATGCAACACAGGCAAGTCTCCCAGAAACACCTTGGATTCATTACACGTTTGATTTTTAATTAATTTTTTATTGTTGCTCATTCAGAAACCTTTTACTATTGCCAAATTTTTCATGACCACATGTGGGGTGACGACCCACAGTCTAAGATATGCTGGTCAAAAAAAAAAAGCAGTCATTTGCTTGAGCTCTCCCCCAAACCTCTCCAAATATCTGTAAAAAAAAAATGGCTCTAAACAAATTCTAAAGCAGCAGAACCCATAAAAAGACAGAGTGAAACAAATTTCCAACCCAAGACAACCTGGATAGTCGATCAGAAAGGTCTATTGTGCTGGGCTGGGAGAGGAGCACAGTTCGGCATGGGCACGCAGGCAAAACAGGCCTCAGCAAACCTGGAGCAGCCCTCATAGGACTGAATGGGGCAGCTGTGGTGGTTTCCAGACTTCTGAACCCAGGAATGCCAAAGACACCTTAGAAGGTCAGTAGGACAAGTCTGTGACTGCAGGGAGAGAGAAGCTTAGTCCCAGCCTCAGTCCCCACGTGCCCGGGGCAGCAGCTGCTTCTGTAACTCTTGGCCCACAGACTGAGGGGGAATTGAGTGGCTGATCAGAGGGGAATTGAAGGGATCTCTTTGCTGGTGTTGAGACAGGATTCTCTTGCTTTGCCCGTGCTTGGATCTGGGTCACAGTTCTGGGTGGCGGTCCTGGGGCAAGGAGGAGTGCTGCCCTGGTGGAGCTTGTAGTGGTGATGAAAAGTAAATCCTCCTCACAGTTCAAAGGCAGAAAAGAGTGCTTGTCGTCACTCATAGATCAGAGCACAGGCCAGGAAAAGAGTAAACACCTCGCTCCTTATCACACCATCTTGGAAGAATTGAAAATTTACAGATCCCTAGAAGTATCTCTGAAAACAGCTGCACAAAACCCCCAAAGCTTGGGACAGTACATTCTCCGCACTGGAAGTAGACCCCTCCTTTAATAAAGAGTTTATAACTCAAGTAATTGGCTAGGATCATGAGTAAACCTTGCAAAAAGAGTCAGACCACAGAATCTTTCTTTAGTGACAAAGAAGATCAAAACATACAAGCAGAAGAAGACAACAAAGTCAACGCTCCTACATCCAAAGCCTGCAAGAAAAATATGAATTGGTCCCAGGCCATGGAAGAGCTCAAAAAGGATTTTGAGAAACAAATAAGAGAAATAGAGGAAAAACTGGGAAAAGAAATGGGAGTGATGCAAGAAAATCATGAAAAACAAGTCAATAGCTTTCTAAAGGAGACCCAAAAAAATACTGAAGAAAATAACACCTTAAACAATAGCCTAACCCAAATGGCAAAAGAGATCCAAAAAGCCAATGAGGAGAAGAATGCCTTAAAAAGCAAAATTGACCAAATGGAAAAGGAAGTCCAAAAGCTTGCTGAAGAAAATACTTCCTTAAAAATTAGAATGGAGCAATTGGAAGCTGGTGACTTTATGAGAAATCAAGACACTGTAAAACAAAACCAAATAAATGAAAAAATAGAAAACAATGTGAAATATCTCATTGGAAAAACAACTCACCTGGAAAATAGATCCAGGAGAGATAATTTAAAAATTATTGGGCTATCTGAAAACCATGACGAAAAAAAGAGCCTAGACATCATCTTTCAAGAAATTATCAGGGAAAACTGCCCTGATGTTTTAGAACCAGAGGGCATAATAGAAATTGAAAGAATCCACCAATCACCTCCAGAAAGAGATCCCCAAAGGAAAACTCCTAGAAATATTGTAGCCAAATTCCATAGTTCCCAGGTCAAGGAGAAAATATCGCAAGCAGCCAGAAAGAAACAATTCAAGTATTGCGAAACACAATCAGGATAACACAAGAGTTAGCTGCTTCTACATTAAGTGACTGGAGAGCTTGGAATATTATATTCTGGAGATCAAGATAGGATTACAACCAAGAATGACCTACCCAGCAAAACCAGGGGGGAAAATGGATATTCAGTGAAATAGAGGACTTTCAAGTATTCTTGATGAAAAGACCACAGCTAAATAGAAAATTTGACTTTCAAATGCAAGACTCAAGAGAAGCATGAAGAGGTAAATAGGAAAGAGATATCATAAGGGACTTATTAAGGTCGAACTATTTACATTCCTGCATGGAAAGATGATATTTGTTACTCATGAGTCCTTTGTCAGTTTTAGAGTAGTTGGAGGGCACAAATTATATGTATGCAGATAGATAGATAGGTAGATAGGTAGATAGGTAAATAGATAGATAGATAGATAGATAGATAGATAGATAGATAGATAGATAGATAGATAGATAGATAGATAGATGGCACAGGGTGAGTTGAAGATGAAGGGGTGATATCTGGAGAATAAAATTAAGGGGTAAGAGAAGATTATACTGGGAGAAGGAGAAAGGGAGAGGTAGAATGGGGTAAATTATCTCACATAAAACAGACAAGAAAAGGCTTTTACAATGCAAGGAAAACGGGGGAAGGTGGGAGGGAATGAATGAATCTTATTCTCATAGGATTTGGCTTAAGGAGGGAATAACATACACACTCAATTGGGTATGGAAATCTATCTTATCCTACAGGAAAATGGGGAGAGGGGAAGGGACAAGAGAGCAGGGGGATAATAGAGGGGAGGGCAGATTGGGAAAGGGTGTAATCAGAAACAGAGGCTTCTGAGGAAGGACAAGGTCAAAAGAAAGAATAGAATAAATGGGAGGCAGGGGAGGATTAAGGGAAATAGAGTTAGTTTTTCACAACATGACTACTATGGAAGTGTTTTGCATAACTGCACATGTATAACCTATATTGAGTTGCTTGCGTTTTTGATGAGGGTGGGTGGGGAGGGAGGAAGGGAGAAAATTTGGAACCAAAAGTTTTAAAAACACATGTTTAAAAAAATGTTTTCATATGCAACTGGGAAATAAGAAATACAGGAAATGGGGTATAGAAATCTATTCTGACCTATAGGAAAATAGAAGGGGAAGGGGATGGGGGGGAGATAGAAGGTAGAGCAGACTAGAGGAAGGGGTATTCAGAATGCATGCCATCTTGGGGTGAGGGGAGGGGTGAGATGGGGTGAAAATTTGGAACTCAATCTTGTGGAAGTGAATGTTGAAAACTAAAAAAATAAATTTTTTAAAAGCAAAAAAAGGAAGATTATAAATATATTACATCATTTTAATATATATGTATACATATATACATTATATACAGTAAAAATAAAATGATTTGATCAAAGATGTTGAAAACACCTTTCAAAAAATTGAATAACCATTTCTGCTAAAAACACTAGAAAGTACAGAGGTTTTTCCAATAATATTGAGGGAATAGCAGGAATGCCTTTAATATTACTGTTTAACATGATCCTTGAAATTCTAGCTGTCACATTAAGACAAGAAAGAAAATTGAGGAAATAAACATAGGCAGCTCAGATTCCTTAAGAATTTAGCCAAGACTCAAGAAAAGCATGAAGAGGTAAACAGGAAAGAGAAATCATGAGAGACTTATTAAAGTTGAAATGTTTACATGCCTGCATGGAAAGATGATATTTGTAACTCATGAGACCTTTGTCAGTATTAGGGTAGTTGGAGGGAAAAAAATATGCATAGATAGATAGATAGATAGATAGATAGATAGATAGATAGAGGACACAGGGTGAGTTGAAGATGAAAGGGTGATATCTGGAGAATAAAATGAAGGTGTGAGAGAGGATTATACTGGGAGAAGGAAAAAGGGAGAGGTAGAACGGGATAAATTATCTCACAAAAAAACAGAAAAGAAAAGACTCTTACAGTGGAGGGGAAACAGGGGGAGGTGAGAGGGGATGAGTGAATCTTATTCCCATAGAATTTGGCTTAAGGAGGGAATAACATACACACTCAATTGGGTACAGAAATCTATCTTACCCTACAGGAAAATAGGGGGGAAAGGGGACAAGAGAGCAAGGGAGTGATAGAGAGGAGGGCAGATTGGGAAAGGAGGTAATCAGAAGCAAACACTTCTGAGGAGGGACAGGGTCAAAAGAAAGAATAGAATAAATAGGGAACTGGATAGGATTAAGGGAAATATACTTACTTTTCTACATTATTACTACTATGGAAGTGTTTTGTATGACTACACATGTATAAACTGTGTAGAGTTGCTTGTCTTCTCAATGAGAGTGGGTGGGGAGGGAGGAAGGGAGAAAATTTGGAACCCCAAATTTTAAAACCAAATGTTAAAAAAATTGTTTTCACATGCAAATGGGAAATAAGATATACAGGAAATGGGGTATAGAAATCAATCCTGCCCTACAGGAAAACTGAAGGAGAAGGGGATAAGAGAAGGGTGGGGAAGAGATAGAAGGAGGGGAAGATTAGGGGAAGGAGTATTCAGAATGCATGCCATCTTGGGGTGGGGGGAGGGATGAGTTGGGGAGAAAATTTAGAACTCAAAATCTTGTGGAAGTGAATGTTGAAAACTAAAAATAAATAAATTAAAAATAAAAAATAAAGAAAAAAATAAGATGTGCTGGTCTAGACCGTCTCTTCTTCACATCATTGTTATTATTAGTTCTATTTTCACTTATTCATGTAGCATATCAGGGACTGTGATGTTATAGTCTAAATTTTGGTGCCTCTCTTATCATTAATGAAGAAAAGGGTTTGTTATAGAAATCTTAACAGATCTTTTGCATTTTTCATGTGTTTGTTGTGCTTTTAGTTTCATCCTTAAATGCATTTAGGATAATCTTGCTCAGTGGCTTCCCTTACTATGTTTTCTATAATCTGGTTTTTACTTTCTCTGCTTCTCACTGTTTTTGAAGCAATACTCCTTATAATCTCCCACAATCTTCTCCATTATGCATTAGAAATGAATTTATACTCTGTTTTTGCTGCCCTTGGTTCCCATGCCTTCCCCTTAGCAAGAAAATCAAGTGTTTTTAGGCTGCAGAAGTTTCTGGGCTCTGTTTGTCTCCTTGTTGTGGTAATTGATTTACTGTGGTTAAATTTCTTTAGGAAATGGTAATAGTCTGTGTGAACGCTTGTTATTTTATCCATTTCCCATTTTAAAAAAATCAATAGATTGTTTAAATGAATCAGGTTGGAATTGCCTCAATTGCACTACAAAGCTTATAATTTTTGTCTTCTAACATATTTATTTTTATCTTTGCTTTATAAAGTTAATGGTCTGACTGTATTCAGACAGCTGATTTGGAAATGACTCTTATCAAAAACTTGTTGTTTTCAAAACCTCATTTATGTAATAATTTTCTTTGTTTGTGTGTTCATGTGGTTTTATTCAGTGCTAATTATGTCCAAATATTCTTACACTATTCTTGAAGAAAGTATTCATGATATATAGGTATGAAGCTTCTTCAGCCTATAAGCTTTTAACTTCTCATATTTCTTACTCTTGAACCATGTTTTCAAATATATTTTTGCACTCTCCTCCTCCATTCCCATATTTTTAGTATAATTAATGATAATAAAATAAATGTTGGTGTTACTTAGAGGTCTAATTGAGTCCTCATAGGATTTCTCTGCCTCCTCATCTTCCTTAACAGATGTTGACATATAAGCTGCTATTAACTTCATGGGGGTCTTTTTGTAAATGCTTCTCATGATTATTATGATATGAAATGATAAAATTACACAGGTGAATATAGAAGAATTTTTAGGGTCATAGATTTAGAGCTGGAAGAACTTAAATCTAGTCTGATCCACTCATTTCATATATGAGGAAACTGAGGCCCTGAAAAGTGAAATGAGTTGGCTTGCATCATATTGGAAATAAGTGTCAGATTCAGGGTGAGAGAGAAGTCAAATAGTTGGGGAAATCAGGAAAATCAGGAGACACTTCACAAAAGACAAATGATCTGAGCCTTGTAGGAAGTTAAATAAAGATTCTAAGAGTTGGATGGAGGGAAGGAGGTCATTATAGGAATAAGGAAAGAAAGAAAGCATGAGTGAAGACATGGAAATAGGTGGAATGTTGATTTCAGGTAACGGGTGGTAGGTCATTTTGGCTGGAATGTAGACCCTGTGATGATGAGCAATGTGAACTAATTCTTGAAAGGCAAGCTGGAAGTAGATCTTTGAGAGCTTTTTGTTCCATGCTTAACAGTTTGTATTTTATCCCAGAGGAAATAGAGTCACAATGTAATATACTCTTTAAAATTAACCAGTGAGGGATACGATCTGAAATTTACCATTCAGGGACATCATCCTTACCTCTTCTAGGAAAACCTCTGAATGTTAAACACACACACACACACACACATACACACACACACACACACACACACACACACACAAGAATTGGGCATTTATAGAATTGCTTTTCACACAATTAACTAAAATAAGTTTAAGTCACATGCAATCAATGCCCTAAAGCTCCTTACATCAGAATTACCATGTGTATATTTATCAAAGGAGGAAGATTTTATATTTTTGCTGGTTACTTTTAATACTTTGGTATATTCTTTACTTTTGAAAACTCTCCTGATCCAAGAGGGTGAAGATAAGCATGTTCAAGGGAGGGGGTATGATTCTTTCTCTCCTTTTGGCCCCAACTATTTGGTTTTAAGGTAAAAATCATCTCATTTTGCAAATATAGTTAGTTCCCTCTTACCAGGGGACCTAAGGACAATTGTTAGGAGTGTGATATATGCTTGTTCTAGCCCTGTGCAAGTTTAGCTGAAAGAACCCTGCCAATAGTAGAATATTTGGATAGGCCATTTTGGAAGCTCAATCCTGACATCGGATCCTAGGATTACTTGGCTTTCTACTTTTCTGATTTATAGGCATCCTAATCTTCTTTTTTCAAGCCTCCTTCTTTTCTTCCCACTCTCTTCTCTTCTCTTACTCTACCTCTAATAGTATAAGTTAGAATTCAGGAGGTATATTTCTTTTAAAGTCCTGCCATAACAAATCAGATCACAGAATACTTCAACAGGTCATTTGTATTTTTCCCTTTACTCCTGGTTATACTTTCCCTCAGACCATTCCACCAATAAATTTGTGTTCTGTCCTGCAGAATATCAGAGAAGTGGACTTCTGGTGTGTGAAAAGATATTTGTAGTAATTCATCAGTGGTTGTAAAAAATGGGAAAAAATGGAATTTTAATAGTGGATATAAAAACATTGACAAAAACCTCAGTGAAACTAGAAAATCTTTCTTTTCATCTACAGCCTTGTGAGGTCTTAAAGAAAGATGATATTATTTAAGTAACAAAATAAGTTTGTATTTAGAGCTTGGAAATATTTTGAAAAGTCAATAGACATTTCCCCCCGATATTTATTCTTTTGGTTTTGTTACTTATTTGCTTGTTCTGTTTTATTTTGTTACATTTTAAGTCCTTGAGAGGTATTTTTATGATTAGAAACAATAGTAAATATCCAAATAACTGCCCTGGGAAATCATTTCTGTAAGAGTTGAGTGATTTGTCCAGGAACGGATAAAGTCATTGGCAAGTCTGAAATTGGAACAGGTTGCTTTAAGTTATTATGCTGTTGCTTGGACCACTGAGCCGTAATAAATGAGTCCAGATACAATGGCCAAACAAACCACTGAGCTGGGTCTGAGTCTGTACCAAAGGCTATCCAGTCACTAATTGAAGGAAAATTCCCAAGGAATTTCTTCTTGCAGTCGTATAATTTCCTGTTATACATTTCAAGCTAGTTTGTACCCACACCTTAGCAGGGTATTGCTTGTTTCCTCCTGTCCGAGTTCCTGGGAGGTCATAAAAATGCTAATGTACCTGCTCTCGTGATTAATTTACTATTTAATTCATTGTATTTATTTCCTTTTTAATGAGTCAGAGTCCCCATGCTTCTGCCTTAAAAACCCATCTGTTCCTATTACGTGGTTACTATGAAAGCTTGCCCTTGAAATCTCAATTTCCTCCGCAACTATTATGCACTGTACAAGACTTTGAAATTACACTATTGACTAAGTTCAGACACCTTCTGCCAGATCTATTGGAATTAATTGCCAAAGTTACTTGAACATAAGAATAGCATTAACTTCTTAGCCTGATGTTCTTCCAGTTAAAAATTCTGGAGCTGCTGTTTTAGTGCAGGTACCAAACTAGCAATCATTGATTATTCACTTTAGCTCATTCAAAGCAGACTATGAAGACAGAAGCAATCACAGAAAGACTACTAGAATTTTCATTGAAATTATGACCAATTAATATATAGGGGTGCTCAAAGGTGTTCCTAATGATTGAAATACTTAAAATATTTACCACTTTAGCTGGGTGGATACTTCCACTCCTCATGAAGATTGCAACCCTTTGATGGTTTAGTAGAAGAACATCTTTGAAGATGGTTGTGATCATCAAAATTTATTACATTGTGGTCATCTAAGTGGTGAAGTTCTCAAAACTTAGCTAGGCTGGTCCTCATCAGTACTGTCCATGAAGCTTTTCTACCTTAATATCACCTAACAGAGCTTGCAGTTATTTCCACATTGTGAGAAGTCATTAGAGTAGGACTTTAATGGAGGATAATTAAAATAAATTATTTAAAACTATTATTAATTTATCATTATAATTATAATAAAATTATTACTAAAAACTACTAAAACATGTCATGAATAATAGCTGATATTTCTGTAGTATTTTGCATATATTCTCTTACTTAATCCTTATTACAACCCTGTATGGTAGGTACTATCCATATCTTTCAAATGAGGAAACTGAGGCTCAGAAAGGCAAAGTTATTCATATAAGTAGTAATTTTAGGAGGCAGGATTTGAATTCCAGCTTCTCTTGATGGCAAATCTAGCCCACTTTACTTTGTCACAAGGTCTCACACTAAACTGTCATGAATAATATGGTGCAGAGAAAAAGAGAACTGATTAGAAATCAGTAGGCCTTCAGTTCCAGACCTGGCTCTGTGAATAAAAGCCATTTAACATCCCTGGGATTTTAGTTTCCTTATCTTTAAAATGAGGATTGGATTATAATGTTCCTTTTAGCTCTAAAACTCTATAAGTACATACTATGAAAATGGAAAACTGTCAAGTGAATAAACCGGTACTATATCTCCTTTCCTATATAATAAAAAAGTAATGTAGATTCTAGTCAGGGCTCCTGTACCCTCCCTCCCCAATTTACTTCAGAATATTGTAGGTGATTAAGGATTTTTTAACAGCTCCTAGAAGGACTCTTTGCCCCTTCAGGGAGCCCTCAGCAAGTCTACTTGCTGGACCATTGCCAGTCAACTGGACTTTTATCTTGCCACTGGACTCTGATGACGATGGAGGAGAGAGAGAGGCTGATGACTTTGCACTTAAATCCAATTCACTCATAAGTCAAGACATCACCCTCTTGGTGTCATTGAGAATGAAGAACAAACAACAGAAAGCCAGGCTACTTTACATATGGTGTAATTTTCTGCTGGGTTCCCCATAGATTTTTATTTTTTGCTTTTTTGGTGAGGCAATCAGGATTAAGTGACTTGCCCAGGGTCACACAGCTAGTAAGTGTCAAGCATCTGAGGCCAGATTTAAACTCAGGTCCTCCTGACTTCAAGGTCAGAACTCTATCCACTGCACCACCTAGCACCTCTTCCTTATAGATTTCCTCCATGTATTGACTTATCTCCTTGCCTCCCTATTCAGACAATTGCTGTCACCTGTTTCAGCGATGCTACTAGAACATAAATAGGAAGTCTAAAATTATCCAGAACTTTTGAAGTTTGCAAGGTCTTACTCTGGTCAAAGGGATGGAGAAGAGCAAGAGTTCTCTTCTTCCCTCCACGACATTCCCTCTCCGGCTGTTAAATAAGCATGAGTTTAATTTAAGTAGGAAAATGGTAAAGGGCATAAGCATTTTCATGAAATATTACCGAGTCAGTAGCATAGAACAACAGCCATTATTGTCAAGAAAAGAGCTCTGGTCCTTCTTAGACTTATCTCTCCAGCTGAGGCTCATTTGGGGCATCTTTGAACTGTGCCCCAAGTAAACTAATCACTGGGAAATCTCATCACCATGCAAGATCCAGTCAGCCTTGTAATTCACACCTCATCAGTACCCTCTGCCTCTCTAATTAGAGGGCAGAGCCATAAGCTGAGACATCTTCTCAAACATCTTATTTCTCACCTTACTACACTCATTTTGGACTTCTTTGACTTCTCCTCCATCCTCTGTAGCCAGGTATCTTCTTGCCCCAGCCTCACCCTCTTGCAGTTCCCTTTTTGTGTTGTCTTGCCACTGAACCCAGATGACTCTGGAGGAGAAAGTGAAACAGATGGCTTTGCACAGCCCTCTCTCACTTAAATCCAATTCACTTGCAAGTCATGGTATCACCTTCCTGATGTCATGGCCCTCTTGGAGAACAAAGGACAAACAACAACAATCTGTCTTCCCCCATTAGATTTTAAGCTCCTTGAGGGCAAGGGCATTCTTTATTTTTCCTATTTGTATGCCCAGAAATTATCATAGTGAGTAGTACATAATAGGCATTTAATAAATATCTATTAACTATTGGCTTTCAGATATGAGAAAAGATGCTTTGATATAAAATATAAACATTGAATTATAACTTTTTTGGATGATCTAATTTACCAATTCTAGAGAATTTCCGAATATTTTCTTTAATGCCTTGCCTCCCATTCCACCTTCAATCATGTTAGAAGTATTTCAAGAAGATAAGAAATGTCTCAGTTCTAGAAAATGAGAAAGAACAGACAGGACAACAAAGGGAGACTTCATAGGAAGACTGAAATTGGAGCAAATCAATTTCAATTTAATTTTTAAATATTTATTAAATACCTACTGTGCATTATGTACTCTTTTAACTGCTAAGGGAAATGCTACATTTAAATGATACACCATCTCTTCCCTCATGGACATTATACTTTAGTAAGTAATAAGATATGGGCCACAAATAATGTTCATATAAAAGAGCATGGTATAAATGTAATTATATTTGAGTCTGGGGGAGGGATCAGGTGAGCTGGCGCATGTGGGATCTGAGTTCAGCTTTATGTAGTAGACATCAACAAGCAGGGTGGAGATAGGGATAGTACTTTCCAAACTTAGGGAAGCAGAGGAGAAAACCACAAATTGATAATGACAGTAACAATAACAATCCCTTGAGTTTGTGTAGCCTCCATCACCTCAGTTTTCTAAATGACATCTATTGATTATAGTCGTTAACAACAAGGAAAAATTGAGGCACACGCTGGAGATAAGAAAGGGAAGAGGCAATGCTAGTAATAAATCCAGCACTCCTGTTTTCTAGTACCATGGTGATGTTCCTACTACTCTACTAGAGGGGTGTGTGTGTGTGTGTGAGTGTGTGTGTGTGTGTGTGTGTGTGTGTGGTTAAAGTTTATGCAGTATTATTATATTTTAAAACACATGTTTCTCTGAAAAAAACATATCATTTCATTAAAATATTTATGTATACATATATGTATGTATATATTAGTGGTATGAATATACTAGACCTGCTTTTCTTTATTCTGCTTGTATTGTAATTGGTTTAAAGTATCTCAAACTTATGTCAACACTGCCAAATACATACATATATATATGTATATACATACATGCATACACATATGTTAACTAAATTGTAACTATGAAATAGGTAATATATTTTAAATGGCCAATAAAATTATAAAAATTAAATATATATATATATGTCTTAGAACTACAATGACTTAATGTTTTGCTACTGTAGAAATGAAGCAAGAATTTCTTTTTATTATTTTTCTCTTGTCCACAAAATTTCATTATTTATTCTCTGCTGTGAATGTCCTTCCATGTATCTTATCATATTTATTATCTTTTTCCTTTAATATTCCCTTCAGTATAAGGATAGAAGTCAATGGTTTAGCATATGCAAGTGAATCCATCATCTAAATTAAAAATGTTTGACCTTTGTTTTAGTAGTGTAAAGGCAGGAAGACTTGTTCCACTTCCCAAGTGATGTATCAAAGCAAAAGTTACCAAACTCAGTGAGTAGCACTTAATGTGTAAATGGAATCAGTAAGAGGAAACTTGCCTTACTATAGCCGAAAAGTAATCGGAATAAAATTAAGACTTTTTTTCCCCTTAACTATGTAAAGTGAGACAATTATATCATTTGCCAAACAGGTTAGACTAGTTCCTAAGAAAGCCATAGATAAAAGAGTTGAGGGTGGGGAGTGGAAGAGATGAAGGACTGGTTAAATTCTTATCTGGATCTGATCACTAGGAAGGATTAGGAAATATATTAAGAAAATGGCAGCTTGGATCTTTCTAAATGGATCTAGCTGTGGATATTTGATTCCTTTTATATTTACTATTCGCCTGTAACCAATGGTAGAAAGGTTTAGGGGAGACAGAGGCATAGTGGAAAACTAGGGGAAAATAAATTCCTGCAATACTTGAGCTCATCACTAGAGAAAGAAAACATTCAATAATTTTATTTTTAAAATTGTGATTTATATACAATCTGTTGTACCTCCTATAATTAGAGGTCCTGCCCTATCTAATCATAAATGGCTAGGTTGTCAAATATGTCTTAGGATTAGCCTTCAAATTGGCATTATTGAGACAGAGCTAGTTTTACACAAAGGCAAACCTAGTGGGTACTTTTTTGGGAAAGTCGGTGGAGGGCTGTCCAGACTAAATGTGGTTTCCTAAATGTAGGGATGGGCAGCTAAGTGGCACCATAGTGGACAGTGTGCTGGGCATGAAGTCAGTAAGACTCATCTTCTTGAGTTCAATCTGGCCTTAGACACTTACTAGCTGTGTGACTCTGAGCAAATCACTTAACCCTGTTTGCCTCAGTTTCCTCATCTGTAAAATGAACTGGAGAAGGAAGTGGCAAACCACTCCAGTATCTTTGCCAAGAAAACCCCAATAGGGTTGGACAAACAACAAACAACAAAATGTAGGGAATCTCTTCTAGCAGAACTCCACTAATGTAGATCAGTAACTCCCTTGGAATTTGGAGTCTTAGGGAGTTTCCCAGGGCATTAAAAGGTTAAGTGATTTGCCTATGCTCATACTGTCGGTGCCTGACAGAAGCAGAGCTTAAACCTCCATATTCCCTGATTCCTAGGCCAGCCCTCCATCCATTGGGCTATATATACTCTGTCTCTTTCTGGAGACTTAGCATATGCAAGTCAAGCCATCATGACATAATTTGAAGGCTAAGACCTTAGACAAAGTTATGCCTGAAATTGCACCACAGAGTCAACACAGTGGATGGAGCACCTGGCCTGAACAGGAAAACCTGAGTTCAAATGTAACCTCAGACACTTACTAGCAATGTGACCCTAGACAGGTCACTTAACTTCTGATTGTCTCAGTTTCCTCAACTGTAAACTGGGGATAAAATATACCTACCTCCCAGGATTGTTGTGAGGATCAAATGAGATATTTGCAGAATGCACAGTGCCTGGCATATAGTGGGCACTTAAAAATATTTGTTCCCTTCCCCATCCCTTCCCAATATTTGGGATTTCTTCACTTGCATTATTTCACCTTCTTCCTGGTCTTCTAATACAATGTAGTTTAACTTAAATCTTTGAAGACATTCACACATAAAGGGACACCAAAAGATTTCAGTAGGTGTATATCTTGTACAGTTAGGTGGATGACCTTTGGCATAAGTTACATACATGGGAAAGCTCTCCAGCTGTACCTACCAGAGGTTAACAGCAGAAACTGGATGACTGCTCAGTGGGATATATGTCCAATTGCAGGTGCTCTAAACTCTGCAGGTGGACTTGTTCACTGATTCTCTTCTCTTTGGTCAGTAGAAGTTTTAATCTTTTTTTGAAAGCTCAGTTCCTTATTTTGTTACTTTAAAAGATGAAATGGTCATTTTCTGTAAATTGCAGATGTAAGTGGAGTTCCATACCCCCTACCTCAAAAATAACCGAAGGCCTAGAGATCCTGCAATTAAATCAATGAGAAGCATGAACTGAAGCATAAGTAAGGTTTAGACATCTTTATTGAATCAATCAATCAAAGGCATTGACCTAAGTGTGAACAGCCAATAATTATAATAATAGCTAGCATTTATATAGGACTTCAAGGATTACAAAGCCCTTTAAACAGCTTTACATATTTTATCCCATTTTAGCCTTACAACAATCTTGTATTAACCCAGGTAATCAAGTTGGGAAAGAACGTAATGCTTTCAGCAACTGGATAACATGAGATATTACATACAAAGTACATTAGGATTGGTTGAAGTGGCTTGGTTCTGCCTTGTGGGACGTGTGTGTGTGTGTGTGTGTGTGTGTGTGTGTGTGTGTGTGTGTGTGTATGTGTGTGTGTGTGTGTGTGTGTGTATAAAAGCTAATTTGGAATCAGGCATTTCACTGTTTGATAACTTGAAAGCGAAAGCTGTTCTAGCCTACATACTCTAACCTCATCAGACTATATCTAGAGAATTGTTTTCAGTTCTAGATGTCCCAGTTTTAGAAAGACATTGATAAATGGGAGAATGTCCAGCAGGGCTGGAATCCATGTCACATGAATTTCAGTTGAAATAACTGGGAATGTTTGGCCTAGAGAATGGAAGACTGGAGTTGGGGGTTGGATGGGACATGATATAGCTGTATTCAAGTATTAAAGGATTGTCATGGAGGAATAAATGAGTGAAAAAACACTTGTAAACCTCTAGGAATACAAATTCAAAAGCAAGGCAGTTCCTTCACTCGAGGAGAACACATATTGAGGGATGGTGGGCAAAGAATGATATTTTTAGTCTGAGAAATCACAGGAATAATAGAATAGTTGATTGACATGCCCTTTTCAGTGTAGTGTTTCTTCTATACCGTACTGAACACTGAATGAATTTTTTTACCTTAAATACACAAACACACACATCACATATTTACTGTTAAAGTTACTGATAACCTACCAGTGTTGCAAAAATTAATTGGAACTACTTTTATCAATTAGCTTACCAGTAAACATTTTTTGAAATTGATGTTATCTTTTTTAAATTATATAATTGGATAGGTTTTGACAGACCTCACTTTGTAAGAAGACATTTTGGTTGTTCATAGAGTAAGGTTTAACTTCAAAGGGGAGAAAAGGAAAGGGTTTTTTTTTCCTTTCTTTCTTTCATTGTTCACATGTGTTTTTACTCACCCATGTCATAGAGCTTTTGTAAGAGCAGCTGGCTATCTTGCAGTTTCTTTGAGGCTGATATTCAACAGAGACACCCACAGACTTATTTCATTCCTTCCCATCTTATTTGCCTACTGTTTCACACAAAGGATGATGTTGTACATTAGCTCTATTCTTCCACTTATACAAGTATTTCTGAATAAAAAAAGGTCCTTCCTTTAGGAGTTTTGTTTGTTTTTAGGGTTTATATATGTGTGTTTGTGATCTGTGGAGCATATTGGTTTTAATAGGGGATATGGAGATTTTGGACCAATGCATGCTTTTCTAAAGTTATTCATATACAACTAAAAGATTGATTTATGGTAGTGCTATGCTTGGATGCTATTATGAGGTAGTGAGGAAGAAGGAATTCTTTTCTAGCTCCCTGAAATAACATACATCAGAGAAAATATTGGCAGTGTAAGAAGTGAGACTGAATGGAGATTTGTTGAATAATTCTCCAAAGTCAGGTCTACAAATTTATGTGCAAACTAAATTTAAGGAGTGAATGTAAATAAAATTTTGCATCATTTTACAGTCTGGGGTTTTTTAGCCTAACCCCATAATTTAAATACAGTCAGAGGAGCTAAGTTCTAGCAGTCATTACCAAAAAGGCTTTGAGTGTGGGCCTAGCCAATCAGCCCCTTCCATCACCTGAGGACCAGCCTCTCCAAATTTAGCACGTAGTTGGCTCCCAGGTAAGAATTTTTGTGTTGTTGTTGGCCACAATAATTCATGAAAACTTTATATGAGAGTCAGAAGTGAATAGAGGGACAGCTCTGGAATCAACACACCTGGAGTAAAGTCACTGTGTGAGGCTGGGTAAGCTGCTTAACCTGTTGTTGTCCCAGGCAACCCACAAAGAACATGTTACAGAATTGTTGTTGATATGCATCATGGGAGAGAGATGCCACATTGGAAGTTCCTTTTTGATGAAATCACAGGTCTAAATGAAAAAAAAATGTAAATACATAAATGAAATTTATGGAAGCTTTGTGATCTGCTTTGGGTGGGGGGTATATTCCCCACCACTGATGAAATCATAAATATTTTAAAGTATTGAGGTAACATTAGCAATCTCTGCTGGAAAGAGGCTACACATGAAAGCAACAGCTGAGCCACTGAGGAGACTTGACTGGGATAAAGCCAGGAAGGGATACTTTAAACCACCCACTTGCACTCAACAGTGCTCAGGCACAGTGACAAGATTCTCAGCTATTGAGCCCACAAGTCACCTCATCCAAAAAAGGGGCCATTTACTAAGGATGTTAAGTCAATAGCTGTGTTCAAATAACATTTCCCTTCCTAGTGTGTGAATCACAACTGTATTCACGACAGAGATGTGCTCGTAGCACTTCAGAAACATCAGAGGAAGATTGTTGCTGGCAGCTAGGTAAATTGCCAGAAGCTGGAAAGTAACTTTAGCCAGGAGAGAAAATGGAAAATCCTAGAATTTTAGAGAATGAAGAAGCTTTAGAAATCAAATCCAACACCTGCCTCCTACAGAGGAGGAAACTGTCCTAGGGAAGTTAAGTGACATTTCCAATGTCATCCAGTTTGCCTAATCTGGTCATGTCTTTTTGCTTGAAGTTCAGTGCTTTCCCCTGCCCCCCACCCTCCGAAGCTGCCCCCCTGCCTCCCAGAATCTCAGGAAGGGGCAGGAAAAAGCTTTGTCCTTTTCTGTGCCCTCAAAAAGCATTGCTATTTTCATTCCAGTCATCATGGGATTGTGCAAAAGTGTCTATACTTTACCTGGTACCTTTTAAATTTGCATGTTCTTTCAGCTTCTCCCCCACCTTTTGAATCAATCAATATATAAACAAACCCTGAAAGGATATATTCAGCAGAAGCATAGGAATTGAGGAAATAAGAAGCATTGTACTCTATTTGAATAATCCCTTGGGTTTAAAAAAGCACTGAAATTTCTGATTGAATAATCATTTTTCTGATTTTTTAAAAAATCAAAACACTTTTAGTTGATGAAATACTGTACTGATTTTTGCTTTACTTCGTGCCCAGTGCCCTTTTGCTATGCATGAACTTTTATGTCAAATTCTACATTTTAAAAGTCAGATTGAAAAATGGCTGCTATAATTTGTATGGAGACTGTGTCACCTCTAAAAATGAAATTTTTGTTTGTTTGTTTGGCTTGTTTATTTAAGAAGATTGGAGGCAATCCCAATTTAAAAGTTCTTTTTGAGTAATCTAAATTATTTTAAGAGGTCAAAGACCTGTGCTTCCAGGAGTACAATTTATTTCCAGTTGTCCTGGTACCTAAGATCCATTTGACCTAGCTGATATCTCTCCCTCCCCCCAGCCCCATGAATGCATATGCATTTTTTTGATGTGTCAACAATGCTTTGCCAATTACTAGCACTAATTGTGTGATTATGCTTACCTATATATAATTAGACACAGCTATTTTTCTATTCCTGGAAAGCTTTATTTCTCTCCAACCCCTACCAAGATAGGACAAGATAGTAACATTTAGGTTACACAGTGGTACATATAGTAAGTCTCATATAGTTGAATGGCCTCATCCAAAGAGTAGCTATTATTGTTTAAATATCAATTTGAAAGGAGATCATTCTCTAGTGGAATGCCTCCAGGGAAATACTTTTGGTCCTGTGCTGTTCATCATTTTTATCAGTGACTTAGATGAAGAGATATAGAAGCCATGATTGTCAAATGTGCTGGTAACCCAAAACTAAGACAGTGGATGATAGTGAGTATTTAAAAAGTTATCTAGGGGGTAGAGCCAAAATGGCAGAGAGAAATGAGCATTTTTGTTTCGAGCTTTCACAATACAACCCTCTAGACAATTTTTTAAAGTGTGTTAAACCAAATTTTGAGTGGGAAAGCCAACCAAAATTTACAGTGAGTCATTTTTTTCCAGCCCAGGGCACCTTAGGAAGACAGACAGAGAGATTTGAAGACATTAGGGTAGGGCTGGCTGGAAGTATAATATGATAGAAATGGCACTGAATTTGGGCTTTGGAGATACTGGCACCATTGGCAGCAACAGCATCAAGAGTACTCAGCATGCAGGAATGGTAAGGAGACTGAAAGTCTGGTTAGAAAGAGATGCCAGAGTTCCTCTGTGCTATCACTCAGTGCACGATCAGGTACTGTTTGGCAGTTCTGTAGACCATTACCGAGTTCCAGGTGGCAGTTCTGGGATGCAGGCACTCCATCTGGGTAAGGATCAAAGTACAAAGCAAAAGGGCAGTGACTAGACCACTCCCTAGATCATACCATCTTGGAAGCTCCAAAAACTTAAAGGCTCCTAGACCTAACTGTGAAGGCAGTAAGACATAAAAGTCAGAAAAACAGGCCGTATATCCTCCATGTCCACCCCCAGAAATAGCAAAGCCCAATTCTAACATATAGTCTAAAATTAAGGAATAGGATGGGAAAATTTTTTTTAATCAAATAAGAATGGTAGAGGAAAGTGGGAAAGGAAATGAGAGCAATACAAGAAAACTATGAAAAGAGAATTAACAGCTTGGTAAAAAAAAAAGGCATGAAAATAATGAGGGAAATAACTCCTCAAAAATCATAATTGGGGAAATGGAAACTAATGACCCCATGAGACATCAAGTAACACTAAAACAAAGTCAAGGCAAAAAAAAATAGAAGAAAATGTGAAATATGTTGTAGGAACAACAACTGACCTGGAAAATGGATCAAGAACAGATAATTTAAGAATATTGGACTACTTGAAAGAAATTATTTTAAAAAAAACCCTAGACACAATATTTCAAGAAATTATAAAGAAAAAGTGCCCAGATATCTTAGAAGAAGAGAGCAAAGAAGAAAATAAAAGAAACCACTAAATACCTCCTAAAAGAAATCCGAAAATGAGAGGTCCCAGGAATGTTATTGTGAAATTCCAGAGATCTCAGGTTAAGGAAAAATACTGAAAGCAGCCAGAAAGAAACCATTCGTAAACTGTTGAGCCAGTCAGGCTCACACAAGATTTAGTAGTTTCCATTCTAAAGGAGTGTATGACTTGGAATATGATAGTCTTTGATGATCTAAGACTTCTAGACTCTAGAAGGCAAAGGAGCTAGGATTACAACCAAGAATAACCTACTTAGTAAAACT
This sequence comes from Phascolarctos cinereus, assembly GCF_003287225.1. Lineage (NCBI taxonomy): Eukaryota > Metazoa > Chordata > Mammalia > Diprotodontia > Phascolarctidae > Phascolarctos > Phascolarctos cinereus. The sequence goes on along the minus strand of NW_027555847.1, from coordinate 488,398,920 downwards.
AAATATAATCCTACAGGACAGGGGGCAGGAGGGAGGAATGGACATTTAATGAAATAGAGATCATGCAAGCATTCCTGATGAAAATATCTGAGTTGAATAGAAAATCTGAAATTCAAACACAAGACTAAACAGAAGCATAAAGGGTAAAAATGAGTGAGAAATCATAAGGGACTTAATAAGGTTAAACTGTTTATATTCCTATGTGTGAAAATAATACACATAACCCCCTAAGAAATTTTATCATTATAATGAGGGAGTTAGGTGGAATATACATAGATAGAGGAGATGGGTATGATTTTATGATGTTGGGATGATCTCAGAAGAAAAATGGAAGAGTGAGAAAGAGGGATGCAAGAGAGAAGGGAGAAGAAGAAAGGAAAAACTTATCACCCATAAAAGAATTGCATAAGGAAAGGTTTTTAAAATAAAGGGGGAAACTTTAGCTGGGAGGGAGAGGGCAACACTTAATCCTGATTCTCATTTGAACTGGTTCAAAGAGAGAAAAATATATACATATAAATGTACATATACATATACACATACACATACACATACACATACGTATACGTATACATATACATATACATATACATATACATATACATATACATATACATATACATATACATATACATATACATATACATATACATATACATATACATATACATATACATATACATACACACCATTGGGTTATAGAAATTCACCTCTCCCAATAGGGAAGTAGAGAGGAAGGTAATAAGAGGAAGGGGGTGTGTGGTGATAAGAGGGAGGGCAGATAAAGGAAGGAGTGATCAGAAGCAAAACAGGGAGGTGAGAGGGTAAAAAAAAAAGGAGAGAAGTGTAAATAGACCATAACAATAACAAAAACAATGAAAATCATAGAATTATATCAATAGATGCAGAAAAAGCTTTTGATAAAATAAAATACCCCATCCTCTTAAAAAAAATTAGGAAGCATAGGAATGAAGAAACTTTAAATGATAAGTAATATCTATTTAAAATCAAGAACAAGCATGAGCTACAGTGGGGATAAACTTGAAGCCTTCCCATTAAGATCAGGGATGAAGCAAGGATATCCAGTCTCACACTATTATTTGATATTGTACTAGACATGCTAGCTATAGCAATAAGACAAGAAAAAGAAATTGAAATAATAAGAACGGGCAGCAAGGAAACAAAACTATCATTCTTTGCTGACAATATGATCATATACTTAGAAAACCCTAAAGAATCCATTAAAATACTAACTGAAACACTTACTTTAGCAAAGTTACAAAATATAAAATAAATCCACATAAACCATTCTATATATTACCAACAAAACCCAGCAGAAAGAGAAAGAAAGAGAAATTCTATTTAAAATAACTGCAGACAATATAAAATACTTGGGAGTCTACCTGCCAAGACAAACCCAGGAACTATAAGAACACAATTACAAAACAGTTTTCACACCAATTAAGTCATATCTGAATAACTGGAGAAATATTAATTGCTCCTGGGTAGGCTGAGCCATTATAATAAAAATGACAGTTCTATCAAATTAATCTACTTACTCATTGCAATAGCAATCAAACTACCAAATAATTATTTTATAGAACTAGAAAAAAATAATAACAAAAGTTATCTGGGGGAAAAAATCAAGAATATCAAGGGAATCAATTTTTTAAAAAGTGAAGGAATATGACCAAGCAGTACCAAGTGGGAATCATGAAAACAATCTGATACTGGTTAAGAAATAAAGTGATAGATTAGTCGAATAGATCAGGTACACAATACACAGTAGTAAATGACAATACTAATCTAGTGTTTAAACCCAAAGAGCTAAGCATTTGGGGTAAAATTCAACTTTTGACAAAAATTGCTGAGAAAAGTGGAAATCAGTTTGGCAGAAAGTAGGCACAGGCCAACATCTCACACTATTTAAGGACAAAATGGATAAATGATTTAGACATAAAGGTTGATCTCACAAGTACATTAGGGGAGCATGAAAAAATGTTCCTATCAGATCTAAGAATAAGGGAATAGTTTATGACAAAACAATAGATAGAGAAGATTGCAAGAAGTAAAATAGATAATTTTATTACATGAAATTAAAAATATTTTTTGTATTTTTTTGAAATTTTTTGAAATTAAAAAGATTTTGCACAAACAAAACCAATGCAGTCAAAATTAGAAAAAAAGAAGGAAACTGGAAAAGTTCTCTGATTAAAAACCTTATTTCTCAAACACATAGGGAACTGAGCCAAATTTATAAAAATAAAAGCCATTCTCCAATTGATAGTCAATTGGATATGAACAAGCAGTTTTCAGAAGAAGAAATTAAAGCTCTCTGTATTCATATGAGGGGCAACTAGGTGGTACAGTGAATAGAACACCAGGCATGGGATCAAGAAGACTTGAGCTCAAATTTGACCTCAGACACTTACTAACAGTATGATCTTGAGCATGTCACTTAACCCTGTTTGCCTCAGTTTCCTCAACTGTAAAAAGGACTGAGAAGGAAATGGCAAATCACTACGGCATTTCTGCCCCAAAAAACCGCAAAAGGTGTCATGAAGAGTCAGATAGGACTGAAATACCTGAACGATAACAACAATATTCATATGGAAAAAAAATGGTCTAAATGGTCTAAATCACTATTGATTAGAGAAATGCAAATTGAAATAACTTTAAGATACCACCTCATACCTATCAGATTGGCTAATATGACAGAAAAGAAAAATGATAAATGCTGGAGGGGATGTGGAAAAATAGGGACTTGAATGCACTGTTGGTGGAGTTGTGAACATTTCTAACCATTCTGGAGAACAATTTGGAACTACATCCAAAGGGCTATAAAACAATGCATATCATTTGACCTAGCAATACCACTACCTAGTACTATAACCTTAGGAGATCAAAGGAAAAAAGGGATCCATATGTACAAAACATGGGTAGCAGTTTTTTATGGTGGCAAATTATTAGCTGCCAAATGGATGCCTATCAATAAGTGAAGGCCAAACAATTTATGTTATATTAATGTGATAGAATACTTTTGTCCCATAAGAAATGATGAAGAGGATATGGTTTCAGAAAAACCTGAGAAAATGTATATGAATCGCTGCAAAGTAATGTAAGCACAACCAGAACATTATCCTCAGTAACAGTAATATTGTGAAGATAATCAACTGTGAAGGACTTAATACCTCTCAATTATGCAATGGTCCATCTCAACTCCAAAGGACTCTTTGTGTGAAATACTAGCCACCTCTAGACAGAGACCTGAGAGAATCAGTCTAGATTAAAGCATATTTTTTCTTTTTTTTTTTTAGAACATGACTAATACAAAAATATGTCTCACGTGACTTCAAATGCATAATGGTTATATTTCTTGCCTTCTCAATAGGTGGGGAAGGGGCTCAAAGGAAGGAGAGAATTTGGAATTAAAAGTAAAGTTTTTTTTAATCTTTTAAAATTTATCTATTATGGTGGACCAGTGGAATAGGTTTGGTACACAAGACGCAGTAGTAAGTGACTATAGCAATCTACTGTTTGATAAACTCAAAATCTCCAACTTCTGGGATAGGAGCTCTCTATTTGACAAAAATTGCTGAAAAAAATGGAAAATGGCATGGCATTTTCTAGGCATAGACCAACGTTTCACACCCTATACCAAGATAAGGTAAAAAGGGTACATGATTTAGACATAAAGTGTGATATCATAAACAAATTATGAGAGCAAGGAATATTTACCTGTCAGATCTACGGAGAAGGGAAAAATTTATGACCAAACAAGAGACAAAGAACATTATGAAATGCAAAATGGATAATTTTAATTACATTGAATTAAAAAGGTTTTTCACAAGCAAAACTAACACAACCAAGATTAGAAGGGAAGCAGGAAGCTAGGAAACAATTTTTACAGTCATTGTTTCTGATAAAGGCCTCATTTCTCAAATATATAGAGAACTGAGTCAAATTTATAAGGATACAAGTCATTCCCCTATTGAAATGGTCAAAAGAACAGGCAGTCTTCAGATGACGAAATTAAAGCTACCTATAGTCATATGAAAAAAAAAGTTCTAAATCACTATTGATTAGAGAAATGCAAATCAAAACAGCTCTGAGTATCACATCATACTTTTCAGATTGGCTAACATGACCAAACCAAAAATGATAAATGCTGGAGAAGATGTGGGTAAATTGGAACACTAATGCATTGTTGGTAGAATTATGAAATGATCCAACCATTACGGAGAGCAATTTAGAACTATGCCCAAAGGGCAATCAAACTGTACATCCCCTTTGATCCACTAATACAACTGCTAGGTCTGTATCCCAAAGAGATCATAAAAAAGGGGAAAGGACCACATGTAGAAAAATATTTGTAGAAGTTCTTTTTGTGGTGGCAAAGAATTGGAAATTGAGGAAATGTCCATCAATTGGGGAATGGCAGAACAAGTTGTGGTATATGAATGTAATGGAATACTATTTTGCTGTAAAAAATGATGAGAAGGCAGACTTCAGAAAAACCTGGAAAGATTTACATGAACTGATGCAGAATCAAGAGAACATTGTACACAGTAACAGCGACATTGTGCAATGATCAACTATAATAGAGTTAGTTTTTCTCAGCAGTACAAAGATCCAAGACAATTCCAAAAGACTTGTGGTGGAAAATGCTATCCATATCGAGAGAAAGAACTATGGAGTCTGAATGCTGATCAAAGCATACTATTTTCACTTCTTTTTGTTTTTTCTTTCTCAAGATTTTTCCCTTCTGTTCTGATTCTTCTTTCACAACATTACTAATGTGGAAATATATTAAATGTGATCGTACGTGTATAACATATGTCAGATTGCTTGCTGTCTTGGGGAGGAGAGAGGGAAAGGAAGAAGGGAGAGCTCAAAATCTTATAAAAATGAATGTTGAAAACTATGTTTACATGTAATTGGAAAAAAATAAAATACTATTATGTGCCAAAAAAAAGTTATCTATTGACTAGAATGGTTGGGCCAAACCTAATGTAAAGTTCAATAGAAACAAGTGTATAATCTTACATTTGGATATTTAAAATGAGCTTCATATTCATGGAGGGGTGTGAGGAAGAATAGACAGTTTATAAAACAAAAATCTGAAGTTTTTTGCATTCTAAAAATTCCATTTGAGTCAATAATGTAATACAGCAGCCAAAAAAGCTTATTCAGTCTTAGGCAGGTAGGTAGTGAGGTAGATAGAGCACTGGGCCTACAGTCAAAAAGGCCTAAGTTCAAATCCAACCTCAGACACTAAATTAGTTGCATAAACATGGGCAAGTCACCAAATCTTTTTTTTTTTGTCTTGGTTTCCTCAACTGTAAAATGGAACACTTATCCCACAGAGTTATTATGAGGATCAAGTGAGATGATATTACAAAGTATTTTGTAAAGTGCCTGGCACACAGTAAGAGTTTAATAAATGCTTATTTCCTTCCTTCCAAGGCTACATTGTGAGATTATTGTACCCAAAACTGGGAAAGCAGTACCACTGAACTCTGCCCTCTTTAGATCATAGCTGGAAAATTGAGTCTAGTTATGTGTGCTCCATTTTAAGAGGGATATTGATAGACTTAAGAATGTCCAGAGAAGAACAATTAAGAAGATATAGGGAATCAAGACCATTAACTATAGGGATCAGTTGAAGGAAATGGAGACGTTAGTTTAAAGGAGAGAAGACTTAGGGAAATCAATAGTGGAATTAAATTATCTGAAGGATTATCATCTGGAAAAAGAAATAATTAGACTGGTTCTGTTGGTCTCGGAGGGCAGATCTAAGAGTAAGAAGTGGAAGTTACAGACCAACCAATTTAGTCTTGGTGTAGGAAAATCTTCCTAGCAATTACTACTCTGTAAAAAGTGGAATGGACTCTCTGAGGGTGATTCAAGTAGGGTTTCAAGCAAAGTCCAGATGATTGATGACTTGTTGGGAAATTATAGAGAAGATTTTTATTCAAGGACAAGTTAGACTCTATTCAAACTATTCCAAGTCTGCAATGACACTTGAAAGCCTAATAAGAGTTTAGACAATGTTGTACATAAACAATATAAATCTGTTGGTTTTTGTCCTTTGTTTTCCAAAAGGACCAGTGGCATCACCAATGACTTGCACATGAACTGGATTTAAGTGAGGCAGAGTTGTACAAAGTCATCAGCCTCACTATCTCTTCCTCAGTCATCAAAGTCTAGTGGCAGGACAAAAGTCAGGACGACTGTGGTAGATGACCTTGGTATCTTCGATGTCTGACCAAACTCTAAGCCCTCTAAAGTGCATGCTTCAGCAGCCTTCATGGCTGTTAGAATAAATTGTTCTCATCTGCCCATTCCACCAGAGGAAGTCTTCACATGCATAGGGTAGACACCCTGCTAGCTCACTGATAGGTTTGAGACCCATCAGTTACTCTCAACCTGGTATAGCCCATCTGCCAAGATGGTTTTATTGGGGTGTGGCTGCTATGCATGCTATCACTTCTTGGAGCCACAGGTGAGAGTTGAGTGCCAGATAGACACCAAATGTGGATAAGGAGCCCTGAAAAAGACTTGACAAGCTCTCAAACCAGAGATGCCAGTCCTCCTTGAACACCCCATACAGCCTATACAGCTATTGTAGATTCCTTAGCAAGAGAGTGCAAGGGCTGGACTAGGCAATCTTTTGAAGACTGATTCTGTTCTAAGATATGTGATTTTAGAGTCTCTCATTATCTGCATTTCATAGATGGAAGCCTATCATTTCTTCATTCTTCAGTTTGACCTTTCCTCTTCAGTCCCATTGCCACAAACTTATTCAGAGTTCTTGTCAACACCTACCAGGCCCTTATGACTTCATCCCTAGATTACTGTAATAGCCTCTTTCCTGGCCTCCTTCCCTCTAATCTCTATCAAACCGCAGCACACACCCATGCTGCACCAATTTTCCTAAAACACCACTTTCATCGAGGCATGTGCCTTGACCATCATCAACATGATCAACATCAGCTGCATTTGTATTCTTTGTATAGGTGACATTCTTGACTTGGCTTCCCTATTTCGTTATAGACTCCTGCAGGGGAGGAGCTGTCTATTATCTCTTTGGCTTTCTCATTTGCTTTTAATGTTGAATGAATAGATGAAGAGGTTATTGATCATATAAAGTTTTTATGAATGAACACAGGAACAAAGAACCAGAGTACTTCATGGAAAAGAATAATTCCAAATTAGTCTTTTTAGTCCTTCCTAAACAGACAGAAAGCATCCTCACTAGGTTTATCTGCAGGTGAAAAAAAGACACCAACCACAAGGTTTTATGGCCAAGGGTCCTTGTGTAAATAATAATATTATCACTGGATTTGTTTTTTATATCTTTCAGTACTTCCAAAGATCCATTTTATTGGTTGACTCTTTTATGAGTTGCCATGACCAAACAATGTGTGGCTGTGAATGTTGGATTGTAAGGAAAGCTGAGTGCCACAGAATCAATGCTTTTGAATTGTGGTACTGGAGAGGACTTCTGAGAGTCCCTCGGACAGCAAAGAGATCAAATCAGTCAATATTTAAAGAAATTAATTCAGACTACTCACTGGAAAGTCAAATACTGAAGCAGAAGCTTAAACACTTTGGTTACATAATGAGAAGATGGGACCTTATCATTGGAAAAGACCCCGATGTTTGGAAAGATTGAAGGCAAAAGGAAAAGGGGATGGCAGAGGGTGAGGTAGATAGATCGTGTCATGGAAACAACAACCATGAACTTGGACAGACTTTGAGAGATAGCAGAGAAGAGACGGGCCTGGTGTGCTATGGCTCATGGGGTCACGAAGAGTTAGATGTGACTGAACAACTGAACAACAAAAGTGGCCAAACAAACAAGAACAATCCAACATTTGATAGCCAGTTTTTAATTAGAGGAAGGGAAAATCTGAAATATAACCAGTCAATACATATTTATTAAATAATCAGTATAGACAAGTATACCATAAACCTGGTTCTCAAGGATTTTATACTCAGGTGTGGGGAGGAGGAGAAGATATCTAAACAAGTAACTAGGACACATGGGATGTAGGTATAAAGGAGAAGTCCAAATAAAGTGTCCTGAGAAATTTAAGGAAGGAATAAAATACTATCACAGCTCTCTAGACTTATGCTTATATGATTATAACAAAGAAATAAGGTCAAGCCTTTTTGTACCCAACTCTTTTATTTCCTGGCTCACTAGTTGAGCCACAGAAAAGGTCTTCATTTTCTTCTCCTTAAAATGGAATGAGAGCAATTCCCAAATATGTGCTTTTGGATGCATGAGATAATGTGTTTAAAGAGTTCTATTCACTGTTCTATTTAAAGAATGGAACCTATGAAATAAGATTAATTATTGTTATCCACTGGTATAGTTATTTTCTTTTATCCTTTCCCCTCTCCCAACCACTTTCACAAAAGAGAGAACCTTATTCTAACATGGATTCTTGACCTTGATCACCTGGGGGAACTTGCATTAACTTTTTTGACCTCATCATCACCTAGTACATGTAGTAAGGGTGACTAGCCCCTAGGTTAAAGCAATGAAAATGAACTGGAAAAATTCATTAAAATCCAACAAAGAAAGAAACAAAGACTGAAAGAATTAAGAAGGAAGGGAAGAAAAAGAAAGAGAGAAAGAAAGGACATCCTTTGAAAGCTGAGAGAAGGAGCTTTTTACTTTTTTGTTTGTTTGTTTGTTTTTAGGCAATTGGGGTTAAGTGACTTGCCTAGGGTCACACAGCTAGTAAGTGTCAAATGTTTGGTCTCAGGTCAGATTTGAACTCAGGTCCTCCTGACTTCAGGGCCAGTGCTCTATCCACTGTGCCACCTAGCTGCCCCCCACACACACACAGGAGGAGCTTTTTAAGAGATATCCTATAGTGCCACTATCTGAGAGGACCCAAGTGAGCCATGATTCTGCTCTTGTTGTTTACTCATTTTTCAGTCTTGTCCAATTCTTCGTGACCCCATTTGGGGTTTTCTTGGCAAAGATACTGGAAAGGTTTGCCATTTCCTTCTCCAGCTCACTTTACAGCTGAGAAACAGAGTTAAGTGACTTGCCCAGGGTCACATAGCTAGTAAGTGTCTGAGGCCAGATTTGAACTCAGGAAGAGGAGTCTTCCTGATTCCAGGCCTGGCATTCTTTCCATTGCACCACGTAGCTGACCATAGAGTCTGCTCTAGTGACTGATTAACTTAGCTGGTTAAAACATCAAGGTAATGAGACTGACTTCACAAGCCAGACCTTCAATTAAGTTACATAGTTTGCTCTGTATACTACCTGTGAATTGTGCCCAAACTCCATTAAGGTGAGTTGCAAATGCATGCCCCTAAGATATGCTTAGGAGTGGCTGAGGGCTTATGAATGAATTGGATCTGCAAAAACTCCAGCTCCACCATTGGAAAAACAACTCCAGACATACTGCCTTATGGTCAATAGCATCATCTTCATATATGGAGAACTACCAACACACAGATATTATATTCTTATAATCAAACTACATAAAAACCCCAGACTCCCCCTTCTTTTGTCTCCCCTTCCCCTACAAAACAAACAATTCCAAGCATAGCATGGAACACAAAAAAGTGCTTGTTTAATGATTACTAAAGGAATTTCACTCATTAGAACATTGCAGAACTATATAGTCAAAGAATCACAGAACTTGAGAATCAGGTCATCTTGTCCAACCCATACATGAAGGGGATTCCCACTATAACATACCCATGAGTTGTCATCCAAATGCAGCATACTTGAATAAATCCAGGTACACACAGACAGACCCAATGCCATGTCATTGCAAATTTTAGAATCAACTGGCATGCTACCTAATCCGCTGCACTACCAGCTTATTTCTCAACCAGCAGTTGTACAGCTGATCAAAACAACTATTTCTCCCCCTTCACTAAGAAAAAAAATAATTGCCCACTAACTTAAAAGGAGAAACTGATACCAATTCTGGTAAATTATACTTAATTCAATTAATTCCTCTTTGTGGTTTGAGTACAGAATACTCCAACTAGACTGTAAATAGTTCAGGGAATTATATAGTTGTGAAGATGATTAAGGTTACTAGGTGATTTGAATTTCAGAGAGTACGCTGAGCTTACCAAGAGGCTGTCTTTTATTTAGAACTACAAAATTGCCTACTTAGGCCTTTGAAGGATGGGAAATCTTCCAATCCAGTCAGTGGTTCAAATGATTTATTGCAAGTCACTTAAGATTTCAGAATATTAAAATGAATTTTTGTGACCTGAGAATTCAGTCTAGCTAAATGTATTGATTATACCATTCATATGTTTCTGTATTCCTTATTTTGAGAATGAATATGTTTATCTATCTTTCTCATTATTGAGGATAGTAACATATGAATTTATCACAGAAGGGTAAAAAAATGTTTAGAACTAAGGAGTGAATACTGAAATAGGTTTATAAAATCATTTTTGTAAAAAATAAAAATTAATTTGGAGAATGAAAATCTGGCCAAGATGTTACTTTGCTCCTACTACAAAATGTGTTTTTAAGTTTAAAGTTTTCTTATCAGTAAAATAGGGATAAAAATGGTACCTACACCACAGGATTTAGTGAGAATCAAATAAGGTAATGAATATAAAGAGCTTTACAAACCTTAGAGAGCTACATAGGTACTAAGTATTATTTTTGTTACTGTTAGTCAATCACTACTTTGGAAGCAACATAGTAATATAGATAGCCTGAAATTCATGTAGAAGGTAAACTTGTTCCTCTTGGCCACTAGGAAGGAATGAAGATCAATTGGTAGAAGTTATGGGAAAACAGATCTGGGCTGAACATAAGGAAAAACTTCTTAACAACTACTAGAGCGTTCCAAAAATGGAATAGCTCACTTAAAAGGTAACAAGTTCCCAGTCACTGTGGATCTTAAAACAGAAGGAAAATTCTGAGGGACTTGGAGCTTCTTTTCTATTGCTGTTGGCTCAGGGCCCCACCAGTTGTGTGGCCTCTTTTATTAGGTGCCAGTGTCTAGGACCTCGGTTCCTTTTAACCACTTAACATCAATTAGCTTTTACAAAGTGGTATTTACTTCAAGGGTATAGCAAAAATAAAGTGCAAACATTTCCTACCAACACCTCAGTTGCACACTTTCCCTTACCCTATTTCAGACTTTGGGGAAGAATAGGCTCACCCCTGGCATAGTTTCTACATGCCCTTGGTCCCACCAAATTCAAATCTAAGCGAAGCATGCCTGCTAGATGAGTCCTCATCTTGGCTACCAGAAGGCTGGGTCCTCAAGGTCATTCCTTGCTCAGTGGGGATAAAGATGCTGAGCCAGCAGCAAAGCGTAGCATGGTTAGACTTCTAGATGCTAATCTTCTTGACGTTTTAAAACTCACAAAGTTCAAAGCCTCCTTCACCTTCAACGGAAAAGAATAATCAATGAGTCAAAATTGCAGAGACCTCAAAGGGGAGAAGACTCAAGGCCATCTCTCAATGGACATCATCAGTGAAGAAGTCAAACCAAGAGAGAGCCAAAGAGAACAGCTGAGGTTTTAGTCACTAGGGCTTTTTAAAGGCACCTCATAACCACACAGTTAGCAGACTGGAGCCAGTTACAGAATGTCTATTTATGTTCCAATGTCTCTCTAAGACACTTCCATTATGCATTATCACAACTGTGCCGGAAGCAGGCTCCCCAACCTTTCCCACGTGGGGAATTTATATCAGCTGAGCACTTTGATGCACTCTGTGCTGTCCCAGTCCCTCATTACAATTATAACTACTGCTTTACATAGCACTTTAAAGTTTACAAAGTACTTTCCTTATAACAACCATGTGAAGCAAATAATGCAAGCATCATTATCCTATTTTACAGGAGTAAAGATAGACTTAAAGACTTAAAGTGCCTTGCTCAGGAGTCATATAACTATTAAGTGTCATGGCTAGGAAACAAACTCAGTTCTTTTGATTTCAAGGCCAAATTCTTGTTCTTCTACATTACGCAGCCTTCTCTAAGACCCATCTTTCCCTCTGATTAGCTAAGTAACATTGGAAGACTCATATTAACTCTTAGGGCCTCTATTTCTCATTTTTAAAATGAAAGACGACCACTACAGCTAGAATTAATGTAGTGCTTTAAGATTTTTGTTGTTGTTCAGTTGTTTCGGTCATGTCTGACTGACTCCATCTGGAGTTTTCTTGGGAAAGGTACTGGAGTGGTTCACCATGTCCTCCTCCAGCTCATTTTACAGATGATGAAACTGAGGCAAACAGGGTTAAATGATTTGCCCAGAGTCACACAACTATTAATGTCTGAGACTGAGTTTGAACTCATGTGTTCCTCTTTCCAGGCTCAGCACTCCATCCACTGAGCCATCTAGCTGCTTGCTTTAAAGTTTACAGTGTACTTTACAATGTTTCTGTGAGATAGAGCCTATTATTATCATCTCCATTTTTCCAGATGAGGAAATCAAGACCCTAAGAAATAATGTTACTTATTCAAGTTCACATAGATATTAAGTTGGAGCAAGGGGTGGTTCCAGTTCTTTTAATTCCAAGTTTGCTGCTCTTTCCACTTCTTGTCTTATGTGATAAACAGTTCTGACTCTATATTCCTGGGCTCTCTATTCTTTCTATCTGTGGTATAAATGAAAAGGAAAAGTCAGTCAATTAAGATTTTTTGAAAATCTGTTCCATCCCTGAATTATTCTTTATGATATTAATGATACTTCTCCATAGTGACACTCAAATCCCTCATAATTCCTCAACTACTTAATGATCCATCTGCTGCAACAAGAGTTTCCAAGTTGATTATAAAAAACACTCTATCCAATTACTTATTTTGGATAGAAAGTACTTTCCTGATGCTTCATTATGGCTTAGAAGTGACTGTGGGTTCTCAAAGGCTATGCTGGCAAGTTCTACTGAGGTGAAAGAGTTTCAATTCAAGGCTCAACAGTGGATATAGTCTATTCTCTGAGGACCAAGTTGGTTGAATTTGGAAGGGTCCCTCAGCAGAAACTAATTTTAAAATGCCCACCAGGAAATGATTTTTTTTTTTGGTCACAGGAACTTTTGAACAAGTTAAGCACACAGGGGTTGTGATCTGTATTAGAGAAATAACTACGCTGATGAATTCATGAATGTTTTAAAGCATTGAAAGAGTTTTAAGAACACAAAATAAGCACAGTTATAGCATTATCATTTAAATAAAGTCAATCATAAATCTCCAACCAGTAGTCCTACCCTTGGTGAACTAAAGATAATGCTTAAGACAGTGATTGTAATGTGTGTAGGAGGGAATGAGAAGACTGATTGGTGCCACTTTCCTTTCATTGACTATTCATTTTTTTTCTGTCCCATGTTCACATATAAAAACTGGTTATTATATTAAGTATCATCTATCTGTTCATTCTTTCATTCATCCAATATTGATAACAAACCAGGGAAAACCAACTATAAAAAAAACAGTACCCTACAATTAAAGAGTTCCTAATCTAATGAGAAAACCAAAACAAGAAAATTAAATATGCAAAGAAAACATGTAAATAAATATAAACTCACATAGCTATGAGGAAAATGGGACTAGTGATAAATTTTAGAGTAGAGGTAAGGTAGAAGAAAGACTAGAGTCAAACAAATTTATTCAAGAAACATGGAGAAATAGCAAAACAGATATTTGAAAATAGAAAATAGAAAAAGTAGGTAAGTATAATTTTGGTTACAGACCATGTCCGCTATGCAAGAACCTGCCTGAATAAGTATGAACATGATCATCACCAGAACGTGGCAGTAGTGACCCCTAATATATAAAAATACCAAAAACAATATGGTCCCATTCTACTTCCACAGTGATAGTGATGGAATCGTGGGAAAGGGGTCAGATGAATAGCAGTTTTTACACCACCAACAATCATTTAATTCTTGATGCTCTAAATGGGAAATCTTTTTCCAAAGAAAAAATAGTGGGTCCCTTTCACCACTAAATCCTGTGATGTTATTAATTGATAGAGAACAGGAGGAACTGAACCACATCAGTCTTGACATTTATTCTGAATGAAGCCAGAAGGTATAAAAACATTGGAAGGAAAGCTTCAGACAGTTGAGTAAAGACATTTTCAAACCTGGATTCGTCTTTTACTGAAAAGCAACAAGAAACATCATTTCATGGGACATTGAGGCATCTCAGTTCATATATAAGTATAAAGGAGCAAACTATAATGATGATAACTGCATTTTATTGTACCACAATCAGAAGGTGAAAAAGTAGAGAATTAAGTCAATATATACCTTAATTTGGTCACTTCAAGACAAAGGTGGATTATGGCAAAAATTGTTAGAAAATTTGATTTGAAACCAAGGAATAAAAAGGCAATCTTGTAGACTTTTTAGAAACCTCACATTTATGTATGTATCTTGAATACTTTCTTTAAGAAGAGTCAGAAATTGCTAGGTATAAAAAGTACCAAATGACATCAGAAAAATAACAATTGTCTATATCTTAACCTACAGGAAATGACTAGTGGGTTAAAGCAGCAGGAACAATTTCAGAATTAGCTCTCTGTGTGAAATTCAGTATGAATTTCTTTTGCAGTCGGTACTTGTTAGAACAAAGGCCAAGATCAATACTAAATTAGAAAGGAGAAAAATGGGAAGACTGCATGCAATTACCATGTCTCCAATCCAACCAATTTAACAAGTGGTTGATTCTAGAGGGGAAAGGGGGGGGATGGATAAAAATAAAGAAAATTAATCGAATTATCTGAATTTTTTTTCTTTTAGATAATTTTAACTGACGTAAAACAGTTTCCACAATGAAGTGTCCAAATGGTTCAGAAACAATCAGTAAAACTTGAACTTGTCCAATGAAGAGACACCACAGCCAAGAGCAATGCCAGCTCAAAGTATGAGCTCATTTGTAAAGCATTAGAAAGGACCAAAGTAGTTGAGTTTAGAGAGGTTCATAAGCAGAAAGTAATTAAAAATTGAAGAGTACAAGCAGTTTTATCTTACAAAACAGTGAAAAGCAGTACAAGGAAAATGGCATTGTAAAAAGCTTGGTGTGAGAACCATCTAAGTCAGATAAAGTGAATTTATAGATTAAATTGAAAGATGGACAACAAAATATAGGTGAAATGAAAGATGTCAGTGTTTCTGTATCAGCCAATTCTTGATCACTGATGACAGTGAAACTATAAAAATTGGATGCTACCACCTCTGTTCCTGGTGATCTATACGAAGAAGTAGAAATAGGGCTTTTAAAAAAAAAGATGAAATCCAGAAAAGTAGCTGGGCCTAGCCATATACATACAAAAGGAAGTCTATGCAATGCTAAACAGGTTGATTTTCCAAATATTTCCATAAAAGCAAAGATTCCTCCCCAAATGGACAGATATTTTACCCTAAAAAGATGGACACAGGTTTTAAAAAAGTTGTTAAGAATGCATATTGTCCAGATTTTAGTGTAAAGGTAGATAGGCAACCCATGGAGTTATTCCATCACCTCACAAACCTGGGACAGACACTGCAAATGGGCAATTACCTAGGCCTAGAATTGGATGTCCTATAATAGATGGGTCCAAAGGTTGGGTAGCATTGCATTTGGGAAATTACATGCCACTTTCAGTGCTCCTAAGCTTCCAACTGCCAGAAAAGTCCATTTTTTTAAACACCAATATTATATCAGCGACACAATATAGGCATAAATCATGGAAAATGATTACGTCAAGGGAAATAAAATTTCAATTGAGCCAAAGAGAAATAGAAAGAAGCATAGTGGATATAAATAGTTGGTAGAATATTGCCACAAATAGTTTGTGTGCAAAGTGGTGTAAAAATTATAACAAAGACATATATGACCAAGAGTATAGGTGAAGAGTTAGTCATATATTAAAGTGAGGGATAATGGAGGGGCAATGGAGATTATGATGGTATCCACAAAATAGTCAAAGATCCAAAGGAAGGCATGCAGCACATTGGGTAGATCTTCATGAAATCTTTATGAAAGGTCATGGATGAGAATCACAAAAGATAAGAATGAATTTGATCTTCCTCACTGTGGAGAGTACCCATTTTATTAAGATTTTGGATCCATAGAAGAATTTAAATGAATGTATTGTTTGAAAGTTTACAAAGTGGTTTCCCAAGTGATATCTATGCAGAGAGCAATATTTTATATAACAGACTTGATTCTGAAATATAAAAAATGAGAATGGAGTGTATTTCCATCATGGAAGATGGTCTGTATTGATGCATGAGGCAAGAAACAAAAAACCTTTTCAGAGTGTGGCTAGTAATTATCTATCACTTATGCCTTTAGTATGTTCCAGGCAAGGCAGTTAGGTGGCATAGTGGAGAGTGTCAGGCCTGGAGTCAGGGAGACTGGAGTTCAAATCCAGCCTCAGACATTTATTAGGGTGTGACCCTGGACAAGTCACTTTATCCTGTTTGCCTCAGTTTTTCCTTATCTGTCAAATGAGCTGGAGAAGGGAATTGCAAGCCACTCTAGTATCCTTACCAAAAAAAAAAAAAACCAAACCCACATTGGGTCACAATAAGTTGGATACAACTGAAGTAACTGAACAGCAAGTGTGCCAGGCAGTGGAGACACAAAAGCCATAAATGAAATAGTTCTAACTCTCTAAGCTATTAAAGCTGAGAGTTTCATTAACACTTTTGTGATACTTTGTATAGAGGGAGACAACACATAGTTTACTTGGTGGAAGTATAAAATGGGTAAAGGGGAATAATGTGAAATAAAGTTGTAAGATCAGAACTAGGTGATTTAGGGCCTGAAATGTTAGGCTAAGGAGTTTGTATTTTATCCTTGAGGCAAAGGAGAACTAATGAGTGATGTGGTCAGACCTGTGCATTAGGAAAATTATTTTGGCACCTGTGTGAAATATGAATAGGAGAGCAGTGATGCTGAAGTCAGAGATGCATGTTTGGGAGCCAATACAAAAGTCTAGATGAGAGAAAATGATAGCTTGAACTAGAGTGACCATGTGAATGTGGAAAAGAGGACTGCTGTGAGAGTGTTGGGGAGGTAGAATTTGTAAGACTTGGAAGCTGGTTTGATTTTTTTGAGGAGGAGGAGGAGAGCATGAATGGTTCTAAAATTACAAACCTGGGTGACTGTGAAGATGATGTTGCCTGCAAATGAAATAGAAAAATTTGGAGGAAGGGGTACATTTACCCAGGAAGATGATGAGTTCAGCTTTTGACAACTTGATTTGAGATGTCACTGGGATATCCAGGTGATATCAGTCCAACAAATATTTGGTAGTAGGGGATATAGAGGTGCTAGTTGAATCCATGGGGCGTTTCAGGTTACTGCAAAAGTGGGCAAATAAGACAAAGATCCAATTTTTTGTCAATGTCTTTAAAGAGAAGGAATTTTTCTTCCTGTTAGAAATACTGTCTTCACAATTTTTTTTCTTTTTTCTTGACCCCAAATAAACATCACATGCATGAGAAACATAAAGGCCTGGGTGGCTTAATAACAGCAGCTCTTAAAATGACCAAACTACCAGCTGTGCCATTTATAAGGCAATGTCAATAAGCCTCCTTTTCATGACCCTCCTTTCTCTACACCACAAGAAAAAGAGAAGTTTAAGTAGCTGAAAATTGATCTTGCTATGGATTTTACTCTGAGCTCTAAGCAGTGAAAGAATTATAGTATTACCGACATCCACACCATTGTGAAATTTCCAGTGAGAACTCTGACCTGCTAAATAATACTTCATGCACTCACCTGTATGTATGAAGCCCAATCCAGTGAAAATTATAGACTGCCTTCATGCCAAAAATAAGTTTATGAAAGATATCCATGGTCGTGGTTGTTTTTTCACTATGTTGGGGTCTTAAAAATATGGCTTTCTGGCTCACTTAAACTACTTGTTTTCACTTTTCCTTTGTGAAAAAAAATATATGTTTCTGCACATGTAAACTGTCTTCTTTCTCTATAAAAACAAGGACAATTGCTATGTTGGCATAGTATTCTTTTGAAATGACCTAGGAGGCAGGTTTTAGTGACAGATGCTGAAAGAGAATTTTCAAAGAAAGAACATAACATTTTGCGTTGGCTTCAAGAACACTACATTTA
This sequence comes from Phascolarctos cinereus, assembly GCF_003287225.1. Classification (NCBI taxonomy): domain Eukaryota; kingdom Metazoa; phylum Chordata; class Mammalia; order Diprotodontia; family Phascolarctidae; genus Phascolarctos; species Phascolarctos cinereus. Next base: position 488,380,831 of record NW_027555847.1, on the reverse strand, counting down.
AAATATTATTCAAGATACTTGGGTAGCTAAATTAAAGCAATATAACCAAAATAGAAATATTAATTTGCTCAAAGTTTCTTGAGCATTCTTTGTAATATAATGAATTAAAGAGAGTTTAATGTAAGGTAGGAGGTAGCACAGTGCTATGCTAAGAGCCACTTTGAATTGAAATGGGACAGCATCTTGGCTCTGCCTCTTACTATCTGTATGACTTGGATAAGTATTTTTACCTCTGCAGGTGACATCTAAGTTCCCTTCCAACTCTATGATCTATGTAGTTAAGACTTTACCAAAATAATTCAAGGAATATTCTGCTTTTCCCCTGTATCTTTTCTACCCTTTGTGTTTAAACTCCTTGAAAAGACATTCTACGATAAATGCTTCCAATTCCTCTCCTCTCACTCTCTTCTTAGCCGCCTCCAATAATCCAGCTTATGCTCTCATCATTTATTTAACCAAAACTGCTCTCTACCAAGTCACTGGTGATCTTTTTATTTCCAAATCCAATGGCCTTTTCTTTAAAAAATATTGCTTTCCTCCTTATTTTTTAACATTTTATTTAAGGTTTTAGTTCCAAATCCTTCCCTCCCCTGCCCTCCCCCCTCCCTGAGATGGTAAGCAATCAGATATAGATTCTACATGTGCAATTATGTAAAACATTTCTGTATTAGTCATTTTGTACAAGAAGACACATAAAAGAAAAAATTAAAGGAGGCAGAAAAATAACACGCTTCAGTCTATATTCAAACAATATCAGTTGGTAGGATGGTATGCTTCATCATTAGTCCTTTGGGATTGTCTTGGATCATTGTATTGCTAAGAATAGTAAGTCATTGCTGTTCCTGTGTACAACATTTTCCTGGTTCTGTTCACTTCACTATGCATCAGTTCATGCAAGTCTTTCCAGGCTTTTTCTGAAGTCATCCTGCTTGTCATTTCTTACAGCACAATAATATTCCATTACAACTATATACCGCAGCTTGTTTTGCCACTCCCCAATTGAGTGGCATCCCTGCAACATGCAATTCTTAGATATCACAAAAAAGAACTACTATAAATATTTTTGTACAAATATGTCCTTTTCCTCTTTTTTGGATGACTTTGGGATATACACCTAGCAGTGGTATTGCTGGATCAAAGGGTATGCACAGTTTTATTGTCCTTTGGGCATAGTTCTAGAATGGTTGGATCAGTTCACAACTCCACCAGCAGTGCGTTAGTGTCCCAGTTTTCCCACATCCCCTCCAACATCCAACATTTCAATGGCCTTTTCTTAATCGTTCTCCTCAATTTCTCTGTAGCCTTTGACACTGTTAATCACCTTTTTCTCTTTAATAGTCTTCTTTCTCTAGGTTTTTGGGACACCATTTTCTCCTGGTTCTCCTTTTACCTATATGACCTCTCCTCAGTCTGCTTTGCTGGTACTTCATCCAGGTCATGCTCACTAACTCAGAATTTCTGTCCTGGGCCCTCTTCTCTTCTCCTTCTATATGACTTCATTTGGTGATCAGTTGCCATGGATTCAGTTATAATCTCTATGCTGATGATTCTCAGATCTATTTGTCCACTACTAACCTCTCTACTGACTTCCAGTCTCACATCTCTAACTGCTTTTTGGACATCTCAAATCAGATATCTGTAGACATCTTATACTCAATTATGTCCAAAATAGAATTCATCTATCCTCTTAATCAATAAACATTTATTAAGCACCTACCATGTGCCAAATACTGTGCTAAGCTAAATCGTTTCCTCTTCCAGACTTCCCTATTGGAGGGCACCACCATCTTCTCAATTCCCTAGGCTCACAATCTAGGAGTCATCCTCAACTCCTCACTATCTCTTACTCCCCATGTTCAATCTGTTGCTAAGACCTGCCAATTTCCCCATTGCAACATTTCCAAAATAAGTCCTCTTGACTCTTACTATCAGTTCCAAGGTGCAGGCCTTCATTGCCTCACACCTAGACTATTGCAATACTGGTTGGTTTCCCTTCCACAAGTCTCTCCTCTGTTCCAGTCCATCCTCCATTCAGCTACCAAAGTAATTTTCTTAAAGCACAGGTTCAACCTTACCACTTCCCTACTCAATAAATTCCAGTGGCTTCCTCTCATCTCTAGGATCAATACAAACAAAAAAGTTTGGTGTTCAAAGCCCTTCATAACCCAGTCGCCTCCTACCTTTCCAGTCTTCATTGATCTTATACCTACTCTCCCCTACTCCTCCCCAACCTTCCACCTTCCCCCTACTCTTTGATTCAGTGACAGTTGCCTCTTTACTATTCCATGAGTAAAACATTCCATGTCTCAGGTCTGGGCATTTTTTTTCACTATCTATACCTGAAATGTTCTCCCCCCTCATCTCTGCCTCCTGGCTTCCCTGGCTTCCTTCAAGTCTCAGTTAAAATTTTACCTGCTACAGGAAACTTTTTTGAATGCCTCTTAATTCTAGTACCATCCCTCTTTAAATTATTTCTTATTTATTCTGTACATAGCTTGTTTGGACATATGCATGTGCTTGTTCTCTCGCTCATTAGATAGTGAGCTCCTCCAGGCAGGGACTGTCTTTTACCTTTTCTTTATATTCCCTGGTACTTAACAGTTCCTGAAACATAGCAGGTACTTAATAATTGCTCCCCTGACTTACTACTTAAGAGATTTGTGATTTCATCAGTGTGGATACTTCACTAATACAATTCACAACCCATTCCATACCTTGAATCCTAGTTCTCATGTGATCCTGTGAAGAAAAAAAATTATCACATGGTGATGACTTCACTTAGGTAGACTTGTCCTTGGGGAATGACATATTGACCATTACTGCATCTGTTATGAAAGTTTTTTCAGCTTGTTAGGATCTACCAGAGATCCTGCTTCATAGGCATAGAGTGAGAGAACACAGGGTTGTTCCTTCTCAGTGATATTCCATCAAAATAAAAATTTAGTTGAAGAAAGAGTATCATGTAAGTATAGTTAAATCAGCATAAAGATATCTCAATTGAGGGATTTCTATCAGTGAATATTAATATGCATTGATATGCACATTGATATGTCATCTGTTATCCAATGTGTAGTCTTAGAGAATTTCCTGTAGCACTGAGAGGACAAATGACTTGTCTAAAGTCACACAGCTAAACATGTCAGAGGCAGGACATGAATTCATCTTCCCAAATCTTAGGTCAATTCTCTTTCTACTATACCTCTATCTGATACATGCTGACTTTCACCACTAACTAGAAGCAACTATCGTGGCAGCTTGTGTAGCACTAAAAACAAGCAAACAAAAAACTCATTGACTTTTTATCTCTAGGAGCTGACAGAGAATGAGGTCTGTTATTGTAATAATTAAAGGTTTTTAATTTTCCTCTTCAGTTCATAAAAATTGATCAAGTGTCTGCTCTCTATAAGGTTTTAGCATACAAAGACAAAAATAAAATATTCCTAGTCTACAAGAAGCTTACATTCCACTGGGGAGACCCAATATGTACATAAGTAAGTATTGTATGAGGAAAATGAGGGAAAAAGCACAGAAAACTGGGACCATCAGGCAAGGACATATCGTGGAGGAGATAATATATGTGGGTAGAACCTTGAAGGAAGATGAAGATTGTGGAAGGCAGAGATGAAAAGGGAATGCATTCAAGGCATGGGAAATAACTTGTGAAAATTCATGGAGGGAAGAGATGAAGTGTCAAGTTCAGGTAATAACTAATAGTCTAGTTTGACTAGATTGTACAATCAGTGAATGGTGGTAACATGGAGAGTGTGGGGAGGGGGACCGGAAGAGTGATTGATAACCAAGTTGTTGGGGGAAGGGAGCTTAAATGCTAAATACCAGGCTAAGAAGTTTAGAATTTATTATGCAAGCAATGGGGAGTCACAGAAGTCTTTTGAACACAGAAATTACATGTTTAGACCTAAACTTTAGTAAAAACTATTTTGTCTGCTTTGTAAAAGTGGGGAAAGGACTGGAGAAGGGAGAGATTGGAAGCAGGGAGAGCAATAAGGAGATTGCCACAGTAGTCCAAGTGAGAGATGATGCAGGACTAATCTAGAATTGTGGTCATGTGAGTAGAGAGAAGAGAATGATATGAGAGAGGTAATGGTAGTCAATCTGTTTGGCAACTGACTGGATGCGAAGGGCAAAGAACAGGAAAGAGTCAAGGGTAATGCTGAGATTATGAAATGAAATAACTGGGTAAATGTCTCAACAGAAACTGGAACATTTTGGGCATGAAGATAATAGACACACTTTAGATGCACTTAGTTTGCAATGCCTAGGGGACATTCAGAAGGAGATACACCATGCAGTTGATGATGCATGAGAAAGTTCAGGAGATAATGAGATGTATGTGTGTGTATATATTCAGATTTTGGAGTCATCTATGTAGTGACAATTTTGTAGAACTCCAAGGAAGAAACTATAGTGAAGTAGAGAAGACAGGCTAGAACAAAGACCCAGCGGACATTTTTTTTTCCTGAAGAGTAAAGAAATAGATGATTATTCAGCAAAAGCAACTAAGGAGTACAGAAAGAGCATGAGATGTACTAGGAGAACCAGTCTAGAGAAATATCAAGGAAAGCAGAGAAGGTTAGCGGTGGTAGACAACAATGTCAAAAGCTACAGAGATGTCAAAGAAACTGAGAAGGAAGGATAGGAAGAAGATTGGGGAGGGAGAGAGAAAGGAAACAAGCATTTATTAAAAACTTACTTGGTACCAGGCGCTATGCTAAGTGTTTTACAAATATAATCTCCTCTGATCCTCACAACAACCCCTGGAAGTAGGTGCTATTATTATCCACATTTTACAGTTGAGGAAACTGAGGCAGTAAGCAGTTAAGTGACTTACTCAAGTCACACAGCTAATAAGTGTCTCAGGCTAGATTTAAATTCAGGTCTTCCAGACTCCAGACCCAAGGTTCTATCCCATTCAGCCCTCTAGCTACCTCTAGCCAGAGGGGATGCCATTAGATTTAGCAATTAAAAGATAATTGGTATTCTTGGAGAAAACTGTTTCAGCCAAGGAACTGGGACTGAAATCATACTACAAGGAATTCAGAAGTAAAGCACTGAGTGCAGACTTTTTCTGGAAATTTGACAGTAAAAGCTAGAAATGATAAAATAGAAAAACTTGAGAGGATGGCGGGGTGCATGCTAAGGAATGGTTTAGACCTGAGGATGTTTGTAAGCAATGGGAAAAATAGAATGATTGATGGGCAAGCTTCTAGAGAGGAAAAGAAGGGATAGGTAGAGATGTGGGCCTTGGCAAGAAGTTCTACCTCTTCCTTGAAGATAGAAGTAAAGGAAGAGAGCTTGAGTGAAGAAGTAGGAATGTTTTGGTGTGTGGAGTAAGGGAGAAGAAAGAACTCATAACAGATGGACTCCATTTTCTTAGTAAAGTAGGTAGCAGTGTCGTATGCTGAGAGGCAAATATAAAAATATTGGAGTGTTAAAGGAGAAGAAGAGATCTGAAACAGTCACCAAGGATAATAAAATAGTAAATCAAGGAAGAATAAAAGTTTTACAATGCAATATTGAAGGCCTAGCCAAGATTACATAACAAGAATGTGTAGTGGTCCCAGTTATCATGGCACCACAACTTCCTCCAGCAACATTCAACAACTCAATGTTATGAGCAGAAAAGACAGATAATGGGAGGGATTCAGGGTGGCAGAATGTCTATCACAGTGAGATAAGAGGGCAAGGAAGTCAAGGATGAAGGTCAAAACAATGAGAGGAAATAAGTGGTGCCAGAGAAAATGTGAGAGACCAGGGGAATGACAGAATAAGACTGGCATTTGGTAAAGGCTAAGAATAAGCTTAAGAGGAGTGAGGCAGAAGGAAAGATGGAAAAATAGAGAGATGAAAGAGACAAGAAGTTATTTAGTCACCTAGGTAGCTAAGTAGTGCAGTGGATAGAGTTCTAGGCCTGGACTCAAGTATACCTGAGTTGAAATCCAGCCTCAGACATTTACTGGCTATGTGACCTTGGGCAAGTCATTCAACCTCATTTTCTTTAACAGTAAAATGGAGCTAATAATAGCACTTACTTTGTTGTGAAGATCAAATGATTTACAAATATTCACAAAGTGTCAGTATCTGACACATAGCAGGTGCTATATAAAGACTATTTTTGTTGTTGTTGTTGTTATCAAAGAGGGAATTTCAAATTTATAATATTGGAATTTGCACAAGTGAGTAGGAGATCCAAGTAAGGTATAATCATCCCTTTGGGTAACTGCAGTAGACTAAAGCTGTAGGTTATGGGAATAGAAGATATTGATGAACAGAAAGGTCCAAGTTTATGAAAGAATATCAACACCAAAACTTATATTGCAGTTGACAATTATAAGGAAAAGGATTGGAGGAGAAAAATGGCTCCATAACCAAGTATCAGTTTTTAATTCTATCCCAGCAAGGTGAGGGTAGAAATAACACTGCATTAGAAAACCTGTACAAAAAAAAAACCTGTACTACAAAAAATTATAGTCCCAGCTTCCTGTCTTATTAGCTATATGAATTTAGACAAGTTATGTCAGTGTTCCCAACTGCCATGTTCTCATTTAAAATACAAGGATCTTAATTTTTCTTACCTCACAATGCTGAAGTGAGTACCAAATGAATTTCAAATCAGAAATATGATATAGAAAAGTGTAATATATGGTACTATATATGTGTTTGTATTTAGTTCACTGATCTAGAACTGGAAAAGGACTTTAGAGGTCAACAAACAAGCCCAACCACCCTAGGGCTAACTATATGCATAAATTTGTGAGTAATGGAACATGGCTTAATTCTTCAGTAATTGCCTCATTGAAAGCTCCTGACATGATTTCCTTTTCATCAGCTGATATCTGTCCTCATGCCAATCTATTTTTAAATATTAGCTCATGGTTTTTGCACATTTGTAAAAATGCTTTGTTCATCATCCTGTTAATTTTCACATTCATCCTATCAGGTAGATGGTTGTTATCCCCATTTTCCCTGAGTAGAACCTGGGAGAGGCACAAGTTCCATAATAGTGGCTGAAACTCATGTAATGCAATAAAACTTACAGTGTTAACATCACAACAATCTATAAGGTGGGTAGTATAAATAATATTATCCCAATTTTACAAATGAGGAAACTGAGACTCAAAAGAATTCAATGACTGGTGAAAGTCACATAGGTGGGAGGCAGTAGAGCTGGGATTGGGATTTCTAAATCTATTTTTGCCTCCATTATACTCGCATTGTTTAGTAATTTTCAGTCGTGTCCAACTCTCCACGACTTCATTTTGGGGTTCTCTTGGCAAAGGTACTGAAGTGGTTTGCCATTTCCTTCTCTAGCTCATTTTACAGATGAGGAACCTGAGACAAATAGGGTTAAATGATTTGCCCAGGGTCACATAGCTAGTAAGTGTCTGAGAAAGAAGTTGAACTTAGGTCCTCTTGACTCTAGGAATGGCACTCTATCAACTGTGCCACCTAGTAGTGGCTCCCAATTTGCAAGTGATTCAAAAGTGTGTTTATACTCTGAGTTCTCATTTTGTCATTATGTATCAATTCAGTCCATGAATATTAATAATATAGCATACTAACCTCTCACTTTGTCATTATGTATTTTCTTAATCAGTGAATACTGCTCCTATCATGTCTGGGTCCACAAAATATTTTGACCTTCAAAGGAAGGGAACCACAGTATTTTACCGTGCTATATCGTGACACGTGCAAGGCCATGGGAGAGTTAGAAGAATTAGGAGAGAAACAAACAAACAGACTTAAAAGGGTTCCTTCTGATCCTGCATCCCTCAACACTGCTCCTTAGGAGGAGAGGTGACCCAGGCATAGAGTGTGTTAGTTAATATAACCTTCCCCAGATTTACACTTTAATGATTCTGAGTTTCATTAAAGCCAATTTAGCCCCAGGTTAACCAGAAAGTTCAATTAACCAGGTGACCTTGTTACACATACAGTCCAGGTTTTAGTGTTTTGTTTTATAAATTACTTTTATATGATGAAGGTGATGAGCAGTCTAGGTACATTGCAAGCAAACATCCCCAAAGTTCTATGATGTGTCCTCAGGAATCTGATTCTACATTTAAAAATAATCATTCCAAATATTGTATAATTAATTGTTATAGGGAACTACTTGTCTCTATGAAGACTGCCCTGCTCCACAAAAAAGGGACTAATCAACACAATTCCAGAGGAGGAAAATGGCAGAGAGGGGTGGGGGATGGGCAGGATAGTGAGACAGAGAGTTGTAGAAGTATTGACTATATGTAAATTACATAGTACTAAAAATTTTTTTTCTCTTCTACCTTAATACTTGTTTCACATGTTTTAATGGTCAGAGCCATAATGGCCCTTTCCTTTCCCTCTCTGCTTCTCCCAAAATAGATGTAAACAAAGGCTTTTTAATTTCCACAAGAGTCAATGAAATTCATGCCAGTACTTCGGGGAGGAAAGGAGTTTTACCTACACACTGACTTATGACCAGTTCAAATAAAAGTGTACATGTTAAAGATTGAGTAGAGAGAGAAATAGATAGATATAAAGATAGATGATTGATAGATGAAAGATTAATAATAGAAGATAAAGATAGTTGATATAGATGATAAATAAATGATAGATTACTTGTAGACATATATGTGTAATTCACCACAGTCCCCGAATACTGCAAGATTATGTGATTTCCCAAGGGTCACACAGCTGATATGTGTGAGAGGCATAGCTTTGTGACTTCCTGTGTCTCACTGTCTGCCTAACATGACAAGCTGCCTTTCACTATCTGTCTTTGGAGGTTATTGAAACCTTGATTCAGTAAGACTCAATTGTTTCCATGTTGGTTTGATTGATAATCATGAAGACAATAGCAACCCCTCCCCTTTGGTTCTTTAAAAGGCATTATCAAGCAGCAGTTTGGCCTTGAGGTTTAATGCTTATAAGGACTTATCTGTTTGGTCAATCTTGATCAAGAGCTACTTTATTTGCCAAATTTTATCAAAATCCTACGTGAATGAATTTATTTTTTTAAACCCTGACCTTTTTTCAAATGGCTTAAAGTTAATCAGCTTTTTCTCTGATCGTAAACATCACCTTACAATGTGACCTTTTACAATTAATATCATCTATTTGTAAAATAAAGGGATTGGACAGGATAGTCTTTAAAATGCCTACCCACTCTTAAGTTCCTAATGCTGCTATGATAGAGTTCATTGCTGAGGAAGAAATGGAGCATGATTTTGCTTTAATACCATGGAAACTGAAAATTTGTTATTGCATGCAAGAATTACAACACTGTTAACTTATATAATCATTTCTTTTATTCCAGGAAATCAGGGCATTTTCCCAGCCTTGGTTCCAATGGGGCCAGCTATTTCACAAAGGAGAGAGTGGGAAAAAATGCTAATGTAAGAATGGTTTATTTGATTGCTCAGGATGGGCACCATATATGTCCATAAAGTCAGAAGTCAATTTCTTGACCAGCCTTCTTGTTTCCTGTGGCAATATATAATGTTCAGGGCTTGGCATTCTCCAGAGGATCTGAGTTTGACTCTTGCCTCAGACACTTATGTGATCCCTCTCAAATCACTTAATTTGTGTCTGCCTCAGTTTCCTCATCTGTAAAATGGGAGAAATAATGGTACCCTCATTCCAGGGTCATTTTTTGTTTTCTTTTTATTGATGTGTTTTGATTTTATAGTATAAACACGTACAGATTACCTCCACCCTGTAAAAAGAGTAAAACATTTAAATAAAACTAAGACTGCAGTGACCTCATCTGAAGGTGCATGCAACATCCTACATCTATAGCACCCTCCATCACCTATACTTCACTATTTTCTAATCTATTTTTTAATTTTAAAAATAGACCTGACCTCTCTATTTTTAATTTATTTTTCTCCATCTCATTTCTTGACTCATTGAAAAAAAATAAGAAAAACATATTCCTTGTAACAAATAAGCATAGACAAGCAAAATAAATTCCCTCAATAGATGTGTGTATATGTATGTTTGTATATATACACATGTGTATATATAGTAGATATAGATATACACACACACATAGGTACATATGGATACATATTTGTATAGATAACACAAATAAATACACATGTATGTATACATGTGTGTATATATACATATATACACACATGTATATATTCACATGTACACACACATATTTTTTTTCTGTACCACAAACACAAATCTTCCTAGGTTTGCCTGAAACCACCCCTTTCATCACTTCTTACAGAACAATAGTATCCTGTCACATTCATATACCACAATTTATTCAGCCATTCTATGGTTGATGGGCAGTCCTTTAGTTTCCAGTTTTTTGCCACCAAGAAATAGAAAGAGCTGCTACAAATATTTTTGCACATGTAGGATCTCTTCCTCTTTTTTAGGTCTCTTTTGGATAAAGGCCTAGCAGTGGCATAAACTATTTAGTTACTTGTACATCTTTCCAAATTGCTTTCCAGAGAGGTTGTACCCATTCACAGGCCCACCAACATGGTGCTGATATGCCCACTTTCCCACAGCCCTCCCCGTGTTGTTCTGAGAATCAAATTATATATTTGTAGTGTTTTGCAAACTGTAATCACTATATAAATAGTAATTATTATTATTTTTTATTACTATAGGGCCAATCAATTGCATATGTTACCTTGTCTAAACAAACATGTAGGATTCCCTGGGCAGGAGTAGATATACCAGTCATTTCCCATTGCTTGTCTGTCCTCTCTGCTTTTACAATAGGGTATTTAGCTATTCTTCTGCTCACCCAAAGCATATGATAATTGATGTCAAATCATCAGAAAGAGCACATGTGCCATTTGAGTGTCCATGTGATTTAAAAGTGACAGGGAGGAAAAATGTCTGTTATACTCATACCTCAAACTATTCAGCTAAACTATCCCATTTGGAATCTGTCTGGATTTGAATAAAATGACAAAATTATCTCTGTTGTTAAGATGCTAACATATTTGATTGTGTTTCTTCCACTTTTATTGGCTTCTTTAAAGTCACTACTAAATAAAATCTATACCCTAATCATTTCAGTAATTCTGTACTCAATATAGCAAGCTCACCTTGTGTGCTAATTTTCATCTTTATTCTAAAATATTCAGCCTTCCATGTTTTTGAGTAACTTTTTAAAGATATAATAACAGTTGATCTAGTTTCCTTTTTTAATGTCACCTTCACACACTTAGTCACAGATTTCTGCCATCTTTCAAAAAATTTTCTGCTTGCTCTCCGGAGTTGGTTGAGACCCTCTTTAATCTTTATTTTTCACTGCCAGCACTCATGCCATCTTTCATCTTCTGTTCAATATTCTGCTTTCTTGGCCTTCTTGTCTGTGTCCTATAGAGTACCTCCACATTCAGTGCTGTAAAGTCAATATTAATGGCACATTTCACTTAATTGATGGTTTTCTTTTCTGTGAAATATAGGGCTAGTTATTAGTGTGAGAAGAAACTCCAATTTATCTTTAAATGTCACAGTTTGTTTCTATTATGCTTGAAATCTAAATTTTTACACTTTTAGGAATTTCTAAATCACATGAGGATTTTATTAAAACCCAATGTGTATGTATATAAACTATTAAATTTAAAACTATGCTAAGATTTTTGGAACACCTAAATTTATATACTTTTCAAGTGACTGAAAAAACTGCCCTTGTCAAATTTTATTTTGTATCTATTTCTCTTCAGAATCTTCTGTTAGTATTGATACCTTAAGAATACTGATTTTTTTCCACTGCCTATCCTTCATCACCTGCTTTTTTTCTCCACTGAAATTCAGGCTCATTCTGTATTTTCTCTATTATTTAATGTATTGTCCCTCAAAAATATGTGGCAAAAAAATAGCTTGTATTTGAATAGTACTTAAGTATATATTATCTCCTTTAATAAATACAGGCTATAAGCTCACTGAAGTCAGGAACCACCCCACTTTTGTCTTTATATTCCCAGCACACAACATGGCAGTGAGCACTGGATTGAACTGAATTTTAGCTTCACTGTAACTGCATAAGTTATGATAGATTTTATCATCTTCATTTCAGAGACACCACTTTGATATATACAAAATGCATTAATTGATTTGCCCAATGTCACAGAGCTAGTTGCAAAACTGGGATTCCAACCAATCAATCCTGTATTCTATCTCAGAGTGCTCTCTGAGACCTAGTTCATCAAGATAGGGACAAGAATTAGATCCATCATTTCGTTAGTAAAGATGGAGACTCCCCATACAGGGATGGGGACCCTGGAGCCTTAAGGCCACATGTGGCCCTCTAAGTCCTCAAGTGCAGCCCTTTGATTGAATCCAAACTTCCCAGAACAAATCCCCTTAATAAAAGGATTTGCTCTGTAAAACTTGGACTCGTCAAAAAGCCATACCCAAGGATCTAGAAGGCCACATGTAGCCTTAAGGCCACAGGTTCCCCACCCCTGCAGCCCATACCAGTAGAAGTCACCATCTTTTCTGCAATGTATACTCTAACTTACCCAGAACAGAAGTATCAAGCATATAGCACATGGCTTCTATGGGGCCCACAACAGTCCCCAGTGAGGCCAGAATCAGATTAAAATGTAATTGGGCTTTTTTAAAAACAAAATAAATAAAAATACAATTAAATATAGGTAATATTAATATGTGGTTGGTTTTCTAAGTCAGTATGCAGCCTGATGGGATCCTTATTATGGTTTAGTGGCCCCAGTTCTATTTGACTTTGACACTACTGGCCTAGAGCTCTCAGAGGTTAAATGACTTCCCCAAGGTCACACAGCCTGACAATATACATCAGCAGTGAGATCTGAAACAAGGCTTACAGTCCTGTTCTTTAGCCACTACTCCACACTATTTGTTGAGAAAAAGAAGACTTTTCTTCCCTTTCTTCATGCTACATAAAAACATACCAGAAAATGCTAAAATGAATAATTAGAGAACTTGTGAAAATAATTGAATAAATGCTATTTATTCAACAATCATTTATTAAATGCCTAAGATATACAAATCCCTGTGCCAGATGCTAGGGGAGATATGAAGACAATTGAGACATAGTCCCTCATGGAGCTAACAATATATCAGGGGAGATATAAGATACAAATATGTTAAAATAATACAAGAATGATGCAATCACAACAAAAAAGAATACAGCAAAACAAGCTCATAAAAGTTTAAAAAAAAACACAGCATAGCAAATCTAAGGAGTGGGAAGGCAACATGCTGTTAATCCTGTCATGAATTTTGGTTCACCTGCTAACTTTCAACATACTGTAATTTGATATAGATTTCTTTCAGAATGAAACTTATAATCACCTAAGAGTCTGGGAAAATAACATGGTTTAACACAATCAGGTGCTGTACTTTATTTTTAAATTTTTTTCTCAATGCTAATTGTAATCTACATTGATGAAACATTTTCAATGCAAGTTCTATTGGTAATGAAGAGTCTATTTTTAAGCTAAAAGAAAGAACAAGTATAGTTTTGTAGGGAACAGATTCTCACTGTCTTCAATACATGCATCTCTTTGGTGGTGAAATACAAGAAACAGTATTTTTATGATAATAATTTCATGATATCAATTCAAAGATAGAAGGTATTTCAAAAAGTCCATTCTTTGTTTCTACAGTGTCCAAAAAGTAATTGAGGATGAAAATGGAAACTGTCATTGGAGTGCCTGGGACAATAATAATTACCATACAGAAGAATGATCATTCCCTGCAGATGCATTTGTTAACACTTTCACATGCATGATGCAGAATGAGTTTAAAATATGATTTTTTAGTACTGACTTACAAAGGAATATGTTTTCTCTTAGTGTTACACGTAATTCATCAAGGTTTTCCAACATAATGCCTCCATCTAATTGGGTTGTAGCTTTCACAGTTATGCTGAAATCAGAAATAGCAATTGCAATTTAATTTTTGATGGTTTTGAGGGAGGAGGGATTGGTCAGACTTATGATTTTATCAGTGTATAGAACTCCCCAGAGTGGAATTTGGGGGACTTTGATGTAGACAAGCAATTGGTCTATAATTTTGAGTCTTAGAGAGTTGCCTAGGGCACTACAAGGTTAAATGATTTGCCCATTTAGACAGGACTTCTTGACTCAAAGCCCAGCCTTTTATATGCACTAAACCATATTGTCTTTCATTATTTTTCAACTTGTAATAATTATTTTTCCTCATGTATGTCAAATAAACATTCCTTCTTTCTCACCATGCCTACCAGAGAGCAAATGTTAAAATCCCTGGAGGCTAAGTTTATTGGTTAGAGAGGAATGGTTATAAATGGGTAGTTATACTAAGAAAGTAATTTAAGATTCTTATATGACAGTTACTTATTTGCATGTGATAATTATGTTTTTAGGGATAGATTCTGGTTTTGGAGCAACTTGATTATTTTTCTTCTTTTCACACAGAGAAATTGGGGACTAGAGAGATAGGTAATGTTTTTAGTATTATTTCTGAAATCAGTTAACTTTTCACATAGAAGACAGTCTTTGCTTCAAGGGGAAAAAATTGATTGTATTTAACTTAAATATCAATGCATTTTAATTCTCACTTTTTTTCTTTCCACTAACTAAATTGACAACTCTATTCTTGTTCAAGGGTGTTCCTTCCTTAGCAACAGATCTTTCCTACCTGTCACAGTTTGTAATGAAGTCATGACGCTGAATTTATGACAGTTTCAGGGGCAGCTATCATGAGAGGCAGTGTTACCCATAGTCGATAGAAAGCTGGATTTGGAGCCAGGAAGGCATGACTTCAAGGCCCACCTCTAAAACAGACCGGCTGGTGTGATCCTGGGGCAAGTCACAACTTCTGAGTGTTGCAGAAAAAGGGCCAACCTGAATTGGAAGGAATTTCCTTACTTAGATGTTCCTTATATTGGTGAAATCACATGTCCAGGCCCTATCCCTGTCTTCAGGGACAATAGTTCAAAGTCACAGACTGAGACTTCACTCTGAGGTACAACAATGGAAAATATTAGACTGAAGAAGATAAAAGCTTTAATTCTAACAGTTGTCCATAAGTTGTTTTTCAGTCATGTCTGACTCTGTGATCCCCATTTGGGTTTTGTTTTGTTTTTTTGGCAAAGATACTGGATGGTTTGCCATTTCCTTCTCCAGCTCATTTTATAGATGAGGAAACTGAGGCAAACAGGTTTAAGTGACTTACCCAAGGTCTCATAGGTAGTAAGTGTCTGAGACTGAATTTGAGCCCAGCTCTTCCTGACTACAGGCCTGGTGCTCTATCATCTAGTTGCTCTGCTGTACATAAACATGTGTGGTATAAAGAAATAAGAGTAAAGAAAAAAAAACATAGAATGATGGGAGACAGAATTAAAGACTGCCTTCCTCACTATAAAACTGAAACCACTATAAGTTAGAATCCAACTTTTATTCTCTTGTGGTAATGCTGTAGATTCAAGAGAAATACACAAATTAGGCCATTCTTTTCTATATCTAAGTCATCAGGGAAGAGGAAAACTCCTATTCTCCAGGCATGAATTAAAGAGGTAGGGGAACATCAAAATGGGCAGAAAAATAACCATTTTACTTTCTCCTGCATTTTAGGTTCACAAGAGCCTAAACTTAAAGTTGGAGGGCGGTGACCTTAGAGTAAGCTTTCTTAATACATGGTTCATGAATCTGTGGATATACGTACATGTATGTATGTATATATATGCATATAAAACTCTATTTCAGTACAGTTAGTTTCCTTTGTCATCTTACGTAGTGAGAATGTTAATAGGAGGCACAGCTAAGTATCAAATTGGATAGAGCACCAGCCCTGGAGTCACGAGAACCTGAGTTCAATTCCGACCCCAGAATCTTACTAGCTGTGTGACCCTGAATAAATCATTTGCCCTGGATTGCCTAAAAAATAACAATAATAATAATTAGTTCCAGAAAGGATCCAATGTGACCCATGACACACAAAAAAAGGGTTAAGAACTTTTGTCTTGAAGGTAATGTAGTCCAACCTTGCCCCCATTTTACAGATGAGGTGCTAAGACCAAGAAAAGTCATGTGAATCACCCCTTATCATTTAGATAGTAAGTGGCAAAGCATAGCTAGATGGTCCAATGAATAGAGTTCTGGGTCTGGAGTCAGGAAGACCTGAGTTCAAATGTGACTTCAAATACTTCTTGGCTGTATGACCCTGGACAAGTCATTTAACCCTGTTTGCCTCAGTTTCCTCACTTATAAAATCAGCTAGAGAAGGAAATGGCAAACCACTCCAGTATCTTTGCCAAGAAAACCCTAAATGGGGTCACAAAGAGTTGGACCGTGACTGAACAACGAGTAAGTGGCAGAGACAAAATTGAACAGGGATTCTTTGATTACATATTCCTTTCTCTCAGGAAGGGTTAATGATGGGTAAATCTCCCCATGCTACCTGGCACAGTACCTCCATCATCTGCAACATCATTCCACTTTCTACATTTACTCTGAAGGCAAAGAAGGATCATAAAATAACAAGATTTAGAGCTGTAAGCAACCTTAATGATCATTTAATCCAATTTTGCAAGAGGAAACTGAGGCCTAAAATGTTGACCTTCCCACAGTCATGCAGCTAGTCACAACTTTGAGCCTAGGTCTTCCAATTTTTAATCTAGTGCTTAATCATTCCTCTGGGAATGGACGGATAAGGTAGCGGGGTGGGGGGGGCAAGGGAGGGAGGAGGATGGGGGAGAAACACCCCCAGAACTCTTTATTTCCAATTATTCTCTTATACTTGGAAGTAGTTGGGTCTTTTACCTGATGATCAGCTGAGGAATAATTATACCATTATGACCATGTGTTGCTCACCAATTGGGGAAAGCACAGAGAGTTAATTGCCTGTGTCATCGCTGAGGTCTTTCCCCAATTCTTTTTGCTTACTGGTGGGAAAAATTAGTGAAGAGAGCTTATTGTCCTCTTGGGTACTTGAGAATAAAGCAAGTTCAGCACTACACAGCTGAGACCAAGGGGCCACTTACCTCATTATATACAATAGAAGGTTTGGGAGCTGCAGATCAAGAGGAGGCTGCATCGAGGGTCTGCAACTTAGAAGACTTTGCCCAGTACTGGAGCAGAGAACAATTTTCTTTTGCCCCTTCAAATCCTTCTCAATCAAATATGAGCTGGAATGAAAATCTCCCTTTTTAAGGTATCATTAACCAGTAATAACTGCAATTCAAAAAGCTCTATTTTTGTTTCATGCAGAAAGAAAGCCTGTCCTGGTAGAATATTAATTTTAAGAGGCCTCTTTCATGTGGTGAAACAAAGCATTTTTTTAAAAAAAAAATCTGGAGTTAGTTAGAATATCTATTATCTTCCCATCCATCTGTCTGTCTGTGAAATTTTACATTGAGGTGGATTATGTCTGTTTAAGCTGTTTTATACTCATCTGTTGGGATATGCAGTAGGCACATTTAATTGGGCCAGTTGGCCATTTTATATGCAAATAACTAACATTATTAAGTGTATTGTGGCTCCTTCTGTTGGTGTTTAAGTCATGTCCTAAGTGCAATGACCCTTCACCATCAGGGTTAATGATTTTTGGTGCCTGGTGTGTCTTATGTGGATCTATTCAAAGACTACACCAAGCATGTAGCACCTTTTAGTTTATTTTTTTTAAATGTACATTTAAAATGAAAATCCTTCTCTTGATGGAAAAAGGAAGAAGAAAAATGAAACTTGTTTTCAAAATGTACTTCATAATCTCCATTTTTATTTTGAAATGTAGCTGTGATTTATTTATCATCTAGAAACTCTGTATTTATTTTTTTAAAAGTCAATGATGGAAAGAAAAATCTGATATACAGCAATACTATGTTAAGAGAATTATTAAATAGCTATTAATAGCTGGCATTTATATAGCTCCCTAAGATTTAGAGACAACTGTCTACACACATTATCTCATTTGAGCCTCACAGTCACCCTGTGAAAGAGGTGTTATTATTCTTACCCCCATTTTGCAGAGGAAGAAACTCGCAATCAGAAATATTAAATAACTTGTTCATGGTCTGCTAATAAGTATCTTAGGGAGAATTTGAACCTAGTTCTTCCTGACTCCTCGTCTAGCACTCTATCCATGAGGCATATCTAAAAGAGTTGGCTCAGTGCACGAAATCTGCATAGTAGTGAACTATAATTAGCAATGCTTCCATTCCTGCCTGTTAACATAAAATGTCAAAAATGAAGGATTTTTTGTGCAGAGCTGCACCATCCCATCTTTTAATAATTCCCTTCAGAATAATTAAACCCATTTAATTCATAGCCTTTACCCTAAACTCCCACATGTACATTTCAGAGAAATAACATATCTCCAAAAAAAAAGTATCGAAATTTTTCAATCAACTCTTACCTCTCAGTGAGGAAGAGAAAGTCTATTTAGTATATTTGATGGTATAGAGCATGTCACTTCTAACCTCTGTTATAAACCAATTGAATCCTCTTGTATTCACAATAGGAGAACTTAGTTACTAAATGTTGAATCTGACTCAATTGTCTGAGGAAGGGAATGTGCACCTGTGCATCCCACTGAATCCAATATAAGCATCAGTCTAGCCAACACAGCACTTGCAAACACAGCTTTTCTGTGTGACAGTGTGAAATACGTCAAGGTCCAAAGGAATCTTTCTTTGAATACCAACTTGATTTAAAGCTTTAAAAGTAGGGTGTATTGCTATTGAATGAAGCAGAATTATTCTTCACAGTGACATTAGCTTTAAGTGAATTCACTTCTCACTAGATTCCCCACTTGGGAGCCATGGGTATCTGAAAACTATAGAGTTATTTCAAGTTGATTGCACATTCATACCAAGCTTGGTCATTTGATCTTTTAGTAACAACAACAATAGCAAAAAACTTTGATCTAATATAGTCAGCATAACACTGTAGGACAAATAAGCAAATATACTTCCCATAGATTGAATACATCCTGAACATATATGAATTACTGTTTTTCAGTTGCTCTTGTTATTATTAAAAATCAGTATTTTCTTAAAAGTGTTACTAAGTTCATTGTGGCTTTTTCTTATTATTCACTTTCTCAATCATTATGTACTAACAATTACATGCTAACATTATATACTAACAACACTTCTATTTTGTGGAGGGGGGTATTTTTTTTTATAATTAAAAATAATGGGAGTATTACATTAATACTGAAAGCAGCCAATTAAACCAAACTAGTCTCTTCTGTTCTCTGTAGACATATGTAGTGCTATGGTATAGTGCACAGAATACTGCTAACTTTGAAGTCAGGAGGACTTGGTTAGGATTCTTATTTCAGATATTTATTAGATGTGTGACCTTGGGCAAGTTAATTAACCACTCTGGGTCTCAGTTTCCTCATCTATAAAATAAGAAAATTGGACTCATTGACCTCTAAGTTTCTTTCCATACATAAGATAATGATCCTGTGATCTGTCCATGCTACCTGCCGACATTGCTGCCAGTTTAGCATTTAAAATCCACTTTTAAGATATGATCTAGTCATTAAATATTTTTGAAACTTGGTCTTCTCATATTTGGTCATTCTCATAGTCCACAATAACTGTATCTGTGGTTATGTCCTTGGACTGCTAACTTCTGGTTTACTGGATCACTTAGTTTGTACTTTGGAAGTCCTTCGTGTTGAAAAAGTTTAAATACAGTAAGGATGATGTTCAATTTTTTCATTAATATTTATTCATTAAGCAAGAATTTATTTTAAGTTCTAATTAAAGCCTTTCATTTTTTTACACTGGTTATTTTTCCATTTACACACACACACACACACACACACACACACACACACACCCACAAACAGAGCCATAACCACAACCACAATGTTGAATTCTCCTTTATAAGAAAAGAAGTTAGCAAAATTTACTGAAGAAGCATCAGTATATGTGACATCCTGCACATGTAACAAAAAGGCAGGAAGTGTGTTCTTAGGATGAACATTTTTTATTGAAATGCATCTATTTGACTTCTTTTCAGTGACTTTATATAATTATGATAGGTAACATTTATATAACTTTACATGTATTATCTTGATTTTCACATTACCTTGTGAAAGAGATGCTGTGTTTATCCCTATTTTACAGATGGGGAAACTAAGACCTAGAGACTTGGACCAGGTCACACAGCTATTAAGTGTCTGAGGCAAGATTTGAACTTCTGATTCCAAGTCCAAAGCTCAGTCCACTACACCAAAGTGCCTCTCATCATTGTAGTAATTAATGGAAATTGTTCTTTCTGCTTACTTTGCTCTACAACATTTCATATGAATATTCCTATGTTATTTTTTTTTCTAAACTAACATTTACTAAGCACTTTGTGAAAAAAAAAACTGTTCTACAGGTGGGGCAAGATGGCAGAGAGAAGCCAGGAATTTGACTGAGCTCTCCCCATTTTCCCTTGGAAAAAATGTTAAATCAAGCCTCTAAAAGAATTCTGGAGTGACAGAATCCACAGAAAGATAGAGTGAAACAATTTTCCAGCCCAGGATAACTTAGAAGGACTTCAGGAAAGTTGTATCTCTCTTGGGTAAAAAGAGAGCGTAGGCAGTGTCCAGGTAAGCCAGTGAGAGGTTCTTAGCCACAGCAGAGATCAGCATCTGGTTCAGTGGTCCAGTGGCCTAGCACATCAGCTGTGAGGCCTCCAGCCCCAGAGCAGCAAACAAACTGCCAGTCTTAGAACCCAGGGCACAACAGGTGCAACTAGGTCAGGCCACCCTAGTGCAGTGGGAAAGCTGCCTGCCCCAGAGGCCCTAATGCAAAAAGCCAGTGACAAGACCTTTGGCACCCAGTACAAGAAGCATGGGACAGTGGCCCCTGTATCCCAGGAGCAGAGCTCATCTTTAAAAGCTGAGCAAAAAAAAAGAAAAAAAAAGAACTCTGACTATAGAAAGCTACTATAGCAACGGGGAAGAGCAAAACACAAACTCAGAAGAGAACAGTGTCAAAAAGCCTACATGCAAAGTGTCAAAGGGGAGTATGAATTGGTCTCAAGACCAAAAAGTCCTCTTGAAAGAGCTCTAAAAGGATTTTAAAAATCAAGTAAGAGAGGTAGGAGAAAAATTGGGAAAAGAAATGAGGGTTATGAAAGGGAATTATGAAAAAAAGAGTCAATTGCTTAGTAAAAAAAGCACAAAAATTGACTGAAGAAAACAACTCCTTAAAAATAGAATTAGCCAAATTTTTTTAAAAAATCCATTCAAGAAAACAACTCCTTGAAAAGTAAAATTGGCCAAATGGAAAAAGAAGTACAAAAGCTAACTGAAGAAAATAATTCCTTAAAAATTAGAATTGGGCAAGTGGAAGCTAATGATTCTATGAGACATAAAGAATCAGTTAAACAAAATCAAAAGAATGAAAAAAAAAGAAGAAAATGTAAAAAACCTCATTGTAAAAACAACTGACCTGGAAAACAGATCTAGGAGAGATAATTTAAGAATTATTGGACTACCTGAAAGCCATGATCAAAAAAAGAGCCTGGACAACATCTTTCAAGAAATTAGCAAGGAAAACTGCCCAGATATTCTAGGACCAGAGGGCAAAATAGAAATGGAAAGAATCCACCAATACCCTCCTGAAAGAGATCCCAAAATGAAAACTCCAAGAAATATTGTGATCAAGGAAAAAATACTGCAATTCAAGTATCAACAATTCAAGTATCAAGGAGCCACAGTCAGGAATACACAGGACTTAGCAGATTCTGCATTAAAGGATTGGAGAACTTGGACTATATATTCTGGAAGGCAAAAGAACTTGGATTACAACCAAGAACCTAGCAAAACTGAGCATAAGCTTTCAGGGGAAAAGATAGACATTCAATAAAATAGGTGACTTTCAAACTTTCCTGATGAAAAGACCAGAGGTGAACAGAAAATTTGATCTTCAAAGACAAGACTCAAGAGCAGCCTAAAAAGGTAAACAGGAAAAAAAAATGAAAAGAAAAACATAGTATTCAATAATGTTAATATGTTTACATTCCTGCATGGGAAGACGATACTAGTAACTCTTAAGAACTATGTATTAGGGCAGTTAGGAGGAGTATACTTAGACAAGAGGATGTGGGTTTAAGTTGACTCTGATGTGATAATAAAAACATTAAGGAGTGAAGAAAAAGAATTGTACTGGGAGAAGAGAAAGGGGGCAGAATGGGTCAAATTATATCACATGAAGAGGCATGCAAGACCTATCAGAGTAGAGGGAAATAAGGGAGGGGGTGAGCATTGCTTGAACTCTACTTTCATCAGGTCTGGCTCAAAGAGGGAATAACAAAGACACTCAGTTGAAGAAAGAAATCTAGCTTACCATATAGAGAAGTAGAAGGGGAAGGGGAAAAGAAAAGGTGAGGGCTGATAGAAGGGAGGGCAAATCGAGAGAAGTGGTGGTCAGAAGCAAAACACTAGTGAGGAGGGACAGGGTAAAAGGAGAGAGAAAAGTATAAACAGGGGGAAATTGGATGGAGGGAAATGCACAGTTAGTAATCATAACTGTGAATGTGAATGGGATGAACTCTCCCATAAAACAGGAGCTGATAGCACAGAGGATTAAAAACCAGAATCCTACGATATGTTGTTTACAAGAAACACATTTGAAGCAGAGACACACACACAAAGTAAAAGTAAAAGGCTGGATCATAATATATTATGCTTCAGCTGAAGTAAAAAACAAAACAAAACAAACAAAAACAGGGTAACAATCCTGATCTCAGACAAAGCAAAAGCAAAAATAGATCTAATTAAAACGGACGTGGGAGAAAACTACATCTTGCTAAAAGGTGCCATAGACAATGAAGTAATATCAATACTAAACATATGTGCACCAAGTGGTATAGCATTCAAATTCTTAGAGGAGTTACAGGGGAAAATAGACAGCAAAACTATAGTGGTGGGAAACTTCAATTTCCCCCTCTCAGAACTAGGTAAGTCTAACCACAAAATAAACAAGAAAGAAGTTAAGGAGGTGAATAGAATTTTAGAAAAGGTAAATGTGGTAGACCTCTGGAGAAAATGGAATGGGGATAGAAAGGAATATACCTTTTTCTCAGTGGTATAGGGAACCTACAAAAATTCACCATATATTAGGGCATAAAAACCTCATAATCAAATACAGAAAGGCAGAAAAATTAAATGCATCCTTTTCAGATCATGATGCAATAAAAATTACATGTAATGAAGGGCCATGGTAAGATACATTAAAAATTGATTGGAAATTAAATAATCTAATCCTAAAGAATGAATGGGTCAAACAATGAATCATAGAAGCAATCAATAACTTCAACCAAGAGAATGACAGTAATGAGACAACATACCAAAATTTATGAGATGCAGCCAAAGCAGCAGTTAGGGGAAATTTTATTTCTCTAAATATGTACATGAATAAAATAGAGAAAAAAACCTGATCAATGAATTGGGCATGCAATTAAAAAAAAGATAAGAACAAATTAAAAATCCCTAATTAAATACCAATTTAGAAATTCTGAAAATCAAAGGAAAGATTAATAAAATTGAAAGTACTGAAACTATTGTACTAATAAATAAAACTAAGAGGTGGTTTTATGGGAAAAAAACAGTAAAATAAACAGACCTTTGGTTAATTTAATTTTTTAAAAAAGAAAGAAGAAAACCAAATTACCAGTACCAAAAATGAAAAGAGTGAATTTACCACCAATGAAGAAGAAATTAAAGCTATTTTGCCCAAGTATGTGCCAATAAATCTGACAATCTAAGTAAAATGGAAGAATGTTTACAAAAATATAAATTGCCCAGATTAGCAGAAGGGGAAATAAAATACTTAAGTAACCCCATTTTAGAAACAGAAATTGAACAAGATGTTACAGAAATTCCTAAGAAAAAATCTCCAGAGCTAGCTGAATTTATAAGTGAATTCTACCAAACATTTAAAGAACAATTAATTCCAATACTATAAAAATCATTTGGAAAAATAGGCAAAGAAGCAGTGCTACTAAATTTCTTGTATAACACAAATATGGTGCTGATACCTAAATTAGGAACAGACAGAACAGAGAAAGGAAATTACAGATCAATTTCCGTAAAAAATATTGATGCAAAAATTTTAAATAAAGTCTTAGCAAAGAGATTACAGAAATTTATCACTAGGATAATATACTATAACCAGGTGAGATTTTTACCAGGAATGAAGAGCTGGTTCAATATTAGGAAAACTATTAGCATAATTGACCATATCAGCAACTAAACCAACAGAAATCATATGATTATCTCAGTAGATGCAGAAAAAACTTTTTTACAAAATACAGCACCCATTCCTATTAAAAACACTAGAGAGCATACGAATAAATGGAGCTTTCCTTATAATGATAAGTAGTATCTATCTAAAACCATCAGCAAGCATTATCTGTATTGGGGATGAGCTAGAAGCCTTCTCAGTAAGAATAGGGGTGAAATAAGGATTCCCATTATCACTACTATTATTCAATATTATACTAGAAATGTTAGCTTTAGCAAGAAAAGAAGAAAAAGAAATTGAAAGAATTAAAACAGGCAATGAGGAAACAAAACTATCAGTCTTTGCAGATGATATGATAGTATAATTAGAGAATCCTAGAGAATCAACTAAAAACTACTTGAAATAATTAACACTTTAGCACAGTTGGAAGATATAAAATAAACCCACATAAATCACCAGCATTTCTATATATTACCAACAAACCTCACCAGTAAGAGACAGAAAAAAATTCCATTTAAAATAACTGTAAGACAATGCAAAATATTTGGGAATCTGATTGCCAAGATGAACCCAGGAACTGTGTGAACACAATTACAGAACACTTTTCACAAAAATAAAGTTAGATTTGAACAACTGGAAAAATATTAATTGCTTATGAGTAAGCTGAGTTAATAAAATAAAAATGACAGTTCTACCTAAATTAATTTACTTATTCATGCCATACCAAACTACCAAAAATTATTTTATTGAGTAAGAAAAAATAATAACAAAATTCATCTGGAAGAACAAAAAGGTCAGGAATACCAAGGGAATTAATGAAAAAAAAATGCAAAGGAAGATGGCCTAGCTGTACCAGATCTAAAACTATATTATAAAGCACCAATCATCAAACCTAGTTGGTATTGGCTAAGAAATAGAGTGGTGGGTCAGTGGAAAAGATTAGGTACACAAGACACAGTAGTAAATTATTAGAGTAATCTACTGTTTGATAAACCCAAAGACTCCAGCCCTGGAATAAGAACTCATTACTTAAGAAAAACTTCCAGGAAAACTAGAAAATATTATGGCAGAAATTAGGCATAGACCAATATTGCACACTGGATACCAAGAGAAAGTCAAAATGGATACATGATTTAGACAAAAAGGGGGATACCATAAATAAATTAGGAGAGCAAGGAATAGTTTACCTGACAGATCTATGGAGAAGGGAAGAATTTATGACCAAACAAGAGATGGAAAACATTATGAAATGCAAAATGGATAATTTTGATTACATTAAATTAAAAAGGGTTTGCACAAACAAAAACAATGTAACCAAGATTAGAAGGAAAGCAGAAAGATGAGAAAATTTTTACTGCAAGTGTTTCTAATAAAGGCCTCATTTCTCAAATATATAGAACTGAGTCAAATTTATAAGAATACAAGTTATTCCCCAATTGAGAAATGGTCAAAGAATATTAACAGGCTGTCTTCAGATGAAGAAATTAAAGTTATCTATAGTCATATAAAAATGCTATAAATCACTATTGATTAGAGAAACACAAATCAAAACAACTCTGAGGCATCATCTCACATCTATCAGATTGGCTAATATGACAGAAAAGGAAAATGTTAAATGGTGGAGAAGATGTGGGAAAATTGGAACATTAATGCATTGTTGGTGGAGTTGTGAACTGATCTAAACATTCTGGAGAGCAATTTGGAACTATGCCCAAAGGGAAATCAAATTGTGTATACCCTTTAATCCAGCAATACCACTACTAGGCCTGTATCCTGAAGAGATGATTTAAAAAAGGGAAAAGGACCTACATGTACAGAAATTTTTATAGCAGCTCTTTTTGTTATGGGAAAGAATTGGAAAGTGAGGAAATACCCATCCACTGGGGAATGGCTAAACAAGTTGTAGTATATGAATGTAATGGAATACCACTGTTCTATGAGAAGTGATGAGCAAGTGGATTTCAGGAAAACATGGAAAGACTTACATGAACTGATGCCAAGTGAAGTGAGCAAAACTAGGAGAACATTGTACACAGTAACAGCAACATTGTGTGATGATCAACTGTGAATGACTTAGCTCTTCTCAGTGGTACAATGATACAAGACAATTCCAGAAGACTCATGATGGAAAATGCTTTCTACATTCAGAAAAAGAATTATGGAGTCTGAATGCAAATTGAAGCATACCATTTTAACTTTTTTTTTTGGTGGCTTTTCCCTTTTGTTCTGTTTCTCCTTTAACAATGTGACTAATGGGGAAATATGTTTATATGATTGTACACATATAACCTATGTCAGATTGTTTGCCTTCATGGGGAAGGAGGAGGTAAGAAAGGAAGGAGGGAGGGAGAAAAAAAATGGAATTCAAAATATTATAAAAAATGAATGTTGAAAACTATCTTTACACGTAATTGGAAAAAATAAAATAATATTTACAAAAAAAACCTATTCTAGGCACAGAGGGTACAATGATGAAAAATAGTACCATGTCTTCAATTAATTAGCAGGATAAGTAAAATAAAAGTATAAATCTATACATTCTTTAATACCCTTCTGAGGTTTGGGGGCTGGCTATATCTGCATATGAAAGGAATAGAAATGTGATTGAGCAGGTGGATGAGATGATGACCTTGGCCCCTGGGCTTGGCATTGTATCAAAATCTTTCTCTTCAGACACTAATCTACATGGGAAAATTGAAGAGATTTAGGATTTGAAAAATCGGGAATCCTGAAGCTCAGAGCTGGTTAGTATTTATTAGTCAAATAATCATTGCTTAATTTGTAGTCTAGCCACCAAAAATTACAATTGGAAGATAATAGGAACCATTCATCATAAACTAGGCTGGGTCTCTGACTAAAGGACCCAACCTAGGACCAAGAAAAGGAGCCCAAAGAAAAAACTATGCCTAGGATGTCAGGTAGTTAGGAGTGCTTGGTGCTGGGGGCCAAGAATCTCCTTGAGGAGACTTCAGAGGTTTCTCCAAGACTCTTACAGACCAAGACAAGAGAATAGTCAAAAAGAAGAGTTTTTCTAGTTTCCAAGTAGAGTAGGGAGTGTTTCTGCCTCTTCTTAACGAGAAAGAAAAAAGTCTTTTAGCAAGGAGGCTTTAAAGTAGTGGAAACTTATAGCAGCACCCACTCTTTCCTAAGAAAAACCACCCAAGATTTTTCAACTGAGCCAGAAGCAGAAAGTAAGGGTGATTATTAAAAAAAAAAAAGCAATGTCTAAAGAAGACAGACCAGTAAATGAATGAATGAACGGATTTATGAGGCATATATTAAGTGCTTATAAAGTACAAAGCACTGTGCTAAACTAGGGATACAAATAGAAAAGCAAGACAATCCCTGCTCTCAAGGCACTCACATTCTAATGGTGGAGACGGTGCATGGAAGATTTCAGCTGTAAGTCTGATGAAAAAGTCCCAGGATCCTTTGGGTGCCATGGCAAAGCATATGTTAATGCCTCTTCTTTAATGTCTTTTCCACTGTTAAAATCATATCAGTTTTTGGTGTTGAACCATTTGACAGTGTCAAGGACCCACAGTGGCAAGGCTTTCTTTTCTGAGTCTTTGGTAACTGGAATTGTCCCCGCCTTCAAGAGCAGTTACCAGGGTGCCTCTCCTGACTTGTTTCCCAGGATTGATGGCTATAGGCACTGGGATGAAGGCATTGTTGTTCCAAAGGCCAAAGCTCATAGTCCTGGACTGTCTCTGTCAGGGTCTGAGGGGAGATGGTGATCAATGTGGTGGTGGTGGTTTGACTTGCCTGGCACATTCTTACCTCTCTTATCACCCTCAGGAGATATGTTAGCAGCTGCCTTAACTATGCTAGCTTGCCTGCCTTTTGCAATGCAGTTGGCTAATTATTGGTGGGGAAGGCTAGTGTCTTCACAGCAGTTGCTTCCATGGATAATGGCTGTGAGGATGGGCTGGAAGCAAGAATGGTATGTGTAGTGGGGAGGGGTGCTGCTACTCACAGGGCTCTTGTTCCCATCTGACTGTTGGTAGCAGGTAGGTGGTCAGAAGTATAGCAGCATTTTTGGAGCAGTGTCTGGAAGAAACTAAAGCAGAAGAGTATCCAGCAGAGATGATGTGTCTGTCTAAGTAGAACCCAGGAGAGACTATGAGACTAGTGAAGGAAAAAACCCAATGGGATCAGCATGATCATATCACTAGAACAAATTAGTGTATTAGTGACCTTGTAGTGTTAACAGCATGAATTTCCTTTCCATATCTTCTTGAAAAGATAGAGGATACACTCTTCTCAATGTGTGTGTGTGTGTGTGTGTGTGTGTGTGTGTGTGTGTGAGAGAGAGAGAGAGAGAGAGAGAGAGAGAGAGAGAGAGAGAATACCCCAGACATAAGGGAAACTTGTTTCATTGCTACTTTTCTTACCATGCCATTGCATTAAATGTTTTTTGCTTTGAATGAAGAGTCTTCTGGCTGACAAATGAAGGCAAGCACATCAATAGGGAGAAGAAGGCATTAGCTGTGGTTCTAGATAATGCAGACTCACTCAGCTCTATGACCCTGGGGAAGCTTCTACCCTGGGGAACTACCAGAGGATGCTTCAAAAGTTAGAGAAAAGTATGTGCTTTAGAATAGGTGTAAAAGAGAACAAAGGAGATGAGAAGGATGGGAGGACTTCTATGAGGGTCTCTTTTCCACCTTGTGGTGGGTGGATAATGATCATAACATCTTATATATTGATTCATGTCCCTTTGTTTATTTAAAAAAATGAAAACATTATGAACAGCAGCATACTGGGAATAAATGTTGCTTTGGCATAGAAAGAAATTAAAACTCTCATGAAATTTCTTTCATATTGTACTTTATTGTATTGTAAAAGTATTTCAGTCAGCCAGTCAATAAGTACTTTATTATGTGTTTTTCTATGTGCCAAGCACTATGCTAAATGCTGGGGATACAAAGAAAGCAAAAATAGTCTCTGTCCTTAGAGGACTCATAGTCTAAAGGGGGAGAGGGGACAACATACCAACAACAATATATAACCAAGATATATACAGGATAAATTTAAGGTGATCTCAGGGGTGGCAGGGAGATAATGAGGAAAAGAGCTCTTTGAGGAGGAGAAATTTCAAGCTTTAACAGCATTTCTGCTGGTAAAATCCTGTCAGTATGAACCTGAAGCCAAGATTTTGGTGGCTGGAACTTTCCTTCTGATTCTTTCTTAGCTTTATTAAAGGCACTTAAGTAGTGAAATGGTTAGAATTCAGTACTTTTAGTCAGGAAAACATGAGTTTGAATCCTGCCTCTGACACTTACTAGCTGTGTGACCCATGCCAAGTCACTTAACTTCTCTGGGCCTTAGTTTTCCCATCTGTAAGATGGAGACAATAATGGCCTGTAGCTCATAGGGTGGTGAGTTTCAAATGAGCTAACATATCCACTTTTCAAAATCAAAGCACTTCATAAATGCTATATTACTTATTATTTTGATTATTAAATGTTATAATTGTATTATGTTATTATATAGTATATTAATTTCATTAACTATATTAATTATCACTATTATCAGGTAGGGAACAAGAATCAAACAAGGTTATTTTAAAAACATGCAATATTTAGCTATTTATTGGTAGAGAATACGAGTTAGGAATAGTCTGTGGGGGGTTTTTGGTTGTTTGCTGTTGGGCTTTTTTGGTCCAGACTTTTGATTCCACATGTTTAGGGAACTTGCAGGTATAGAAACTCTCTCTACCAATACTGATAAGCAACTTGTTTATAATTTATGGTCTTACAAGAGCTGCCTGGAACACTGATTGGTTAAATGGATTATCCATGATCGTATAGCTCATTTTCCTTAGTTATAAAATGAAGTGATTAGTTGAGGATCGAGAGTTTTTAGATTTGGAGCTGGAAGGGACCTAAGAGTTCCAGGTAGAGCCCTGGATTACATTTTACAAATGAGGAAACCAAGGCCAAGAGAGGTTAGGTGATTTAGCAACAGGTCTACACGTGAGCCCAAGACAAGATGAAGTCTCAGGTCTCTTCCAGCTCATCTCTCCATCTTTCACTCTACATATGACTTGCTATGTGTCCAAGGCAAGTGCTTCCTGGTTCCAGAACAGACACTCTAGGCACCACACCATTCTACCTTTGAGCCTATGTTTAAGAGGACATCATAAGCCTGATTTTAAAAATATTACTATCTTTTGGTTTTTTGCATGTCATTAATTTGTGATATAGTCTTCCCACCATGCCATATTACAAAGAATGAAGAAAGAAAAAAAATAATTTTTTAAAACCAAATAAACACACAAATTCATGTAATGGCCCATGAGAACTGTTGTCTCCTCCTGCCCCTCACCATTTCTGCAAAGGAGAGAAAGGTACCTTTTTTCAGCTCCTCTCCAGGGCCAAGTTTCTTGGTCATTATAATTATACAACATTCAGTTTCTTTTTCTATTTATTCTGAAGCTCTTTTTTTTTTTTTTGGTGAGGCGATCGGGTTAAGTGACTTGCCCAGGGTCACACGGCTAGTAAGTGTTAAGTGTCCCAGGTTGGAGCTCTATTCACTCCACCACCTAACTGCCCCTCTCTTTATTCTTAACATTGATGTAGATATAATATAAATTATTTTCCTGGTTCTGCTTGTTTCACTTGGCATTAGCTCATATATGTCTTCCAATCTTCTCTCGTTCTTTGTATTCATTTTTTCTTATAGTATCTTAATATCCCTTTATAATCATGTATCAAAATTTGTTTAGTCATTCTTCCATCAATAGGCAACTACTTTATTTGTCATTTTGGACTACCACAAAAAATTGACTTGCGAATATTTTTCTATACAGACAATTCTCACTTTATGTAAATTTGCATTACACAAATTCTGAAAGAAATCTGCACTCCAAAAGAATAGTGAAGTAAACTGTACTGTGTGCTCCTGTCTGTCTCTGTCTCTGTGTCTCTGTCTCTCTCTCTCTCTCTCTCTCTCTCTCTCTCTCTCTCTCTCTCTCTCTCTCTCTCTCTCCATTCCTTCCCCTCAGGTCAGTGTTCCATGGCCTCCTAGACCTCTACCAAAAAAAAAAAGGCTCTCTTAATGAAAGCAGAACAACAGACATGGAGAAACCCAGACAGAGTCACAGCTTACATGTTCCTTCATCAGCTCTTACTCCTTTGTTCCTGGCCCCAGTGTGTCCTTGAACCATGTGCTGGCCTTCTCCCTCCATGGTTGTCCAGCCCCCTTCCTGCCACCCTACCTTCCCACACATGCAGGAAAATTCTCATTACAGAAAAATTTCTTTACACAGAGGTCCGTGGAACAGTCCACTTATATAAAGCAAGAATTGTCTTTTATATATGTG
Organism: Phascolarctos cinereus; assembly: GCF_003287225.1. Classification (NCBI taxonomy): domain Eukaryota; kingdom Metazoa; phylum Chordata; class Mammalia; order Diprotodontia; family Phascolarctidae; genus Phascolarctos; species Phascolarctos cinereus. The sequence continues at coordinate 488,349,305 of NW_027555847.1, read as the reverse complement.
ATGTTTCTGTCTTTCATCTCCTTGGAGCATATGCATAGCAATGGACTCTCCTAAGTCCAAGGGAATGATCATTCTAGTCATGTTTATAACTTAGTTCTAGTTTGTTCTCCAGAAAGGTTGGACAAATTCATAACTCCACCACCAGTATATCGGTGTTCCTGTTTTTACACAGGAAACATCAACATAGACTTCCTATCTTTTGTCATTTTTACTAGTTTTCTAGGTATGAAGCAAAACCTCAAGTTGTTTTAATATAGATTTGTCTTATTACTAATGATTTGGAAGAAACTTTCATATCATTGTTAAAAATTTGCAATTCTTTTAGGAATTGTTTGTTACTATAATTTGACCACCAATCCATTGGAGGAATGGCTTTCATTCTTAGACATTTTTGTTAGTTCTTTATATATCTTGGATATCAAGTCTTTCTCAAAGTTATTTGATTGCAAATAAAATCAAATTTTCCTGATCAATAACTTACCCTTTTATTATAGATACATTGATTTTGTTTGCATAAAACCTTTTTAATTTCATGTAATTAAAATCCATTTTATGCTTAATGATCAACTTTATCCCTTCTTTGATTAAGAATTCTTCCTCTAGCCTTATATGAGAAAAGGACTAGATCTGGTTATCTTTTTTTTTTTAAAGTATTACTTTTCCTCTAGGCAGCTAAGTGATGAAGTGGACAGACTACCCCAGAAAGCTCTGTATTCAAATGTGGCCTCATATACTTACTAGCTGTGTTATATTGGGCAAGTCATTTAACTTTTGTCTCAGTTTCCACACCTATAAAATTGGTATAATAATAGCATCAACCTCTCAGGATTGTTGTGGTGAGGATTATATGAAGTAATGTTTGTAAAAAAACTTAGTATAGTGCCTGGCACACAGTAAGGGCCTAATAAATGCTTATTTCCTTCCCTTCCCCATCTCAAAGATAAATGTAAATTTTGAGCTTGTTGCATATACAATAATGAGGTTGATCTAAATCTAATTTCTGCCATACTACTTTCCAGTTTTCCCATGCTATTGCTTCTGTAATGGATACCATACTGTTTTGCTACAATCAGAACCTGATATTCCAAAAATCTTTGAGTAAGGCTGCTTATATATGTACTTGTCTCCCTTGATAGAGTAAAAATTCCTTGACAGTAGGGATTATTTCATTTTTTGTATCTGCATCCTCAGCATTTATCAAGGTGCCTGGCCTCTAGTAGGTGCTTAATAAATGTATATTGACTGATTGATGTGGTATTTCAATATTTTTAAAAACAGAACAAGGTATTTGTAGTCCTTTGCATTCCATTCATTTATATCTACCCAGTACTTGATCATCAAATTAAATTAATTGTTGACTACAGTGCTTTGATAGACTGAGAGATTAAGTGGTATTTCCACAGGTTTTATATGTATTTTTTACTTTTTAACTAAATTTCAGTAAATCTCCGCTATTGGAGAGGATTTTGCAGCTGTCTCATTTCTGTGAAGCTTTATAGTAATGTCATTTTTAGGTTTTTTAAAAATCTTATATGCTGAACATAATGAAAATGACATAATTTTATGCTATTTTCTTTCACAATGCAACTATGGACATTTTCTTTTTCCTAGACCTACTTTTTCAAAAAAAAAAAAAGCTAAGGTTTGAAATAGTAAGATAAAGTATCTGAATTACAATCTGTAGAAGTAGCTATGGGTGGTAGAAATCAATTGCTGTGCCTTCTATAGGAAACAAATATACTGTGGTATTACATCTTTATTTTACTCTGTGTGTGTGTGTGTGTGTGTGTGTGTGTGTGTGTGTGTGTGTGTGTGAAGGGAGAAATAAAGTCTTCACTGAAATTGATAAACAGCCAATGTGGATAATTGCAATAAGAATTTGCCTTAAAAAATAGAGTGCTCTTTGGGCAATTTTGTTATTTATTTTGAATCAAATATCATTTAACACAGATAATACTTTTGTCAGCTTTCCAGGTCATCTCACCTGCAAATGATAAACATGACAGGAAGTAATGGGTCCTATATTTTGGTAGGAATTTCACAGCCATTAAATTTAAGTAACTGTGGCCATGTTTTTTAAATGGCATATCTTTCTATTTTACTTGACCATGATGGATCTGAACCAAAACTTCGAAATGTAAGTGAATTCTTTAGGAATTTGACTGCAAATAGTGCTATGTTAGCAGAAGTGAGGAAATAAAAAAGGCTAGCTAGCTACAGGTAATTCCATTTCTCCTCTCATTTGTAATACCCTAAGTACTGTGCTCCTAATGCCATCTTTTCAAAATCACGACATTAATACATTTAAAGAAGATCTTGTCTTGTTTAATTAACATTAAACATAAAACTTAGCCAATTTTCTGATACACAGATTGGATGGTCTAATTATCAAAATAAATATCCCAGTAATGCTATTTCCCTTAATGTCATGATTTTAAAAAAACAGCTAATTACATAAGTTAGATATGCTTTTAATGATATTATTAGCTTAAATTTGCATAGATTTCTTCTTTAAACTGCTTATGAAGTACCTTCCTTAACCAACAAACATTATCAAGTGCCTACTATGAGCCAGGTATTGTGCTAAGAGTACAATAACAGAAAAATGAAGCACCATCCTCTCTCACGACATTTTCATTCTTTTATAAGGGACAACATGTACATGTCTAACTGTATAGAATAAATAGAAAATAAATGGAAGATAGTTAAATACACAGTACTTAGGATAAGCACTAACAGCTGGTGGGTTCTGGAAAGGCTTCACCTAGAAGGTGATGCTTGAGCTACATTTTGAAAGAAGTGAAGGATTCCTTGAGGCAGAGGTGAAGGAGCAGTAAAGTTGGGGTATGGGGGGTCATATAGTGCAGAGTCAGAGACAGAAAATGAAATGTTGCATACAGAACAGAGAGTTTGGCTGCACCATAGAGTGTGAGAAGAGGAGTAGGGTATAAAGAGACTAAAAGAATAGGATGGGTCAGTTTTGAGAAGGTAGGAAAGAACTCTAAAAGTCAGAGATTTTTAATGGATGAATGAATGAAGGAAAAGATACTTTAAAAGTCATTGAAGCTATTTGTGAAGGTGACACAAGGAAGACAGTTTTAATAAGTTGAAGTTAATTATATCATTTTTAAACAAGCAATATGTAATGGAGAGTTACATTTTCATGCATAAATTTCTATTCTACTTTGTGTATGGAATTGGGGAGGGGGGAAGGGCAGGAGGAGATGGTGTTCATTAAACTCAGAAGACTTAATATTTTATCCTAAAGACAATAAGGAAAACTATAGTTTATTGATTAAGAGACTGAGAATGTCAGATCTGTACATAAGGTAGGTATTGTAAGTAGATTCAGAAAGATTTAATGTCTTGCCCATTGCCACATACTTCAGACTTCAAGTACAGTGCTTCCAAACCATATTGCTTTCAGAGAAAGTGCAGAATACCCTCTCTCTTTCCATTTCCTTCTTCTCTTGTCATCCTGTATTCTCTGTCTAAAGAGCTTTGGTCTAGACATGTAGTCAGAAGACTAGGCTTTAAATTCCAGTTCTGCCAATTCTAGGCCTAGGTGAGAATTTAAATATTTCAACCACATTTTCCTTATCTTTAGAATGGAGATGATAATCATACCTGCCCTACTTACCATGCCATATAGGGCTGTGGTGAAGAAAAAAAAATTGTATTGATGATTACGCTTTGTAATATAGTTTGAAAACTGGTACTGCTAGATCACTGTCCTTGACATTTTTTTCATTGATTGCCTCGATATTTTTGCCCTGTTATTCTTCCTGAAGAATTGTGTTATTATTTTTCTAGCTCTATAAAATAATTCTTTGCTGGTTTGATTGGTATTATACTGAATAACTAAATTAGCTCAGGTAGAATTATCTTTTCATTATATTGGCTCAGGTTACTAATGAGCAATTAATATTTCTCCAATTATTTAGATCTGTCTTTATTTGTGTGAAGAATGTTTTGTAATTGTGTTCAGATAGTCCCTGGGTTTGCCTTGGTGGGGAGCAGGGATATAACATTAATGGAACAAATACTAGGTAAATCAACAAGTTAGCTAGTAATAACTAGTTCAACCTATATCTGAATAAAAATTCCTCAGTATTGCTCCCCCCACCCCATTCACAAGTGGTCCTGTAGCTATAGTTCAGAGATTTCCAGTGAGGAGCAAATGGGGTGTTCTGGAGGCAGCTCTAACCAACTTTCAGGATGATTGTTAAATTTTCAATGTGAGCATTTCCACTAAATCAGCAATCTCTAAAAATCAGGGCTTGAATTAATGTTTTCTTTATTGTCTAGACTTTTAAAAAATGTTAATAATGCTGACTAAACTTAAAAGTCTATATGTATACATTGCCCCACACACTCCAGCCCCCTTATTTAACATTTACCAGCACTCCCCTTCCCTCTATCTCCTGAGGTAGCACATTCACCATTTAGATAATGCTAATTATTTGGAATTTCTCTTTACATCAAACCTGTCTGCCTTGTTGTGACTTTTGCCTATCATTCCTAGTTCTGCTTCCAAGAACCACACAGGACAATACAAACTCCTCTTCCCCATTGTAACCCTTCAAATACAGTCAAACCTCAACTTTCACAGGATAATCTTCCTTTAAAAAAATCCAGGAAAGTAAAATACATGAATGTTGATACATTGAACCTATGAGAAATAGGAGGTAAGATTCTCACAGCAACTAAAAACTGTGATCTTTAACTAGAGATTGCTGAAAATACACTTTTCTACAGATCCTTTTTTTTTCCTTTGGCAATGGGGTTAAGTGAATTGTCCAGAGTCATGTAACTAGTGGGTGTCAGAGGCTGGATTTGAACTCAGTCCTCCTGACTCCAAGACTGGTACTCTATCCACTGTGCCACCTAGCTGCCCCTGTATAACAAAACAATAATTCTGATATGCATTTTTCCTAATGCAGCAACCATGAAATAAACCAAAAACTGCAGTACACAAAATAAAATTGGTAACATGCAAAACATTTTGCTCCCTAATAACTTCCTAGAATTGTGTGATCTTTTGTGCTAACATCTCAATTAAAAAATGAAACAAAAACAGTGATTTCAGACAATATTCACCTTTCATAATACATGAAATCTACAGTACCATAAATACTGTACAGCAAATAAAATTCTTAAAACTAAAACATTTTTTAACCTGAATCTTGTCGTTGACTATGTCAGATGGCAGGTATAAGAGTGTTGTATTATATACTATACTGCTGTAAACCCCTCTCCCTTGGCAGCCCTCTGAAAACCAAGGGAGAGGTTACTGGGACCTTAGTCACTGCTGTTGGAAGGCATCTAGACTGGTAAGGTCTGGGCATTACCTCCAACATTGACCTTCATTGACCCTAACATTCATGGCTTGAGTAGTGTAGAAAAAATGAGAGATGCTTGTAAGTTTGTGGAGTGGCTGGTATCCTACTGGATGCTTCACTAGCCTTGTTTACCCAATCATGGTAAAGAGCTCCCTGTGGATCTGTTGCATATTTTCATTGTTTGTCTTTAAAACTCAAGTTTTTTGTTGCAATTATGTCCCTAAAGTGTAGTGCAAGTCCTTTGGGCTCTAAGCCCAAGTGTGCAAAGTCAGTGATGTGGCTTAGTGAGAAGATAAAGGAGTTAGATAAACTTCATGCAGGAATGCCTGCAGCAGCTATCTGTTGTGAGTTTTAACTAATAGATGATTTGTTATGTCTGCAAAAAAGAAGGAAAGTTTCAGTCTAGTGCACCTTCATCATCTCTATCATCTCCAATGACATCCACCAGTGGTGAAGGTCAATGTCGGAGGCAATGCCCAGACCTTACCAGTCTAGATGCCTTCCAACAGCAGTGACTAAGGTCCCAGTAACCTCTCCCTTGGTTTTCAGAGGGCTGCCAAGGGAGAGGGGTTTACAGCAGTATAGTATATAGTACAACACTCTTATACCTGCCATCTGACATAGTCAACAACAAGATTCAGGTTAAAAAATGTTTTAGTTTTAAGAATTTTATTTGCTGTACAGTATTTATGGTACTGTAGATTTCATGTATTATGAAAGGTGAATGTGAAAGTGAAAATGAGGTTACTAATAAAATCACACAGATACTTAAAGTCATGAAAGTTAAAGGCATGAATGTTGAGGATTAACTGTACTTAAACACAGCCATCGTGCTTTCCCCCACCACTTCTTAAGTCTCCTCTTGTCCAGGTGAAATATCCTGCAGCTAATCCTCACCTGGCATCATTTCCAGGGCCTTTATAATCTTGATTGTCTTCTTTTTGTAATCTCTCCAGTTCATCAGCATATGGTGCCAAGAATGGAAAACAGAACTGCAGATGAGGTCTAACCAGGTCTGAGTACAGTGAAACTATCACCTCCCTAATCCTGAATATACTTTCTCTCAATGCCACCAAAAATCTTATCAATTTTTTGATTGTTACTGATGACTGTACTCTTTTTCTTTCCTTTTAAAAAAATTGCAAAACATCTCAGGTGAAACTAGAACCTGGGGAGGGGCAGAATAGCACTGAAGATGGGAGAGTCACTCAGAGCCACATCTGTCCATAGGACAGATCCCTAAGGGCTACATGAGTTCTACCATTCTTTCTAGTTTAAAAATTTTATGATTGCAATTCTAATTGGCCAGATTAGCCACCTCTCATCTTGTGGTCAGCAGGACCCAAAGGAAATTGAATATATTATGAATAAATGTTAATGCCAGAGAAAGCAGTTCAGAAGAATATAGAATATCAGGTGCTGCTCTATAAGACTTTCAAACTAGGAGGCCCTAGGCAGCCAGAAATGCAAGTAGAGGAGAAGGGGTATTGGAAGGGGAGAGGGCCATACTGAAGGGAGTGTGAAGTCCAACTGGAAAAACAAAACAAAACAAACTTCATAACTTTGCAAAGCCACCAGCCCTCTTAATAATTCCAAACACCATGCAATTTCAGTAAAAGGAAATCAGAAAGGCTTGAGGGTATTCAGATTGCGAAAGTATTCTTTGCTGAATGAAGTTATTTTTATGATGATGAATAAAGGAACTTTCCCTATTTCAGTAAAAGGAACATTAAAAGTGAGTCATATCAAATGTCAGACCTTCATAGGGTAATTCACAGAACTCCTGATGCCTACACACTTTAATACTGGAGGGACAGCTTTTCTCCTTGGTACTCTGATCTGATTGGTTTATTCTGTCTGGTCTCTTGCTTACCACAAGAGGTCCTGTTTTACATGGTTTAGTCTTTTGAGGGTTTTATACCACAGAATTCCAGTGGTTGCTTTTACAAACAGCCTACCCATAAATAGCCTATAATATTTGTATTCCATTACCTGAGCTACAATCAGATTGGAAACAACAGGGAATGGGAAAGGTAAAATAGAAAATATTAAATTTAGGAATAGGCTGTCAGATTTTGTTTTAGTAATTTTAGGAACACAGCTAATTTGCATGAGTTGCAAAAATTTGCATTTAATTTCAAGACATTCAAACTCCATGTAAAATAAGATTCATTTATACTCTCCACTGTTGTGACACAGCCCAATATGGTATTCATGGTGTAATGCACAAGAAATACAAGAATAGATTATTAAACCGAACAATTTAATCACATCCTAGATGAGAAGTGACAGGAAGAGAAAAGTATATAAATAGATAAGGGCATTAAGGGACATGAGGGGAAGAAGAGATACAAAGAGACAGACAAATACACATATTCTTAGGCATTTCTTCTCTCTCACACACTCCTTCATCTGTCTCTTACCATATGCTTCTAGGAATTATCTGCTGCAAGCCTCCTGTCTCTCACCTTACATCAGCCTTGCTGGAGGAGAAAATTTTGTGATTCTTATTCTGTGAATCACATGTACAAGGTCGAAATTGTAGCCAACAGTGTGCCAAATTGCAAAGCAGGCAAACCTCACAGGTCCCCTATCAGTATTACTTCGAGCCATCCTGTTGCACCTATTGAGATAGTCTCTCCACTTCAACCCTCACAACCCCCATGAAGTAAACTCTTTCTATCTTGTGTCCCATTCCCACAACTCCCACCAAGATGTTAGCTGACCAGGTCCCCAGAAATTTTTTTCTCTTGTGGTTATTTGCATTTCATTAGAGGATTCCTGAAAATTAATTAACCTTCCAAAGGTAACAGTAGTTAAATAAGAGGTGATGGGCCTTAACCATCCCTAGGGGCTACCCACATAGGCAGCCCACGGATCACCTCTGGCCTATCCATCTCTGTGGAAGTAGCATAAGCTTAAGGCCCAGCCTCAGGTGGTGTGATTGAGTACTTAAGGGTGAACCGCGACCCAAAATGTCATTTCAATCAACTTGTCACAGTACTTGAAACTCCCACCCCCAAAGCCACTCCTTAAGGGCCTTCCTGTATACGAATTTTAATGGATGCATTTAAAGCATGATATTACCTGGGAGGGGTGACTTAGAAAGACACTATGGTGGAGGCAAAAGTGGTGAATTGGGAACCAGAGGACTTTCAGCATTGAACAAGCATTATTCATTATCTATGTCATCATCTCCCTTGGTCATCTTTGAGATTGAAGGACTAGGCATTGTGCTAGCTTCTGGAGATAGAGTGACAAAAATGAAACAGTTCCTTCCCTCAGGGAGCTTACGTTCTATTGAGGGTGAGGGAAGGAGCAGGATAATCACCTGAGCTGAGCGTGGGAAGAAGACAGAGATTCTGAGAGCAGGAGACAAATGGGAGGAATATAGGATTGAGAGCCATGGAGGAGGGAGGAACGGTCTGGAGACTGGAAATTTAATACCCCATTGGGAAAAGCAAATAGGTCATTTTGACAGGAATATCAAGTGTGTGAAGGAAAATGATATACAATACTTGGAAAGGTAGGTGAGAACTAGACAGTGAAGGACTTTAAACATCAGACTAGATTATATTTTATCGTGCTAAGAGCAAGAGAAAGTGTATGAACATAAGTGTATGTTCAAATTGTAAACAAAATAAAGACAGGGTATGGGGGGATTACTGGCATCTCTAGGTGGCTAGAGAGGCCTCAAACTGAGTTTTGAAGACAACTAGGAATTCTAAGAGGCAGAATCTGGAAAGGAATATGTTCTGGGTGGGGATGGGGCGGTTGGCCTTTACAAAGGCAAAGACACAGTTTCTTTAGGTTGAGAGTATTTTTCTCTTAAAATGAAAAGGAGAATTGATCACGTTTTTTGTTGTTTTGTTGTTGGCTCATGAACCCATTTGGTGTTTTCTTGGCAAAGATACTGGAGTGGTTGGCCATGATCATGTTCTTCTACCCATTTTAATTCCTAGATTCAACAGCAAATGTGTCTCCAAATGAATGAATCTATGATTATTCAGTCTCTATGTTATAGAAGAAAAAGGAGAAATAGGTCTATACACAATACTTATACATTCAAAATGAGATTTATTGAAAGATATTTCTTCATATCCAGGCAAGGCTTCAATTGAGCTGGCAGTGGGGGTTGGGGTTGAGGGGGTAAGGGAGTGGGGTGAGAAGCTGGGGGGAAGGTGGAAGTAGCAGTGCCAACACAGGCTTTCCTGCTTTTCTCTTTTTTTATACAACAAATGTCTGGGTCTTTGTCATGCGTTACTCAATTTACTTCTACTCCTAGTGCCTGTAGGGCAGTGATTAATGGTGAACCAAAAATTTTTTTGTCACCTCCACTTCCAGATCTATGGTCTAGAATCCTTCAACATTTTATTTGTTTAAATGGGCTTAGCAACCTAGGATGGTAATGTTTGCTTGCCCATCATTGTTCAAGGTCCATTAACAAGGAGATTAAAAAAGTCTCTTAACTATGATTCCAAATGCAACAGCATGGCATGGACCTGTGGCCTGTGGTGGATACTTGTCTGTGAAATCATAATTTTAAAGATGGGGAAGACCTTCTCTTCTGGTTTAAGGCTATAAAGCAGAAAACAGCAAGAAGCAATTAAAATTATAATGGTGTACAGAATAACAAATAATTGGTACAAGTACAGGTATCCAAAGGAGTTCAATCCATAAACTGCTTGGCCATTAGCTTGTAATATGGCAAAAACAAAGATCAAAGGTGCCATAGTTTATTAATAGACTGTATCTCTGATTTAACTATTAACTCTCCTAAAAAGCCAGTCTCATTCACTTAGGGCTCTTTTGTTCAGTATTTCACTGGTTGGGATATCTTACATCTATGTGAGGGCTAGGAGGCAATTCCCAATCACTAGAACAGTCTCTAATGTGCCAGAAGAAAAGAGATTTGGGATGATATGACAACTGCCTTCCATTCTTTGAAGGATTGTCATTGGAAAAAGGATTAGCTTGCTCTCTTTGTCCCCAGTGAGAAGAACTAGGAGTGATTAATGGAATATTCAAAGAGACAAATTTCAGCTGAATGTCAGGAAAAGCTTCCTAACAATTAAACTGATTCCAAAGTGTCATGGGCTACCTTGAGAGATAGAGGGTTCTCTCTCATAGGCAGAATCTACATTGTAGAAGGCATTTTTTTTTCTAGCTACAGGCTTGACCAGTAGGTCACTATTGAAATGCAAAATTCTGTGTCCTCTAAGTCGGCGTTTGTGGGGAGAGTTCCCTCTGCTTCTGAAGTCACAGATCCTTCATGTATTCTTCATAATAAACCTATAAGGTAAGCCACACAAGTATTTTTGTCCTCCTTATGCAGGTAAGGAAACTGAGTCTCAGAGAGGTTGAGGCTCACACAGTTGATCAATGCCAGAAATCAGAATTCAAACCCAGATTCTCTGACTCCAAATCCTTTACTCTTTCTGTGAGCCCATTATGTTTCCAAGGAAACCCTTTGATAGAAAAGCTAGACAGGAACACATTTTATTCTTTAATGCCATTTTTTTGTTACTACACAGAAATGTTTTTGTCTATGTATTTCAAGCTGAATAAGCCTTAAAAATCTTCTTTAAACAGTGTTTGACCTTGGATTTTAAGTATGGGTTGAAAATTTTTTCCACTGTCAAAATGTGTGTGGATTTCAAGTTTAAAATGAGCATTATTTTTTTTCCTCCAGAAAATGCTCTATTGCCCACTTCCTTAAGAGTCATTAGGAATGTTATGTGCTGCCAGGGTTCACACAGGTGGTAGAGGAGGGGGCCCTACAGTCCCTCAGGATGAGATCATGCATTTATTCTGTCTCTGGGATGTTGTGTGTGTGTGTGTGTGTGTGTGTGTGTGTGTGTGTGTGACCTGCTCTAACTAGAGCTCACTTTGATCCCACAGGAGCAGTATTGGGGAAGGGGAAGAGGGAAGTAAGAGTCCAAATAGAAAAAGAGAACAAAGAAAAAAACTTAAATTATCAACTAAGAGTAATAGTTATTTGTAAAGAGGGGATAGTGATGATCACAGATTTTTCACAAAGCAAATTTTTCTGCCAAAACACTGAAAAAGTCTCCCCCTTCCTTTAAAAAAAATTTTTTTTGAAGATTTTAGGTGTGTGTATGTGTATGTTTATTTTACTAACTGTACCCTATCATTTCATAAAATAAACAAAAGTTCCCCCAGTTATAAATACTCCTGAACATTTCAGCTCTTGAATATTGAAATGGATAAGCCTAAATATGAAGGTTGCAGCTAACTAAAGAGATGCCACATGACACACAACAACATATGGTGGTCTCTCTCAGAGTTGACGGCGGTAACAGATACTGAGCTGGATGGACGCCAGGATCAGACTGTAATAAAATGCAAACCCAGGGAGAGGGAGAGGTGGCAAAAGTTAATTTAGGAGGAAGCTAGCCTGCTTGTTCACCAGCACTCAAGAAAATCAGGACTGACAAGGAGAGAAAGTAGAGCTCGAAACTAATGAAGGTTGGCATTAAGCATTTAAAGTTATAGGCTATGATATCAATCAATGCGTTTGTTTCTTTCTAATGTCCTTGTCTTCTTTCATTTGTTTTGTTGGCTTGTGTCCTGGGTGTGACATTGTGGGCTTTCTCCGTGTGCCTCCCCTACCTACAACCACATAGAGACACGAAGGATAGAACTGGGCCTAGAGTCATGGAAACCTGAGTTCAAATTCAGTCTCAGATACTTAGACTTTGTGTGACTCCAGCCAAATCACTTAACCTCTGTATGCCTCAATTTCCTGAACTATGAAATGGACATAATAATAGTAGCACCTGTCTTCCAGGGTTTTTATGAGATAATATTTATAATGAGATAATGAGATAATATTTATAAAACACTTAGCATAGTGCCTGGGACACAGTAGATTCTTCTTCAGTCATTTACAACTCTTCATGACTCTGTGGACCTTTGTAGTGGAGTTTTCTTGGCAAAGACATTGGAATGGTTTGCCATTTCCTTCTCCAGTGGCAAACAGAGGCTCAGTGACTTGCCCAAGGTCACATAGCTAGGAAGATTATGAGGCTGGATTAATTGGGCACTTAATAAATGCTTATCCTTTTTTTTTTTTTTGGTGAGGCAATCAGGGTTAAGTGACTTGGCCAGGATCACGCAGGTAGGACATGTCAAGTGTCTGAGGCCACATTTGAACTCAGGTCCTCCTGACCCCACTGCATCACCTCAGCCACCCATAAATGCTTATTCTTTTGGAAGACCAGTGCAACGGAAAGAACTCCCAACTTGGAGCACTGCATTTTGTATCCCTGGGCATATATTCAAATCCTGGCTCTGCCACTTATTGCCAGAGTGATTTTGGATAAGTCATTTAAGGAATTTGGGCCTCAGTTTCTTCACCAATAAAATGAAGGGTTTGGATTAGATAATCTCTAAGGTCTTCCAGCTAGGTGGCCTAGTTAGAGTCAGGAAGACCTGTGTTCAAATCTGGCCTCAGACACTTACTAGCTATGTGACCCTGGGCAAATCATTTAACCCTGTTTGCCTCAGTTTCCTCATCTATAAAATGCGCTTGAGAAGGAAATAGCAAACCACTCCAGTATCCTTGCCAAGAAAACCACAAATGGAGTCATGAAGATTCAGACATGACTGAAAACGACCAAACAATAAGCATCTCTAAGGTTCCTTCTAATTCTAAATCTATGATTCTATGGCAATTTCTATTTATTATCATTTTATTTATTCTATTTATTATTTATTTTATTATTCTAGTTATTGTCCTTTTATTATTTTTAGTACATCTGACTGAGCAGTTTCAAGCTGCATCTGTATACACATGAATAAAGTACTTGGAAATTTAAAAATAGAAGTCAGGTTGTTTGTGATAAGGTCCCTTCCGCTTCAGGTCTATAATCCTTCCTGGTTCTTGCCTTACACAGGAAGGAAGAACGGATCAGTGATCCCCAGGGTGGACTGGTTCCAGAGTACACACCAAGGTGATCTTGGCACCAGGAAATACTAGATCTTCAGGCTGTTGCTGCCTTTGGGTTAATGGCTTGTGTTACTGGAGAGCATGGAAAAGTGAGGCTCAGAAGAATTGAGGACAATTGATGGGTTCTATTGTGTGTTCTTGAAACTAGAACTATTGAGACATTGTTGTGGAATTGATGGGGAACCATGATCTTATTGGTATGGGGATCTCCTAGTGTGAAAATTCCCTCTAAAGATGTAAGCAATGCCTTTGTAATGTAGTCGTAGAGAGGCACCCAGGGCACTGAGACATTGAGTTACATGTCCAGGGTGACACAACCAGTATGTGTCAAAGTCAGGACTTCAACTTAGTTCTTCCACTTGACTCCATCCACTGAACCACACTAACTTTTGGAAGAATGTATTAAGTAATATATAGCACAGTTTGGAAATTTGTCAGAAAATTTTACAATATTTAATTTCTTAATTTCTATAAATAATTTTCTTAAATATTAAAATGTATGATGAGCTTGTTTATTTTCTTAGTGTGTGCTCCTTAGTCTCTGGGAGACTTGAAGACCAATATAATACTTGTATTATATTAAATAGCAGCTCTTCTTTTTTTTTAATTTAAGAAATTTATCTCAAGAAAATTCTCAATTCTAAGACATACATCAGTGAACCCGAGTACCAATCAATATTGTCACATCCTTACCTGGGGGGCTAAATGCACAACATGAGGGAAAAAATACAAATAATTTAAAAAGTGAAATGTGGAGGTGGTTTAGAGAAGTGTCCTTGCATTTTCCTCTCTGTCATGATCCTTTGGCGTAAGCTAAAAGGCTACAATTGGGAAAGCATGCTTTTAATAAATCTGTTCCAGCTGACTCTACTTTCATTTCCCCCCAAGGAATTCACTATTCACTCACAAGGTCCTGGGGCAAGATTTTGGTAGCTGCCATAATAAACAATATTCTATAATATAGTAACTAGAACTCTGAGATTGATTTTATGATATTCAATGTCTAGATATGTAAAGAAACCAACATCTCTAATCTCTGTTGATAGGTTTCTCAGATCAGAAATATAAAAGAAAAAAAAAAGAAAAAAGGGAAATATTTGCCTTTTGGGTGATTTCTTACTCTCCAATTGGCTCTGGACAATAGAGAATCAGTATTTTCCCCTGTATATTCATTTCCTGTGTCCCATTGAATTGTCTCAGAGACTGATGTCCTCCTTTACAAACCTTACCATCCCCCAGCGTACACAAGCACACACACACACACACATATATATATATATATATATATATATATATATATATATATATATATATAAAATTTCAATTATTTGTACTAATGATAGAGAGCAGTAATATGAACAATCCTAATCTAAAAACTGCTTACATTTGACTCTAAAATGCACCGCAGCTTTTTAGTTGCTTTTTCTTAAGAAATTAGAACACTAGACTTACACATTGGCAGTTTAAAGGTTGAAAATCCAGTATCTTCAGGTACCAGGGTCAATTCAGTATTTAACCCAAGACTTTTTCACTCCAAAGTTCACTGATCAGTCATCCATAGTAGTAATCCAATGCAACTGGTGAAATGGTAGGGGGTTGAAGTTGAGGGAAGATTTCAGGATGACTGTGACACTGTGAACTTCAGTGACTGGTGGTGGTCCCCATGTCCACATCTAAGGGGACAGTCTTTGCAAAGGTACATAGTAAGGAGATACAATGCTAATTGTGGGATACAACAAGTGGATCTGTTTGATAGAAATATAAAGTTTGCCAAAGGGAGTATAATATGAAATAACTCTCCAAAGGTATTCTGGGATGACACTGTGGAGGCAGGCTGAGGATTATATATTTGTTCATAGTATTTAAGTTGCCTCTGTGTGTGTGTTACACACACACATACACATAAATATGTATATGTATATAGGTAGTCCTAGATTTTCATTTTGTATAGAGACACTCTTCTCATCCAACCATTTAAGGCTGCCTAAAAATGCTTAGACTTCATTTGTCTCAGACTTTGCACTTTCATTTGGTAGTTTTCATTGATGATATCTAACAGGAATCAGGGTGTAGGAATTAATTGAGATTCTTAAATTAGCTATAGTCCTGACTATAGTCATACAGGTATAAATGATGTTATCCCAAAACTACATTACTGGCTCATAAGGCGTAGATGTCAACTTCTCACAATTTGGGTTGGAAAACCTGAGGAGGCCAGCTAAGGAACAATTAGGAATTGAGTTAACAATGACCAGGGTTGTTTGCTTTGGCCCACTTTCTGTTGCTGTAGGTCTATTTGGAATAAATAGGTCAACAGCACATTCAATTCACAATCTGCTTTCCTTTGTAGTCTACAGAAATCATAGACCTTTGAAATTAGAAGAGACCTCAGAAGCCATCTACTTCAACCTCTAATTCATTCTTTTTAATGAATTCTATGTGGAGGCCACTATATTTTTATGCACACACTAATGCTCATAGACTCTGTGTGGGTATATGTATGTGTGTGTGCACAAGGCAGCTAGGAGAGACAGCGGTACAGAGTGTTGGACCATTTAAGGAGGGCACACGAGGGCATCTATTTATTCCTCAGTAGTTTGAACTCCAGAAACACTCTATTATGGCCCAGAAACCTCTTCATCTCAGATCACTTCAGCCCTAGACGTCACAACTCAGAAATACCTTCTGTCCCTGGAAACCCTCCCTCTGACTGAATGACTTCTCCCAGAACTGTTATTTAAGGAGGATGCCCAGGCCAGCCATCTCTTCATTTCTCACTAGTCCATCACAACCCCTCTCCTTACCTGCTACTTTGTTCCTCCCTGCCTTCCTTCCCATGTTTTCAACTGGCTTCTTGAGGCCATGGTCTTTTTTTCCTTTTGCTTGTGTTTATATTCCTAGTGCTTAGCACAGTGTCTGTCCTATAGCAAATGCTTGAAAAATGTTTGTTGACTGACTGGTTGGGAATCAGGAAGACCTGAGTTCAATCCAACTTTAGGCACTTACTGGCAGTGTGACCTTGGTGAAGGAGAGGGGGAAGGGAACGCTATGTTAGGCACTTTAAAATACATTCTCACAACAACCCTGTAAGGTGGGTGCTATAATTATTCCCATTTTACAGTTGAAGAAACTGAGGCAGGCAAGTTAAATGACTTGCCCAGGATCACACAGCTAATATATGTGTGAGACTGGATTTGAACTGAGGTCTTCCAGACTCCAGGCCCAGTACCTCATTCACTGCACCACCTACCTGCCTAATTACCTAGGCAAGTCACTTAGCCTCAGTTTCCTTACCCATAAAATAGGGATAATAATAGTGCCTATCTTTTGTGTTGTTGTGAAGATTAAATGAGATAATATTTGTAAAGATTTTTGTAAATCTTACAGTGTTCTATAAATGCTAGCTATTAAATATATATATATATATATATATATATATATATATATATATAGGTGGGGCAGACTGGATCAAACCTGTGATTTCATTCACACATGGAACTCTTGTTCCAATGCTGGTTGGCCTTACTTAGCAACTTTAGTCTTAGAGCATTATATAACATCTAAAATAAGAAATCGCACAGGAAAGTAGATGAATGTTTTTATAGGCATTCTTCATAGTAAATAAAATTAGGACTATTTTAATAATAGTTAATAATATATGCCTTTGTTCTACAAAGAAAAATTTGGGTGCCTGAGCATAGGAAAGAAGAATTGTCTACTACAGCATAAGGATTTCAATTTTTCTGCCAGTACCTGTGCATCCACAAGATTGAATTATTTAAAGTATATTGGACTAGGAATCAGAAAATCTGGATTCCGGTCCAGGTTTTGCCATGTCTTGACCTTGGATAAATTATTTCACTTTGTGAGTCTAAATTTTCTTATTTCTAGAATACAGTTGAGGGGTTGGACCAGATGATATCTATCCCTGCTCCAAATTTTTCTAATTCTAAAATCTTGAAATATGAGTAGCACTTTATGAAAAATAAATTATCAAATAATTAATAAATCACTCATTTAGAAAAAAGGGTCAGATGTTTTCTGCTTGAACTCCACTTTCCCGTCCCACCCCCCTAAATTCAGAAAGAGGACAAAAGGATGAAAATTTGGGGAGGCAAATTTTGGCTCTCTGCATCCCATAAGAAGCGACTTCGGAGTCAATACAACATAGGTTCCAGTCTCTATGCTGATTTATATAGTGTGGCCATGGGCAAGTCATTCAACCTCTAAAAACCCAAAGGAATTCTCTTAAGACTAAAAATTGCAAAGGAGACACTGATCAGGATTGGTGGAGTTAACATGCCATGAGTTCCCTATTGCCAATAAAATCACAGGTTCAGACAAACTTTCCTCAGTACAAGGAAAAACAAAGGGCAGCTAGGTGTGCAATGTATAGAGTGCCAGGCCTGGATTCAGAAAGACTCATCCTCATGAGTTCAAATCCCATCTCAGACACTGACTAGCTGTGCGACCCTGGGCAACTCACTTAACCCTGTTTGCCTCAGTTTCCTCATTTGTAAAATGAGCTGGAGAATGAAATGGCAAACCACTCCAGTATCTCTGGCAAGAAGACCTCAAATGGGGTCATGAAGAGTCTGAAACAATTGAATAACCACAACCCAATCCCTAAATAATCTGTGATCCTTAAGGTTCTTTCCTACCCTGATGTTCAATGATTCTCTAGCAGAGGCTAAAACTACCACATTCTAAGAGTTTAAGCTCCTTGAGCCATGAAAATTGGTGTTTTGATAAAGGAGTTTAAAAAAAAAAAAGAGGATCTCTGTAGATAATTCTTTTAACCACAACCTGATTTCTGCTTTTAAATATACAAGTACTTACTTTCTGTATACATGGCTGCAGCTTGGATTCACTGGTCATCACTATCCCAGAAGAAACAAAGATCAGTATTGTCACAGGATCATCCAATTAGAGGTGGAAGGAACCAAAAAGGTCAACAAGTTCAATCCCCTCATTTTACAAATAAGAAACAGATGAACAGCAAAGTTAAGTGACTTGTCCAGGGTCACATAAGTAGTGAGGCAGGATTTAAACCCATGTCTCCTTGACTGCAGGTCCACTCCCTATCTACCACACTGCCCTGCTTCTGTTGAATCTTTCCAGTGGCTCGCTAATAGCATTGTTCATACTAAGTGTCAATACACACTATGGAACTCTTCTGGCAAACTGAAAATATAAAATACCTGCATGCCTTGAATTAAAGGTAACTAAATCACCTGCTGCATGCCTCTTGGAAAAGGGGCCAATTTTCCTATCAGACAAAGTTTTTTGTAGTGTTTCTCATAGAAGAAAAAAGACATCATTTACTTATATTGCAGATCGAGTGCTGACAGCTAAAATCACAGTGATTACCCTATAGAGGTAAAAAATGAATACAGGTCCATTCCACAGTACTTATTTAAATTATTTCTTCTTGGCCTTGACAAGAGTAGCTGCCTGCAGACACTGCTCTTGCTCCTAGAGACATGTATAGAATCTCCATAATTAACAATAATGGGAATGGAATATAACTAGACACCTAGTTGTCAGCTTGCTGCCACAGGTGATGTAAGGCTTCCATTAAGAAAAAGATCACATTTTTCTGCTTAATATGAAATAGTCCATAGACATTTATTAAGTGCCTAAACATTTATAGAGCATCTACTACGAACCAGAAACTGATAAGTCTAGGGGAAAAGGGGGCTGGGACACAAAAAGTCAAAAGACAGTGCCTACCCTTCAGAAGCTCCCAATCTAATGGAGGAGACCACCAGCAAACAAATATGTGCAAACAAGTTATATACAGGATAAATAGGAAATAATTAAGAGGAAGGCACTAGGATTAAGAGAGCTTGGGAAAGGCTCCCTTATAAAAGATAAGATTTTAGTTGAGACTTAAAAGAAACCAAGGAAAGTAGTGGGTGGAGATAATGAGGAAGAATATTTCAGTGTCACTGGATAGAAGAAATATGTGGTGGGGAGTAAGGTGTAAGGACATGGAATGATAGCAGGGAGCTAGATTATGAAGGGTGTGAACACCAAATAAGAGAATTTTGTATTTGATGCTGGAGGCTACAGGAAGCCATTAAGACTTTATTGAGTAGAAGAATGATATAGTTGGATCTGCACTCTAGGAAAATCACTTTGATGGTTGATGGAAGATGGACTGGGGTGGGGAGAGACTTGAGGCAGGCTATTGTAATAGGCTAGGCATGAGATGATTAGGGCCTGCACTGGAGTGGTGACATTGTCAGGAGAGACAGGGATGCATGTAAAAGATCTGGCCAAGGTGGAATCAGCAAGCATTGGCAGCAGACTGGATATGGGAGGGGAGGGGGATGAGACATAGGGAGAAGTTGAGTGAGAAGTGAGGTATCCAGCCGGAAGGACTAAGAGGATGATGTTGCCCCCTACAGTAATAAGAAAGGTAGGAGTAGGGCAGGGATGGGGAACCTGCGGCCTCCCGGCCACATGTGGCCCTCTAGGTCCTCAAGTTCTGCCCTTTGACTGAGTCCAAACTTCAAACTTCCAAATCCTTTTGTTCTATGAATTTTGGATTCAGTCGAAGAGCCGCACTTGACCTAGAAAGCCACACATGTCCTTGAGGCTACGGGTTCTCCACCCCTAGTTTGGGGAGAAAGATAATGAATTCAGTTCTGGCCATATTGAGTTTAAGATGCCTACTGGATGTCCAGTTTGGGATGCCTGAAAAGCGGTTGGAGATGCAGGATTAAAGGTCAGCAGAGAGGTCAGCCCAGGATAGGTAGATTGGAGAAGCATCAACACAGAGATGGAAGTTAATTCTGTAAGAGCTAATGAAGTGGTATAGAGGGTCCAGAACAGAACCCTTTGGAACACCTGTGGTTTGAGGGGGTAAACTAGAGGAGGACCTAAC
The DNA here is from genome assembly GCF_003287225.1 of Phascolarctos cinereus. Classification (NCBI taxonomy): domain Eukaryota; kingdom Metazoa; phylum Chordata; class Mammalia; order Diprotodontia; family Phascolarctidae; genus Phascolarctos; species Phascolarctos cinereus. Next base: position 488,329,099 of record NW_027555847.1, on the reverse strand, counting down.
AAAGGAGACTGAAAAGTGGTCAGATAGGAGGGAGAAGAACCAGGAGAGAGTAGTGCTCCAAAAACCTAGAGAAAAGAGTGTATCAGGAAAGAGATGGTGACCAACAGTTTCAAAGGCTGCAGAGAGGCTGATGAGAATGAGGATTAAGAAAAGACCATTGGATTTGGCAATTAAGAAATCACTGCTAACTTTGGAGAGGGCAGTTTGGGTGGAATGTAAGGTCAGAAGCCAGATGTGACGCGTTAAGAAGAGTGAGAGGAGAGAAAGTAGAGGCACCTATTGAGATGGCCTTTTCAAAAAATCTAACCACAAAAGGCAGAAGAGATATAGGATGATAGATAGCAAGAACAGAAGGATCAAGTGAGGTGGTTTTGAGGTTGGGGGGAGGGGCATGGACCTGGGTGTAGACAGTAGAGAAAGGGCGAGAGAGGGCCAGAGGGATTGAAAATAAGTGAAAGGGTAGGGATGACAGGAGGGCAATCTGTTGAGATTAGGATCATTTGAGCAGGTAGAGGGGTTAGTGTTAAGAAAGAGTAAAGCCACTTTTCCACATAAGATGAGGATGGAAAAGATAATGGCCCAATGCATATGAGTGATATGAAATTAGTAAGGGAGGAAAAGAGAGAGATTATAGTGAGAGGCTCCAATTTTTTTCCTATGAAATATGAGATAAGATTCCTAGCTGAGAGGATGGGAGGAATGGAAGCTATGGGAGGTTTGAGGAAGGTTAAAAAATTTGGAAGAGCTGCAGTGGAGAGTGGGATAGTGAGTTGATAAGGGAGCGTGATGGGATTGCCTAGCAGCAGTGAGGGCCAAGTTGAGGTTGTGTAATAAATTTGTAGTGGACTCCATCAGGACAGTTGTGTGGTTTTTCTCCACCTTTGTTCACCAGCACATCTGTAGGACCAAAGGCAGAGGATGGTGGGAGTGATCCAAGGCCTAGGTTTGGCAGGGCACGATCTGAACGATGATAATAATGATAATAATAATAATAATAGAACTAGAGATTCAAGAAAGAAAGAATGTGTAAAGTTGAATTGGTTCACCAATGGGTCAAGATGGGGGAAAGAGGAGAAAATGTCTAACATTATAATGATAATAATTATTAATAATGATTATTAATGACAGCTATCATTTATATAGCAGCTACTATATGCTAGACACTTTGATAAGCACTTTACAAATATTATCTCATGTGATCCTCACAGCATCCCTTTGAGGTAGATGCTATTATTATCTTCATTTTACAGTTAAGGAAACGAAGGCAAACAGAGGTTGTGACTTGCCCAGGTTAACACAGCTAGCAAATATCTGAGGCTGAATTTTAACTCTGTTCTTCCTGACTCCAGGCCCTGTGCTCTATCCACTGCACCACCTGGCAGCCCACCCTTAACAAGAAGTTGTTCAGTCTATACCCAAGGAGCTACATTTTATCTAGAAAGTTACTATGATCATATACAGCCCATTCTACACCTGTCTGGTTCTAATGTTTTTTATTTTCCATTGGATCTCTGATGTCATCCATGTAGTGGTTATTCCTTCCAATGGTACAAATCACAACCCACCATGCATGTCTATTCTGTGTAACTCTTACTCATGTTGTCCCATAAATCCACCACAAGGGCTTCACTTGATGTGTTACTTCTTTTGAGTTCACTTGACATTACCTGGGTACCAAGGGAGTGATGAACTGCCTACTATTACTTTTGTCATACTTTTTTTTCCTTTTGCTGAACTAAAATCCACCTAGATAGGTAGATTGCATAAGCAATATGAAGAGTAAATCAGTCAATAAATAAATGATCAATAAATCAGTCAGTCAATAAATATTTAAGTGCCTACTATATGCTAAGCACTGTGCTAAGTGCTGGATAGGGCAGTTTGCAAGTAGTTCATATATCTTGACATCAAAATAAACAAACAAAATAAACAAACACACTAAAGAAAAACTGTAGGAGAATAGATATGAACTTTTTAGGGAAAGTTTCTTTGATGTGAGTGTGATGCCTGGTAAAGTCGTCTCATTTTCTCATCTCCCGTACCTACTCCTGTTTCCTTTCCTCCAGATCTTTTTCCTTAGGCATAATAACTCTTTCCCAGTCACAGTCCCTGATAAAATTGGTTCTGAGACCAGTGAGAAGCTGCACAGGTTTCTTTTGTCCTTCTTACACAAGCTTCATTGGGAAACGCTATGGATAATCTGTGCCTGGGGACTTAATTCAAAGAGTGATTTAAATCCTTGTATCCACAATTCATCAAGCTTTTCTCTGACTATATTGTTAAGCTTGAACTGTGTAGTTTTCTCCCTTTGATGGGTTCTAAAAGCTCATTTCCTAAATTTCATTTCAATTCTCAAGAAAAATTTTGCCTTTATTTTTAACAAAATTTTATTTTGGGATAAAAGAACTTCATTTGTGAAATTAAAAATCCCGTTGCGCTCCAAACATAATGTCTTACACCCTATATTTGTACCCATCTCCCCAAAGGAAAAAAAAATGCAGTCACCCAACACGTTTGTGTTGTATATACCTGGGAGATTACTAGTGAAGAAGAAAGTACAGGAGCTGTTTTCCATTGCTTTCCACTTGCAGAAATGGCAATCAGAGAACATTCCTTCCTGGGCAGCCAAGTTTGGAAGTTAGTTTGATTTCTGGCTAGGAGAAGAGAGTGTGGGGGAAGGGAGGGCAGAAGAGGGAGAGTGATTTCTCAGCCTGGTCTTTCGTTCCCAGCCTTTCAGTAATAGCCATCAATGAAAGCATCCTCTTTCATCCATGCAGGGACAGGTAAAAAGACAGCTGAGTAAATCTGTATTAGATATCAGAACGGAAGCACAGCCAGGGCTGGGGGAGAAAGGGAGGGGACATGAAAGCTTGTGATTGGTGAGTTCACCAAAGGCATCTGCCAGTGGGACTTCAATGGAATGTGAAACCAAATCATTTACAAGTTAAAGATAGACACAGTATATACCAGGCTCTGGAGGCAGGGATTAAGTTCATCTTGCTCCCTAGCATTTCAGAGAGTTCTGTTTTGATCTCTGTTGTAATTAACTCTTTGGTCAAATTTTGTCCTAGACTGTATTTTCTCCTTTTTCGTATCCACACACATTCTGGATACATTGGAATTAAGGTGATTTAGGAGATGATGGTGCATACACCAGGGTAAGTAGAAAGATTTGTTTTCAGGTGCAACTCCTAACTATGAAAGTTAATTTGGAACTCTTCTTTGAAAAAAGGAAAAATGAAATGATTTGGGCTTTGAGTATCTTGATAGTAACATTCCTCTGTCCTTCTAGAGACATTTGGATTTCATGTTTTAAGCCACTGAAAGAAATCTCTTTGGTTTTGTTTTCTTTTGTAATGTCGCCAATCCATTTTAAATAAACCCTCTACCTTTTGCTCTTTCCCCAGACACACACATGCTTACCCACTTCTAACAGAGAGTTTGTTTAATTAAAATATCAGTAGTCTGATACTTTAGGATACTAAAAACAAAGAATGTCATCTTTCCAGTGTGTTGTGGGAGAAAGTGTGTTATTGTTAGGTGGGTTTGATACTTTAGAAAAACTTTGTAATTTCTCTTGCATTGTACTTCCTAACTTACATAGTAAAAATATGCTGTTTAAAAAGTACATAGAGCAACTATTGAAGATAATTTCTTAGCTAATCTTAAAAAAAATGGGGGGTCAAAAATAGTACCTAGCATATAGTAGACACTTGTGAAAATACACAGCTTTTGTTGGAAAGTGCTTTACCAAAAGAAATTATTTTCTAAAAAGTATAACTAGTAATTCCTAGTATATTCCCTTATCTAATCCCTCAGGAAAAAATAATAAAGCTGGTGTTTGCTAAATTACTACAAAGGGTTGATTAAATTGCAAAGTGTGTGTACTGGAGAGGAGTAGTTTTTGTTTTTTTTTAATCCACTAATCTATATTTTAAGGATTTTTGTGCTTCTTTTGGATGAGGGGATAGAGAAGCAAACTGCTTGAGAATGACCAGTTTCATTTCCTTGCACATTTTGACCATGTATAGATTTTGCTTTTTGTTTTATGAAATGATCTCATGGCTCTGTTCTTACTAGCTGCTTTTCCAAACTTGCCCAGCACTCCTTCTGAATAAATATTGTCCATAATTGTCACAGGGTACACAGTGTGAATTAGAAAGTCTTTATACGGGGAAAATAAATATGCTGACATTGCTGTTGTAAAGCCTGATGCTAAAGACAGTTGTTGAACGGGGCAGTTTAATCTTTGCTCTCCCTTATATGCTAGGCTCTACTAGACTGAATAAGATTAAAATGGAATAGAGCAATGGGTGTCTTAATCTGGCTACTTTGCATGTGTAGATAATTCTGAGTACATCACTCAATTTGGCTAAGAAAAATAACACCCAGTGTTAAGGCCTCAAAAGGAAAATTGATGTTAAACTAATGCTCTATGGAGAAATTTGCCTTTTTGCATTTTTCCAGGGTGGTAAAGGAAATAGCAGTAATTTAGTATTCCTGAAATTCTGCCTAGAGGTATGGTAGAACAATTTCTGAGCAAGGTCATGAAAGCTAAGTAACCTATCCATCTGGTGGTGTCTCAAACTCTAACCCTTCCCGGTTAAGCCTCTCAAAAAAGGATCAGATATAAGTTATCTACAAGTTAGTGTGATTTCAAGGGAAAGTATGAGTATCCCAAGGGTATTTGTACCTTAAATCTTATCTCTAATTATGAAGAGAAAGGCTTTGTTGCCTTTTAGAGATATTCTATTGATATTCTAGCCAGAGCAGTAGGGAAAATATTTAGTGGGCAAACACTAGAGGTTGTGGGGAGAGGGCCTCCTCTGAAATCCCAGAACCTAGGCAGTAGGCAGTAACCAATTCTATCTATGCTAGATCTCTAAGTAAATCATTCAGCCAATGAGCATTGAAATAATATGTGTTAGAGACAGTCCTAAACTCTGAGAATGCAAAGAAAGGCAAAAACATAGGCCATGCTTCAAAGCCATTCCTGTGGTACAGTATCATGTGGATTTTCCTTCACACTTTGTAAAATTAGCTTAACCCTGGTAATAATTTCCTTTCATATTTGAAAAAAAAATGTATTCTGACATATGTGGCAAATTCCTCAGCTCAATCCTTCCTCTTTGATGTGAAAGATTCAAGTAACATTTACTCTTAGGTGAGAGTTTCCCTTTACCCCACTTGTGAATTCCATCAAGTGTTATGAATGAATGTATGAATGAATGAATGAATTTAAGTACATTTAAGTAGTTACTATGTACAAAACTGTGCTAAGGGTAGGAATACAAATAGAAAAGCCCAGGACTATCCCTACATTCTAGGAGCTCACCTTCTAATGGGGAAGACAACACTTAGCTTCCTCAGACAGCCTCAGAATTGCTTCTTTATGTGACTTCAGGAGTTGGGCCTGGAAACTGCTGTTGAGGATCAGGGGTAGACTGGGGTGTGCTGGTAAATATTTAACAACTGGCTTTCTTGGGAGGGGGCTGGGACACAGGAATGAAAGCATAGGAGAATTTTAAATTTAATCTCTATTATAAACATTTTCCCATCACTTTCTTAAGTCCAAACAATCAACAAAACATTGAGTCAAGCTCTGATTTGTAGTGTTTGCTGATTTCTGAAGTGTAAATGTTCACACTAAAAATTTACCAATTGGCTCTCCAGTATGAATTGCCTCCATTACACCCCAGGAAGTTGGGTATACAATGACAGTTACTGTATAATTAGTAGAATGGTTACTTGTCTTAAATTTCTAGGTGTACTAGTATATCCCTTTTGACCTTCTTGAGCATTTTTCATGAGACAGGAAGTGACCAGTACAGAGCTTCTGATTTTGTGTCTAGTAATAGAAAGGGATGAAGGATTTAAGTTCTTCTCCTCCATCCGCGTCAATAAATCATTGACTGTAAAAAGGGAGAATCCCTATAATTAAGCTTCTTTCAGTGTAAACCCTATTCCTCCAATAAATTTAGACATTCTTCTATCATCTTAGTTGACAGAGAGTGACCCACATACTATTAGGTAAGTAGAAGCAGATCTCTTCTCAATTATATAGGAGTGGCTTATACCCTTGTTTTTCCCACCCAGTGGGATTCTGGCACACCAATAGCAAAACTGAGCCAAAAGGAGGTCAGAGCCAAGCTCTGTGTGTATCTCTGTGTGTGAAACTAGTGTATTTCTGATGTAATCTCAGTCCAGTATAAGTTGTTTTTAATACTGGTTGTGCTTAAGATACTGGAGAGTTGTCTGTAATATCAACTTATTTATCCTTATGCTCTGCCCCCTCAGGCACAAAAATTTTAAATTTCAGCAAGTTTTCAATATATAAAAAGAGAAGTAGAAGGGAAACAAGGAAGAGTAATAAATCCTCATAGGGACTATTAAATTAACAGGAAAATTGGTAGGGAGAAATGTTGCTTTCTTGTTTTTATAGATATTTTTTGAATTGATTTTTATCATATTTATAAATGTGAAATGTTTTGGGAGGGAAAAAGATCCACCCATATGTTTGACTATTCATAGAAAGGCTTCCTTTACCTTTTTGTATTTACCCTTTTCTTTCTTACTTTAAGTTATTCATTCTTTAACCCTTTTTGTTGTGGTTGAGTTGTTTCAGTTGAATCATACTCTTCATGACCCCATTTAGGATTTTCTTGGCAAAGATACTGGAGTGATTTGCCATTTCCTTCTCCAGCTCATTTTACAGATGAGGAAACTGAGGCAAAAAAAGTTAAGTGACTTGTCCAGGGTCACACAGCTAGTAAGTGTCTGAGGTTGAATTTGAGCTCTGGTCTTCCTCTTTCCAGGCCCAGCACTCTATCCACTGTGCCACCTAGCTGCCCTTCTTTAACTCTATGGCCTATTATTTAAAAGATATCATTAATATTGCATGTCTTTTATATCAAAATTTATCATGCAATGCTTAAAAAAAACAATTTATTTATTTTTGGTTGTCAACATTCACTTCCATAAGATTCTGAGTTTCATATTTCCTCCTCTCCATCCCCTCCCCTCAATGCTTTATTTTATTTCAAAAATGATTCCATTGTGTGAGGGAAGATGTGCAAAATATGTTTGAAATGTGAACAGAAGGGAATATTAGGCATGATGAAGCTACCAGTTATTAAAAGGAAGCATAGTCAAGTGGCAATGATTGAATAATAAAACTACCAGTCTAATTGGCAGACATGCTGAATGGTGAAAATAAGAACATCTGCACTAGTTTCCAAATTCTATCCCCTTGAACACAGACCCTGAGTCAGCAATCAATATATAATGTTGCTATCTGAAATTATCGAGGTGCTAAAGGATGTATGCTGAATATAAACTGATGTAAGCTGAAAGAGTCACCCCAAACTGAATAAAAAATGGACAAGTAAAGTTTTAGTCATTTAAGGACCTGGAGAATTACTTTTAATCTGCTAGATCTATATGATTTAAAACAAAGAAAAAATGGGAATAATTTTTCTGCTTAAAGGTAGACTGTAAGTCTCTGCTCATATCAGATGTTGGGGGAATTGTAGTTTGTCTCCATTATGGAGATATTTGAATTAACTTCATATACTTGGGATGCAAGAGGCAGGACTTTTAAAAAAGGCAATAATTTTATATCTTGCTTCATAATCTGAGTGAATTTTTACTAGCTTATTTCATTTGAAACTATTCCCATGTATTATGAAAGTATGTGGCATAATCCCAGAAAAACCAAGTAACAAAACAGACAAAATCTTTTAAATACAGCATGATGGTATAAAAGTTTCATACTAAAAAGATTCTATGTATTTTGTAGAACTTTTCTGCTAAATTTTAACATAAAATAGGCATATTAGAGAAAGGAATGAAAGATGATGAAAGGAATTTGTTTGTAATGTGTAGGAGTATGTGTCATTATTAAAAAAAAAAAGTTGAAGTATCATAGATTTAGTACTAGAAGGGACCTTACATGTCATGTAGCCACTCTCATTTTACACCTGAGGCCCTTCTGAGGACATGCAGGTAGTAAGTGGCAGAGCTTGGATTCGATCCTATGTCCTCTGATTCCAAATAGAATGCTCTAAGGCACTATGTTTTCTCCTTTAATAGGGTGGTAGGTAAAAAGAGAAACACTTAGTTGGATTAACAAAACGGTATCCTTTTCTACATGATATTATAGCCTAAAGAAATATGATGGGTGCTTAATTTCATGTATTTCTAAATAGAGATTTTCTGTCAAAGAGATTTAACTCTTTTTTTTAAACTTTTCTGCCTTCTTGTGGTTATAATGGAAGGACTGGCCAATGAGAGTCCAGTCCTTAGGAGCACGTACTTCATGTTCTTCCTGAGGTATTCATGTAGATGTATGGTGAGCCCACTTCTGGGCTTGTGCAATGAAGGGCCCTGTTCTCCCCTTTAGAGCATTCACTCAAAAGAAACATGAGATGTGCAAATGTAGAGGCATCTCCTCTCCAAATGTTCACATGGACTATTTGTGCCCGACCTGTGATATAGCCTTCTGAGTTTATATTGGTCTGATCCACCACAGCCAGGCACGCTGTACCTTGACTCCAACACAGTGATGTCATTTTGCTCCTCTTCAAGAACAAAGGACAATAACCAAGAGCATTCACAGTTATTATGTGACTATTTCCTGCCTACTCAAAGTGTGGCAGAAAGGGAGATTTTACTTAGCTGTTGAGCTAGAATTGGTTGTACACACAGAAGATCAAATCAAGCTCTGGCACTGGCTGCATTTCAGTGAGAAGGATGAAATCCTATAAGCATCTAGGTGGGAAGAGAGGTTTAGGCCTTTATCTTCCCACAGCAGAATGGAGCCTTGAGCCAATAACATTATAAAAACACCCCCAGTCATCCAGGGATTCTGGTAGGACCCTGATGGGAGATGTAATTAGCAACTCTCTGAGGACCCAACTTGCTGAGTTAATATGGACTACGTACTGGCTGTATTTAGGATAGAAAGCTGGCCTGATACATTTGTAGGGGCCCATCTCATCCTAGCATTTTTGTTTTTATATTTCTTAATTTTCACTATCTATTAGAGAAAAATTGGTAGTTTTTTTTCCCTCTCTCTTGCTATCATTTTTCAGTTACTTTCCCTAGTATGTTTCCTTTACAAGTCAGATAAGTTCCTTTTGAGATTACTTTTGCATGTTTGAATTTTTAAATAATGCTGCTGGCTATATTACTGAATCCTTTTCAAGTATTGATATTGATCCCTCATAGTGTGTTCACCCTAGTATCAATCAATAGTTAGGATCTCTATATCATTCACTGACCTAGTGATTCACACTGCAATGTTATGTTTATTATATTTTTTCAATTATCAAACATTTCTTTTCCCCTCCTACCTCCTCTTCCCCCCAAGAGGAAAAGAAAAACAAAATCCTCATGAGAAATAAACATAGTCAAGCAAAATAATTTCCCATAATGGCCATGTTGAAAAATGTGTGTTTCCTTCTGCATGTTAGTCCACTTCTCTGTTAGGAGTACCCCAATGTCATTTAATTAACATCAAGTAGCTGTTACATTTACTGGATAGAATACTTTTAGCTTTTGATTTATTTTACATATTTATATACCATGCATGTAATATGTAAGTATATTTATGTACTTATTTACTGAAAAGAGAGAACAAGGCTCAAATATAAAAACATCCCCTCCAAATCAAGAGTACATATTCCCTACGCCATTTTGGTCCCTGAAGAGCATGAGCTCAAACTTCAAACAGTTTCTACATAGTATTGACCCCTTGTGCCCAGTGCAGAATGGCAGCTGAACAAAATACTTGCTTTCTGCAAAACATAGCATCTTGGCTACCAGGTTGGCCCACTAATGTGAAGAGTCAATAGGGCCACAACGGTGTACCAGACTTCACTTCCAGCAAACTGATATGGATTCCAGTTCTTGGACCTCTGGTAGCTAGCTCTTCCAGCCTTTCAAAGCTCACAAGATCACAGCCATTTGCAATACTCTTTGAACTAAGATAGAAAGAATAAACAGAATAAGGAACAGAAACAACAGCAGGGCCTTGTGCTCATGGAACACAGCCCAGGTGGAGAGATAAAGGTCCTAGACTTCTCTTCCCACCTGAAGGCATAAGTCATTTCATCCTTGTCATGCAGCCGAGGAAAGAGAGATTGATTTGGACAAGTGGTGCCTTCTGTATACCCAGTTCTGCTTCTACAACTGAGGAAAAGGCTCCTGTTTGCCACACACTGAGTGAAGGAAACAGTCATAGAATACCTGCACATACATGCTCTGAAATGGGGACTTCCACTGTGCATGCCTGGAAGCTTACCCTCCAAACATCTACATAGCATCCAGCAGAGTATGACATACATACCTTGGACATTCACTAGCCATTCCCCTCATTAAATATTTTTCTTTCCTTGTTCCAAGGACATATGCAGATTTCTAGGCTATGAAACCCAAAGTAACTACTGAGTTATAGTCCAAGATTATTTGTTGTTATTGTTTTAGTCATGTCCAACTCTTTATGACCCCTTTTGGAGTTTTCTTGGCAAAGATACCAGAGTGGTTTGCCATTTCCTTCTCCAGCTCATTTTACAGATGAGGACATTGAGGCAAACAGGGTTAAATGACTTGATCAGGGTCACACAGCTAGTAAGTGTCGGAGGCCAGATTTGAACTCAGAGAGATGAGTCTTCCTGACTCCAGGCCTGGCACTGTAGCCACTGCACGACCCAGCTGCCCTCACTCAAGATTATAGCTAACTGAAATAGCTTGCTATAATCACACACTGATTCATTTTTAACCAGAATTAGCTTCTAACACAGTTATCCTGGGCTTATCTGAATCCTCAGTACAAATTAACAGAAATTTGTGGATTCACCTTAGGTTGTTGTCCTTAATACCTGTAATTAACACACCATTTCTTTTCTAAGATGCTTCTATTATGGATACAAGTACTCTCTTTTGTAGATTGTGAAGTGAGATGCTGAAAATTAGTTGATTCTCCATGCCTTTGTACAGGGGGTCCCCCTTGCCCAGAATGTACCCCTCCCCGCTACCTCGGCCTCTTAGAGTCTGTAGCTTCCTTCAAAGCTCCCTGAAAAGCTTTTCTTATCCTCCCTACATGATGATGATAGTGATAATGGCTAACATTTATATAATATTATGTGCTAAACACTTTATACTCTCATTTGATTCTCACAACAACCCTGGGTGGTGGGTGCTATTATTATCCCCATTTTACAGATGAGGAAACTGCAGCCAATAGAGATTAAGTGATTTGTCCAAGGTCACCCAGTTAGTGTCTGAGGCTGGATTTGAACTCTGTTCTTCCTGACTCTAAGTCTGGTGCTGTATCCACTGTACAACCTACATGCCCCCAACATCCTGGCGTTTCCCATCCTCCTCCTGAAAAATTACTTTATTTTGTATATACTTTGAATCTACTTATATGTATATATGTTGTTTTTGTAGGTGAAAAGTAATCTTGAGTACAGGAATTGTTTCATTTTTGTCATTTTATCCCCACTGCCTAGCAGACGTATCAGACCTGTTATAAGGGCTTATGGTTGAACTGATTAATAATTTACTTTGTATAATATTAGGAAATTAGCCACTGTGGGACCATGGTCTCTTAAGTGCTTCCAAAATTTTGATTTGGACTAGACACCTCCTGAGATTCCTTTTAGTTATAAGAAGGCAAGGTTTACAGGGTGTCCCAAAAATCTCAGTGCAGTTTTAATCAATTAAAGAAGGAAGACAGAAAAAAAAAAAGCAAAGTAGTTTTGTAGCTTTAATGAGGAGCATGTGTGTATGTCGCTATTCATTCTTGGTAACATGGGAGCAGATTATTTGTTTTTCGAAGTTGCCTTCACTGGTCTATTTGATTTCTAAGACTTAGAGTTCATTTGCCATCCCATGGAGATTTTGCTGCTCCCTCAATCTTTATCACAGCCATAGTTTTCCTGCTTCACTGTCAGCTTTGACAGTGCTGTGGACACCTCAGTCTGTAGCTTCCATCTCTTCAAGCAGTCACTCTGGCAAAAATTTTGAGAAGAGACAGGTGCTTCCTTCACAGGCACAAATATTAAATAGCTTATTTTGTGTAAAGTGTAGATAACAATATTATAGCTTATTCCCATTCCTGTTTCAAAGAGCTGCAAAAGAGTGTGAAAAGGAGAAAAATAAAATCACTAAACACATTTTTAACACAGGTCCCCTTCACTAGTTATTTTTAGTGCAGGAAAGGTACTGAACTCAGGCCAGGAGGGAATAGAGGGTCAATGCTATTTGCTACAAATGCATAGATTTGGGCAGTTTGTGTCTGTAGTACATATTCACATACTACTCTTTCATTTAGGTTTAAAAAAACTTTTTTGAGAGAAGAAAATAAAACCCAAACCAAGGGATTCAGAGATTATTTTTTTTATTAATTTATTTTAATTTATCAACAATCACTTCCACAAGCATTTGAGTTTTAAATTTTTCTCTCCCTCCCTTCCCGCCTCCCTCCCCAACACGGCACACAATTCCTATTATACATATTTTCACATTAATGATGTTGTAAGTAAGAAGTAGAACCAATAGGAGAAACCACAAGAAATAGAAAACAAAACAGAAGGAAAAAAATAGCAAATAGTGGTTCGATCTGCATTCAAACTCCATAGTTCTTTCTTTGGATGTGGATAGCATTTTCTATCATGAGACCTTCGGAGATGTCTAAGATCCTTGTTTGCTGAGAAGGGCTAAATCTATCAACGTTAGTCATCACTCAATATGGCTGTTACTGTGTACAACATTCTTCTGGTTCTGCTCACTTCACTCAGCATCAGACCATACAAGTCTTTCCAGGTCTTTCTGAAGTCAGCCTGTTCATCATTTCTTATAGCACAATAGTATTCCATTACATTCATATACCACGACTTGTTCAGCCATTTCCTAGTTGATGGGCATCCCCTCAATTTCCAATTCTTTGCCAACACTAAAAGAACTGCTATAAATATTTTTGTACATGTGGGTCCTTTTCCCATTTGTATGATCTCTTTGGACTACAGCCCTGGAAGTGCTATTGCTGGGTCAAAGGATATGCACAGTTTTATAGCCCTTTGGGCATAGTTCCAAATGGCTCTTCAAAATGATTGGATTATTTCACAACTCCACCAACAATGCATTAGTGTTCCAATTTTCTCACATCTTTTCCAATGTTTATCATTTTCCTGTTTTGTCATGTTGGCCAATCTGATAGGTGTGATGTGGTACCTCAGACTTGTTTTCATTTGCATTTCTCTAATCAATAGTGATTTAGAGCATTTTTCATATGACTATAGATGGCTTTAATTTCAGAGATTAATGAAATACTTATTCACCTAATGATTTTTCTAAAGTCTTAGATCCTTTGAAATTTTAATTTATTTCATTCTTAAGGAATTGTATTAAGATTGGGAAGTACTCTAAGTTGTGGGCCACAAATATATGTTTAATATCCTTAGATTAAAAGTTATAAAAATTTTAATATCTGTACTACCTGTCTCATAAGATTGTGTGCGAAAGACTTTGAAAACTTCAATTTGCCTTGGAAGTGTGATTTATCATTATTCTTTCTTTTGAATTTTTGGGTTTTCATTATCATGGTCAAATGAGAATCAGTGAAATTTTGAAAATGCCATTTAAGAGTTTGTGACAGAGAAGGAGTGAGTAGCTGGGCATGATTGCCCCACAGACTACAGGAGAACAGATTTCTAGGTGTTCAGAGAAAAGACAAGTAGGCTCCAGGTAGCCTAAAATTGTACAGAGAATTTAGCCTAAGGTTAATGAAAATTTCCAAGAATGAAATGATTATGACACAAATGATTCTGATAAAGGGGGGAAAAGAAGGAATTACCTAAAGAGATTAACGTGGAAAAGTCATTGGCCAACTTAGGTTTTTATAAAGATGTGTAAAATATGGGTAAAGGCAGAACATAACTGAGGGGAAAAAAAGGCACACTCCTGTGAGAATAGTGCCAGGAGCACTACTGACTCAAACAAGATGAGATTGGTGACGACAAAAAGGGATTTTTAAGCTATGTTGGGAGCAAGACCAAAAACAAAGAAGAGGGAGTTCCAATCCTTGGAATGGATGGGTCACTGATAACTCGTAACTGAGAGAAGACAGAACTACTCAGTCTTTATTTTATTTTTGTTCAATAAAATAACTTCAGAATGGTAAAAATAAATTAAAAAATAGTTAACAGGTAGTTAAAATCTATGAAAGGTGAGGGGGTGGCACCATAGCACCTTTTTGTTGAGTTGTGTCCAACTCTCTGTGACCCCTTTTAGGGTTTTGTTGGCAAAGGTATTCGACTGGTTTGCCATTTCCTTCTCCAGCTTGTTTTACAGATGAGTAACTGAGGCAAACAGGGTTAAGTGACTTGCCCAAGGTCACACAGCTAGTAAGTATCAAGTGTCTGAGGCCAGATTTGAACTCAGGTCCTCCTGACTCCAATGCTGGAGCTCTATCCACTGTACCACCTAGCTGCCCCTCTTTTTTTTTTTTAATCAAGTTACTAGATTGGTAAACTAGGGGAATGCTGCAGACATAGTATTCCTGTACTTCAGCTAGGCCTGTGACAGAATCTCTCACAACATGCTCATAGACAAGATGGAAGGACATGGGTTTAGACCCAAAGAATGGCTACTGATGATTAATGGCAGTAGGTTTTTACTAGAGCCTTCCAAGTATCTTTTCTTGGCCTGAGGTTTTCAAACTTTAACGGCTCATGGAGTCCTCAGTGTATTCTGCCTCTCTGTCCTTTGACATTGACACCAACCTGGTGCAAGGCTTTCTCTCCTCATGTCTTGACTGTTGCAAAAGGCTGATGGGTCTACCTGCCACAAGTTTCTCCTCATTCTAGCCCATCTTCCACTCAGCAGCTAAAATGATCTCCTTAGAGCACAGGTCCCACTATGTCATCTCCCTACTCAGTAAACTACAGTGGCTCCCTATCACCTCCGGGAACAGGGATCAAACCCTCCGTTTGGCATTCAAAGCCCTTCTTATACCATGCACCCCAACCCACCAAGTATTCTTTCCTTCAGTGACACCAGCCTCCTTGCTGTTTCTTAAACAAGACACTCTCTCATGACTCCCTATGTATTTTCACTGACTATTCATCATGCCTGGAAAGTTTTACCTCCTCGTCTCTGCCTCTTAGATTCCTGAAATCCCAGCTAAAATCTCACCTTCTACAGGAAGCCTTTCCTGATCCCTCTTAATTTTAGTGTCTTCCCTTTGATTATTTCCAATGTATCTTGTATATAACTTATTTTAACATAGTTTTTGCATGTTGTCTCCCCCATTAGACTATGAGTTCCTTGGGAATAGGAACTGCCTAGTTATCTCTATTTGAGTAGATATCTCTAGCATTTAAAATAATGCCTGGCATAAAGTAGAACCTTAACAAATATTTATTGAATTAGTAATTGTTTCACAGCTCCCCAGGCAAAAAAAAAAACCCAACAGTTCCATTTATTGAATAATTAGGTCCAAATAATAAATATTTACATCCTAACAACATAGTAGCCATTTGAAAAAATAATATATGTAAATGGAAAGGTTTTTAAATTTCATTCTTAAATAACTCTTTTATTTACTAATGGGTTGTGTGTTCCTATTTGGCACTGTGCAATGTCTCAAACCTTGGAATCAGATTGGACACCACCACCTTCATTTTGTGTTCCACATTGATTTTCACACAGTACTCACTTATTTATCACAGCAACTGACCCAAAGTCAGCTATATACAAAGGCTGCAAACAGGAAAGTTTTCTAAGTCAATGGCATAGCTAAAAGTATAAGTAAGCAAAAACTTCACAAGCATTCAAGAGATGTTATTGAAAGGAACATACTATGAGCTAATGTTGAAACTGTGAACTACCTCAAGAGGTGTCCCCTGAGTCCACTGTGACTATGGAGAGCAGTCTGGAAAGCTCAGATGCGTACGGTTTAACCTTTTCATAAGTGACTTGGGAGAAGGCATAGATAGCATGCCTTCTTCAGGATACTTTAATAAAAATGTTGTACCTCCAACAAGAGAGTTAATAATTCCCATTCTGCTGTTCTAGGATCAGACCACAAGTGGATTATAGTGTTCAGTTTGGGATACCACATCTTAGGCACAACAGAATGAAGTTCAGCCAAGCCCGAATAGTGGAGGACTAGGGCAGCCCAGTATGTTCATTTTGGAAAAGAGAAACCTTAAGGGTGACATAATAAGTATCTTAAGTTATGTGAAGGTCTGCCACAGGGAAAAGTATTATGCACATATTATGCTTGTTCTGAGAATAGAATTGGGAGCAGAAGGTGGAACTTATGGTCACCTTTTGTCTTGATAGAAGGAAAAACTTCCTAACAAGTCCAGATACCCAGAAAGACAGTGAACTACCTTGAGGACCGATAGATTCCCCATCACAGGCTGGGGAAAGCTAGGTGACCACTTGCTGATTACAGTTATTGTAGATAAGTTTCTTCTTTAGGTTCTAATTGGAATATAGAACCCTTTTGATGCTTTCCCACTTTAAGATGCCATGATTCTGTGAAATGCATTAAAGGAATGTCTGTGAGTGAGAAATATTGTTACTTTAGGATTTAGATTTAAGTCAACAAGACCTATTGTACAGCAAGGAACATGAAAAGTTATACAACCATTTGAACTTGCAGCTTTAAATTGGGATTTTTCCTGTGCTTTACTAATATGTGCATATATCTTCTAGACATTAGAATTAAACCAATAATATGAAATGTCAAAATAGATGGGGGATTTGGAAACACTAGAGCATTGGTTGTTAATAACTGTATAATATTGGAAGCATAATTAAATCTTAAGCATTCTAAATTCTCCTTCGAGGGTGAGGTTAAGATTTAAACAAAACAGTTTAATCCCAAAACACAAGTTTTCATTGACCTACTTAGAAAAGAAAGAGTTCTTTTCCATTGTAGCAATATTATGTTTGTTCAGTGATCATGATGAAGTTACAGGCTGTGTTCAGCATCCCACAAAGAATCAATTCTGAGATAGCACAGGAAACCTGCATGGCATACCAGATAGAATACTGGTCTTGAACTCAGAAAGATCTGGGTTTGATAGTTACTAGTTGTATGACCCTGGGTAAATCAATTATCTCCTCTGAATCTTAATTTCCTACTTCATAAAATAAGAATAATTGCTTCAACAAATGAGATAGTGTATAAAAATACTTTAAAGTACTATATTTCATTACTTTTAATATTTCATTTAAGTTAAGACTATTTCGTCTATAAAGAATGTGGTTAGTTGTTACTTATGTTACAATTCACTTTTCCATTCTTCTATAGAAAAGATTTCATGGAAAGAAAAAAATCGTTTTCAACATTACCTGTTTTCCTGAATTTTCCTATAAGATGCCTTTTTTTAATCCTTATCTCTCTTTCATGAATTCCATGAAAAGCCTAAAAGTTGGCTGAAAAATTTATATCAACCAGTAATCATGAAGAAAGCCCATCAGTGGGGGCTTGTGAGCTATAGCATTAGAAAAACAACTCCACAACCCCTCATGGATTAATCTATTACCTTATGGGAACTTGACCAAGCAAGTGCAAATGGGAGTTTGGCAGAGTAGCTTCAGAGCATGATAAACTGATAAAGAGATAAGAGATATAAAGTATCTACTTCCTTCAGAACTAGTACTGATCTCAATGAGATGCCATGGCTGCCTAAAATGAATGGTTTTCCTGAACTTTTTTTATAATCACTGGAAAATACTAAACCCAAAGAAGGTTCTGGAATTAAAATGATTTCCTTAAAGCTAACAGTCACTACCTCTTAAGTCTTCAGACTAGAAAAATAGTTGCTGGGGCATATTTTAGTAAAAGTGATGCCACAAAGCCCAGACCCTCCAATAGTAATCCTTTGTCAATATTATAAAGGTCACACTTTCATCACTATATAGGTCTTATTAAGAATATTATACTTCCGTTTCATCCAGCATTTTATCCCCTTTTGAAATAAAGAGTATTTATTCAATCCACTTAAATGGCTTTACGGCTACATGCTACCCTCTCCCATGAGTTGCCTTTGAACAATACCACCCCCATCCCGTAAAAAAAAAACAACAAAAAAACAATCTGCTATGAAGAGAATTCATCTGAATAGCAGACAAGAAGTTCGTAGCATACCATTTTTACCTTTAATTAATATTAGTTTATAGTCTGCCCTGGGGTTGGGCTGAAAGAGTGTTATTCTCTAATGGTTGTAATAATGCCCCTAAAATTTCATTACAGAATAGTTCTGAACATCATATCTCACCACGGTGTTAACATTGCCACCTCTGGAACTCACAGCTATTTGAACAGCCTCATGGCCAGTACTCACTTTGTTGTCTAGCCAATTATTAAGCTAATTGCCTCCACATTCCAAAATCACAGAAGACATAAGGCGTCTGAATCTAATAACGTGAATAGTTGTGCAGGACATGGGGATTATTTCATTCTCTTGTAAAAAGTATGATATGACCATTAAATGTTCACTAACAACCAAAACCTCAGATCTCACTTATTTTAGAAAAAAAATGGTAACTACAGCATTTACCAGAATATTTTTATAATGATATGAGGGAAGTATTCAACTTAATGAGCCAGAGTCTCCTAGTGAGCAAGTTCCATTCCAACTTGGAGCCCACAAGGGTAAATGATTGCTTCAGTGGGCTAAATAATACCCTGGTGGCCTCAAAAGACAGAGTGCAGCTTCCAGAAGGGTCTGGTTTATTATCAGGAAATAGCTTGCTCCCTAGATGAATCTCTCTCAGTGAATCACCCATAACATTTCCTGAGGAATTTCTTGGATGCCATTCACAAATACCAACTCAGTTTGACCTTTATTAGTTTAGGAAATTTGATAGTGTCATAATTTGAATTGATAAATCTTCTATATCTCACAAGTAAGGGGAAATTGATGGAAAACTGTGTGTGTGTGTGTGTGTGTGTGTGTGTGTGTGTGTTCTGTTTTAAAACCTGATTAGCCTTTACAAGTAGAAAACTTAGGGTAAAATAATTACATTTTTGAAATTACATTCAAGTTCATCAGAAATTTCTTTTCATACCTCTCTGTAGGTGTAGCTAACTTCCTGAGTAATTATGGAGGCAGCTTCTTTTCTTAGCTCTTCTTTGGAGTTTTAGGATTGTACAATTTAGACTTAGAATACTTATTATGAATCTATGAAATACCCACTCTTCCCCTCTTTGACCAACTACAGTTATGGTTTTGTATATTTATTTTAGCCAAGCACATTTTTTTTACAAGAACTTCTGAGAGTTTAGTATGAGAAGAAAAGCCCCAAATGGCATGATGACATTAGGCTACATTGTAGACCTGACTTGATTATTTCCAAGTCAGAGATACTGCTTCAGATTTTCTACCCAGCTATTGCTGGTGATCTGATGATACAGAATAAGCAAATGAAAATGCAGCTGTCTGGCTTAGTTAGATATGCATTTGCTTGCTAAAAAGGGAAACCAAAATATTTCACATATAAACCTTCTAAATCAGAAATAAAATAAACAGTTCTGCCACATCAAGGAATGCTTATGTTAGAATATAGATTTATGAGGATGTAGAAAAGTGAAATAACAAGCACAGCTTGGGTTGACTGAATCCTTTCCTCATTGTGAACATTTTTAACATACTCATAGCAGTTCTCTGATAGCTGCAATAGAAGGAAATGAAGTACTCTCCACTAAGCAAAGCTTTGTGTTGCTCAGGATACGATCATTTTTTTTTATGGCTACTCAAGATATCTCATCAAAAGATGAGTAATTTATCCTCTAAATAATGTTTCCTAGTATGCATGAGTCATCTGGACTACCCTTTGTCTCTATTTCTAAGAAGAAGAATAAGCTGTCTAGAATTTTGGAACCTTGGAATGTAAGTTAACAGAATATACCTTATAGGTTTGATCAGTTTTGATCTGCTTTATCCTAGACCTAGATCCATACCCCAGAGGGATTGGGCACTTCGCATTTCTGTATTAGGCCTCTATGTGGTCAACATGGTACCCCAAAGCAGGGGATTACTCATCAAGACTCCTCCAGTTTTCCTAGTCTTTGCAAACACTTGCAAAGTCAAAATGCATTTCATTGCTATTGCAAGATCCTCCTTATTTGTTCTGTGGGGCACAAGATCCTGCTTCTTTAGTAGACAACCTAGATTTACTCTCTATGAAAAAGAAATTGATAGCTACTCCCGAGGTTCAATGGTTCAGAACTTCTTTTTCCAAAAACAATAGCTTTGGAATCAGAACCGAGTGCATATTCTATCGCTGATGCTTACTATGTGACCTTGGGTGAATCGCTTAAAAAATGAGAGGTGTTGAAAATAGCTTATGAGGTGCTTCTTGTCCCCACCTCTAGCTTGCCACTGGATTTCCAACGACTCTGGAGGACAGAGTGAGGCTGATGACTGTGCAACTCTGCCTCACTTAAATCCAATTCATGTGCAAGTGAAGACATCACTGTGATGTCATCCGTCCTCTTTGAAAACAAAGGACAAACAATAACAAGAGCTCTATGTTTATGATCCTGTGATCTGATGGTCAATAAAAGTGCTTAGCTCAGGGCCTGGCATATGCTAGACACTTAATAAATGCTTATTCCTTTCTTCTCCTCTTTTTCTTGTGTCAACCTTTTGGTCTTGCTTCCCCTAAATCTAATGACTATCTTCCTCCTTAAATTTTCTTCTGTACTCTCTAAGCCCTTCATCTTTCCTAAAGAATAAAAGGTGGCCCAAATCAACATTTTTTTAATGAGGCAATTGGGGTTAAGTGACTTGCCCAGGGTCACACAGCTAGTGAGTGTTATGTGTCTGAGGCTGGATTTGATCTTAGGTTCTCCTGACTCCAGTGCCAGTGCTCCATCTACTGCACCACCTAGCTTCCCCTCAAATCAACATTTTCACAAAAAAAGATAAAACTTGCACTCTGGGTTGGCTACTTGCAACATAGCAAGTCACTTGTCTTCATAAATTTGGTGTGGAGAAACAAACCTGGGAATTTGCATGGATTATTTTGGCCACTGGAGGGCTCCCATATTTTCTCCTTAATTCTGTAAAAAAAAATGCATTAAAAAAAACCCTAAAACTACAATATAACAAATTTAAACCTCAAGACAGCAAACTCTGACATTGATTTCTAACTAATAAAAAAGATTTACATTGTTCCTGTGCATAATAAAAATCAGATGTAGTTTACTGTTATGTTGACATTCACAAGAGAAAAGCCAGAAAATGAAACACTGTTTTTCTGTGTTTTGTTTATAATTATTGCCATAGCCAAGACTCACGTCAAAATTACATGTCTAATAATCACATACCAGAGAAACGTTCACCTGAATCAAATGACTCACATACTGTTCTCGATTTCTTATACATCCTCTACTGGTTGATGAATTTCTATGAGCCCACCTAGGTGACTCAGTGGATTGAACACTGGGCCTGGAGTCAGAAAGACTTGAGACATTATCTGTGTGACCTTGAGCAAGTCATTTAACTTCTACCTTAATTTGCTCAACTGTAAAATGGACAAAATAATAGCACCTACCTCCTAGGGCTGTTGTGAGGATCAAATGAAATAATATTTGTAAACTGCTTAGCACAATACCTGGAACATAGTAGGTGCTATATAAATGATAGCAACTAGGTAGCACAGTGAATAGAGCACCTAGCCTCGAGTCAGGAAGACAAGTTCAAATACAACCTCAGTCCCTTAGTAGCTGTGTGACCCTGTCACTTAACCTGGACAAGTCATTTAACCGTTTGCCTCAGTTTCCTCATCTGAAAAATGAGCTAGAGAAAGAAATGGCAAACCACTCTAGTATCTTTGCCAAGAAAATGCTAAATGGGGTTACAAAGAATCAGACAGTACTGAAATGACTTAACAACATATAAATAATAGCTATTGTCGTTATTGTTACTATTACCTGGCCTATCCAAATTCATTTCCCACTACTTTCCAACTCACTATTTCCCCTTTACTCATGCTAAACTATTCCTTATTTGCCTGAGGCATCATTACAGTTACTGCGTCCATGCCTTTTACTCATGCTATTGCCGCTACCTAAAATGCCCCTTATCCTCCACTCTGCAAATTTGTATCCTACTCATTCTTCAAGGCCAAACTCAAATCCTACTTCCTTCATGTAGCCTTGCCAGGCATTCCAACCCACCTAGGGAGCTCTCTCTGAATGCCTTTTCTACAAATAGCCGATGCCACCAAGCACACACTACTTATGATAAAATACAAACTCTTCATCCTGTCTTTTAAGGTCCTTTCTCTGTCAGGCTCCCACCTATCACTCTACCATATAGGACTTAGGGCCATTTTGATTTTGGTTTTTTTTGTTTCACAGGTTACCTTGGCTAAAGTTTTCATCTTCTAGTTTCGGTGTTGTTGTTATGGTAGTTTTAGATGATAGACATAGATATAGTCTATTTCCAAGACCATATGTCAGACCTCTCCAGTTTTATATCCCCCACAGAACTTGTGCTCCCTAGCATAGCATTCAAGCCAGCCCAGAAGACTTAATGAACCATCCTTAGCACATAGCCTATGACTAGAGAAGGATTGAGACATTGGAAAGAATTTGCTCATTCATGGTTTTTAATCAGTGTTATTAAAACAACAGTAAAGTTTATCAAAGCAAGACTGTTATTATTTATGCAAAACTTATACTCATGAGTAATTTTATTAAACTTTTGGCAGCTTAATGGTATTTAGCTTACCTTTAAATATTTTTCCACTAATTTTCTTCACTCATCTTATGATGACAAAACATGGCACATATTTATCTAAATAGAGATATTAAACCACTGTATATTAATCATGACTAAGCAAATACTCATACTAAATAAATCATTTTGTAATGACTCAGCTTTTGTGCCAAACTCTTACTGCATTTAAAACAAGCATGCAAATGCTACATTCCCACACCCATGAGATGGTATACATGTTAAACTTTTCACTCTTTAAAAATACTTTCTATAGTTTATTGATATGTGTAGGCCCTGGATATCATGGATATGGATTTTAAAACAGCAAATTATAATGCAAGGAAAGATCTTAAGGTTCATCCAGTCCATTGTTATGGATGAAGAAACCAAAGCCCAGAAAATCATAATCATATAATGTAGAAATGGAAGGGACCTCAAAAATCACCTAGTAACTCCCCCTCCCATTTTACAGATGAGGACGCTGAGGCCCAAAATGGTGCCCAAGGTCATAGAATTATTGGTGATGAGCCTAAACTTGAATCCACAAATCCTTATTTTCAAATCCAATATTTGTTCTATTCTACCATGATGCCTTGGAAAGATTCAAATTAGTCATCCTCTTGCTTTTACCTTTATACTTCAGCACAGGCTTCTCTCATTTTATTGTGCTTTGCTTTGTTGCACTTTGCAGTATTGCAATTTTTACAAATTGAAGATTTGTGGCATCTCCTTGTGAAAAAAGTCTATCAGGGCCATTTTTCCAATGGCATATGCTCTTATTGTGTTTCTGTGTCACAATTTGGCAATTCTTACAATATTTCAAATGATTTCATTATCATTATATTTATTATGGCGATCAATGATCTTTGATATTACTATTGTTTATTATTTTGGGGCACCATGAACCAATTCCCATATAGGAAAGAATTTAATTAATAAATGTTGTGTGTTCTGACTACTCTACTGACCAGAGATTCCCCATCTCTTTCCTTCTCCTTGGGCCTCCCTATTCTCTGAGACACAATATTGGAATTAGGCTAATTAATAACCCTACAATGGCCTCTAAGTGTTTATGTAAAAGGAAGAGTCAATCCATGGGGCAAATTTAATTGTTGTCTCATTTTAAGAAATTGCCACAACTACCCCAACCTTCAGCAACCACTACCCTGATAAGTCAACATCTACCAGCATTGAGACATGACCCTCCACCTGCAAAAAGATTATGGCTTGCTGAAGGCTCAGGTGATGGTTGGCATTTTTTTTTAGCAATAAAGTATTTTTTTAATTAAGGTATATACATTTTTCAAGACGCAATACTACTGCATACTTAATAGACTACAGTATAGTATAAACATAACTTTTATATGCACCGGGGAACCAAAAAATTCATGTGATCTTGTGACTTGCTTTATTGCAATATTTGTTTTATTGCAGCAATCTGGAACCAAACCCATAAAGCTCTAGTATGTCGGTACTGCACTAGATCCCTGATATTTTCAGGGTGTGTGTTTCCTCCTCAGGGATTGATCATAACCTTGACACACTTTATCATTCTATACAATTCTTGCCATATATATTTCCTAAATCCTTAATCAAAATTTCATGGGGGAGACTTTCCTCTGGCTCTTTTAATGTATTTTGGCTACCAGCATACAATTCAAGACTTACCTCTCAGTCTTGCTGAGCAACTGGTCTACCTCATGTTCTAGTCATATGTGTTTTTATGAAGTCTTTTATACCATTTGTTCAAATATTTTAAATTGTTGATGACATGCTATGGCCTACTCATGCCCCAGTTTGCATATTTCCATTGTATTTTTAGTCTTTTGAATTTTGATTCTTCTTAGACCATATTATTACATGATTTGCATGCATATAATATCACAGATGTTAAAAAATAAAAGATGGGCTTTATGAGTGTGAGTGGTTATGGTCATTGAAAGGGCTATGCAGTAGTCAAATGTGATCCCTCTTGATCTCTCAATTCTTAGCTTATTTAGTTATAGAAGTATAGTAAGACCTTCTTGCACTGATGGATTATTTCACTGAGCCACCTACCAACTATATGCTGTCATCTGGACAATGTGTTTTATTTTTATTTTTGGTTGTTTACCCATTGTGTTTTTTCTGTGTGGATTGCTAGACTAGTCTCTCTCTCTCTCTCTCTCTCTCTCTCTCTCTCTCTCTCTCTCTCTCTCTCTCTTTAAATTAGGCAATCGAGGTTAAGTGACTTGCCCAGGGTCACACAGCTAGTGTCAAGTGTCTGAGGCTGGATTTAAACTCAGGTCCTCCTGACTCTAGGGTGGGTGCTTTATCCTCTGCACTACCTACCTGCCCCTAAACTAGTCTCTTTTGAATGAATGTGGTTCTCTAGAGGTTTTTAAAATCCATATAATAATGTTAATATGACCTCCCTTTATTCCACTGAGTTCATAAGGTTTTGGCATCATCATGGCAACCTTATAAAATAGCATAGAAAAAAAAAGGCTTTTAATCTTTATTCCTTTGATAAAGAATCATTGAACCAAGACATTAACAACAATTTGGAAAGTATTTCAAGACAGTTAGAGGCTGTAATTGCTAGTTTCTTCATCTGGGCAGCACAGCATTATAATGTTATTATGGGACAAGTGAAATTCCGAATCTTCTTTTAAAAGTTGTACCAGGTAATGATTATCATACAAAGGTTGATATAAACAGGTAGAAGTATCTAGGTGGTACAGTGTATAAAATGCTGGACCTAGAGTCAGGAAGACCTGAATTCAAATCCTCAGACACTTGGCAGCTGTGCATGACTAGGAAAGTCACTGTCTGTCTTAATTTCTTAGTTTTATATTTAACCTCTGTCTGCCTTAGTTTCTTCATCTATAAAGTGAGGATAATAAAAATACTTACCTCATGGGGTTGCTGTAAGGATCAAATAAGATATTTGTAATTCTTTGAAAACCTTAAATTGCTTTACAAATGCTAGCTATTATTTTACTATAAGTAAAAAGTATTGCTCCATTATATATGCATACGGAAAGCACAAACATTGTAACATTTCTTAAAACTGT
The DNA here is from genome assembly GCF_003287225.1 of Phascolarctos cinereus. Lineage (NCBI taxonomy): Eukaryota > Metazoa > Chordata > Mammalia > Diprotodontia > Phascolarctidae > Phascolarctos > Phascolarctos cinereus. Next base: position 488,303,292 of record NW_027555847.1, on the reverse strand, counting down.
CCACATTGTACGCAATGATGGATTCAGCATATATATCCTAAATTCTTGTGACTATCTCACCATAGTCAATCGTGAAATTAAACATGTTTAGAAAAATTATGATTAAATAAACTTTATCTGTATGTCTGAGGCAATTAGATGAGGTAAATGCTATTTCCTATTTGAAAGACAAACTTCTAGAAAGCATGCTTTTGACAGAAGTCCAAAGTGAGGGTAAAGATTATGCTGTCCAATTTGTATTGTTATGTGCTCCTCATCTCCACTGAGTTTTATGGAAGGCAAACGTTTAGCAGTACTATCATTATTTATTAAAGAGCTCTAGAGGGAAAGGAAATATGCCTCCTTTATGTCACTGTACTGAAGGCCTATGTCATTTATAGTTAGGTGGTAGAATTTTTGAAAAAATTCCAGAGCCATGTTTAAAACAAAAAATTTACTTGAAATCTCGAATTAATGTTTTCTGCAATTGTTAGAGTTGCTCAAATGAATGATTTATCTTGATCAAAACCATCAGAAGAACATAATCCAAGATGGTGCCATCACCATTAAACACACCCCACACCAGTTTCCATGCTCTTATCTCCTATGACTGCTACTCATAGCAACAAATGTATCTATCCCTAATGAGGAGTGATATTAGTAACTTTGGGGAAGGTTCCAAAAAGAACTCAGTGCAAAACTATTCCAGGAAAACTTCTACAGCAATTGCTTGGGACACCTCAATGGATATAAAATCCAGATAATCACGCTATTGAAGAAACTAAAAGCCTCCAATCACAAGGCTGTGTAAAACTATGAACACCTAGAAACAACTGTCATTTTGCCACATATCTGAATGTGGACTAAGAAGAGGCAGGTTTCATTTAAGGACAAAGGTAGGTTTTCTTCATTTTGGTCAGTACAGAACTAAACATTGGGTGTACCCTGTAAGCTCAGGGAAAGACAAATTTCAACTTAAATTAGTATTAATATATTTTAATAATTTCTTAAAATTTATAACAATTAAAAGCTTTGGTTTCTACGTCCACTTTCATCATATTTACATACAAGCCAGCTTACTTATTAAGAACTGAGATATATGTATATATTTGCATATATATATATATATATATATATATATATGTGTATATATATATATATATATATATATATATATATATATATATGTATATATACACATTTGTATTGGGCCTGATCTATGATCAAAAACAGCCTTGGTTTCATTGATTCTATAAAGTTGAAATAAAAATTGGATTTGGACATTATTTATATGTGTGTGTATATACACACACACAAAAAAGAAACATTTGTGTGTCTATATCTATATATTAGATATAGATATACACACATTTTATATATGTATATATACACACATTTTATATATGTATATATACATATATATATATATATATATATATATGTATGTATGTATACTTGAGTAGTGATGTAGCACATTGAATAAAGAACCAGGCCTGGAATCAGGAAGACATCTTCCTGAGTTCAAATCCAGTGTCAGAGACTTACTAGCTGTGTGACCCTGGGCAAGTCACTTAACCCTGCTTGCCTCAGTTCCATCATCTGTAAAATGAGCTAGAAAAGTAAATGACAACTTACTTCAGGTCCTCTGCCAAGAAAACTTCAAACAGGGTAATGAAGAGTCAGACACAACTGAATATAACTGAATAATATGTATGTGTGTGTGTGTGTGTGTGTATGTATATGTATATGTATATATATACACACATACATATGTAAAGCTTTGTTTAGTTACTGTAGATTTTGCAAGCCTAATCAATCTTTTACAAAGCAAAATAGGTCAAATCAAAGTTGAGCCTTTAGCACAAAGATGTCAGTTTGTATTACTATTACACCTGGGTATTCGTGGGTACGTTAGGCTTGGTGTATTCATGTATACAGAGCAGCTAAAATATTTCAAGGAAAGAATCAATATATTTGGATGTGTAGATTGCTTTCTAAGTATGGAAAGCAATTTCCTATCTCAAAGTATTTCATCAAACTATTGATTTTTACTGATATGTTGGATGGGAAATTGCCAGAGATAATGTTCTATGAATGAACCATATCTATCTTAATCCAAAAGAATTCCCATTTTGGAAATGCTTGCTTCTCTGGAATAGTATCACAGTCTGCTTCATGGTTAGGCTTGTCTGACAGTCTTCAAAGACCTATTCCAGGAAGAAAAAAAAAAGTGAATACAAAGGCTTAACAAGATTAGATACTGATTCAGGCTATTTTAGTGTCAAGTACCAAGAAATGTAGGATTCACCAAAAGAAAAGGTCATGATAAATGTTTCAGGAACTGGAGTCCAAGGATAGGTCCAGATGTGAATATTGGACAGAACTAAATATACTGATACAATTATCCTCTGAAATCTATACATCTCTATCAATTTTACACTGATTAGTCCTCAGGTTTGATGGATATAGTCAAGTTAAGATAGCCTTAGACTGCAACAAATATTGCTGCTCATTCAATATGTAGAGCCTGAAGACTAGGAGAAGGACTTCATCTCTATAAGTCTGACTGAGCTCTAGATGTTTAAAAAAAAAAAAAGGGTGTGGGGGGTTGATTGCAATATTGAATGACATCAACATTATCTTTCTTAAAATAGTGTTTTTAAAAATGTGTATTCTAAATTCATCTGATAATTTAACTTCAAAACTATTTTAGCCTATTTATAAAAAGCTGCATTTTCATGACAGGAAACTGTTTACATTTTGAATGAAAGTCCTAAATTTGGAGGAAGATAGGAGAAATAGCAGATGCTTTTGCTAAGAGTAAGAGATTAATTTGAACTGAATTTTAATTAAAAATTACTCAACAACCTGGTGAAAAATTGTTCTGAAAAACTAAAAATTATGTCCCCACTCCCTTAAAGAAAAAAATTGTATCAGATATTAATCAAAAAAACAAAATATAAAAATATTTAGTAAGCATTTATGAGTTGGTTTTCTTTTCCCAGATTCCACACTTAAATTTCAGTTAATTTTACTTGACCTTTGCAATGTTCCAAAAGTGGATAGACAATCACATATGTTGAAAAATGCCTAAGAAACAAACAAGAGTGTGAACTCTATTATACTGTGTATAATAAAACTTTTTGGTGAATTTACAATTCTATTAAAATTACTTACTGACTAAATATTTTATAATTTTAAAGTAACTGGCATTTAAGAGACAGAGAGAGAGAGAGACAGTCAAACCGTATAATGTTGTCTGGTTTTCTTTCTCTGTCATTTTTGGATAAATGAACATTAAAATGACATTTTCTTCTTAGAAGTCAAATTCCAATAATTCTAGAGCCCAAATCATGCCATAAAGCAACAATCATTAAAACTATTTAGTATTGGTTAAAATAGAAACAGTAGATCAGTGGAACAGAGTGGGTAAGGAAGGATCAGAAATAATGGAACTCAACAACCTAGTGTCCAACATACATGATAGCATGAATTACTTAGGAAAGAACTCCTTATTTGACAAGAACTGGGAAAATTGGAAAGGTGTTTAGCAAAAATTAGATTTAGAACACCATTTTATATCACGTTACAATAGAAGTAGATATGTAGCTTGAATATTAAATGTCACATCATGAAAAATTAGGAGAGAAGAAAGTAAGCTACCTTTCAAACTATGGTTAAGGGGAGAGTCTTAACCAAATAGAAGGAGAAGGTCAATCACAAAAAATAAAATAGATAATTCCAATTACATGAAACTGGAAAGATTTTGCACTACTATAAACAATATAGTTACTGTAGGATAAGAAAAAAAATGTCCTGAGTGGGGAGACAGAGAGATGGGAGTCTTCACATCAAATATCTCTTAAGAAATAGCTAGGTGGTGCAGTGGATAGAGCACCCAGTCTGAGTCAGGAGGACCTGAGTTGAAATCTGGCCTTAGACCAGACACTTTACACTTACTAGCTGTGTGACACTGGGCAAGTTACTTAACCCCAATTGCCTCACCAAAACATAACAATAATAATAATAATAACTTGTATCCAAAACATAGAAGGAACATATGCAGCTAGATGCACAGATGGACAAAGTGCTGGATTTGGAGTCAAAAGGACTCATCTTCCTGAGTTCAAATTTTATCTCAGACACTTATTAGCTATGTGATCCTGTCTCAGTTTCCTCACCTTGTAAAATAAGCTGGAGAAGGAAATGACAAACCACTCCCAAAGAAAATCCCAAATGGGCTCATGAAGAGTTGTACAAGACTGAAATAACTGAACAATAATATAAACATATAACACCAAAGCTATTTTCCAGGGGAAAGGTAGTCCAAAGATATGAATAACAATTAAAAGAGTTACACACTGTTAAAAAAAAAAAACACCTGCCACGGGGCAGCTAAATGGCGCGGTGGATAGAACACCAGCCCTGAAGTCAGGAGGACCTGAGTTCAAATTTGGCCTCAGACACATAACACTCACTAGCTGTGTGACTTTGGGCAAGTCACTTAACCCCAATTGCCTCATATATATACATATAAAAAAACAACAACAACAACAAAAACATGCCAGATTGTTCCAAATCACTAATGATAACAAAAATGTAAATTAATTCTCAGGTTTTATTTCACATCCAGCAAATGGGCAAAGATAACAAAAGATGGGAATAGTCAATATGAGAGGTGCTACAAACAGGAACATTGATACATTGATAATTGATCTGTGAATTGGTCTAACCATTCTGAAAAACAATTTGGAAATATTTAATGATAATAAGTAAAATAATTAGGCAGCTAGGTGGTGCAGTAGATAAAGTATTGGATCTGGAGTAAGAAAGATGACCTGAGTTCAAATTTGATATCAGACATTTACTAGCTATGTGACCTTGCACAAGTCACTTAACCTTTTTCCTCAAGTGTAAAATAGAGGTAATAATAGTGCTTACCTCCCAATGTTGTTGTGGGGAACAAATTTGATAATATTTGTAAGGGACTTAACACAGTACCTAGTGCGTAGTGGATGCTATGTAAATGCTAGTTGCTATTATTATTGTTGTTGCTACTATTGTTACTTTAAAAGTAGATAGATTCCCAATAATTAAGGAATGGGTAAACAACTTGAATGCAATGGAAACATAAAATGAAAACAAAGAATTCCAAGAAAAATGTGAAGACATATGAATTGATACAGAATGAATTAGGTGGAACTGGGAAAATAATATGCACAATAACTACAACTACAAATGGAAAGAACTAAAGAACCAAAACTGAACATTGCAGAATTATAAAGATCAAGCTTGTCCCCAAAGGACAGAGGGGAAAAAAGCACCCCTTTTCCTTTTCTGCAGGGCTGAAGGACTACGTGCGTGGAACTTTAAATATACTATCAGGCTTGGTTGATGTGTTGATTAGTTTTGCCGAATTGTTTTTTCCCTCTTTTTCTTTTTTATTCTTTGTTGCAAAGAATGGCTCTCTGGGTAGTGTAAATAAAGATGAGGTAAAAACGAAAGATAACAATAAATTAAATTAAAAATCAGGAAAGGGAGAAAGCAATTTTAGCTACTTTTGTTGGAGAGGATTTCATGGAGACAAAAATTGAAAACAGCAATCTACAATTTGGATGAATGAAGAGAATGGAGGAAATAGGTTGGGAAAACAGTATGACCTAAGAGAAGAATGAGCACAGTACTTCTGAGGAACTTCAAGGAATGATATGGTAGGACTATACAGATTTTGGAAAGCCTTTAGTGCTTGGAAGACATATTTGGAATTGTTATAAAAGACTTTGAGGGAGTTTATTACAACTTCTTGAGCAAAAGAATAACAAAATCAGTATTGTAGGACTATTTCTGACAATTATTCTTTTATAAAAACTTTTACATAACCTTTTATGAATTCCTCTCAGCTCTACAAAAGTTGGGGGTAGCATTATTATTACTATTACTGTAGTTAAATACAGACAGTCAGAGTCACCAGTTGGCATGCTTTTCAAATTTACAGATGACCAAAAACACCAAAACAAAACAAAAGAAAAAACTAGTCCTGTTGGTGCAGTGGAAAGAGCACTGAACTTTGACTCAGAGGACTTGGGTTTGAGTACAGGCTCTGCCATTTAATAAGTAAATGACCTTGGACAAGTCCCTTCACTTTAGTCAGTCTACATTTTCTTATCTATAAAAATGAGGGAGTTGAATTAGATCATTTTTTCTCTTCCCATCCAGCTCTATAATCTATGCACCCCTTTCCCATTGGTGAGTTCTTCTCAGGGTTGCCAATTTGGGGGAGGGGTTCAGGCTGGCCAATCTTCATTCCCCTTCTGGTTATGCTTCTGACTTTCCTAACTTCAGCACCATGCCTCTACATTATTCACCTCCTCCCCCTTCTAACTTTTCATCTCCCTTTGTATATAGTCTTCCCCCTTTAGAAGTCCTTAAGGGCAGGGACTGACTTTCTTTTTGCTTGTATGTGTATCTTCTGCATTTAGCATGGCTCCTGGAACATAGGAAGTAAATAAATAAATTTTTTTTTGCCTTGTTGCCTTGCCTTACCTTTGATTTGGGAAAAAGAGTTAGAAGAGTTAAAAAATTAGAAAAAATGTGGTGGTGGTGGTAGTGGTGTTGTTTTTTACCAGACTGAAATTATACCCCTGGGAGCAAAATGAGAATCATTTGGTGGAAATTACAGGCAGGCAAATTTGGGCTCAACAGAAATACAAAAATTGAAATGGGCAGCCTTGGATACAATTACAATCGTTGGAGACCTTAACTGGAAGCAAAACACCTTGCAGCAATATTGTAGGAAGGATTCCTGTTTCAGGGAAGGCTTGGACGAGATGACCAGTGTGGTACATTTCAACTCAGAAATTTTTTGTTTTTACACATGAACAGGTAACAAAGGAGTATATGCATAATTTCAAGGCTTGTGGAAAAAATCTCAAAGAATCTTTTAACTGAGACCTTAAGAGATCACCAGGCTAGGCTGTATTTACATAAAAGAGTAATTAAAAAAAAAAGACAATCCAAAGAAGCATTTTAAGAAACTGTAACAACTACAACAAAATAACAGCAGAAATAATCCATGAGAAGAAAAGTTAAGATTTAACAAAGGACTCATGACAGACCACCTGGAAACTGGTCAGGGAACTGGAATTTGAACAAATCACTTTAAGAAAAAAATTTTTTTAAAGAAAAACAATGACCTTTGGAAATTAAAGATTGGTCAGCTTGGCCTCAGTTCCTAAGAAGATATTAGAAGAAATCAATCTGAGCATAGGCACTAGGAAGTAATCAGCAAGGCTTTATGAAGAGAGAATAAGAACAAATCAGTTCAATTTCCCTCTGTGAGAAAGTGATAACTTTAGAGATAAGGAGAATATTATACAGCTGGACCTTCAGAAAGTTTTGAATTCTGTCAAAACCTACAGAAATATAGTCTCTAGACCCTCAGATAATTACACAGTTGATGAAAGTTCATATACAAAGGCAATTTCGTGATTGATGAGTGGTTTATTCTCAGTCCAGGGTTCTATTTGTCTCTGCAGCTAATTAACTCAGCTGGTTAGAGCCCAGTGGTAAGCACTCCAAGACTGTAGATGTGACTTCTATGGCAGATTCCTTCAGTTTCGTAGTCACAAACTGCAACCTTAACACTGTCCAGCCATCTTTTGTATATGTGTTAGGGGAGCCAGACAAGAGAATATACATAGCATGGCATAAATTCATCAATGTTACTGAAAAAGAAAAGATGTAAATTATATTTTACTCCTATTGGGGGAGTAAAGTTATATTCCTATAAAAAGGCATTGAGGTGTCCTCGAAAGAGCCTGAGACCAGAATTATATTCCCATATGTAGTAGCTGACATTCATAAAGTGCTTTAAGATTTGCAAAGCAGTTTGCATTATTATTTCATTTGATCCTCATAAAGCAGGTGCTGTTATCCCATTTTGTAGAGGGGAAACTGGGGTTGAGATGTCAGTCAATAAACATTTGAACACCTACTAAGTTCTTGGCACTGTGAAAAAAAAATTAAAAATAAAAACCAATCTCTGCTCTCAAGGAGCTCATAGACTAACGGAGGAGACAATATGCAAACAGCTGTGTACAAACAAGTTATAAAGAGGGGAAGTTAGAGATGATTAACAGAGGGAAGGGATTAACATTAAGGCGGATTGGGAAAGGCTTTTTGTGGAAGGGTGGGATTTTAGATGGGACTTTAAGGAAATCAGGAAGGGCAGGAAACATTAGCAGACAGAGAATTCCAGGCATGTGGACAGTCAATGAAAATACCAGGAGTTTGCAGACTGAATAATTTTGTACAAGGAACAGCAAGAAAACCAGTATCAATGTAAATCAGACTATGTTAGAACAGAGTTAAGATGTAAGAAGACTGGAAAAGTTGGAGGACTCAAGATTTACATGCCAAACAGAATTTTATATCTGATCGTGGATGTGATAGGGAACCACTGGAGTTTATTAAATAGAAGGAGGGTCAGACAATGGTCAGACATAGTCAGAACATGAGCCAGGCATTCAACCTATGGAACAGAGTATCCTAGAGATTAGTAGATAACAGCTACTAGAATCTGGATTAGGTGGTACATATGAATTGAGTGAACCTCAAAGGAAGGGGAGATTACTGAGTGATTGATGGTAACTGAGATTCTGGAAAGGGCAAGAGGGAACAAAAAATACTCCAGGTCCCCCACTTTTATCTAGAGGGCTAGGTGGGTATGAGAAGAAGGAAATAAGGGAGAGAAAATGAAGAGTGAAGAAAGTAAGGAAGGGAGGAAGCATAAGGAGGGAATGAAGTAAGGAAGGGAGGAAGAATGAGGTGAGAAGAAAAGAAAGAAGGGAGGAGAAGGGAGGGAAGATTAATAATAGTGAATTTTGTGTGTGTTGGCAATGGATGTGCTGCTGCCTAGATTTGGGGACCCATAATACCTTAGTCATGACAGTTGTGACAGCATAGATTAGCAGTAATAGCATCATTAAATGTTTGTTGTTGTTTTTTAAAATAATATTTTATTTTTTCCCAATTACATGTTAAAACAATTTAAGCTTTTTTTTTAAAGTTTTGAGTGCCAAATTCTATCCCTCATTCCCTCCCTCTCCTCCCCCTCTCTGATAGAGTAAGCAATTCGATATAGTTTATATATGTGCAATCATGTAAAAAATTTCCATATTAGTCATATTGTACAAGAAGACTCAAAGGAAAGAAGGAAGGAAGGAAGGGAGGGAGGAAGGAAGTGAAAAATAGCATGTGTCAGTCTATATTCAGACTATTAGTTCTTTGGAGGTAGATAGCATGCTAAATGAAAGTTTGGCACCAAAATAATTCAGGATAACCTTGACCAATTCCATTTATAGTCCATCAATCAATCAGTCAACAGACATTTACCAGTGATCATCAGGGATATCTTAACATTGCTTAAACCAAACAGTAATTGTCAGTTTGAGATATAGAATGCCCTAAATTTTTCCTTTCAGGATAACTTAGATCATCATAGGGGTGCTTCCATTTCTACTAAGTCCTTCATCTAAGTAAAAAATGAAATTTATTTGCCAAATACCTCAGTAGCCCTCTACTGATGCCCAGAACAGTTTGACAGTCTAAAGTCCAGGGCAGTTAAAACATGCCTCCTGACTGCGTCTTGATTGATTGTCTTAATTGTTCTTTGACAGAACAATCAAACTGATTTGTGTGTATTTATACAGCCTGTATGTATGAGTACATATGACAGTTTAAGGGCTAGAGAGGGGGCCTGGCCCTGTTATATAAGTGATATGGAGAACTCCCAGATAGTAAAACCACCTTTATCAATGCAGGTTGCTACCTGTAACTTAGCAGTTGTAGAGAGTCGTCTAGAGCATTGAAAGGTTAAATGACCTGCCCAGAGTCACACAGCCAGGTATGAACGAGAAATGGGACTAGAATTCAGCCCTTCCTGACTATGAGCTCAGCCATCTCTCCTCTGAAAACAGCTACTTCTCATTTTACGTTCTTTTGAAATATGTGAAAAGTGTCATCCTCTCCAGCTCATGGGTCTCTCTGATCACTTTACTCAGATGCCTTAATGATGTCCTATTATGCCCCCTATCAGGGCACTGTTCTAGCAACCTGGTAGTCTCCATTATTGCCTATGCTTTCCTTCTACCCCTCCTGATACTTCCCAATCACTTGCCACCCACATGCAAAATTAATTTGAGATCTGCCAGTAAAAATATGCTATTGTTTAATGTATGGGAATATGACTGAAAAGACTGATGAGCTATTACCAATCCTTTTCAACGTTTTTGCACATGTAATAATTTTCTGACCCCTGCCTAATTTTCTTCGGCAATCTGAGCCAACACCTGTCCCCAGTCCCCTGCTGTACTTCGGCTCCTCACAGCCCTCTCCTGTCACAGAAGATGTAATAATTAAGTATGCGTCACTTGATGAATCGTTAAAGGAGTGGTTGGGTCCTCTGCTTAGTGACTGTACTGATTCACATTTCCTCCCTGCTTTCTGGGTTTGCATTTAGCTTTGGCAGAGTTTCAAAGAGCTGTCTTTGCAATCCTTATTCCATTTCCCCAAAGCTTCCTTGATGGTGGCTTTTCCCCTTACTACTGCTCTGCATCTCATGATTAACTGGACATATTCCAATTCAAATCACACCAATTGGAGTCCTAAAGACTGAGGCAGACTTTTCTGCTATCATAAAAGGTTGAAGTACTCCTCATGACTTTTATCTAGTATTTAATAACTGTACATAGTTTAATTCATGTGAAAGGCTGTGTGTGTGTATGTGGGTGTGTAGTCAGCTAACGTGTAGAAGTCACCTGATCTTTAAAAAATGCCAAATTACATCTTACCAGGTGAGTTGAGTTCTACTGAAGTGTTTTAAAGGACCCTTTGGAGAATATCACATATTCATGGGGGGTAGGGATTTCTTTAGACTCACATTGCATCGAGGATCTGTAGTCATAAAGTTCTATCTTGTGAAGAAAGCTGGCCATCAGTTTAGTAATTCATTTATGAGAAAAGATTAGCTTTCTTTGGCATATCTTTAGGTGGTGTTCAAATTGCATTATGCTCTTCTTTGAGATTTTTTTTTTCCATTGATCCAGATAAATCTTGCTTCGTGCCTTTTCAAAGAACCGCTTATCGAGGAATTTCCAGTAACCTTCTGGCATTTCAGCATTGCCTAGTCCCTGGATAGCAATTGCATTTGGTGTAATTATAAAGCTTCAAAGGTCCTAAGGATGTAGCTAATGCAGAGAGGCAGTCATTGGAAGCTTCACTGCCCTGGTCTCTATTTCTTTTTTCCTCTTTGAATTCCTTTTATAAGACTTGAAGTGACTGTATTTTCAAACCTGATTTTTAGACATTATGCCTGGGGCATACATCTTATAATAAATGCCTTAAAATTCAGAATAAAGACCCCCTAATTCAGTGTCTTGGGTAGAAATAATGATGGTAATGCCCAGTGCCTTTTATCTGAGGAATAATTCACGCATGATTTTATTCCTATTCACAGGTGGTTTTTTTTAATTGAAATATAAAACAGTAGATTTTACAAATTTTACAGGAAATAAAAACAACTATTTTCTTTATTCATAAAGCTCTTTTTACATTTTCTTGATTTATGTGGGACTATTTAGATTTCCATTATAGTTTCAATCCTAGTTTCAACAAAGAAATACCGTATCTACTACATCCTTTAAATTAAGGAATTATCCAGATTTTACATTGTTGAAACAATTTATTAGTAGTAAATCACATCCATCCACTGCAGCAGTCTACTCAAGAATAATCTAGTGACCCAAGAAAGTTCATGCTCTTTCCCAGAGTGTGTGCCTTACCAATCAATGAGTACCTTAGCTCATGGAAATGGCTCAGTTATTTGGAACTCCCACTTCATTTTTAACCCAACCTATTGCTGCCTTACAATGTTGTCTCTCACAACTTTTCATGATCCTGCTGGAGACATTCTGCCATCCACTGAGGGGCTTTCTGCCTTGCTTTTTAGTATCCCATGATATCTGTTGACTAACTCATGAAGTGCATCAGCCTGAGGCTATTATTTTAAGGCACATCAATTCATTCTGTACTGAAAAGTAGTCCTCAGCCATGGTGTTGACAGACCACAAACTCCACAATATGAATCATTTGCAAAACCATTGCTGTATTCTCCAGTGTTTTGACAAAAATCTATATAAAGCACTATCTTTTGCTGAATTTTTCAATGTGATACATACTGGCAGAGGAGACATACACATAAATGTTTTCATTGTCTCTAGTACATTCAACTTGGTTCCCTTAGGGCCCTCCAGTGAATTTGCTTAGTTGTTCTCTTTGGTGCCTTGAGGACTTAATAGCACATTAAAGGGAAATTACCTTAGTAAACTAGTAGAAATCTTTGACCTTCCAGTTCTGATGCTTGCAAGTTATATGAACATGGCAAATCACAAAGCTTCTCTGAGCTTTTGATTCCGTATCCGCAAAATGGAGGTAATAACATGCTGCCTACACCACAGGATTTTTATAAGAAAACATGTTGTAAACCTTAGAGTGTTATATAAATATGAGTGGATATTTCAGTCATTTAATTCCACATTAGCCGTAATGGAGTCACAGGGGAACACTGGATTCAGTCTTCATACTGCAGAGATCAATTGGAAATATTGCTGGAAAGTTGATCTAGATTTGGTATTTTCATCTTAGATACAGTATTGTAATGATGATGGAAATAGTACTAGAACCAAAAGAATAAAGTTGGGTTCTACCACTCCCTACTGTGACCTTGGACAAGTCAATTTATTTCCATGAGGATTTTCTTCATTTGAAGAATATAAATAATAAAACTTAAATGATCAATCTCATAGGATTTTATGAAATAACATATGTAAAATCCTTTGCAATCAACCATAAAACTATAGAAATATCGGGGGTGATGATGATGGTGATGGTGATGATGATCATGATAATGATGATGATGGTGATGGTGGTGGCGGTGGTGGTGATAGTGAGTCTTTCTTTGAGAGCCATTCTCATTCTGGCTCCTGCTTCCCTTTCCAGGTATATTTCACATTCTTCTCCATCACATACTCAGTGATCCAGCCAAATTGGTCTATTTTCTGTTCCCTGAATTCCAAATTCTATCTCCCACATCAGTACATTCACATAGGCTGTGTCCCCCTTTCCCAGAATGCACTCACTCCTCACCCCCAAGTCTGAGAATCTTTGACTTCCTTCAAGATTCAAAGTAAGGGTTGCTTCTTAGACAAAAATTTCCAAGTTCTCCTACTTTTTAATGCTTTCTCTTTCTCCCTCCCTTTTCTCCCCCCCAACCTCTGAAATTAATTTGTATTTGCTATTCCGTTGACATGGTATATTTCCCCAATAAAATGAAAGCTCCCTGGCAGCAGGAATTCATTTCTTCTTTCTTTTTTCTTTCTTTCTTTCTTTCTTTCTTTCTTTCTTTCTTTCTTTCTTTCTTTCTTTCTTTCTTTCTTTTTGGCTAGGCAATGGGGTTGTCACTTGCCCAGGGTTACACAGATAGTGAGTATCATGTGTTTGAGGCCACATTTGAACTCAGGTCCTCCTGACTCCAGGCCTGGTGCTCTATCCACTGCGCAACCTGGCTGCCCCAGGAATTCTTTTCTTTATAACTTTACAATCCACCATACTGCCTTCAACATTATTTTAGTAAATGCTGAATTGCATTGAACTAAATTAAGAAATGGCATCCAGGAAAATGTAAATCAGAGTCAATCTCCACAATAGTGTCAGTCTCAGTGAATAGAAGCTATAGCCACTAACCAAAGAACAAGGTTTACATGTGTAGAGTGTGAACTTCATTGCTGCCCAGGCACTAATCTCTTGGCTATCTGTTTGCACAGATAAGGCCAATTACTTGCTAACAGAAACTTTGACTGTGAAGAACAAATATACATGCAACATACAAATGAGAGCCCTGAGCCACTGAGGCAGAGTTGAAAGTGTCTGGTTAAATGTTACTGTCAGCAACTAGAAATTTCAATCTGGTTAATATAAATCAAACAATATTTGGCTTTCTTTCAAAAGAATCTGCCTTTGTGTCAATGTTGGTTGAGTTGTTATGTCTTGGCCACCACCTAAGAGCCAGGACATAAGATACAGAGGGAGCACGACTTTTACTTTTGACCAGAACTATTCACTCAAAGCTCTCCAAATACAAAACTAGATCCTGGGGCTTTAGCAAATGGAGCAACTTGGGGCAGCTAGGTGGTGCAGTGGATAGAGCACCAGCCCTGAAGTCAGGAGTACCTGAGTTCAAATCTGGCCCCAGATCAAACACTTGACATGTACTGTTTGTGTGACCTTGGGCAAGTCACTTAACCCCAATTGCCTCACTAAAAAACAAAACAAATGGAGCAATTTGCATGTGGAAAGTTCCCAAACCTGCTTTATCCCAAATCTTTTAATGAGTAGAATGAGACAATAATTTTCCCCTCAGATTGTGTCCACTTTGTTCCATTATTAACAGCTGACATACACAGAAAGTTTATCTTGACAATCACTGATGTCTAATTTTTCAGCCATACCTGGCTAGATCTGCTTGTTTCCATCTTGTCTGTGTGTAATTTTTCTGCTCTACTACCTTGCACTCCTGCTTAATAGAAAATCCCATTCTGTTAAGGAAAAGTGAATGTTTGTTAAAATGGCGTCCAGACTGAGTTTTTGTTAGTAGAAGATAGAGTGACTATGAACTTGATAATGACATTAACAATTCAGTCACTGTCATTTGAGAAAAGGATATTTGGAGGATTCCTCCACCTCCTCCTGTAGCACAACTACCACAATGTAAATAATTAAGTATTTTGATTCCTGTGACTAAGCTGTGCTTTCACAGTCCATGAATCCTGTATCTCTCTATTTAATGATGGCTTTAGAGGAATCATTCAGAAAGCAAACTAGGTACCTCCTATTGTTTTGCCTTTTTTTTTAACTTCATATCTTTCAAATTATGCTGCGCTTTGTACTAGATTACTCTGTGACTCTGGGCAGACTGCCTTTTTTAGCAGCTCCCTGGTGTTCCCTTGGAAGAAGCCTCCTATGGAAAATGCCAGATCCCAGCTGGATCTCTTGTTTCTTGTCAAGGAGAATCTTTCTATCAGCAGGATTTTTCAGGGGTTGTTATGAATTTGTTTTCAAAAACTATCCATTCCTTCACGAGGAAACTATCCCTAAGCGAACGGAGGTATTTACTGCTTGAATCTACCAACTGTTGCTTACCTTAATTATTATCCCAAAAGCTTTGGGAGCAAAGTGCTTAATTTGAGAATCTCAAAAAGTTCATTATAACCAACTTTATTAACTTTTTTTTCAGAGAAAAGATATAATTTCAATTGAGTAAAAATGTTCATCTCAAATTTTATAATTTGCTGTTTCTGTAAAAGTACGTATGTGATTATGTGTGTTTGTACGGATCTATGCTTTGAGACCTTAATTTTTTTTTCAGAGCACTGAAGTAAAGATTATTTTTGTCACTGAATAAGTTCCATTTGCCAAATCAGAGCAGCACTTTAGGCAGACAATATCAATTGAGCCATAAATGTTGTTGAAACAACGTTAAGGATTTTTTAAAAAATTTATAGATGTTCTTAGGAAAGAAAAAAAGGGCATTAACTCAGAGTTTGGAAGTGTATAACACAAATAATAAGACTATGATAGATAACGTAATATTAACTGAGTACAAGAAATCCCCAATTTAAAAGGGCTTATGTTTCAAAAGTTCATTTATTATCTGTTTAAAATTCAAAATGGACTTTTTTTTTTGATGAGGCAGTTAGGATTAAGTGACTTGTCCAGAGTCACACAGCTAGTGAGTGTTATGTGTCTGAGGCCAGATTTGAACTCAGGTCCACCTGACTCCAGGGTCGGTGCTCTATCCACCGTACCAGCTATCTGCCAGAATGGACTTTCTCATTGATACATTGCATTTAGGTTCAGAGAGCAGCCCACAGAAATTTTATTTGTAACACACAAAGAGGCAGAAAATATTAATTTTCCAATATTAGTAATTAGGCAAAAAAGGAAAAATGGAATACAAAATCAGTTTTCATTCATCTTGATTGCTAACACTTGAGAAAGAGTGGGTTTCATTGGCCTATATGGAGGTAAATGGTAGGTGATTTTTGTGGAGGTTTTAAAGGAGACACTTTCAAAGGCTTTAAAGAATCATAGAAATGATATAACCTTAGAGCTAAAGGAGACCCAAAAAAAATCATGTAATCCACTCTCCTTCATTTTACAGATCAGGAAGGAATTGCCCAAAGATAACTAGGATCCCAGTCTCTTAACTCCCGGGTTGGTGCTCTTTCCATTGACCAGCTTTTAATCACTATCCAAACAAAGACTGTTGCTGCCTTACTAGATCTAGCTTCACTTCCAGACGTATGACTTTCCTTTACCATGATACGGTTGAATAACTAGCACTATTCTTGAGCTTATCAGTCATGATGATAGGTGATTTTTTTTCTCACATGAAATGAAAGTGAGAAAAGGAAAGATTTTTCTAGTCATTTAGGAAGAATTGGGAGAGAAAGGTTAGAGAGAACTAGTAACTATGTCAGAAGGAAGTGGAAATTACTGAACTCTGATAAAAAGGGGAATGATGTGGAATGGGAAATGATATGTGCAAGAAACCCCTGAGAGGAAAATACTGCTATGAAGTCAAAAAGTTCCCCAACTTGGTCAAGAAGTGGTACCCTCTGAAGAAATCTTGGTTGATTATCCTTTGGAAGAATGGTGGCCATAGAGAGGGGTCAAATGGGGAAGCAGATTTATTTTAGATTGAGTGGAAGGCATATATGCTTCTCTTTCTATGTGGACATACAAAACTATCTGATTTTTACAACTCAAGTAGTTCCTACAATTATTAAATGTAGTCAAGTACTGACTATGGAAGCTTTACATTTTACACTCTCCTTTCTCTTGTGCACATCAAACCTAATTCCCTCCGAGTTTATAATTTGGGAAACTGAGGCCAAGAGAAGTTAAGCAAATTGCCCAAGGTCACAAGTGACAGAGCAGGGACTCAATTGGATTCTCTGTCTCCACATCCAGCCTCAACTAGTCCAAAAGGCACATGTACATTTGTCCGATGGGCTCTGTAGGATAATTTGATTTTTCTGTACTTTTCCAAGGTAGGAAAAATGAAGGATCAAACACCAGTGATGTTTCCACTGAAAATCCAGGAAAATTCTAGGCAGTGGATAAATGTAGGACTTTGAGTCAGGAAGACTAGAATTCAAATCCTGCTTCAGACACTTACTAGCTATGTGCTCCTGGGCAAGTCATTTAACCTCTCTATCTTTCCGTTTCTTTATCTGTAAAATAAGAATGATAATTATGCCTATCTTACAGGCTTCTTATAAGGATCAAATGAGTTAATACATGCAAAGCATTTTGAAAAGCCTAAAAAGTATTATATAAATGTTAGCTATTAATAGCTTGGCATCACCAAAATATGTTTATCATGGGTTTGTTACAATACTAGGGCCTTAGCATAAATAAAAGATGAAATTTGTTCATAACAGTTGTTAGAACAGTGAAACAAGTTACTGAAGAAAATTACTGTTTCCCCCTGAGATTTTTTGAAAATTATTAAAAAGTACCAACATTGATAATCAGTATTTTAGGTAATGAGGCAGAGCCTATAAGACATCTAGAAATCCCTGATATTAAGTCATTTGGTGTAAAATTTCCATGGTCATTTCTCCTTAAAGTAGTATGTTAAATTTGCCCAAATTCATTTGTGTACAGCCTGAATTTTCTAAGTTTATATTTCTTGGTCTTATTTGGCATCTTATTCCACACCCACCACTTTTAAATTTAGATTGTCATTGAGCTGCAGAATCCAATGTCATGACTGAGCTGTGCGTTTGAATCTGCAATTGTCCACTTAAATGTGAGTGATTGATGTTGATAAAAATAAGTCTAGTAATTCTTTTGCTGTTAGTCAAGACAGGCACTGAGAGGAGCGGATACTCAGAGGATTGGTAACCGGAGAGCATGCCTTTCATCTTAGCTTCTAGGTCATTAGTTCTGAATTAAGCCCAGGTTGGTATGGACTGAAAGCTGTTGCCAGATGATAGACATTCAGTGGCCTGTTGAAAGACCATAGAGTGAAATAAATAGATACCATATTTGCTTTAATAATGTCTTACTAATTTTGCAGCTGTTTTTACTGCTAAAACAGGGTGGGTGAACAGAATTGGACAGTGATATGACTCCACCTTTGTGAATCTTGACAGAACTGCAGGCCCAAGCGTAATTTCCCACCTGACTGGCCAGCTACTGTGGTCATCAAAAACCACCTCTTCTATTTGTTTTTCAGCTAGTAGGATCTAATTTTGAAAACAGTTCATATAGGCCCTCAAAAGTGCTTATCAAAGTCTGTAGAGATTCAGGACAGCTGCTTTAGGCTGAGAACTGAAGTCAGAAGGGAATTACACCAAGAAAATATACATTTCCTCCTTGAAATTAGGAGGGGTAGAAGGAATATAAAATCTGGGTAAATGATTTGTTCATTTAATGTAGTAAATAATGATTTATTCAGTTACAATAAACTAATTTAAGTAAAATACCATTGCATCTGACTCTGTGAATTAACAAAGTGAACAAATGGGCCAGGGATATTGAATTTCCTTCTTAATTATTTGTAGTTTCTTGGGGTAAAATTCATGGCCCAAAGAGGAAAGTGCCCTCATCCCTAGAGGGTCCCCCCAGCCCTGGACTCACTGTGGACCGCCATTAATCTCCTACTGGTGGTCTTTTTTTATCTCCAAGGAGCCATATCAGAAGTCATCATCTAAAGGACAACTAACACTGTAACCTAGTGTCTCCCAATATCTTGAACTCATGAGATATCTAGAAAGTCTAGAAAATAGCCATCTCAGGATCACCATTGACTTATCAGAGCTCAAAGAAAACATACAGAACTGAAGAGCAGCCAGAGACTTGTGATCCAGCCTCAAGATAACCTAAACTACACATGCTATCACCCCAATGTGCAAACATCCACAATTGCTACCAAAGAAAGGAGGCAGAGGAGGGATATCCCCTATTGCCCCACTGTGGGAAATTCGAGAGAAAACTGTTGGAGACCCAAGACACACATTCAAAAGAAAGGAAGAAAAGAACCAGAAAGAAGTGGTCCCTTCCTTTAACATCTACTGAGTGAGAGGCTCTTCACACTCCATGGTCAATCTTTTGACACTTGACACTCTGCACCTCCATCATGGAAACCAACCATAAGCCTTTGATTTCACATACCCTTTATTAAGAGACCCTTTAGAAAGAGCCAGGGTACAGGCTTATCCCCATACAGGTCCCGTGGGATGGTCACTATTACATCTAGATAGTGTAGAGAAACCTTAGAAGTAACATCGTAGAAGTAAGAATAGCTTTTTGTGTAACATGCAGTACTTCATAGGCACATGCTAAGATGGCTTCATCCTCTAGAACTATTGATCTAGAAATTTGTAAGAGTACAAAGCTGATCCTTGAAGATATTTCACGAACATGTCTTCGTTTTCTGCTGCCATTGGCCTTAGCTCCCAGTGGTCTAATAGCAGTGTTGACAAAAAAAATCCTACTCCATCATGTTACCTGGTTTGTACATTAAAGTCTTGGGTTTCAACCATCCTTCCCACCCTACAAGTTCCCACATCAGATCCCCTGGAATTGTGAGATCTCAGAGTTTTTCCTTAGCCCATCCATACTGTGGGTACTTCAAACATGATACCTGTCTACAGGCTGGCAATATAATGATGCTACATCTCATTGACCCACTGCAGCTTCATCAGGAAAAAAAATGAGTGAAATTCAAGTTCAGACTGATTAGGAGTTCAGGATCCCATCATTCCTCAATTCCCCCCTGCATTGATTTTTCCATTTTGCTTTACTTAAGGCTGAAGATTTTAGTGAAAAGAGAGACTGAGTAGTAGATTATGGAGATAAAGTTTTTATTCTGAGGGCATCCATTTTCCAAACATCTCTATGCTCAAGAAACCAGATGTCCTTATGCCAAATCAGGTCTCTGGGCATGAAGATTTTCTAAGTGGCATAGTGGCTGAAGCACTGGACCTGGAGTCTGGAAGAACTGAGTTCAGATTGTGCCTTAGGCATTTAATATCACATGTCTCCCAGCAACTTCACTTAATATCAGTGGGGAAAATAATAGCACTTACCTCCCTGGCTTGTTGTGAGGATAAAATGATAATGTTTTTCAAACACTTTACAAATCTTAAGCGCTACATAAATGCTATGGTAAGTGTTCTTATTATTTCTGCTCTCATTTTTTCCCTTGGTAACCATTTTAAAAGTATTCAGCACATGTTTTTGCTAAAGATCAAAGTGGACCCCATAAAAGAAGATAAAAGGGATAGAAAAGGGAAAGGGAAGATATAGAAAGAAGAAAAGATTAGAGGAAGGGAAAGCCACAAAGGAGAGGTGATCTCTTATTTCTTTAGAAACCTATTTGGAAACATATAAACCTCCAGATTCTAAACCTTCCCAAGTCTAGGAAAGTTAAGTTAAACTGGGAGGTGGGGGGATCTGATAAAACAGCAACATGGAAGGGGCAAAAAAAGAGGATAAACAGCGATTACATCTAGTATGTTCCCTCCCAATTCTGCTGCACCTTCTCAAGTAATAAGACATAGCAATCAAGATTTTCCCTTGAATGGACTCTCCCCAATCAACTGAATGCTATTAGCAATAGCAGTTCTGACCATCACTAGTCTCATTTGCTGAGCTCACTGTACTTTCTCAAGTCCTCCTGATTCTTTTTGGCACTGATAAGCCTTTTAAATGATATGAACTATTCAATTTCTTGTAAATGCCGGGTCGGATAGATACTTCTGTGTTTCTCTATTCTTTCTGAGATCAGACAAGAACAGCAGCTTGGGTAGTATTTCCTGAGTGCCTAAGTGGATACCTGGAAATAATGTGTTTTTCTCATTGAGATATAAATAAAAATAAAATTTAAAACCCTTTCAGAAGGTATTAGTCACAGCCAGGTTGCTTCAGACCTTGCCACAGACTATTATTATAAGAAATCATGGAATTTTAGGGCTAGAAGAAGAATTTCATAGATGAAACTTAGACCCAGAAAAGGCTAATTAATCCAAGGACACAAATTAAGTCATAGGCATGTCTCAAACCCAGGATCCTTAACTCTTAGTCCAGTACTCTTTATTCCATACTGTATTTCCTTAATCATAGAATAATTATAGAGATCAAGTCCTCTTTTCATATATCAGCGTGACATAGTTATAATAAATGATTCCTAAGGTCTTCTCCAAGTGTTCCAACAGTTCCAAACAGCGTCTCTGATTCTGTTTTCAAATTAAGACATTTAATTTACCATGGAATTCTAGCAGCTTTTACACTATGCATGAAAGACTGAATTTTTGCAAGTTGATCTGAAACCTTAGAATTAGTAACATAGGATAAAGGCCTTAGGAATACTCAAAACAAGTGATTTCCAACCAGTGTTAACTTTGCTATAAAAATATGTAGCCTACTATTACACAGATTTACATATGCTGTGATTGAATCCTGTTCCATAAATCATGTGTATGCATGCATGTGTGTGTATGTATGAATATATGTGTGTATGTATATATATGTGTGTTATATATATGTATATATGTGTATAGATATATAAAGAAGAGAGAGAGAGAGAGAGAGAGAGAGAGAGAGAGAGAGAGAGAGAGAGAGAGAGAGAGAAAGTTAAAGGACTTGGGCTAAAGTCTCACCTCAAACTCTCATACCTGTGGAACCTTGGGCAAGTCACTTATTCTTCCTGGGCCTCAGTTTCCTCATCTCTAAAATGGGGAAGTTGAACTGTATGGCCTCTGCTGTCCTTCCAGTTTTTAATTGATGATCCTATGATAGCATCCATTTTTTTTTAGAAGACTCATGTTAATCTTATCTCCAAAAGGATTTCTACTAAATTTCAAATTTTGTTTCCAATAGATCTAATTGAATTATTTCTTTGACTTGTGTCCAAGAAGTAAAGCAAAAGACATTTTCTTTTTTTAAAATTTTTTGGCTTTTAGGCAATTGGGGTTAAGTGACTTGCCCAGGGTCACACAGCTAGTAAGTGTCAAGTGTTTGGTCTGAGGCCAAATTTGAACTCGGGTCCTCCTGACTTCAGGGCCTGTGCTCAATCCACTGTACCACCTAGCTGCCCCTACAAAAGACCTTTTCAAAGATGCATATGATTTGAAAAGATGTGTCAGGTAGTGAGAAAAGCAATAGATAGCTCTGTTGCTACACTGGCATTTCTGAGATGAAGAAAAAGGAAGGCCTCTGGATGTCAGGCAAATCCTCTGGGGAAGATTTATGCAAAAACTTGGATAAGAACTGCAAAGGAAGAGAAGGTGTGAAAGGACTGTGTGGTCTGCATGGATGCTAGGGTAGAAAAGTCAGTCATAAGTCAGATATTCGTTAAGTATTTAAAAATAGCAAATATTATCACAGGTCAGAATTTTCTACTCCTAAAATTGGACTTCTATTTTCTACACATCACCTCCGCACAAGAGAATCCTTATTAGTCACCCAAACCATATGGGTGGCTTGTACAAAGAATAAAGATGCATTTTTATAGAGAGTGTTGAAACTGGGACTCCATTCTTTATTTGGATTGCATTCTGACTACATATTGTAGGCTCCACAAACCGTCTGAGAACTTTGTGATTTAGGAACAGGGCCACAATCAATGCTTTCCTCCATTTTTTATCCGTAAATGTAGATATTAAAGAAAAGTTATTTCTAGCTTTACACCAAAAGTAGTTCTCCAAGAATCAATCATTCAGCATCCGTTTATTAAATGTCTGTTACATCCCAAACACTGTGCTGAGTGCTAGGGAATAAAAAAAGTGAAGCAGTCTATGCCTTCAAAAAGATTATATTCTAATGGGAGAGAAAATGTGCATAAATAAGTACATACAAAATAAATAAGGTAAGTAGTGTGGGGGAGGACGAGAAGCTGGGGGATCAGGATCATAGGGATCATTCATACTTGAATGGTGCTTAAATGGGGTTTTGAAAGAAACACAAGGAGGTGGTGCGTTTCCATGTGAGGGACAGCCAGCGCACAGGGAGATAGCATGTCAGAAATGAAGAACATAAGTAGGCCAATTGACTGGATCATAGAGGGCAGGAAAGGGAGTACCATATATACAATAAGATTAGAAAGGTAGGTTGGGAGTCAGTTGTGAAGGGCTTTAAAAAAAGACAAAGCACATTAAATAAAGGCTATCAGTGTAAGTTTGCTGCTGTATTTGTACCCAAAGTGTTTTTTAACCTGACATAAGTATGTGGAAAAGAAATCCTTAGTTGAAGTCACAGGCCCTGAGATTCGATCCGAACTTTGCAACTTATGACTTTGTATGACCTTGGTGAAGTCCCTTTCCCTTATCCAAGTCTTAGTTTCTTCATCTATAAAATACAAAGGTTGTACTAGATGATCTCTAAGGTTTCTCTCAGCTCCAATTTTTTTTAATGTTTTTCACTTTTTTAAAAAATTAATTTATTTTTAGTTTTCAACATTCAATTACATAAGCTTTTGAGTTTCAAATTTTCTTTCCCTCTCCAAGACAGTGTGCAATCTGATACAGGCTCTACATATACATTCCTATTAACGTATTTTCACATTAGTCATGTTGTAAAGAAGAATTTGAACCAATAGGAGGAACCACAAGAAAGAAGAAACAAAACAGAAGGAAAAAAAGGAGTGAATAGTATGCTTTGATCTGCATTCAAACTCCATAGTTGTTTCTCCAGATGTGGATGTCAGCTCCAATTCTTGTGACCCTAAATAGATGAGAAGACTGACACCACAAAAAAATGCCATTAAAATGGATAACTTTACAAACATAATGGATGATAGTCTTGATCCTCATGGAAATAGGCTTTGCACATCCCACCTTCCTTCAGTATGACTTCCAGAGACTCCTATTGCCCTGGCTCCAGAGTTCGTCTCTTGGCTGACTGAAGTGCAAACCTTCCCAAATATGTCACAGAGGCCCTACCCTGTCCCATGCTTAGTGAGCACTAACTTAGTATCAGAATCAGTAATTACCATGCCATTGCTCATTTGGAGTATATTCAGAAGAGTCTTACCTCATTGGAATATGAGATTTGGATGGTGACTTGTCTAGCAAAAATAGGGATCTCGTGATTTTTCTTTCCAACGTTTTAATTCTGAGATATTGCCGGCTTTTTAAAGTTTAGTGGATGAAAGTGATGTGAAATGAGAGATTGCATTTATATAGCATTTTATAGTTATAAAGTACTATGCATAAATTATCTCCTTTTATCCTTACAATAATCTGTTGAGGGAAGGAGCACAAGACGTATTATGCCAAATTTGCAGATGAAGAAACTGAGGCTCAGAAAGTCAGTTTACTTTCTCATGGCCAAATTGTTATTAAAAGTTAAAGAAAATATCACCCAGGTCTTTTGACTCTAGGTCTAGTTATTTTTTTCCCCACACTTTTTCTCAAATTTGTCTTCAGTTCTTCGTATGTCTGCAATAGTGATTAGTACTTTTGATTATAATCTGAGGACTGAGACATATTAGTTGCTCTTTATGTTTAACTTTATATTAATTTTTTAAAAATCTGAGGTAACTCATGAACAGAGAGAGGCCTTAGGGAAATTAGGCCACTAGGGTCCCAAGAGCAGAGACAGAAGTTTGAATTGTCTGTGTGGACATGGACAGGAAGATAGGAGGAGAGCGTATTCTATTTATCTGCTCATGACTCTGACCATGTCCTCATAGCTGCTATCAATCCAGAACTCTTACTTTCTGTCCCTATGGTTCAGTTATTTTGGTTGTGGCTGGCTCTTCATGACCCCATTTGGGGTTTTCTTGGCAATGATACTGGAATGGTTTGCCATTTTCTTCTACAGCACGTTTTACAGATGAGGAACTGAGGCAAACAGGATTAAATGACTTGCCCAGGGTTACACAGCTAGTAAGTGTCAGAGGCCAGATTTGAACTCAGGTCTTCCTGTCTCTAGGCCCAGTGCTCTATCCACTGTGCCCCCTATCTGCCCTTCTGTCATTAGCTGCTAACGTTTTTTCCTGAAACTCTGAAAAGGTTATGTTGAATAACCCCATCTCCAATTACATATATATTAAAGTTGTACCAGTTTGGGTCATAGAAAAACATGTGTCAGCTAAGCATTGCAGTGGATATAGTGCTAGACCAGGAGTCAGGAAGACCTGAATTCAAGTCCAGCCACTTCTCAGCTGCCAAAGTGATTTTCCTAAAGTGCAAGTTTGATACCATCATCTCCCTCCACAATAAATTCCATTGGTTCCTTATCACTTCCAGAATCAAATATAAAATCCTTTATTTGGCATTCAAAACTCATTACTAGTCCCATAGTGTACACACACACACACACACACACACACACACACACACCTTTCCAGTCTTCTTGTACCTTTTGCCCTTGCACACACTCTTTGCTATAGTGACAGTGGCTTCCCAGATGCTCCATCTTCCCCCTCGGTCAGTTTCACTGGCTCTCTCCCATGCCTACAATGATCGCCTTCCTCATGTCTACCTCCTGCCTTCCATGGCACCCTTCAAATACCAGCTAAAATCCAACCTTCTACAGGAAGCCTTTCCCAACCTGTCTTAATTCTAGTGCTTTCTATCTCTTGATTATTTCCTATTTATCTTGTATTTATCTTGTTTATACATATTTGTTTGCTTGTTGCTTCTCCCATTAGATTGAGAGCTCCTTGAGGGCAGGGACTGTCTTTTGCTTCTTTTTTTATATCCCTAGCACTTAGCACAGTGCCTGACACATAACAGTCTCTTAATACATACTTACTGACTGATTTGAAAAATCATGAGTAGGACATCCAATTTGGCATAAAGATAACTGTAAATATAGGCATAAATTTGTCATAAATATAGTCATTGTAAACTAAGATATAGTGGATGGAGGGAGTGGATTTGGAATGAGGAAGGGCTGGCTGGGTTCACATCCTGCTAGGGTAGGCATTAACCTCTCTGGGTCTCAATGTCTTCGTCTCTAAAATGAAGTAATTGGACTCAGTTCTACATCTATGATCTTATGATCTGTAATCCCATTAAGATGACCAGAGGAAAGAGATTGAAGTGCCTGGAACAATGAGTTGAAGGAAGTAAGACAGAAAAGTTAAGAACAGATGCAAGACAATTTCAAGGAAGGTAGAAGAGAAGCACCTTTTGACATGTGACTTGATTTAGTAGATAATTTTTATGATGTTCAAAAAGTAAGAACCAGAGAGGATTAGCAAATACTTGAGGAAAAAGCTTTCCAATCTGAATTAGAGACATATTTGTTAAAAGCAGGCAAAAGTGATTTTTATTTTTAGCCAACCAAGGTTTTGAAGGACTTGGCCCAATAATGACAATGAGTGTACTTGATTAAAAAAAAAAACAAGCCATATTTTTGTATTAAGCTGCAAAAGCCTGAACTCTGTGACTACACTAAGGACCTGAAAATTGTCTATTTAGTTCGTACACTGAGACCCCTCAAATTGCTAAAGTCATACACAGTAAAAGGTAGGCTAATTTGGATGACTCATTGCAGAACATTCAGTCACTCTGAATAGTTGCTATTTTTCCGATGAAAACAATTTGACAGACAAAATATCTGAATCAGTGAAAGTAATGGCCCATCCTTAAAATGTGGTTCCTGTCCGCAGTGAATAAACAGTACAGGAGAGGAGTGAAGGGCTAGGCTGTAAACCCAAAGTCACAGTCCAAAGAGAAGTCCACACCTTCCATTTTTTGGGGTAGTGACAGTGGATGAAGACCAGCAGAGACTACAGGAGTAATAATTCTCTTTGAGTTTGTCCCTGAAATTTTCATCATGAAGCATCACAGAATGGTCTCTCTTTATACATATTATTGTTTGTTTTGAGCATTGAACCTTTCTTGTGTGCGTGGGAGGAGTATACGTAGGGGGTGGGTTTTCCCCTACGAGACATGCCTATGTTCTTACTGTGGCAAACATGCTCTGGAAAAGCAGAAAGGTGTGTACCCTTAGGAAAGTTTAATCAGTCAGTCAGTGAGCATGTATTAAGTGGATATTAAATGAGCTGGAGAAGAAAATGTCAAACCACTCCTTTATCTTTGCCAAGAAAACCTCAAATGAGGTCACAAAGAGTCAGACATAACTGAAAAATGACTGGACAACATGTGCCAAGTACTGTGCTAAATTGAGTGTATAAAGAAAAGAAAGAAAAAACAGTCTCTTCAATCAAACTGCTTACAATCTAACGGGATCAAAGGGGTTAGTGCCGACCTTGTTTGTCTTTCATTGAACCCACATCAACATCAAGCTCTTGTCTATAGAAAATGATGGGGACCCAGAAGTAGGGATGGTAGGGGAAGGCAGGATGTATAGGAATGGAATCACCAGTTTCCTAAACTGGGAAAATTGACAAGTCACAAGGAATGGATCATTCATTTCTAAAGAGAAATACATGAACAGAAGAGCTAATAACAGAGGGATAGAAAAGTACACACTTGGGGAGGGAATAGGGTTCAGCAGGTAGAATGGTTTTGGAATCCCAGAACCTGGTTTTAGAGCCACTGTTTACTACCTGGATGAACTCAGGCAAGTCTTTAGCCTCTTTGTAAAATTGTAGGGTTGGGCTAAACGACTTTTAAGTTTACTTCCAGCTCTAATCTATCATTGTCTTATCTTGGTGACCATCAATTCCTCTCCTAACTTGTTCTTCCATTATTAATTATAGATATGAAAAAAATGTACTTCTTATTAAGATGCATAAGTAGGAAACACCTCACACATGTTTAATTTTGTTGTTAAGAAGAAATGGTGTGGTCGATGTACTGCCTGTGGTAATGGAAGGCACAGGAAATGGGGTCAGTTTCTCCACTGCCCCTAAAGCCATAAAGTTTAAGTGACTTGCATGACCATGGAATTAATTACTATCAAGTCCCATATTATGAATAGATGTATAGGCTCATGTAAACAAAGCACGGACTACGTTGGTCCTAACTGTTAGAGACCATCAGCTCCATATAGGACAGTGAATTTGCCTTTTTTGTTAACATTAGGCAAATTCCCTGTCCTATATGAAATTAATAGTCTCTAACAGTATATGTTTCAGTGCTTCAGTGGGTATATTATCTCACTGTGTGGGTGTTCTAACTGGTAAGAGGCAACAAGATGGCACAGTGAATAGAGAATTGGACTTGTCAGGAAGGCCTCATATCCTGCCTCAGATATTTATTAGCTATATGACCCTGGGCAAGTCTCTGGGTCTCAGTTCCCTCTTCTGTAAGATGAGAATAAATGGAAAAGGTAGAAGACTAGAGCCTTAGACTTGCCAACAAATCAATCATTCCTGGAGTGTGTGAGAGTTGACAGCACTATTATTAAAAGGATCTTTTTTTTTCTAGATATATTAACCAGGTGTTTGTGAATATTTAGACATCTTGAATTTATTAAGATGCACCCAACATATGAAAACCTTGGGGCTATATACAGCATAAGTTTACAGGGTAGCAAAGTAATAAAAGCCAAGAGGGAGCTAAAACACTGTGTTTTATATTTTACCTAATTATTTTATATTGAGTTTATTAAGTTTCAGTTTATTCCCTGTTGGTATGTAGATTCCCTCCTAATTTTTATAAAAACTTTTCCGCAATGGCTGGCCTAGAGTGACCTCCTATAAACCAATGAAGAATGAAAAAGTTTCTGCAAAACTTTGTGGTTATTTAAACTTGCTTATATTTTGGTTGTCAATTTTTTTAAAAATTGAAACAGCTTCAGTTTTGTGCTGCTTAATACATATATATCCTGCTTAACATATGCATACTTACACACACACACCATCAATGGGATATTATCATAATGAACAGTTGGTGTCCCACTGTAAAATCTGGAGAGGGCTTCATTCATTTGATTAAAATTGCAAGCCTAAGAAAGGCACAATCCTCAGTTATTCAGCCAGCCTTTTTCACACAGCCTAATATGGATATAAAATGTATCTGGTGTTAATGATTCTAAGTATTGCTGGAGCTTGCCAGAATGTTTAGTCCTTTATACAATGAAGTCTTTATTACAGCAAATATAAAAAGTCTTCTAAATAAAACATTGCAGCCTTTCTAATATCTCTTGCACTTGAGAATCTTTTACACATTCATTTAGAGTTTTCATATTATTTTTCTTCTCAATTGTAAATGTGTCCTTCAAAATTGTTGTTGCCCTCTGTGGGTCCTAATTACACATTTGAGGAGTTATGGACTGGATATTTTAATTATGAACATTTTCATAAGAAAAAAATTCATTCCATTTCAAAATTTCAAAACCATTTACACACTTATTTATCTAGTCTAAAGCTTCTCTACAAAATCTAGTAATTTAGGAGGTGCTATCTTAGAAATAGATATTTACCATTCTATAAATCCAAAACCTGGCCCTTGGGAAACATTCAGAGATTTTACAATATGTAGTGGATTATTTGGCCTTGTTAAGAATGCAGTTTTTAAACGTATAAAATGCTTAGCATGGATTTTAGGGCTTCTGAATATTAAGTGCTGCTGTATTGAGTTCTGGGTACTTCCTGGTTTTTATAATGCTTATTTGCTATCTTCAAGACTGGCTTTTGATTCTCTGAGACAGCTTTCTGCTCCAGGATTGTAGAGGCTATGAATATTATAAGTGACTCATCATTAACCTTCTCTGGTTATGTAGCGAGTTGACTCGAAGACTAATATTGACTAAGAATGAAGGTGAAGGCTAGGGAAGAAGAACAGCCCTTTAGTACATATGTAAAAAAATGCTATGAATGATTATACAGGAGTTCCTATTTGCAGGGAACACATGTAGAGATTCTCATGACTGCTATCTGTGAGTAGTAGAGAAAAACCCTCAGCCCTCAAGATCATTAACAAGACTAAATGATGTGAGATGTCTCCAGTGCTAGGGCACCCAGCTTATATTACAAACAAATTGTGAGAACATGAACATAGGGACTTTCCTGGCCTGATGCCTTAAGAGTTACTGATATATTCATGTTATAAATATTGCAGCAATAAATATTGCTGCAGTTAGAGAAACCCTCAGTTTTCCTTCATAAATCCCTTCAACAGACTACAGGAAGGGACAAGGTCACCTTTCCCTCAACCCACCTCCTTAGCTACTCTGCAGTTTGAGACTGGCATGGCAGAGTTCTCACTCAGTTATTGGACTCATTTTATTAAAAATGCTTTTTGTTTTTGGTGAGGCAATCAGGGTTAAGTGACAAGGACACACAGCTAGTAAGTGTTAAGTGTCTGAGGCTGGATTTGAACTCAGGTCCTTCTGACTCCCAGGCCAGAGCTCTATTCACTGGGCTACCTAGCTACCCCTTAAAAATGCTTTCTTGATGTGCTTTTTTTTTTTAGATAACACTATCATTTCTGAAGGACTCCTACACACACACACACACACACACACACACACACAAACACTCTCTCTCTCTCTCTCTCTCTCTCTCTCTCTCTCTCTCTCTCTCTCTCTCTCTCTCTCTCTCTCCCTCTCCACAAGAGTCCTTGTAATAAACAAATACAGCCAAGCAAAATGAACCAATAATTTGACAGTGGTTGAAAATGCATAACCCATTTCATACCTGTAGCCTACCACCTTTCTGCCAGAGGCAGTAAATACATTTCACAGCTACTGTAATTTTTTTTAAGGTAAAATGCCTTAGGCTTTAAAATTAACAAAGAAGACTGGCTTTCACTTTCCTTCCTCCATATATCAGTTCTACTTTTCCAACTGTAGGCCACCAAGAGTTGTTGGTAGAAATTTACACCTTTACATGTCTCTATAGATCTGTAGGCACAAGGATAATGAGATAGGGATAAGAAACTTTTTTTTTATTTGCTTTTTGGTGAGGCAATCAGGGTTAAGTGACTTGCCCTGGGTCACACAGATAGTAAGTGTCAAGTGTCTGAGGCTGGATTTGAACTCAGGTCCTTCTGCCTCCAAGGTTGGAGCTCTATCCACTTCAACACCTAGCTGCCCCAAGGGATAAGAAACTTGAATCCAGTTCTCTGCCTAGAAGTGTATATAACTTGGGACTACATTTTCTCTATGATAGACAATTTTAATAGCAAAGAAGGCATTTCTTTTATTTGTGATTGGGATGTCTTAGCATACTTCATAACCCACTGCCCATCTAGGTTTCAAAGCCTGACAACTGTCAGCTACATTACTGTCCAACCATTATGACAGTATTTTTTCTAGATAGGAAAAGGACATTGGATAAGCACATCACCTCAATTTCTAACGGTTTCTTTATTTGTCATCATGCCTTATTTGTATCATTGCCAGAGAGATACCATTGGTTAGTGGATAGAGGATGGCCTCTGAATCAGGAATACCTGGGTTTAAGTATCACTTCTAACACAGATCCTCCCTCTGCTTATTTGGTGATTGTGGGCTAGACATTTAACCTGCCAGTGCCCCCAGGCAACTTTCTAAGACAATGAGTGGTAGAGAAGTTGCCAACTGGTTTGGTGGAGAGAATTTACTTACCAGAAGCTCCCCACATCAGCAATGAAATTACAGACCCCTTTATACATACCCCTACCCCCAAAAAATCATTACCATTGGAGCCATAACTAGGATAAAGTGACTGGAGCTTTTCATCAGGGCACTGAAAGATAGAGATGGCACTTTTAATTCTTCAGAAGTATAGTTATCCCTTCCACAGTTATCCCTTAGAGGTGCAGAACTCCCTCAATCTGGAAAATCCACATAAAAATTTTTGTCCTTCCCTTCATACCAGAAGAGGTCTGAATTTTTTCTTTTTCTTTTATGGGGTGACTACAGTACCTTATTGTAAAATTTAGGTTGATATTGTGCAATACTGTACATTTTATGCATTTCTGAGTTTCTAATTTTTTTCTATGTCATCTGCTGGCCTTTCTATGTCATCTATGGCTTCCACAAAACTCCCCTAAATTCCCATTTAATTTCTTATGCCTACCCAAGATGTATCAAAACCGTAATGGGGAAAGGGATAACAGTATAGAAACAATCGAATCCATCACCCAGTTAACAAGAATAATTAGTTAAAAAGAAAAGCTACTAGATGGTGGCTTCCTCCCCTTGGTAGCCATGCTTCAGGTAACATCATAGTCTCACCACCCAAAACTCTGTCTCTCTTTTCAACATTCCTCCCCCAAAATGAATTGAAAGTGCATTTCATGCTTTGAATAGAAAACTTGTTAGTTGTGATTCTGACAGCTACACTCTTGGAGCTTATTGTGGGCATTCATTTAGAGAGGTGCCAAAGAGAAATAGCAGTTTTCAGATTGGAAACTTTAAGATAAAGTGTGAGGAGTATGAAGGAAGTGTGAATGTCCTTTTCCCCCTCCTGTTTAAAAAAATAGTCTATCTTAGATCTAGATTATTTGAGGGGGGGGGAGGAGACTGGATCTGATTTCACCACTACAGGGAGACCCTAGTGAGGAATTTCTTCTATCAATGCAGCTATTACCTTCTCTGAAATATATAGTCTAATGGTTACTTGGGGTACTGTGAGCAGAATTTGAACCTTAGTCTTCCTGAATGAGGTTCCCCTCTATGTTCACGACACTATTCCATCTCTCAGGCAGATAGTGTTCTAATGTCCAAAGTATGGTTCAAGCCATTAGGAAAAGGCAGAGGAATGTCAGTCTTCCTACTTTAATCAATTGGAGCCCAAGAAGCACCAGAGAATGCATATTTCAGGTTTTTATTGTCAATATTTCAGAAATGACACTGGAATAAAATCACGAATAGAATTTTAAATGTATGGGAAATACATGGGCCCCAAAATCTGATTATTCACTGTGTTTTACAGATTTGTCTGTCATTGAAGTTGATGATGTGTATGCCATGGATATTCACAGTCTAGAGAGGAAATTAAGATGAGGCCAAGGATCTCTGGCGGGTAGAAAATAAAGCAAGGGTAGCTGACCAAGACCTTACTTAAAGGAAATTAATATTGGGTACAGGATGAGATAATGTGGAAAAGCTGCCTTAAGCAATATCAGAAATATTGGCCCTTATTTACTATGACCGTGTCCTATTCTTATATTATCCCACTTCTACTCTTTCCCTACTTTAATCCACCCTTCATGTCACTTTCAGAACAGTTTTCCATGAATTAATTTACTTGCACACTCCTTGATTCAAAAGTCCTCAGGAATTCCCCACTGGTGCTTTATTAATGCTTGTTAACTGAAAGATTATTTATTGCCACCCTACCTTGCCAGCCTCATCTCAAATCACTCACTCCCCTTACACACACACACACACACAAACACACACATCTCCACTATTCAGTTGAAATGCATTATTCTCGAGCATATCCCGTGCTTTTCGACTTTTGTGCCTTTTCTATTCTCTTCCTTAGTCCCATAGGTCTTCTTTCATCCCAGAATGTCTTCCCTCCACCCTTTCTACCTATTGAATTGCTGTCCATTCTTTGCCACCTCTTCTGTGAAATTGTCTTCTTCCCTGACTGTCCTTAAAACAACCTTTCCCCTTGGACCTCAAATAATGTTTTGTTTCATAACTCTCTAACTTATTTACATAATATTGTATAATTATCTGCTTTTATGTTGTATCACTTCTAGACTATAAGTTCTATAACAGTCGGGACCCTTTCTTAGCAAGACTTTTTATTTCTAGCAAATACCTAGGACAGGGTTCTGCAACCAGTAAATACCTGTGTTTATTGAATTTTAATTTGCTGCCATAAGAAAAACAAAAATTTGAATGATTGGAGCACCTCATAAAAAGATGCATATGTCACGTGATGTAAGTATTAGTGATTTAGACTGGTAGATAGAAGATACTGGTTCTAGCTCTGCCTACTTCAGTCCCCTTCCTAATTGGTATGTAAGGAAAAACATTCTGGCCCCAGCATACAAAGAGATCTAGGTTCAAATCCTACCTCTGATACTTTCTAGATCTATGACTATAGGCAAGCCATTTAACTGCTCTGAGCCTGTGGTTCCTCATTTATAAAATGAGACTCATCATAACTGTAGTACTTTTTGTTATTGTCAAGTCATTTCAATCATGTCCCATGGTGACCTCATTTGGGGTTTTCTTGGCAGAGATACTAGAGTGCTTTGCCATTTCCTTCTCCCTCCTATTTTACAGATGAGGAAACTAAGACAAACAGGGTTAAGCAACTTGCCCAGGGTCAC
Source organism: Phascolarctos cinereus (assembly GCF_003287225.1). Lineage (NCBI taxonomy): Eukaryota > Metazoa > Chordata > Mammalia > Diprotodontia > Phascolarctidae > Phascolarctos > Phascolarctos cinereus. Next base: position 488,269,045 of record NW_027555847.1, on the reverse strand, counting down.
AGAGCCAGTAAATGTCTGAGGCCAGATTTGAATTCAGGAAGATGAGTCTTCCTGAGTCCAAGCCCAGTGCTCTATGCACTGCGCCACCTAGCTATAGTACTTACCTCACAGAATTATTATGAAAATAAAAATAATTCATGTATGTCACATGCACTGCAAACCTTCAAGTGCTACATAAATGCCATATATAAATATATGAATGTATACCATATAAATACTATTTATGGGAGGCAGCATGATATAATGTTTGATCTGAAGTCAGAGACCCTGGGTTCAGATCCAAACTGCCACTTACTACCCATGTGACTATGGGCAAATTATTTCTCCCTGCATCTCTGATTCCTCGTGTGTAAAATGAAGATGTTTAATTAGACAGTCTTTACGATCCTTTCTCATTCTATAATTCTACATTGCATTATTATTATTTGAAAGACCATTGCAATGTATTCTACCAGTAAAATGAAAACAAGAGTTTACTATTCCTTTGGTGCATAGAAATGAGATTTCATCCCATAGAGCCCAAAGGCTTTGTCCCTAATAAAAACATTTTCGTAAAAGGTATGTTTTGGTTGATGTTTAATTTATTTTTAATGTGTTGACTTTTAATTTCACCCTTTGGGGGAAAAGCCCTTCTGTTGTGACACTGCTGAACTACATCCTTCTGGTCCATGCTCTCTGTCACTGCATAGTTAATTGGATGAGGCTTCGTAAGAATTTCTTTGGTGAGAACACTCTGTATGGTACTGCTTCATTCCAGTCCTGGCTCTACCTTTCCCCCCTTTTTTTTTTCTTGGCTAATTCACATCTTTTTCTCTGTCTTTATTTCTCAGTCTTGAAAATGGGCTTCGGGTGAATTCCCAGAGGTTCTGTGAAGGTTATTTTAGTGCTTGACAAGTGGTTTTGAGATGAAATAGGCTGTTGTACAGTGATCTTGGGAATTGGTGGGTCTGAGGAATACCTTCTGAACACAAGATCCTACAGTAAGAGCTCTTTAAATGACTGGCAAATTTCCTGCAGGATCATTATCTCTATAACCAATAAAACATTTACTGTAACTACTCTCCCTCTTTCTAAAGATTGAGTCTCCTCTCTGAGACTCACAATGAGATTTTAAGGGTATTCAAATTTAGAAAAAAAAATTTAAGTCATTTACTTTCATTGCTATTATTAAAATGATCAATTGTGAGCTGCAACAAGGTCAGGAAGTCCAGAGGAGAAATGTCTTTATGCCCAGAAGTCATTTTCTTTTTGATACGGGTGCCAGAAGCAGTAATTTTTAGGAACAAAATTTTAGAGAAGCTTCTTATTTGTTTTTGGCCAGACACTGACATTTCTAGTATTTGTGTTCACTTCTCCTCACATACAACCCTGTTCCTGTCATAGGGATTCCTTTGCTTAGCATTTACCTACTTTCTGTTTCTCTCTTTTTTTCCTCCCTCCAGTCATTCTACTGTCTTTCAAATTCTTCTTTTCTCATAGTGTTTCCTCTCTTATTTTGGGGGGGGAGGGGTTAGGCAATGGGGTTAAGTGACTTGCCCAGGGACACACAATTAGTAAGTGTTATGTGTCTGAGGCCACATTTGAACTCAGATCCTCCTGAATCCAGGGCCGGTGCTCTACCCACTGCACCACCTAGCTGCCCCTTCCTCTATTATTTTCATAACTCCCTTTAATCCCCTTCTTTCCCATCATGTGAGGCCATCTCACAGCAAAGTTATTATTAGTCTGTCCAAGCAGAAGCTGCCATTGGAAATTGATGAAACTTTTTAAAATTCACTTTCTGGTCTTCAGCTTACCTTGTACATGAAGTAGAACAGGAATGTGAATGTAGCATATAGCTCATCTTCAAATTCCAGGATGTTTAAATTTTAATATATTTTTATACTTATCCCATCTACAACTTGACTCCTCTTAGAATTGGTACATTTCCCATCCCAGCATATAAATGAAGTCTCACAATCTAAAACTTCACAGAAAAATTGATTCAGATACTTGTTGAAGCAATAGCCTGCTTTTAAGACTCCATTTGCACTGAATCATTCAAACATTTCTCTCTTTTCATTATTGTTTGGCATTGGAAATAAAATTCCTGGTCTACATATTGACAATTTGAAAAAATTAATTTGCCAAGTTTCTTGTGTTTACTGTCAACATAATATACAGGATATATGAGCAATAATGTTATGAGTCAACTACAGCCTTTTCCTTGTTACTCTCTAACTTCCAATGGTATGAATTAGATCAGGATAATGAAAGAGGAGAAGTATATATGTGTTTGCATGATGTTTACATTAAGATATATACACATGCATAATTTCTCTTTACTTCAGAACCTAAGACATTTTCGTTTTATAGTAATGATGCTAACATAATGTGTTCTTTTTCACATGTCCTTAAACTATACATAGAAGGTTGTTCATACAGAACCTCAGAGTTGAAAGATCCATCAGATGCCACCTAGTACATTTTCATTATCTGAACAATAATCCTTGCTGCAGCACTCCCAACAAAGGGCTATCTAGACTTTGCTTGAAACCTCTAATTCAGAGAGTCCTGGGAAAGACCTCAGCATCCTGTGGGTGCTCTGCCCAAAGGAATATAAATTTTGATCACTGAAACCCAGCAAGACATCTTGGGGTTTACCTACTAGATTTCTTTTTTATGGACCTTGACTTAAATCCAAATCACTCTGGCTCTCACTGATTGGCCCACATCTCATTTGGTCATTATTTGGATTCTGATGGCTCAGAGTCAGTGTAAATAGCAATTGTTTCTGTTTTGGCCAGAAACCCTGTGGATCTTCCGCTCTCAGACTTATTTATTTTTTTTGACTAGGTAAAAGAAACCATTCTTTACCTCCTTTTTTTTGCCTAGCCTTAATCACTGAATGGGTGTTACCTCAGACAAACTGAGCCCTGGGAAAGAAATTAGCTAAAAAAGGCCAAAGCCTCCCACTGGATCCGGGCCATCTCCAGTCATCCTGATCTACATCTTGCCACTGGACCCAGATTGCTCTGGAGAAGAGAGTGAGGCTGGTGGTAGGTGACTTTGCACAGCCCTCCTTCAGTTAAATCCAATTCACTTGCAAGTCATGGCATCACCTTCCTGATGTCAACAGTTCAGGGAAGCCCACTACTTCCTTTAAGTCTAATAATAAAATGTTTTTCCTTATGTGGAGCTAAAGATTAATGCCTCCCTGTAAGGAATACATATCACTTCTAATTCTTCCCTCTAGACTAAGCCCAACAAATCTACACCATCTTCCACAAGAAGAGAGTTCTCAGGTTCCCTCAAGCCTTCTCTTCTTCTGGTTCAATGCCCCTATCTCTTTAACCTCTCTGCATAAGGCATGATCTCAAGGCCCTTTACTACCCTTGTGGGCATCTGGAAACTCTCTGGCTTATCAAAGTCCTTACTAAAATGCGCTACTGAAAACTGAGCAAAATATTTCAGATGTGTTTTGCCCAGAGTAGAGAATTATGGGACTCTCCTCCCGTATTCTCAATAATTTGCTTGTTAATGTAGACTAAGTGCACACTGGTCTTTCTAATGGCTATCTGGCATCATTGACTCATATTGAATTCATAATTCTCTAGAAGTATGCCGATGGACTGCCTTGCTGTTCCACACCCTATCCTATGTCTCCTTAGACCAAAATACCCTTACCTGACCATTACTTCCCTATATGCGTTGACTCCCCCTATTTAATGAAAGTAAGTTCCTTAAGAGTCTCCCTTTTGTATATGTATCCCCAGCATTTAACAAAGCACTTGGCATACAATAAGCCCTTAATAAATGCCTTTTCATTTATTCATTCATTCACTCACCAAAAACTCAAAATTTCATTCAGATAAATTGCTACTTAAGCATGTTTCCCTCATTTTGTACTTGTGGAGTTTTTATTTTAAATTCACTTCAACAACAAACACTTATTTAATGACTACTGTATATACTCTGCAGTACTGTTCTAAATACTAGGAACACAAAGACAAAAAATAGTACTCAAGTTGTTTACATCCTAGGTGGGAGGAGGTACAGGAACACAGCTTGGACGTACATATTTACTGCCAACATTCTACCCATGTTGTTATATGACAGACACTAATTAAAAAATAATTTAAAGTAAATATTGCCCAGAGGACTATGGAGAGCTACATATTCAAACTAGGAATCTTGGGAAATGTGGGGTAAAATGAATATAAAAAGTCTGAGAGATGTAGTTTCTGGGTAATTAATAAATTTATTAATTTGACTAGCGATAACCAATAAATTGAGATCAGTGGTTCCTCAGAAACAAAAGCCTCTGCATGGAGGTCACTTGAATGTTTAAATGCCTTTCTGAAAAGGGGTTGTCAGTGAAGGGTGGGAATCAATTCTGACTGGTTAACAATTAATTAAAGGATGAAGGGCTAGGGGAACTCTGATCATATTCAGCACTCTTCTGGCATTCTACCTGAGTCCTACCTGAGTTGAACAATGAGCCAGAATTCACCCAGATTAAATTCTCTTTACCCTTTAATCAGAAATAAACTCTCCCAGTTGGGTGGAGACTGGCCTAAGAGGAGAATGTCTCCTTGTCTATTTCCTTCACAAGGAAATAGAAAGACTGACCTACTAATAATTGGTTATCAATCACCACAAAAGAGAATCTTTGGGTCCCAATTATAAAAATGGTTATTAAAATAAAAAGAAAATAATTATTTTTATCAAGGTGAAGGATATCATAAAAAAATGTAGGAGTAAAAAAGATGAAAGGGCTAGGCATGTGAAGGATAACCGATGGAAGTCCCCATGTGCTCAACAATTCTAGAGAAAGTGAGAAAGCAGTGCACGTGGGGAGTGGTGCCACTGAGGAGAAATTAAGAGAAAAATGTAGACAGATCTGTACTAGATGAACACAGAGGAGTTGTTTTCTATACAGTTGGAGGGAATCACCTTGGAGATGAGATCAGAGATCTATTTGAGTATTTAAGAGGTAATTTGATAAGGGAAAAAGAGCACTAACAACTGGGAGGGGTGGGGATCTGGAAAGGTTCTGGATAACAGGTGGTACCCTAGCTGAACCTTAAGAGAGTATCTCACAAGGTGGGGCTGAGGAGAGAGTACATTCCATACATAGAGAACAGCCCTGATAAAGACTGAGAGCCTGGAGACTGAATGCCAAGTTTGAAGAACTGCTAATGGGCCAATTTGATTGGAACAGAATGTGTGTGAAAAGGAATAATACGAAATAATGTAGGTTTAGAAACACAAGTGAAGGACAAATGGCAGAGGCCTTTAAATTCTTAGCTGAAGAATGCACTTTCTCCCCCAAGAGACACTGAGAATGGTTGAGCAAGGAAGTAACATAATCAGATTTGGGCATTAGGAAGATGATTTAGGCAATTGTGGGGAGAATGGATTAAGAGAGGGAGAAAAATAAAACAGGTAGACTAATTAGGAGGCTACTATAATTATTTAGGAATAGAGGAGATAAAACCCTGTACAAGGGTCATTGGAAGCAGTTGGCTCAGCAGATAGAACATGGGGGCCTGGATTCAGGAAGACCTGAGTTTCAAATCCACCCTCAGACACTTACTAGCTATGTGACCCTGGGCAAGTCACTTAACCTCTGATTGCCTGAATGGATAGACAGGAGCCATTGAAAAAGGAAATGGCAAATCACTCCATTATCTTTGCCAAGAAAACCCCAAAAGAGTCAGTCACAAATGAAACAATTGAACAACCAATGAAGGTATAGTTATGCAGTGGAAAGAAAGGAACATGTTGGGGGAGTGTATCTAGACTTGGCAACCCGGGGTTGATGAGAATTGTTGTCTTGTATCTCTCCTCTTCACAGCCTGACTCTGGGTTGGGGGGGGGGGGTGAGGAGGGAAACGTGTGCATACATTGCTTCCACTTCCTTATCTCCCAGTCCTCAACTCTTACAGTCTGGCTTCTGACCACATCACTGTAACAAAACTGCTTTCTCCAGTTAACAGATACTCTTCAGTTGCCAAATTCTATGTTTTGGTTTTTTTTTTTCCTCAGCTCTCATCATTTTTTTTTTACTTTTCTGTAGGATTTAGCACAGATGACCACCCTCTCCTCCTGCATGCTCTCTTTACCCTGCCATTGTGTTTTCATGACATTGCTCTCTTCTTCCTATTTGTGTGAATGCTTCTTAACAGTCAGTCACTTTTGTCAAATTGTCATCCACATCTTCTCCTAGCTGTGAATGTATCTCAAGATTCTGTTCTGGGCCCTCCTCTTCTTTTCTCTCTACACCCCTCTCTCTGTTAACTCATCAGCTCCATGGTGTCAGTTATCATTCATTTATCACCTCCATGTAGATGATAGCCTCACAAAACCATCCTTCAAAAGCACATTACTCTTCTTTATATCAGTCAATCAATAAACATTTATGAAGTGCTTTCTATGTGCTAAGCAATGAGCTAAGCTCTGGGATGCAAGGAAAGGCAAATTATTGGTCCCTTCCTAAAAAACCCACGTTCTAATGGGGGAGACTATGCAAATAACTGTGTATATACAAAATATGTGTAGTGTAAATGGAATGCAATCTCAGAAGGAAGGCACTAGCAAGGGAGTAAACCAGGAAAAGTTTCCTGCAGTTGGTAGGATTTGGGATGAATCTTAATAGAGGCCAGGGAAGCTAGGAGGTTGAGGTAAAGGGTGAAAACAATAGATTGGATATGTGGGGTAAGTGCAAGTGAAGACTTGGGGGACACCAAGATTTGAGGCTGGATAAATGGGACAATTGTGGTGCCCCAGGCAGTAATGGGAAATTTGGGAAGAAGGGAGGGTGGAAGGGGGGGTGAGAGATAGTGAATCTCTGTTTTGAACTCATTTTGAAATCATACTGAGTTTGACATGCCTACGATACATCTAGTTTGAGATGTCCAAAAAGCAGTAGGTGATGTGGGACTGGAATTCAGGAGAGAGACTAGGACTCAATATATAGATCTGGGAATCATCTCCATAGAGATGATAATTAAAGCCATGGGAGCTAATGATATCACAGAGTGAGATGATGATATAGTGGGAGAAGAAAAAAGGGTTCAGGTCATTTCCTTTCAAGGATGCCCACAATTAGGGGGGCATGGCCTGGATGAAAATCAAGCAAAGAATTCTGAGAAAGAGAAATCAGATAAAAGGAGACCTAGGAGAGAGCAATGCCACAAAAACCTCAAGATGAGAGAACATCGTGGAGAAGAGGGTGGTCTACAGTGTCGGATGCTGCAGTGAGGTCAAAAAGGATGTGAATTGAGAAAAGGCAATTGTGTGTAGCAGTTAAGAGATTACTAGTAACTTTGGAAAGATAATTTTCCATTGAATAATGAGATCAGAGGCCAGAGTGCAAAGAATCTAGAAGACAGTGAGAGGAAAAGAGGAAGCACCTAACATAGACACTTTTCTTAAGGAGGTTATCTGAGAAAGGAAGGAGAAATGTAAGATAATAACTAGCATGGATGGTTGGATTAAATGGAGGTCATTTTAAGTGTTGAGAATACAGGAATGTGTTTATAGGCAGCAAGTAAGGGGGCAGTAGATAGGAAGAGATTGAAGATTCCAGAGTAGAACTGACAGAAGTAAAATTTTTTGGAGAAGACAGGAGAAATGGTATCACAGGTGCATATTGAGGGGTTTACGTTGGCAAGGAGAAAAGCTACCTCTTCATATGAGACAATGGTAGAGGAGATAATGAAAACCATGCAGTAGTATGGTTGTAAATGTTTAACAACAAGGCTCTGAGACAGGGAAAAAGATACTCACAACATACATTTAAGTTTAATCTGCATTAATAGCACTAGACAATTAAAAAACCCCAATAAATCAAGCCCTGATTTGTAGCATTTGCTAATGTCAGAGGTTTGAGAAACCTGAGTGATGTGAGAGGAGGAGAAAAGAGGGAGCTCTCAGCGAATGGCCTCGGCTTTTCAGTGAAATAAGCCAGAACCATGAGAATAATTTCTACATTAACTATGGCATTGGAAAGAAAACAGCAGTGAAAGACTTAAGAACTATGATCAATGCCATGACCAATCACAACTCCAGAAGACTGGTGATGAATCATGTTTCCCAATTCTTGGTAGGGAGGTGATGCACTAGAGATCCAGAATGAGACATAGATTTTCAGACACAATGTATTCATTTTGCTTGACTATAAAAATACATTATAAGGGGAGGGCTTTAATTTTTTTGAGGGGGAGTTATACAAAGAAGTGGAAAAGGGAGTTATACAAAGAAGTGGAAAAGGAAGAATAATCTTGACCTAATAAAAAAAGAAAAGATGAAAAAAATAATGTCAATGAAACATCAAAAAAAATACTCAGAAGGGAACCAAGGACATTCAGAAGGGGAAAAGCTATGTATGATGACACAAAAAATGTGTCTGGAAAAGTCATATATGAATGAAAAAAGAGGTGGGCTAGTCAAATATCAAAGGTGGAACATAACAGAACTGAAGCTGAAGCACTGAACACAAAATGTTTATTTAGGGAGGGCAGCAACATCTGTCCTGTCTTCCTGCCATCACCAAATTCATTGCTTTTTCTATACTGATGTTGACAGAAAAATAGAACAATAGTTACTAGCTCCTCTCTCTTCCTCTAGTCTAGTTAAATGAATTTTCTGGAGAGCCTTTTTGCATGGAATGACTTAGGATAATGATAGGAGGTAAAAGGGAATTTTCTTGCTCTAACAAAAAAAGTAAACAGAATTAAAAGAGTGGCAGGCGAATGAGAAAAAAAAATTATTTAAGAGACAAATGTAGTGACTAAGGACTTGTCTTAACTGATTGACTAGATGGGTCTGAGTTATAAAAGCTTTGAAAGGTGCTATGGAGACAAAAGCTCAGAGCTGAGACCCCTGCCTCTGGTAGAAAAGATTACATAGGAGGTGCAGTTCAGCAGAAAACTTGCAGATTGCAACAGCAGAGACTGGAAGGAGAGTAGCAGCCTATGGCAGACAGCAGCAGATGACAGTGCAGTGGAGAGAATATCCCAACGGAAGACCCTGGCAGGGAGCAGGAGCAGAGAAATCAGCTGTCAGCCCAATGATATCTCCTTATAAGCAGCTGACATTGGCAGTTCTATGGGCAAGTAAGCAGCAGTACCAAAAGCAGGGAAACCATATGAGGAGTGCTCCTAAGCCACTTACCTGTGGCCTCCCCATGCTCTCTTTGCTACATGTGTTCTCTGGTCACATGTGTTTCATTTTTGGTCATTGCCATGGAAATCTAGGCGTGTGCAACCCTGTGTCTATGATGAAAATTCCCCACCCCACCCCCACCCTTTTTTTCTATGCTATTTTGTTATATATATTTTACTCTGAATTAGCATTAATATATCCTCTGGTTAGTCTGGCAAAAGAAAACTCATTATGGGCTCGGGAGCTATGTTTTTCAGTGGACCCCAATCCATTGTGTGCCTTTTACTTCAATAGCCTTCAGGGATCCTGTGATTAGAGGGGGTGGGGTAGGAGCTATATTTAAAGAACCAGTAAGGCCTGCAGCTCACTGAGTAAATACGTTGTGGAGGTTTCACTGGGGCAAGAAAAATACAGGATAGGAAGGCATGAAGATGTAGTACGAGTGGGAGGAGGGCAGAGATATCAACTGAAAAATGTAAAACATGAGAATGTTCTACTGGGTCAGATCCATGTTTCTTTCAATCCAGTATTTTGTATCTGACAGAGACAGCAGTGGATACACTGTGAAACGTCATGATTATCCTGTTTGACAACCTCAAAGATAAAGGACTTACATCCCAATACTTTTTACTAGCTCATCAATTGATGTCTCTATTTAGGAATAGCATATAAATTCATATTTACCTTCTCTATGTCTTTTATGATTTTAAGAACTTCTCAGACTTTGTCTTTCCAAACTGGGGTCCTAAGCATTTTAGTTTGTTCCCTAACATGAGTTCTCATTCCTATTGGATCAAGCAACAAGCATTTATTAAGCTCTTACTTCCAGGTACTGTGCTCGGTGCTGAGAATACAAATATAAGCAGAAAGTTCCTTTTTCTCAGGAAGCTTACATTCTAATGGCAGAAGACAACACATAAAGCCAAGCAAGTGCAGGAGCACATTAGAGGAAGTGTGGAATATAACCTGGAGGAGAATGAGACATTGCTGGCCTGGGTGCCCTCCTTAAATGGAGGTTCTGATAGGAGACATTTAATCAGAGGGAAAGGCCACAGGTGTGGAGAGCACCTCCAGTGTGTGAATTCCAAGGCTGGAATGAACTTCTAGCACTAAGAGGCTTTCTGGGGCATGGCAGAGAATATCTGGAGTGCCACTTGGAGAGGAATGGCTAGTTCTATTATGTCAATCTTGAGATGTGGAAACTAGGCTAGAATTCTGGGTATGGTATATGTATGTATGTATGTATGTGTGTGTGTGTGTGTGTGTGTGTGTGTGTGTGTGTGTGAAGACAGATAGATGATAGGTAGATAAGTGGCATATCTGTCTCTCTCCATTATATATGTGAATATATGTATATGTATATGAACATATATGTATATGTTTGGGTTTTGTACATAAGTGGCATATTATCTTCTATTTTGTTTCCAGTATTTCCTTGATTATGGCCAATATTTTGTTGACTTTTTGGGGCCCACAGCAACATATTCATTCAACAAATATTTATTGAGTGCTTATTATAAGCACACCATTCCTTTCCTGGATTCAGGATTCAGAATCCTTCACCCCTTCAGTATAGTTGGGCTATTTTCCCCTAATAGTCCTACTTGCTTGCATTAAACCATCTACTTCTTTTTTTGTGCCAAAGCCTTGTAAGATATTTCTACAATTTATTTCTAAAATCTATTTTATTCCTGTTAAGAATATACTCAAAATCTTTGTTCTGAAATGTCTAATATTAACCTTAATAACCCACATGGCCAAATTTGTTTCAGAATCACCAAAACTCAATTTGGTACTGCCTCATTGAAAAGTCACCTCCCCTTACATAGTTTCTAGGTCCATATGTCAATTGACTGTATAAAATCTTCATTGGTTAAAAATGGAGTCGTTAAACCTTTCAAAGTCCTTTGCTCTGTAACCTCTCATACTAATACTCTACTTTGTGTCTGCTGATTAATTTTTTCATTAGAGTATTTCATATCCTTTACAATGAAATTGTCTTAGTTTACCAAATACGGTTCAATTTTATTATTTCAAAAGATTTCTGTTTGTTAGTAGTAGTAGTAAAATAATGCACAGCCTTTGGGTTTTTATTTTTTAAATTTCTTTGCAAACATTAATCCTCTTTTCCTAGCTGACTCTGCAGTTCTTTTGGGAGCCAAGCTTATCAATTTTAATAGGTGCTTTGATTCATAATGGATAACATAGCATGGTCATGAATGTCTCCCATATATTAATATTTCTTTACATGTGACTGAACAAAAGAACAAGGTAGAGCTTATTTAACTGCAGGAGTCAAATTTTGCCAGTTTCACTGTGAATTGATACCTTTAAGCCTGAGGACTAGAGTTCCCCAGCTTTAGGAATGTTGTCTCATCTGGTTATAATTCAGTTAGAGACTACAAATGTTTATCGAGTGGCTACTATGTAGAGAGCCCTTTGCCAATTGTTGGGGGAAAATGCAAAGTCAAGATGATTTCTTCTCTCATAGAGTTTACAGTTTAGAGAATATGCATTTACCTGCGCTGGCTCAAACTTAGTCAATGTTTATTTAAAAAGAAAAACAACTTGAACATCTTTTTCTTATTAGAAGAGTACTTCAGCTGAGCTGGTGAAGATAATACTCAATATTCAGGATTATTCTGGGAAGCAGCATAGCTCAACCATAAGGACTGACTTTTTAAAAAATGTATAAATCAATTTCATGGCCTTGGATATTCAAATGCAGTCTCTGTAAATGAATACAATAACCATCTTCCCGTTGGTTTTATTCAAGTCCATAAATGGTTACTATGTAACTCTTGATTAGCTAGATACAAATTTTCCTTTTTAGAGATAAATGTGGTAAATCGAACATCATGGCTCATCTTTCCATTCAACTTTCATGAGAAAATCGTTTTACCTATGTGAACCTTAATTTTGATTAAAAAAATTTGCACTATGCACTATATTTGGCTGTTATAAGGAAAGAATTTTTTATGCTCTATATAAACATGAGCAATTATTGTTGCTGCCATCATGACACTCCATCCTCTGGCTATCACTATGTTCTCATGTAATACACAGAAATTTTAATAGTACTTGGAGTAAATCATAATTAAGGAGGTGAATTGGAGGAGGGGCAGGGGACTTTGGGATCATCTGCTGTTGGAATAATCTGCTCTACTATGCTCCCTTTACAGAACTATTAAAATGCAAAATAACAATGGTCTGAGAATTCACAGAATAAGCTATGCAAAAGATGCAGAACTTTTTGGCACTCTGTTAATATAAAATATTATTTAATTCAGCCAAGCAAGAAAATTCTCATCTGCAAAGGCAGGGCATCCAAGCAACTGAGCTTAAGGGTTTCCTTTCCTCCCACTCCTCAACAGCACCCACCCCAGAAGGGCCTCCTCCACAGCTGTATGAAATCTAAGTGGAAAGGTTATTCCATTCCTCTCCTTTAACACAATCTGTGGTTCTTTGTTCTGGGCAGAGGGAGAGAACAGAGCTACCCAAGCATGTTGCCAGCTTGTCCCCATTTCTCCACCCCTTAATCCCCTCCCCAGTTTTCATGTGTTATGAATCCCACTAACCCTCTCTTTTTTCTCCCTTCTACTTAACTTTCTGCTTCTGGCAAAGGCATTGGTGTGCAAGGGTCTAGATAGGTGGGTAAGTGTTAACATGCTGTTCATCTGCATGAATTATTATTACATGAGAGGTTTGATTTGTGTGTGAGCTATAGAAATTGAATGATACAGAAATGTCATCTATCCACCTGTCATTTTGATAGGCCCTAATTTGTATGCAAGATTAGTTTAGATGCTAATTTCCAAAATTGTCTAGACTAAGATTACTACTCATTTTAATATCCTTTCTCTGTCCCAATAATGTTCATGGATCTGGTGTACACTAAACCATAGACATAATTATTCTAAAAGTTGCGTTGTTCAGTTGTTTGTGTCTGTTGTTCATCAGGAGCTTAAATATTTTGTCTTTATTTACACTCACAAGTATTCTTTTGGTGCAGAGGGAAACCTAACAGGCGTAAACCCTTCCCTGAAGTGTCTTATAACCTCAGCCTGAAGTAAATGCAGGTATTTTAGGAGAAAAGGAGGAGAGAAGAATGTTTTGTACAAGTTATATCTACAAAGGAATGTAGATCTCACTTCATACTCCCTAACCTTCTTCCTCCCTTCTCTTTTCCCATTTCCTCCCACAAGAATGCCAGAATTGGGAAGAAAATAAATTCTAATTTATTTATTTTTCTTTCTTGCATTATTCTTCTGCTATTTTAGCAGTTTCAGTATTGGACACATACATATGTAAAATACATCAAATAAATGTATATGAATAGGGAAACTTTAATTTTCAACTGCTTTTTTCATGGCAGATCTTATTATATCTATGCCCCTTGTATTCTTGGCAATCTCTTTGTGGTTAGGGGCATTCCACTGTAGAATGTTCTTTCTATGTCATCATCACTTTTTACTATATTCCATAAGCACTTTTTGTTTCCTTAATTAGAGATCTCTAAGTAACATTTTCATTTCTGATTTTAATGCTGCTACATTTTACCATAGACAGTCTCTTGAGAGGTGAAAACAAACCATTCATTAAAATGATTAACCATGGTTAAATGACAGTGAAAGTTGTATTGTCTGATTTCATTCCCTTAAACATTGTGCTGCTTTAAATTTCATTTCAAGAAGAATGAGCTATTCTTATCTTAAGTTCCTCAGGATCAGGCCATTATAACCCTTCTTTTGATGACTATTGTGTTCTAACAGGCCTTGAGATGAGCTGCCAATCATTATTAACCCTTTTCTCCCTAGATTTATGGGTCAGAGAGCAATCTTGAGTTCCTCGTACTGAAATTGTTTATCCTTCTAGGTTTCCCAACCCGTATTTTATAGATGTGACAGGCTTAAATAATGTGATACTTTTTTTCGGGGGGAGTAGCCTTAAGAACTAGTATCCTGTCAGAATTGAAAAGATCTCTCTCTCTTTCTCTTTGCATTTGTTAATAGTAAAAGGTATAGTAAAAAGGTAAATATATTGGTGAAATAGCTATTGAGTGATTTTTAAAATGTCTGACTCTACAATTGAAATATTATACTGTTATCTAAAATGTTTGGTAACTTAATTCCAGGAACCCATTCTCAATTCCTTAGATACATATTGACTTTTTTAAAAAGTGCTTTTTAAAAAAAATTTAAGGCATAAGAACTAAAAGGAAAGTTTGATTTATTTTTTCTCTTTAATGAATGAATCCTCAAAAGTCTTAAGCCTGCCCTCTGAACTGCCTTAACTTTTAGTTTGGGCCATGATATGTATGTATGTATGTATGTGTGTGTGTGTGTGTGTGTTACACACACACACATATGTTTATATGAGAGGATAGTTAACAAATGTAAGTTAGATTTTTTTTTTATCAAGTGAAACATATAAAAGCAGAGCAGCTTGTTTTTCAACCAGACTGACAATGTTATAGAGTATGAAAATGGTGTTTGGGGTAGAGAGGATATAGAAGCTAAATGCTTTTATCAACTTTTTTCTCCATTATTTTTTTGAAGTTTTATTGATGTCTCTTGCTTTTATATCATATTCATTTATGATTATGGCCTTCTCCCTATGCTACCCAAGAATCCTTTCCTTGTATCAGTTTTTAAAAATAGTTCAGCGAAGCCAACCAAAACATCAACATATAATGTTATCCATAATACTCCACATTTACTGTCCCCCACCTCTTCAGTGGAGGATGAAGATGCATTTCTTCATCTCTTCTTGGGGCAAGATTAACTTTTATAATGACATAAAATTAGTTTCATTTTATAATTCATACCATTTACATTGTTGTAATTATTATGGATACTGTTTTCCTGGCTCTGCATGAGTTGATAGAAATTGTACCAGATCAGAGGTTCTTAAAACACAGTCCAGGGTTAGACAGTAAAATTTCACTTTAGACATTTACTAGCTGCATGACTCTGGGCAAGTCACTTAACCTCATTGCCTCAGTTTCCTGCTCTGTAAAAATGAGGGAGCTGGACTTGATTCCCTCTAAGGTTCCTTCATAAGTATAGGCTCCTATGATCCTCTGAATATATATCTAAGGAAATAAATCTATTGGTTGAAATTCTGAAAAACTATTACCACATTTTAGGTGATAGAATCATATTTCCTTTGTGGGGGGAAAGAAGCATTCTGTGGATCTGAATGGATAACATTTCCTTTAAGGATTGTTATTTATCAAACATTCAATTCTACAAGCATTTATTAAGTGCTTACCATATGCAAGGTCCTGTATTAAGTACTGGGGATAAAAACACACAAAAAGCAAATGAACTTTATGCTCAAGGAGCTTACATTCTATAGTGTGAGATACAAGGAGCATAAATAAATACAAAAATAGATAGATAGATAGATAGATATAGATAGATAGATAGATAGATAGATAGATAGATAGATACAAAGTAATTTCAGGGCAGGGTAGGAAAAGAGAGTACCAACAACTGGAATGATTAGGATCTAAGACTTGAGCTGAGCTTTAATGAAACTAAGGATTCCAAAAAATTCAAATGAGAAGGGAGAGCATTCCAGTGTAATAAGAGAAATTCTGGCTCAATTTTATTACTGTCATTTACTTAAGATGAGTAGGTCATGTAACTAGCCAGAGCCTACAAAATCAAGTTGAAATATTAGCTGTAGTCCTTATATTAAATGGTCAGTTTTTGCTCTGTTTGCAAATTCCAGATGAGATATCTGGTGTTTATGAAGCTAGTTTCCCATTTCACCTGATACAAATCTTTCCCTTTTGCTGTCTGTTCTTTGGTCTGTAAATCATCCTCCTCCCTTATTTAGCTTTTCAAATTTCACTGTACCCATCCTGCTTATGTAACCAAAACCTTTATAAGACTGGTGAAACTTCTGTTCAGGGTTCACTGATTTTTTGCATATAGTAAGTCTATACTGGAAGCATAATAAGTCAGTATTCCATGTCTCTGCATTGTTGATTGTATAATTGGCAGCAGTACCTATCAACAGATCCTTAGATAATTTTTGTCACACCAGATGACAGCCTGTGGAAAAGACATATTGAACAAGATGGAATTCCATATATAAGGAACAGCAAGTAGGTCATTTTGGCTATAAAGTAGAGTACATGAAAAGGAATAATGTGAAATCAATGTAGATATATAGATTGGATCCAGATTGTGAAGGGCTTTAAATGCCAAACAAAGAAATTTGCATTTTATCCTAGAAATTGTAGGGTACCACTGAAGCTTCTTGAGTTGGGGACTGACTTAGTCCACCTGTCAGTTTGGGCTTTAAGGAGTTGTTTCTAGGATTGATTGAATAGGGGAGGGGCTTAGAGGTAGAGGAGTGGGGAGTACAGCAATTGTTTAAACAAGAGGCAATAAGAGACCTAAACTAGGATTGTAGCTGTGTGACTGGAGAGGAGAACCAAGAGATATATAGAGAAAGAATTAACAAGGCAAGTGTGGGGTTGGGGGAGAGAGAAAGAAAGAAGAGTTGAGGATAATGCCAATGTTGTAACTCTGGGTGACTGTAAGGCTGTTAGAATTCTCAGCAGAAAGAAGGAAGTTATAAAAGAAGGTTTTGGGGGAAGATAATGAGATAATTAGACGTTTTGCTTTTGAGATACCCATGAGACACTCAGGATGATATGTTCATTTATCACCAGTGATGTGGGACTGGAGATTAAGAGAGAGAGATTTAGGCTAGATATGGAGATTTGGGCTGATGTCTGCATTGAGATGAAAGTTGATTAATATAGACAAGAATTCAGGAGTGGGGAACCTGTGGCCTCGAGGCCATCATCTGTCAAAGGGATGCACTTGAGAACCCTAGAGGGCCACACGTGGCCTTGAGGCCACAGGTTCCCCACCTCTGGACAAGATAGTATTGAAAGAGAGAAAAGGATCCAGGATAGAGCTTTGGGACATATCCAATCTTAGTGGGCAGGATATGAATGATGATACAGCAAAGGAAACTGAGAGGGAGTCAGTGAATATTTATTAAGTGGCTACTGTATGCCAGGAATTGATCAGACAGGTAGGAATTAAAACCAGGAAAGAACAATGTCTGAAAACCTAGTTAGTAGAGTTTGATTTTTATGATTCTTGGCAGCTGGTTAGATGGCTAGGCATATCACTGCATTTTTATTAACAATATGGGGCACCAAAGGTATCCCTTTCAACCACATTTAATAAAACCTCCTACTAACACATCTGTGTCTTACTTAACCTTCAAGTTATGTTCTTTAATTTAGAAGCTGTAAATAGCTGAAGAGTGAATGGAGGGGGGCATTAATGCTAGAGCCTAATATCTGGTGCTGGAAATTAACTTCTTAGTTGAATTTTAGAGCCAAGTAACAGTAAATTAAAACTAGAACATTTGAAATCATAAGGCACTAGAGAAATGTACATAACTGCTGTTACTAGAGTTTTTTTTAATCAGAAAAGCCAGGAAATCAGGTGTTTAGTTTATTTTGTGGTGACAGTGACAGCTGGAGGAAGAAGCTGAAATAGGTTTGATTAAGGGATTAAAACTAGAAATACAGGGGACAGAACCATGAGGAGAAGAAAAACACAGGACAAGAATCAAGCTTAGCTAGACATTCTCATTGTCAAGATATTTAGATTCTTTTAAGTATCTCTGTAGCAGCTAGGTGGTGCAGTAGATAGAGCACTAGGCTTGGAACCAGGAAGATCTGAGTTCAAATGTGGCCTCAGGCATTCATTCCTCATAAGTATCTCTTCAGATACTTACTAGCTGTGTAACCCTGGGCAAGTCACTTAACCCCTATTTGCCCCAGGTTTTTTCATCTGTAAAATTAGGGCACACTGGAGAAGGAAATGGCAAACCATTCCAGTATTTTTGCCAAGAAATTTGTCCATTGGGTCAGGTAGAGTTGGACACAACTGAACAACAAGAATCAAAAGTTTTCCGAAACACAGGGTTTAAGGTGGAGCAGAAAACAATGATAAATTCCAGTGTCCAGTGATCTTACTGAAGTAGAATGCTAACTGAATTTGTAGTCAGAGCAACTTTGTAAAAATCATAGACTTACTATTTCGTATTTGTGAGATTTTAGCCCTTAGTTTCTTCATCTATGACATGAAAGGTGAGGACTAGATGTCTTCTAGGATTTTTTCCAGCACTAAATCCTATAGGAGTAGGATCATTAGAAGCCTTAGTGGCAATTTGGCAGTAAAAATAATAGTCAGTTAACAAACAGTTATTAAGCACCTGCTATGTGCCAGGGATGGTGCTAAGTGCTGGAGTTACCAAAAGAGGCAAAAGACAGTTCCCTGTCCTCAAGGAGCTCACAATCAAATAGGAGAGAAATTCAAACAAGTATGTACAAATAAGCTATATACAGGAGAGATAGGAAATAACTAAGAGAGGAAAGGGAATAGAATTAAGAGGAGTTTGGAAAGCTTCTTGTAGAAGATAGGGTTTTAATTGGTACTTGAAGAAAGCCAGGGAAGCCAAGTAGGTGAAACTGAGGAGAGAGAGCATTCAGAGCTGACAGAGGCAGATTCTCCTCTTATGCTGTGCTTTATCTAATGAGATTGATTTGAGTAAAAAGCACTTGAGCATAGTGCCTAGGACATAAAAGGCACTCTTCTATTGCATATTCCTTTCTTTTCCCTTCTCTTTCAGACTTTAAATTTTCACATGTGCATAGGAGCCATAAAGTTAACATATAGGCATTATTCAGTCAAATAGTTGTTACTACATGATGATAGTTTTTTATTCATTTATTTGAAAGCCAGTTTAGCATAAATAATAGGGAGCTGTTCTTGGAGACAGAAAAACCCAAGTTCAAGTCCTACTCCTGACATACTACCTGAATGATCCTGGACAAGTCACTTAGCTTCCTAGTACTCTAG
The DNA here is from genome assembly GCF_003287225.1 of Phascolarctos cinereus. Classification (NCBI taxonomy): domain Eukaryota; kingdom Metazoa; phylum Chordata; class Mammalia; order Diprotodontia; family Phascolarctidae; genus Phascolarctos; species Phascolarctos cinereus. The sequence goes on along the minus strand of NW_027555847.1, from coordinate 488,249,990 downwards.
GTGCTAGAGTTTCTTCATCTGGAAATCCTCTATACCAGTGAAATCAGAGGTCTATCCTCTATCCTTGTTGACTTATTTAAACTGCCCAAAATAGTTTCTCTGTCTTTGTACTGATTAAAGTTATATTTGTTTTTTGTTTGTTTGTTTACCTCCCTCTAGGATGCACTTCTACTTCTAATAATAACTAATACCAGGTTCTTTGCTAAGCACTTTGCAAATATTACCTCAGGTATCTTAACAACCCTGGGAGATAGGAGCTATTATTATCCCCATTTTATAGTTGAAGGAACTGAAGCAAAGAGAGGTTAAGTGATTTGCCCAAGGTCACATAGCTGGTGTCTGAGGTCATATTTAAATTCAGGTGTAGACACTGTGCCACCTGGTGTGGGGTGGGGAAGGGAGGCAGGAAGGGGGGGGAGGAGAGAGAGAGAGAGAGAGAGAGAGAGAGGGAGGGAGGGAGGGAGGGAGGGAGAGGGAGAGGGAGAAGAAGAAGAAGAAGAAGAAGAAGAAGAAGAAGAAGAAGAAGAAGAAGAAGAAGAAGAAGAAGAAGAAGAAGAAGAAGAAGAAAGAAGAGAAAGAAAGAAAGAAAGAAAGAAAGAAAGAAAGAAAGAAAGAAAGAAAGAAAGAAAGAAAAGAAATGAAACTCCAAAACACTTTTAAAATATTACCACAGGTTATCGACAATTCTGGGAGGTATTATGATACCCATTTTTCAGATGAGGAAACTAAGGCAGACAGAGGTCACACAAATAGTATCTGAGGCTGCAGTTGAATTCAGCTCTTCCTGACTCCAGGTTCAGCTGTCTATGGACTGTAGCACCTAGCTGCCTCTACTACTCATGATTACTCCTAGCCTATTCTAACCTTAACTCATATCCAAACCAAAGTTATGAAATAGTTATAAAATAAAAATATTTAGTACTTCAAATATCTGCAAGTCACTTTTCCTGGCAACAATTTGATGAGGTACATAGAAAAAATATTAGTCACCCAGCCCCCAATTTTATAGATTAGGAAACTGAAAGCAGAAGTAAAATGATGCGCCCAGAGTTGCCAAAGCAGTAAGTGCTAGAGCCGGTATTTAAATTCAGGTCTCCTGACTCTAAATACTTCCTTTCATTTGGTTTCCCATAGGAAATATTAGATAAGAAACAGTCTAAAGTATTGTTGACACTAAATTGATGAGTTCCTTGCCATTCTCAGTATAGTAGCCAGAATTAAATAGACCATGGAGACAAATACACCTTCTAACTCTTTGGAATTCCCTTGAAACTAGGTTGAGACCTATTGGAGATTCAGTAACATGTTGCTGTTTTGTTTTGGTTTTTTTTGTCTTTATTGGCTTGTGAATGTTAATCTCCAACCTGGCACCTCTAGTAAACTTTGAAGCCAATATTTCAAAAAACACACACAAATACAATTTACTTCCTGCTTGGCCACCAAGCATAGAAATGGAAGAGTAAGGTGATGGCACTGTGCTGTACATATGTTCTTGCTTCTCACATTGGCCTGATTCTCAGTAGTTTGATACACCAGATAAAAAAATTTTAAAAAAGATCTCAGCCTTCAACTTGAATGCCTTTGCTTTCTGTATAACAAAACCCAGATATATTTTTAAAATCCAGTTTTACAGAGAAAGAGCTCAGATTGGATATTTTAATAACCTCCCCATAGTTGCTTCTAAATAAACTTGAAAAATAAGATCTTTTGCCTTGGCAGTGCTCCCTGGAGGAGAGTGGGTGTGTAGTATGTTGGCACATTAGCTGGGATACTGTATTTGGTATTGTCAGACCCGCTGAATCATTGCCCATGAATGGCCTTGTATCCCATGGTGATTGTTTGACAGGAAGCCAATGGCTCCTGCCTACAGTTTCTGAAAAGCTGACCTTGTAACAACATCCACATTCTTTCTGTTGCTTTTGCTGACATCCTCCAAGGCTCTGAAAACTGTTTTCAAAACAAATATATAATGAAGTATTACGCCGGTAAAAGCAATTGTGTTCCAGTTCATCAGGTTATCTGAGAGTGTCATGTTTGCCAGAAGGCAGCACAGGAAGAAAATAAATAGACAGAGCAAACCAGCCTAGAAAGTTGACATTTGAGCTACAGTCTTCTAAAGCTCAGGGATAGTTTCCTAAGAGTACTCAGATGTCCAAATGAAGACAAGGCTGTTACATGATCCATTTTCTAACTTTGCTAAAATCCTTTATTAGCTGAATGCTATGTTTCTTTCCATTTCATTCCTTCAGAAATGACTAAATTTCTGTCGTTGGTCCACCTCCCCTCTTCCCCCCTTGGTAGTGACAGACCTCAAGGTATCTGCACAGGACATAAACAACAGAATTAAAGAATGGCTCAATTAATGAATGCTGGACTATTGTGACACACTGGAAGCACAGATCACATTATGGCTATCTAATCATCACTGCTGTCTGAATAGTCTGCATTAGCTAACAGAGAATTACATGAGGTTCTGTTAGTGTGGGATTCCCTCTTGCAGAATAATGACAACTCCAGGCCAGCAGCTCACAGTGTGCAGACACAGCTGGCTTTCTACATCATCGAGAACACATATTTGGCTTTATCCTTTCTGCTGGAGGCCAGCTCTCAAAGTCCCCTTGCAGGTTCTGAAGCTCATCTTTATCCTTTTCCAGTGGTTTAGACTCAAAGCCAATTCCATCACTATAGGCTCTGACATTGCCTTTGAGCCGATCGACATTATCATCAAAATGGTAATGATTCACACTTACATAGCATTTTAAGGATTATCACATAGCATCTGTGTATTGGAAGTGTTATTATATCTTTTTACAGATGAGAAAACTGAGGCTGGAAGTGAAAATAATCATAGGATAATTTTAGGATCAAATAGGAGCATAGGATTTAGAACTGGAACAGATGAAAGGCTATAAAAGGAAGAAGTAACAGCAACAGGATTTGAACTGATTCCGAGACCAGTAGTTTTCCCACTACACAGTCTTGCCAGCTAAGTTGCCTATCTTCCCAGTCTCCTTGCATAACAATAAGATCAATGAGATCTCGGTCTTGACAGAGCAAAAGCTGGTTAATAAGAAATTTCTCCCATGTCTAACTTTTAATTTAAATGTTATCAAAATTCTTGTCAGCAAGCAAAAGTTGTAAGTTGTACAGGCAGACTAAATAAGGGGGAAAGTGAGTCCTTTTTTGGGATGGCTTCCACATTCAAAACAATCAGAGAAAAGCAGCTTGGAAGGATTGGGGGTTTCAATCCAAATTCTCCTACTTAATACTTGTGTGATGTTCGTTGATTCACTATTTTTCTGAGGCTCATTTTTCTCATCTATAAAATGGGGGTAGGGATGGAGTAGAACATCTTTAAGGTCCTTTCCAGGTCACAATCAAAGTTATAAACTATGTACTTCAGTGATGAAGGGCAAATAGGTCCCTCTAAATAGGTATGATCATCAAATGTCTTCCTCTAGATGTCTTCCTTTACCTCCAAACCAAGGGGATTTTTAACAGAACTCTTCTCATTTGGTAATTGTTATGACCCACTGTTAATACAGATTAAAAATCTGCCTTAATCTTTTTTCTCCCCAGGATGGAAAAAAGGATTTTAAAGTGTTTACATTAGGCCTTGTTAAGAACCGTCTCAACATACCACACTGAAATGCCTAATTAACAGAGACAACCTGATGAATTCGGCAGACTCATAAGATCAAAGTACAGGAAAGTAGTTCTGAACATCTGGGAAGCAAGAAGAGAGGCTAACCAAGAGAGGCACAGTGGATAGAGCCAGTCTTGGAGTCAAGAGGACCTGAGTTCAAATCCAGCCTCAGACACTTACTAGCTATGTAACTTTGGGCAAGTCAACCCCAATTGCCTCAAAAAGTAGAAGAGAGGGTGACCTATAGGAATTTTTAAAAAGCCAAATAAGGCTTAATTCATATTTTCTAGAGCAGGCGTGGGGAACCTGCCACCTCAGAGGCCATATGCAGCCCTCTATATCCTCAAGTGCAGCCCTTTGAATCCAAACTTCGCAGAACAAATCCTCTTAATAAAAGGATTTGCTCTGTAAAACTTGGACTAAAGGCTGTACCCAAGGACCTTGAAGGCTGTAGATTCCCCACCCCTGTTCTAGAGCATGTTCAAAGTACCTTCACTAAAGTCTTACTCTGGTGTGTCATCTTGACATGTGGGTGATCCTGGGTTGTGGGAGATCATTCTAGTAGGATGCTATCTTTGGAGGGCCCTAAAATGATGAAAGCTTCTAATACTGACTTGGCATTAGACTATATACTCTCTGAAGATAGGCCTATGTAAGTTTGGAGGTTATTAGACACTAGGTAGTGCATTTTTTTGGACATGGTAACTTTTGTGTCCAAAGTGTCTATTTGAGATATAGAAAGATTATGATCTGCATTGATGGAAAGACTAAATACACAAGTGAAATCATACATTTCCCAAAGTATTCAGGTACATCTAAGCTGAGTTGGCTTCTAACCTGAATGTAGCTTTAGCTAATGCACTTTTTTTTTTTTGCAGTTGGGGTTAAGTCACTTGCCCAGGGTCACACAGATAGTAAAAGTATCAAATGTTTGGTCTGAAGCCAGATTTGAACTCTGGTCCTCATGACTTCAGGGCGGGTGCTCCATGCACTGCCCCACCTAGCTGCCCCTGCTAATGTGCTTTCATCCTCAAACTAGGTGACACCTTTGGTTTCTTTTCTTTCTTTCTTTTTTTTTTTTTATAAATTTATTTATTTATTTTTAGTTTTCAACATTCACTTCCATAAGATTTTGAGTTCCGAATTTTCTCCCCATCTCTCCCCTCCCCCCACCCCAAGACAGCATGTAAATTGATATAGGCTCAACATATACATTCATATTAAACCTATTTTCACATTAGTCATATTGTAAGTAAGAATTAGAACAAATGGGAGAAACCACGAGAAAGAAGAAACAAAAAAGAGAGAGAGAGAGAGAGCAAATAATATGCTTCCATCTGCATTCAGACTCCATAGCTCTTTTTCTGGATGTGGACAGCATTTTCCATCATGAGTTTTTTGGAGTTGTCTTAGATCCTTGCATTGCTAAGAAGAGATAAGTCTAACAAAGTTAGTCATCGCACAATGTGGCTGTTACTGTATGCAATGTTCTCCTGGTTCTACTCGCTTCAGTCAACATCAGTTTATATAAGTCTTTCCAGGTTTTTCTGAAGTCTGCCTGCTCATCATTTCTTATGCCACAATAGTATTCTGTTATAGTCATACCACACCTTGTTCAGCCATTTTCCAACTGATGGGCATCCCCTCAATTTCCAATTTTTTGCCACCACAAAAAGAGTTGCTATAAATATTTTTATACATGTGGGTCCTTTTCCCATTTGCATGATCTCTTTGGGAAACAGACCTAGAAGTGGTATTGCTGGGTCAACGGGTATGGACAGTTTTATAGACCTTTGTGCCTAGTTCCAAATTGCTCTCTAGAATAGTTGGGTCAGTTCATAACTCGTGCATTAGTGTTCCAATTTTCCCACATCTCCAACATTTATCATTTTCCTGTTTTGTCATGTTAGCTAATCTAATCAATGTGATGTGGTACCTCAAAATTGTTTTGATTTGCATTTCTCTAATCAATAGTGATTTAGAGCATTTTTATATGACTATAATTAGCTTTAATTTCTTCATCTGAAAACTGCCTGTTGATATCCTTTGACCATTTATCAATTGGGGAATGACTTGTATTCTTATAAATTTAACTCAGTTCTCTAAAAATTAGAAATGAGACCTTTATCAGAGACACTGGTAGTAAAATTTTCTTTCCCAGTTTTCTACTTTCCTCTTAATCTTGGTTTCATTGGCTTTGTTTGTACAAAAACTTTTCAATTTAATGCAATCAAAACTATCCATTTGTATTTCATAATGTTCTTTATCTTTTGTTTGGTCATAAATCCTTGTGTCCTCCATAAATCTGACAAGTAAACTATTCCTTGCTCTCCCAGCTTGCTTATAGTATCAGCCTTTATATCTAAATCATGTACCCATTTTGAGTTTATTTTGGTATATGGTATAAGATGTTGATCTATGCCTAGTTTCTGCCATACTATTTTCCAGTTTTCCCAGCAGTTTTTGTCAAATAGTAACTTCTTATCCCAGAATCTGGGGCTTTGGATTTATCACACAGCAGATTACTATAGTCATTGACTTGTCTTGTGTACCTAACTTATTCCACTGTTCCACCACTCTATTTCTTAGCCAATACCAAGTGGTTTTGATCATTGCTGCTTTATAATACAATTTAAGATATGGTATGGCTAGGTCACTTTCCCTTGTATTTCTTTTCATTAATTTCCTTGATATTCTGGACCTTTTGCTCTTCCAGATGAATTTTGTTGCTATTTTTTCTAGCTCTATAAAGTGATTTTTTGGTAGTTTGATTGGTATGGCACTGAATAAGTAAATTAGCTTAGGTAGAATTGTCATTGGTGTCACATTAGCTCACCCTACCCATGAGCAACTGATGTTTTTCCAATTATTTAGATCTGACTTTATTTGTGTGAAAAGTGTTTTGTAATTGTGTTCATACAGTTTCTGGTTTTGTTTTGGCAGGTATACTCCCAAATATTTCATAATGTCTACAGTAACTTTAAATGGAATTTCTCTTTCTCTCTCCTGCTGTTGGTGGTTTCTGTCTTAAGATGTGATTTGTACAAGTCATCCACATGTACTTTTAGTGAGATGGAAAAAAGTACAACGCTCTCCGCAGCCCTTTGAAAGTTATTATGCCATATTACATCTACAAATACTCCAGCAGAAGCAGAGTAGCACATTAAGGGTAAGGGAACATTCCCAGAATTAAGATGCTTCTATCTCTTTGCAGGTTTAGACAGAAGCATTTTGTCTAGGAAAACACCCACTCATTTATATTTTTTCCCATAAATATTTATCCTGGAGAAACAAGATACACTTGGCCAGAAAAAAATGTAGAGATCTTTTGAATCTGGTTTCCATGACAAAGAGTTTATAGCTGAAATGGAGTTCAAGGAACTGTCGTGTTTACGTGTGGTGATATATAATAAGAACAAAATCTATAATTGAATTTTGTACACTTTAGAGAAGAATATATATGTCACATTTTTAAGTGGAATTTGTGTTCAACACACATAATTCAGAGTATACATGTAACATGAGAGTTGTGGATATTCTTTGTAGGCAAATGATCATTTCATTGTTGTCTATCATGTTCCAGAATTTAGAGGTCGATTTTCTAATTGTCTATTGCTACAAAATCTTGAATATATTATCATCACATTTAAAAGAGTCATGTTTGCTAGGTTTTGCTTTTCTGATGTTATCACAGAAAGACTTTACAGATGTAGTTCTCCCATCTGACAATATATTCTTTTCTGTTCTTAGCATCATAGATTTAAAGATAGATAGAAACTTAGGGATATTATTCAATACCATTCCTCATATTCCAAATGAAGAAATATAGTCCAGTCCAATCCAATCCAATCTTGTCTATGCCAATAAGCATTTATTAAGTGTCTCCTACTATTGCTAGCTCCAGGCATGTAAAGTCAAAATGAATCTATTCCAATTGACACTCTGCATGATTCTGTGAAAAACAGTTCCTGCTCTCAAGGAAGCATTCTACTGGGAGTAGACAAAGGAATTTATCCCAGGAAAACAATTAGTAAATAGAAGGGCCAGAATTAAAAGCTGGACCCACTGACTTCTAATCCATCATTCTTTCCAATCCATCAAGCTATAACTCTTCTTTTCAAATGTGTAGAAGACTCTCTAAAGACTATAAGTCACAAAGAAGGGGGCAATTTGCATTTAATACAGGGAGTTGCCTTACCAGGAGAATTCTGTATACCAATGAAATTCAGTCCAATGCTATCCCCATATAATATAAAAAGGGAAAGAGATAAGTACGCATGTGCCAAGCACTGTGCTAAGAGCTTTTTACAAATATTGTCTCATTTGATCCTCACAATAACCTTACAAGCTCAGTTTTGCAGTTTTATAGTTGAGGAATCAAAGACAGGCAGAGGTAAAGTGACTTGCCCAGCATCACACAGCTAGTTAAATGTCTGTGGCATAATTTGAACTCAGGTCTTCCTGACCCTAGGTCCAGCACTCTCTTCACTTGCAATAGCTAGCTACCTCCAAATACAGAACTATATGAGCAAATAGTAAATCATGTCATCATATTTTTCCATAAAGTTAATGAAGACAGTTTGTCTTACCACCTGTTGATGGACATATTTTTATTTTAGTACTCAAAAGCAAATATCCTTCATTCTTTGACTTGCAACTAGTTGACCAATATGCTAGTGAGGAGAAAAGTTGAACTACAGCAAATATATATATATTTTTTAGCTGCAACAAAAATATATTAATCCTTCTGTCTTAAAATCATTTCCCTTTTGGGGAAAGAGCTTAAACCTTAGGTAAAGATCATTATTTTTGGGGCTGCTAGGTGGCACAGTGGATAGAGCACTGGCCCTGAAGTCAGGAGGACCTGAGTTCAAATCCAGCCTCAGACCAAACAATTGACACTTATTAGCTGTGTGACCCTGGGCAAGTCATTTAACCCCAATTGCCTTTTAAAAAAATCATTCTACAATTGGGCTAGACCTTAAATGTGATGTTTTAGTTAATTATTGTTTAAGTTTCATTCCTCAAAGGCCATTTCAGGGAGAAGATCTTGGACCTGAGAGAGCTAAAGTATAGACAAAGCCTATGGCAGTGAAAGATGCCTTGCAATTGTGTTGGCCTCCTCAGTTTATTTTTCTTTTGTAATTCCTTTTTTTTTTTAAAGCACATACTGTAAAAACTTCCTATGTGTTTCAGAAAGTTTAGGATGCCTGGTTTGCTCAAGCTGTAGATGTTTTGCAAAGAAATGAGCACTTCTGTGATAATGTCTAGGAATGTGGCAGAATTTGTCTTTGTAGGACTATTAAGTTTACATAAAATAATTAAGCATTCTATGAGTAAAAAGGGCAGCTAAGTGGTGAAGGAGATGGAGCCCTGGGCTTGGAATCAGGAAGACTCATCTTGATGAGTTCAGATCTGGCCTCAGATGCTTACTAGCTGTGTGACCCTGAGCAAGTCATTCAACCCTGTTTGCTTCAATTCCCTACCTACAAAATAATCTGGAGAAGGAAATGTCAAACCGCTCTAGTACATCTGCCAAGAAGACCCCAAATGGGGTCATGGAGAGGTGGACATGACTGAAAAATGACTTAACAACAACAAGAGTAAAAAGGGTTTAGAATTTTTTTCTGGTATGAGAAGAGTGATCAATTGTAATTAATATAGCCAAAATTTTTAAAAAATCAGCATTCAATAAATAAGGAAATTGTTCCCTTCTGCCGCTCACCCTACTCATAGTTTAGGTTCCAGGAATCAAGTAGCTAGCCACAAAATGTCATTATAAAATGCTTGCATTTTCCAGCTCTCCTAAATAAATAGTGACATATAACAGAAATAGATATACCAGCAGCCATAAGAAAATTCTGTTTGTGGACAGAATCCTGGCTTATCAAATTTGTGGATGACATTAAGCTGGAACAGGCAATGCAGTGGATGACAGAAAGCAGTTCCAAAAAAGATCCTAACAGGCTAGATGTGATGTATTGAATCTAGCAAAAATAGAACTGAAAAGGATTAAATACAAAGGCTTGTACTTCAATTAAAAAAAAAAGTACTTACACAAGGATGGACAGCCTGAGAAGAAGGGTTTTGTTTCTGTTTTGTTATGTTGTTGTGGACTGCGAGCTCGATATGAGTCAACAGTGTGAGTTGACTTCTCAAAAGAGGTTATGTCTTCTTAGGTAGCAGTAATAGATGTATATTATCCTGAATGAGATGAGGCTACATGTGGATTATCATATTCAGCTATGCACACTATGTGTTATGGGAGGGATGTTGATAATCCAAAGTAGGTCTGGACCAGGGGTTAATCTTACTATATGTTTTGCCAGGCTGGTGAAGCCAAAGGACTTCTCAGAATAATGTTTTCAAAGGCACAAAATAAAATACACAGGATTACAAAGAAAAACAATTATGTTATTGTTTTTCAATCATTTCAGTTGTCTTTGTGACCTCGTTTGGGGTTTTCTTGGCAAGGACACAGCCAGTAAGTGTCTGAGGACATTTTTGAACAGAATTTTTCTTTGTGGAACTATTAAGTATATATATATATATATATATATATATATATATATATATATATATATATATATATATATATATATATATATATAAATGTAAAATAATTAAGCATTTTATGAGAAAAAAGGGCAGCTAGGTGGCACAGTGGATAGAGCATTGGGCTTGGAATAAGGAAAACTCATCTTGATGCGTTCAAATCTGGCCTCAGACACTTAATAGCTGTGTGATCCTGGACAAGTTACTTAGCTCTGTTTGCCTCAGTTTCCTCATCTGTAAAATGAACTGGAGAAGGAAATGGCAAACTAGTATCTCTGCCAAGAAGACCCTAAATGGGGTCATAAAGAGTCAGACACAACTGAAATGACTGAACAACAACTTCCTGACTCTAGGCCTGGCACTCTATCCCTTGTGTCACCTAGGTGCTTGAAACCAATTATATTAAAATTCAATTATAAAAAGAAAAGGTCTCAGGCACAAGGTTAAGCTCCTCCCCATCCCCATCCTGACTCCTTTAGAGGAAGACAAACAATATGATGGGAGACTGAAACCACAATATACGAGGATCTGCTGAAGGTGGTTGGCATGTTGAGCCTTAAAAAGTGAAACATTAGAGAAAAAATGGTAGTTGTCTCCAAATATCTGCGTGGCTGCTCTGTAGAAGACAGATAATAAGATTTTTTACTGCTGCTTTCCAAAGGGAAAAACCAAGACTAATAAGTAGAAATTATAGGGAGGCAGATTTTTTTGTCTGCCTGAAGAAGAATTTCTGTCTGAAAATGGAATGGGCTACTTTTTGAAGTAACAAATTCCTTGTCACTGGAGGTGACTGAATGACAACTCAGGAACTTATTTAGTAGGTGGGATGCTCTAACTGCGTAGGAGTTGGAGTAAATGACCTGAAACCAAAGAATCATGTACTCATTTAGAGTTATAGGTATAGCAGAGTGATGTACTCATGTAGAGTTGGAATGGACTTCCAAAGTCGTTTTATCCAACCAACACCAAAAATTCTTTTAAAATTTTTAAAATTCATTTTAAATGTTTTTGTTATGAATTTTACAAATGCCAAATAAAATGAACATTTCCATATATAAATGAGAAAAGTAAAAGAACGTAAACCTGCAAGTTTCTATTATGTACAGCTTGCTTCTCCTTTTAAATTATATTCTTATACTTAAACATGTAATGAACTTAACATGTAACTTTCAAAGTTGTCCTTATTATCTGTTTTTCCTTCTGACCTTCCTTTTGTTCCCTTCCGTGACTTTTTTTTAAGTAACCCTAGAAATGCCAAGATGTGGCTACTCACCCCATATGTAGGATAAGTAAAAGTGAGGAACTGGTAGCTGGACAGATGACAGAGTCTTTGACAGTCATAGGGAAGTTTGGAAAAGAAACAGATTGCGGTGGGGGTAGAGAATGAGTTCTGTTTTGACTATATTGAGATTGAGATGCCTGCTATTAGGTCTTCTCAATTCTACCCTCTTCCCCCAGCAACTCATCCTTCAAACAGTTTCTAAGGTAATATTTTTAGGCATAAATATGATCACATTACTACTCTTCTCAAAAATCTACAGTGGATCTATTTTCCCTTCTGAGTAAATTTCAACCTCCTTTGCCTTGAATTCAAGTCTATCCACAGTTTGGTACAGCAACCTCATCATTTATGCCCTTTTACACTGCAAACAAACTGGCCTACTTTTTGCTCCCTGAACATGAATTGTATTTTCCCACCTTCTTGTTTATGCCAATACTGTTTTCTATACCTAAAATGTTATTTTCCAGCTCTTTGCCTATTTTTAATTTAATTTAAATTATTTTTAATAAATAATTTAATTATTTAATTTTAATTTAATTTAATTTAATAATTTTAAATAAATTTAAATTTATTTATTTAAATTCAAGTGCCATCCTCTCTAAGAAGGCTTCTCAAACCCTTCCACTCCTGGCTGATAACATTCTTCCCAAAATATCCCAGAAAATTTTACTTTTAAAATGTGATGATTTAGTCATCAGGTAGCTAGATTGCACACTGCTAGAGAGATTGGTAGGTACATGGATAGATAGATAGATACATAGACAGATAGATACACATATAGATGTAGATATAAATAGATGTATGTATATATACACATATATACTTATACAGACACACATATATATATACACATAAGTATATATATATGCTCCATTTGACAGATACTTTGCACAAACATTGCTATTGAATCTTAATTTCACCTAAAAGCTTGAGGTGAGAGGTTCAAATATTTCAACAAGTTGGTTATCTTTTTTCTGTTGATTAATAATCAAAATTTATTATATGAGTTCATGTGTCCTCATGATAATATTTAAAGTTTAGAGGAAAAAGTATTAAACTTCCTAAGATTTTAAATAAAGAGTAAGGGATAGCATTAACCTATGCCAGTATAAAAACACAGATTTCTTATAGAACTGGAAAGGACAATATATATTCTCTGAGTAATCTGGGGCTAAAGTTTCATGGTATAGGAGAGTGATGTAGCACAAATTAGGGTTAGGCAGTTTTCTGGAACCCAGTGGAAGACACAGAGCCTAATTTTTGCTGTTTCTTTCACTCTCCTTAGTGTGGAATGGGAAATTAGAAGAGGGTTTGGTAATTGCAACTTGGATTGGACACAGCTTTAGGAATGGCCACAAATAACGTCATGTGTTTGTTAAGTATGACTTCCCTATCACTGTAGAGGGTTCTGCCTTCCTTCCAGTTACTCAGGCTTGCAAACTTGTTGTCATCCTTGACTCCTCATTCTCACTTCCACTTATCCAATCCATTACCAGATCATTTAGCTTCTACCTTTACATCTCTCTTTACTCTGTCTTCTCTACACACAAATTGCCACTAACCTAATTCAGTCCATCATCACCTCTTATCTATACTGTTACAATAGCCTCCTAATTGGTCTCTCTACTTCAAGCATCTCCTCATTCCAATTCATCTTCCATTCAGCTGCCAAAGTGATTTTCAGAAAGTGCAAGTCTGACATGTCATCTCCCTTACCCAATAGATTCCAGTGGCTCACTGTCACTTCCTGGATCAAACATAAAGTCCTTTGGCTGGCATTTAAAATTCTTCAGAACCTGGCCTCTGTCTGCTTTTCCAGTTTTCTTATATTTTACTCCCATCTACATACTCTACAATCCATCCATACTGACCCTTTTTTTTTGTGAGGCAGTAGAGTTTAAGTGACTTGCCCAGGGTCATATAGCTAGTAAGTATCAAGTGTTTGAGGCCCAGTTTGAACTCAGGTTTTCTTGACTCTAGGGCTCTCTATTCCTTCAACATAATATTCCATCACCCAAACAGAGGATTTTATATTCGATCTTGGAGGTGAGAGGCAGCCACTGGAGTTTATGTGGGGGATGGAATGGGGTTGGGATGGGGGAGATATGATTGACTTGCACTTTAGGAAAATCACTTTTTCTGCTGAATGGAACATTGACTGGAGTGGAGAGAGCATTGTGGCAGGGAAACCAACCAGCAGGCTACTTCAAATAGTCCAGGCATGCAGAGGTGAAGTCCTACACTGGGGTGTGACAGAATCAGAGGAGGAAAGGAGCATATCAAAGAGATCTTACGAAGGTGAAATTCACAAGCCTTGGCAACAGATTGGAAATGGTGGGAAAATGGAAATGCAACATCAAGGGCAAGGAATGAGAAAAGGTAATTGGTGGCTTTGAAGAGTGCCAAAAGAGTGGTGGTATCAGATTGGAGACTGGAGAATGAATTGTTGGAAAGAAGTGGAGGCAGCATGTCTAAATTGTTCTGTCTAGAAGTTGAAAAGGGAATAAAGGAGAAGGAAAGAAATAGTATGGTAACTTGAGAGGATGGCACCAGCAAGGGGTTTGAGTTTTTGTTGTTCTTTTAATTTTTTAGATTGGGGGAGAGGAGACCTGAGCTTGACTGTGTAGAATGGACCACCGGATAAGGAGAGATTAAATATGATCCATAGGACAAGCTTCCGTTGGAGACAGAAGGATGGGATATCAGGATTTCAAGTAGAAGGGTTAGTCTTGGCAAAGAGGAAGGCAACCTAATACTCTGAGACCTGGGGCAAAGGAGGAGCTGGTGAGTGAAAATAAGGACGTTTTAAGTTGGAGGATGGGAGATCAGTAAAGCCCAGAATAGTTAGGCTGAATATTATTTTTTTTAAAAAGACAGAAAAAGGTAATCTGAGCAAAAAGGGAAGCCTATAACTGAAGGCTTCAAGACAGATGAAAAGGGTTGGAACAGCCTCTATGGGAGTGATGATAAGGAGTCAATTGGAGATAAATAGCAAGATTGCCAAGGCAGGTAGGTGGCAAAGTGCCAGACCTGATGTCAGGAACATTCATTTTCCTGAGTTCAAATCTGACCTCAAACACTTACTAGCTGTGTGACAACACCAACAATAGGATCCGATTGTCATTAAATAGCATGAATTTTCAACAGATCCACTCAGAACAGTTTGTGACTTTCTCCAGCTGCAGCTGCCAGTGGCTCACGAGTAGAAGTAGACAGCATTGATGGTGGTGGTATTGCTTTCTCTCTTATCAGGTTATTTATTATCTGTATCCATGCCTCAAGTTACTTATTTACTTATTCATAATACCAAATAGCTCCTTAGGAGCAGAGATATTTTAGAAAATTAGATCTCCAGCATGTAGAACAGTGTTTGGTGCATTTTAGGTACAAAAGAAATCCTTGTTGAATTGAACAGAATTCAATTGAATGAAGCAGTATATTTACTTTATCACGTGTTATTTAATTTCTTCTTCACCAGATTGTAAAACTAACACCATTTTCCCATAAGAGGAGTAAAAGAATTCTCCTGGTTTTATTGCTCCTCATTTGCACATGTGGAAATTTTGCCTTTCGAGTGTCAAATGCCAGGTTGGCTGAGAGTGGATAGAGAGAAAGGCTGTTGGGGAGATTCATGGTCACTTTGTTAAGCTGCCATTTTCAGGTTGAGGAAGAGTAAAAGCAATGGATATTCAATTCTATCTATCTATCTCTATCTATCTATCTATCTATCTATCTATCTATCTATCTATCTCTATATATCTATATCTATCTATCTATCTCTATCTATCTATCTATCTATCTATCTATCTATCTATCTATCTATCTATCTATCTGTAGTGGAAGGTAGAGGTTAGGGTGATGCTGCTACCAAATTAGACATGCTTTCAGTGAAGTCATGTGAAATAGATGGAAACTGGTACCATATCACTAGAACTGGAAGAGTTGGGGTAGAATCAACTATATAAGTGATATCATACACACTCATACACACACACACATACATACATACATACATACTCCTAATACAGTCTTGATTGAAAGCATGCTACAGGGAAAGATCAGACCAGAAGTAGCACATTATGAATTGTTTGTACTTTTTTTTCTTAATATCATAGCTTAGATGCAAATAAACTGAGGCCTGGGCAATAGTAAGGACTCTGTGACATCCCCTTTTCTATTCATTTCTCCCTTTTAGTGTTCCTTTCTCATCACCCATTCAGACACCCAGTGTCTTCATGATCTTTAACCCCTTGCACAAAACAAAAAATAGCCTTTTTAAACTTTTATTGAGTTTACTAAAAATAATTTTTATATCAATGTGATAATTTTCCCCAAGTTTTGTTTCTTATCCATAATTGTGGAATGCTGAGTTGTCTCTTCTTAAAAGAACATCAGGATACTAGGAGCAAAGGGGGGAGACATATTGTAAGTGTCAACATTGTATTTTAGGAGTAAGGAGAAATCCTACAAGGCATAAGACTGATTCTGAAGGTGAACTTGTTTCAAACATTTTAGGGTGATTTAATGGCTAGGTCAAAAGGGACAGTTGGTTCTGGGACCATTTCCTTATTTTCCCTTCCTCTTCCTCACCTGTCTCCTTTTTCCCAATCCTCCTTAAGCCTCCTTCTGCCCTTTTCCTCCTCATCCATCCCCAGGTTGACTCAGTTATTCCCTCAAGTCTGCTAGTACTTAAAACACCAAGCCCCCATGTAAGGGAAATGAGGATGGGGAGAGGCAGGACAGGGGACCAGGAACAGGACTGGATTAATGACGAGACTTTATGGATATAGTAGAGGGAACATCAGTCCCTGGGGAGGTCAAGCACAAGATATCTAAAATTCCTATAATGCAAGCTTCCCAGACCCTTGTCTTTTAATGTGGGTAATTGTTAGTGTGTTGTTGATGATAGTTAGAGTGTTATAATTGGCATTTAGAACTGAATGAGACCTTAAAGGCCATCTAAACCAACTCCAACATTTTATAGAAGTTGGAAAGCTAAAGCATCTTGCCCAAGGACACAGAGGTAATAATTAACAGAGCTAGGGTTCCAACCGATGTTTTCGATTCTAACCCTCAGATTCCTTTTTCACTTGATCAGGCTGCTTAGCACCTGGGAAAATTGTTGATATTAAAACATTTACAAATTCTGGGGCACTAAGAAGACACAAAGAGAAACACTTTGTATGACTAGTTTTGCTATGCGAAAGTAATGTTCACTGCCATAATTCATGAAACTTTTGGCCATTTATATCTAATTACCATGTAGCACAATGAGTGTGTATAACATTTCATGTACATGTACAACATATTTTCTTGCGGGAAATTAGAATGATAACAAAATATCTTCCTTTTACTTGAGTTTTTAAATACTAAGAACAGCACACTAAGAATCATAATACTTGACTTTGAAATAGTGATGCCTTCATTACTTGGCTGACCTTCAGCAATTCACTTCATTTCTCTCAGTCTCTGTGTCCTTACTTATTTATAATCAACACCTTGAACTAACTAAATGGTCCCTAAAATACCTTTAAGCTCTAACATTCTTAGATTCTATACTTAGTTGGTCAAAGTGGGGCAGTTAGGTGGCACAGTGGACAGAGCACCAGGCCTGGAGTCAGGAAGACCTCAGACACATTCTAGCTGTGTGACCCTGAGTCAGTCACTTAACCCTGTTTGCCTCAGTTTCCTCATCTGTAAAAATGAGCTGAAGAAGGAAAGGGCAAACCACTCCATTATATTTGCCAAGAAAACCCCAAATGGGCTCACAAAGTGTCAACATGACTTGAAAGAACTCAACAACAAAAACAGAAATAGCAAAGTAGAGAGGCAATGTGATGGAGTGGGAAACATACTATTCCTGCTAAACACAACGAGTTTGAGTCCTCATTCTGACACTTACTAGCCCTGAGACTTTGGGGAAGTAATTTCATCCCATTGAGCCTCAGTTTCCTCATCTGTAAAATGAAGACAATTTTACTCTCACTACTTAGCTCACAGCATTATATGAGGAAAAAATACTGTGTAAATGCAAGCTGTTGTGATTTTTGAGGTGATGCAAAACATATCCCAGTAGGCATAAGTCATTTTTACATTATACACACTGTACAAAAGTACAAAAATATAAGTTCCATTTGATCTAGAGCTGCTAAATTTGACTTGCTGTTTCTGTAAGTAAACAAGGCAGTGTGGGCTTGGCTAGCTAATTAGAAGTGTATTTTTCTCCATTACAGATAATTAGGATTTACCAGTCCCTGGATCAAGTGCTTGGAAAACTTTAAGTTCCATAGTCAGCTGCCATTTCAGAGAACAGAAAATATATGGTTTTGGAAAGTTCCTGCTGTGCCTTCATAGAGTTTTAGGTGAGTGTGTGTGTGAGAGAATTTAAGCGGGGCACTAGATTGTACCTCCTTAATGTTCTTTGTGTGAGAAGGATCAAAGTTTAAGACTAGTACTTCCTACTACTTCCTTTTGTAATTTTTTTTTCTTTTTTGAAGCCAGGTGGTAGACTATGGAGACCTTGACCTTGGCTTTGCTACTTATTAGCGATATGATCTTGGGCAAGTCATTTAACTACTCAGTTTTTTTCATTTGCAAAATGAGGATAACAGTGCATACCTTGGCTATTTCACAGGGTTCTTCTGAGAATCAAATGAGATTGTGTTTCTGAAAATACTTTGTAATTTGTAAACTACCATAGGAACATCAGGTGTTGATTGGTCTTTCTCCCAGTTCTCTTTATTACTTCTGCTGTTGGAATTCATCTGAATCCATGTTACAACCTGGAGTGTGCTGGAGCCAACTTATACTGGCTGGAGAGAGCTGATCATTAAATTTTCAGGGTGAACATTTGTACCTTAGAAATTATCAAATGCTACAAACAAGGGCTTTCTTTATTGTTTTGTTGTTTGCCTATAGATTTATAAAAGTGATGGAGAAAATGTTAATGGTGCAAATTAATGTTAAAAATTTGTTGTACTACTTAGAGACCTGCTTATTAAATATTTACCAGGATACCTCTGGTTTTAACTCCTGTGAAAAAATGTACCTTCTTCCCTAGGGCCTCTTTCTGATTACTATTAGATAAATTTCATAATATCATGATATTTAGGATTGTCCCAATATCCTTCATGTCAATACACATACCAATACATACATACATACATAGTTGTAATTAAGAGTGGCATAATGAATAGAGGGCTAGTGTTAGGGTCTGTGCAACCTGAATTGAAATCCTCCCTTAGGCAAGGATACAGAGCAAATCATTTAACATCTCATTACCTCAGGCAACTTTCTAAGAGTACGAATTGCAGAATAGTTACTGATCTACCTTAACTGAGGGGATTTCCTCACAGAAAATTTCATATACTGATGAAGTCACAGGTCTTGGGGAGAAAAAAAAAGAAGTAATGATTAAATATATTAAGAGTGAATGAGACAAGGTAATTTTTTTAATGGAAGAAGATCCAGATGGAAATTTTAGATCACAGTAGTGTTTATATCATTGACAGTTTTATGGACTCATAGATTCTCAGGCTAGAGAATATCTAACCCAAACCCTCATGCAAATAAGGAAAATGAATCCTAGAGAGGGGACTTGTCCAAGGTCACAAAATGAATAAGTGACATTCATGACTGACTTGAACCTGAGTCATGATTTCTTTTGAATATCAATCATCCATTCAATAAATACTCTTTTAACACAAGAACAATGCATTGTCAAATCTATATCAAATAAGATACCATTTTGAAAATCTAATATTTCTTGATGATAAAAATAAAATTTAAGGACAGTTTTACTTTTAGTTCTTGACATTGTCATTTTTTTGTGTGTGATTTACTTTATGTTATGTTTTTTACATGGAGAGATTTTTATTAATTTTTGTCCTAAGGACCTTAATGGGAAAAAAAAAAATTTAAACGAAAATCCTTAATTACCTTCCTATGGTAGTCAACATAGGAATAAGTAAACTGTTGATGTCAATGCTGCCTTAGGCTGGGACCTTGCATTAATTAATTTGACTGGTATCAGTAGAAGTTCTAAAAATAAAAGTTATTTTGCCATTAATTTCCATTTTGATTCTATTTTTTTCTACATATCTGCCTTGTATAAAACTCAAGTGTGGTTTATTTTGGGGGGGAGGACGAGGAGGGAATTGGGGGTAAGTGACTTGCCCATGGTCACACAGCTAGTAAGTATCACATGTCTGGTCGGAGACCAGATTTGAACTTAGATCCTCTTGACTCTGGGGCCCATGCTTTATCCACTGCACCACTTAGCTGCCCCTTCAAGTGTGGTTTATAATCAAGACTTTCTGATTCTAAACTTATATACTATCTTTTCAATTCCAATTGATCTCTTTTTCAGAGTAAATGCCTAGATTAGGACCAAGGCAGTAGTGACATAATTGTAACCAAGTCACACAATTTATTGGGCCTTAATTTTGCTAAATGAGGTAACATGAGGTAGTTAGATTAGATAATCTCTAAGTTTCTTTCCAGCTCTAACATTTTATAATGTCATGAAGTTAATCATAGAGTTGAGAGGCAGTATGATACAGTGGCTAGAGTGCTGGTCTTAGAATTAGGAAGACATAGATTTGAATCCCAGCCCTGACACTGTCTAGTTATTTGACTATGGACAGGAGATTGTTGTAGGTGAGAGAATTCCAACACCAGTTAAGTAAGAGGTGCTTGATATTAACTACCAAAAATGGAGGAGTTAACAAAGGGTTAGAACTGGAAAGTGGGAAGGAGGGCTGTCTAGCTCTCTCTGAGTCAAATCTTCAAAATGAGGACTTCTTTATTTCATGTAAAGTGTTATGAATTTCCAGAGACTCAGTCACACTTACATCCAAATGTAAATATTGAGTAATATATTAGGGGGAATGTTGGTGACCTGATGAATATATCTAGGCTGGTTGGTGGTGATGTTTCAGTTATATTTTTGAGTAATTTCAGAATGAGGTTGATTAATTGTCTCATAATTTGAAGGGTGTTTAAATTTAATTTACTATAACTGTGTGAAGCAAAGATGTTATAAACCAAAACATAGTGGTGATTTGCATACATTTAGAAGAATTTTGTCTAATGAAGATCCCCAGAGCTCAACTTAAGTGCCCTTTAAAATATGAGAAAATCATTGGCTACTGTTAAAATCATGTCTTGAGGATCAAATGAAAAGCCTGTATTCTTAGTCATTCTATCAGAAGTTCAGATACACTTTATTACTCTCTCTGTGTCTGTCTCTGTCTGTATATCTCTCTTTCTCTCTCTCTCTCTCTCTCTCTCTCTCTCTCTCTCTCTCTCTTTTGCAAAGAAAGGGGAGCAACTATGGCTTGCATTCCCTAAAGAAATAAATGTTACCTAGGATATAAATTGGAGGTTGTCTTTTTTTTAAGCCATAATTCTGTATTTTAGTATTCTTAAAATAATCTTGTTGGCTGCTCTTAATAGTAATGAAGACTTGTTATTGTTACAAATGTTAACATGAGTCAGTTTCGAATTTGCAAAAAAACATTCCCAGATATGATTTATTTTGTTTCTAGTTTTGTAGGTTGACATTTAGCACAACTCAATCTATTATGGAGACTCCCCCTTTAGTGATCTCCTATTTTTAGGGTGTCACTCATTCCAACATTCGTATTTAAATACAGAGCCTTTTGATTTCTTCGATTATGTATCTTCTCTCCACAGCTGAATGATCGATCATCCTTCTGTTAGTTATGGCTGTTTGCTACCCAAGATGCTTTATAAGCTGGCGTACTATTTAGCAAGGCTGCACTTCCTCTAATGAATACATGGTGTGTCATGAGAGAAGTGTCTGTCCTCTTTGACAAGTAAATACTTCATCATTGTTCTAGTATTCCCAATCTGCAGGAGTTCCTTAGTACTAATGAAGCATTTAACTTAATCATTTCTGCTCTTCACTGGGTTATTTGTGAGTGTAAGTGCCTGGCTACTTTATTTTTCTTTTATTTATGTGGATTTTATTCTTTTTACCCTCTTCCTCAGAGGTCAGCAGGGTTGCTCAACTGTCAGTTTTAGTGCATTTACATCTCAAACGGACATCGTGTTCCCATTGCCATTGGAAACAGAACATTACTGGGGGGAGGTGGGGAGTGCTGAACCTTTAATATCCAGTGTGGAATGCTCTCAGAGAACAAATAAGTTGCTTGATCATCAGACTTGCTGAGGCCTTTAACAGCTCTGTGGAAATCCTTTAGCATCCACAATGAGGAAACACAGAGCCAGCCATAGTCAGGGGTAGCCTGCCACCTTGATCGTATGATTTGAGGAGTTCCAAAATTCTCAACCGCCTAAACATATCCCTTTAGGTTTGTTTCTCTTAGGTGCTTCCAAAATCCCTTAAAATTTGCATTGTTTGAGATATGCTTTTGGGTAAAGGAACTGTATCTTCGGTTGAAAAATAAATATGTTACCTGGGAAGCATTACACGTGCACATGCATGTCTGGCTGGGGTGGCATAAGCCCTGACTGACAGATTTTTGTCAGGGAGAATAGCTACAGAATCAGATCATGAGTCGGGAAAGATAAGCACCCACAGAGTGCTGCAGGCTACCTGGAATGCTTCCGGATCCATGGGAAGAGAAACGTAGCACTGAAAGACTGAGACAAAATTGATGGTTACTTCTGAGAGAGCAGACTTCAAATCAGCCATGAAGGCTTCACTTAAAGACTTGGGTTCAAAATTCTTTAACTTTGTATTTATCCCAGTGCCCCCAATGAACTCTTTACTACTTGAAGTTGCAGAACGGTTGCTGATCTGCATTGCTGGAAGGAGTGAGGAATTTGCTACAAGGATGAAATCACAGGTCTGGGCAAAAACAAAAAAACTTACAGTGATGCTATATGGGTGTATATTATGAAATAGAAAGAATTATCTCAGAAGAGTCTAAATTTGCAGTGACATAACAATCATCTGTTAGTCAACAAGCATTTATTAAGTGCTTACTACATGCCAGGCTCTGGACTAAGCTTGGAGGGTGCACAGATTGGTGAAAACCTGGTCCCTGAACTTGAAAGTTTTATAAATGACATCATTATGTATAACCACATAAGGCAAAATGGACTGGTCATGGAATAAGAGCAAGAGGTGGCCCAACTGTTACAACAATATTCACAAAACCCATGGGGGAAGTGATTTTAATTTATGAAGAATTTGTGTAAAAGGAAGGACAAGAATCATACAGTATGAGATGGCATGCAGGGTGGAGGGAACTGTCATGGAGTAGATCCCAATATTGATGAGATTATGTTTTTTGTGGCACCAAAGTACAATAGCCATGGAGTATCCCGAGTATCTTCCCCTTTTCATAACCAAGGTATGTGTGTGTGTGTGTATACATGTTTATACATATATGTATTTATATTAGTATATATACACATACACATATATTTAATGGCATTAACTAGGCTATGGGGGGGAAGTAGAGTACATTTAAGGGATAGAACTTCATTGAAATCAGAAAGTTAAGGTGGTGTCTAAACTAAATAGTTTGCAGAAGGAAGCCAACTAGATGGTCAATTATACCTTTGTGTGATGCTATCAAAGGGCAGTGAACAAATAGAAGCAATAAAAAGAAAGTGGTGATGAGGAAGAGGAAGGCATTGAAACAGAGAGGTGAAAAAATGGTGAATTTGGGTCAGTAGCTAGAATAGAGAAAATAATCAGAAAGAAACCGTGGTAAAATTCAAAGTGCTTTGTGGCCACTCTATATAAAGTCTTGAAGGTGAAGCTCATTTCAATTTAAGGAAATAATTATTTGTTGGGTTAAAGGAAAGAATATGTGGCATGAAAGTGAATGAGGAAAAATATTTCCACAGTGATATTTTAAACTTAGAGAAATTAAAAAACATGAAGACAATGAAGCTGCTATTTTCAAGATAAGACTGGTCCAAGTTGGGAAAGGTCTACAAATATGGGAGTTCCCCAGGGTAACACATTTGTTCTTTGTTATAGGGATGCTTCTGCTATCCTTAAAAAAATGCTTACTTCTATTCAGCTAATATTTAGTAAGTCCTTGTGCAAGAGGCTATATACAAAGTGTGTATTAGGTGCTGTAGTTACAAAGACAAAAATATTCTTCAATCTCAAGGAGTTTGTGTTTTTATAGAGCAATAGAAAGACCCCATAGATGAGAA
Source organism: Phascolarctos cinereus (assembly GCF_003287225.1). Lineage (NCBI taxonomy): Eukaryota > Metazoa > Chordata > Mammalia > Diprotodontia > Phascolarctidae > Phascolarctos > Phascolarctos cinereus. The sequence continues at coordinate 488,226,342 of NW_027555847.1, read as the reverse complement.
CAGTACAAGATAGGAAATGAAAGGGGTAAAAGAGAGATCCAAATAAAGTGATATAGGAACATTTGAGGAGAGAGAGAGAACAATAACAATGGGGTGGAAGAGAGGGGAATGAATGTGGAACGCTTCCTAGAAAAAGTGGCGTCCGGGCTGAGTTGAGCTGAATGTTAAAGGTAGATTAGGATTCTGAATATATCGCTATTATTAAATGAGGAGGGAGTTCCCTGTAGCCATGAAGGGTGGTTTATGTAGATGCCAACAAGGAAGATGGAATTTTGAGTTCAAGGAATAGCCAAATGTCCAATTCACCTATAGCAGAGAATGCATTAATCAGAATAGAATGAAATAAGGCTGAAAAGGTAGATTGGAGCCAGATTTTGAAAGACCAAACCAAGGAGTTTATCCTAAAAAACAACAGAGAGCCACTGAAAGCTTTTGAGCAGGGAAACAGCATGGCTACGTGTGTGTGTTGTAATGATTGTTTTTTATTTTGTTTTGTTGCTAGGCAATGGGGTTAAGTGACTTGCCCAGGGTCACACAGCTAGTAAGTGTCCAATGTCTGAAGCCAGTTTTGAACTCAGGTCCTCCAGACTCCAGGGATAGTGCTCTATCCATTACACAACCTAGCTGTTCCTAGAATGATTATTTTGGCAATTAGAAGGATGGGAGAGGGAAGAGGCTGGGATCAAGCAAGGAAACTGTGGACATTACTATAGTCTGCAAGAGAGATATTAAGGACCTACAGTAGAGGCCGTATGAGCGGAGAGAGGGGAAGCATGTAAAAGGTGTTATGGTGGTGCAATCCATGGGATTGAATAACGGCAGAAGTGGTGAGGGACAGAAAAAAAAAAGGTCAAAGATGACTCTGAGGTTATAAACCTAGATGATTGGGTATGATTAAATACTTCTATTGTATAGTATTTTAAAATTAGCATAAATCCTCTATGAATATAGATGCTGTCTAAAATAGCCTTACTTGGATATCCTTCTGGTACCTCCAATTCAACTTGTCCAAAATCAAACTCATCAAACATCATAGAATTTTAAGCTAGAAGGGACTTTAGAGACTGTCTGGTCTAATCCTTCATATGAGGAAACTGAGGCCCAGAGGTGAAATGTAGTAAGAGGGCCAGGGTCATACAGGTAGCAAATTTTCATCCTCATTTCCCCAAACTTGTTTTACCTTCTGACTTTGCTGTTTCTATTCATAAGCCCCAGTCTCAAAATTTAACTTATCTTTTTCCCATATCAAAGACCTAATAATTCTACTGATTGGTCATTTCATCCATAGCTCTTAAATCTACACTCCTTTCCAGTCTCATGGAAGTCAAGTCAGTCGGTCAATAAATATTTATTAATTACCTGCCATATGCCTGGCACTTTGCTAAGCCCAGGAATACAAACAGGAAAAGACAGTCCCAGCCTTCAAGGAGCCTGCAATTTAATGAAGGAAAACAGCACTCAAAAGGAAGCTGAAAAGTGGGAGGTACAAGGTAATAATGGAAAAATGCAAAAGGATGCTAGTTGGATGGAAAATGAAGAGATGATTGGCCTGGGCTCTTTCTTTTAGTAAAGGATTTGGTAGAAGCTTATTACTCAGCCCTCCACTCAGAAGGGTAGATGGGACTGAAGTGTGAGTTGCTATTCAGTCGTTTCTGGTCACATCCAACTCTTCATGACCCTATTTGGGATTTTCTTGGCAAAGATGCTGGAGTCATTTGCCATTTCCCTCTCTGGTTCATTTTACAGCAGAGAAAAATGAGGCAAACAGGATTAAGTGACTTGCCCAAGGTCACACAATTAGTAGGTGTCTTTGGCCAGATTTGAACTCGTGAAGATGAGTCTTCCTGACTTCAGGTCCGGCACTATCCACTGTGCCACCTAGCTGTCTCACCTGGCATTTATTAAGCACTTAATAACTGCTTCTTAATTCACTGATTGATTCTGAACTTCACATAATAGAATAATATTTGAAATGTATCATATAGAAGGAAAGCTTAAATACCTAATAATTATGATGGGGAGCAAGCTACAGGGCCTATACACAAAGACTTTCCATATGGTAAAAGGTGCTAAAGTTTGTGTTCCAGTGGCATTACTTGTGATTATTAAGGATTGAGATATAAGTGGAGGTTCACTACTTTAGTGAGAAAAAAGGTGGGGGGAGCCTAAAGTACACATGTCCATCCTAAATATAAATCTTTCCCAGATGAATTTCTCCCTCCTTCAGATGAGTAGAATACTGTGGAGGTTTTCCATGCTCTATTTCTAATGGTATGTATGAGTTGTAGCATTCAAGCTTAGCTGTTTTTCAGTACAATTAGTCATCTACTTCCTGACAGATAGGTTCAGCCTTAATAATCCCTTACCTAATGACAAAGAAAATATTCTGTCAGGTCAGGACTGACTCCTCATTAAAACCCTGACACTCTCTCTCTCACCCTCCCCTCTTACCAGACTCAAGCTTCATGTGTCCTGACTGTAAAGTGTTCTAGTTGCCTAGTAACCAGGAGAGGTGTGTCAGAGAGCAAGAGAGGCTTGGATTAAGGAGGATTTGACAGTTTCAGGTGGGCCACAGAATACTCAGGTAGCCCTGAACCAGGAATTCCAGATGTTTTTAAATGGGCTATTAGGCCAGTAGTTCTCAGAAGATGCACATTCAGCTATCAAAATGCAAACAGGAATTTAATATAACTCATCCTGGGCTTTAAAGAAGGGCTCCAAAAGGAAAAGAAAGACCAAAGAGAATCCAAGAGACTAAGTCACTGATTTGTACGAAACACTTTTTTTTTTTCACTTTAGACATTGCTTTAATGACAGACTAGGTCACAAGGGCAGAATCATTAAAAAGTCACTATCAGGACCAGTTCTGGGAAGAAGTCCCCAATCCCTCCTCCTTGGGCTGGGGACAGAGTCATTCATGGCCCACAGGTTCTGAGTTCAATTGGGAAATGAGGGTTGGGGGAGGACAAAAACCCCAGCAGGACAACATCCTCATACTGAAAAAGGAGCCAGAAGAAACCAAACCCAAAGGGCCAAGACTGTTCTATCCTTCCCCCACATGGACAAATGCCCTGGGAAGGAGATAGTATATATGGTAACAAATGCCCAGCAGTGTACATACTCTCAAAGGGCTTTTCCAGATGCCTTTTTAAGTCAGATTGTTCAGTTTCCCTAGTGGAAAAAAATTTTCATTATTTACTCCAATCCTGCCTTTCTCAAATTGAGTATATAAAGAGCCTAAAGCTTATTCTTTTTTTTTTTTACATTCATTCTGAAGTACTATAATGGAAGAAAAGAAACCTAATAAACATTGGGCTATGACTAATGTAAGAAATATCTTTCCTTAAGAGGAAGCATCATCACTATAAAATGGTGAAATCCCCTCCTATATGATATAAAAACAATAGCACTTTTTAAAACAAGTTTTTATTTTACATAGAATAATGCTGACTTTTAAAACAATTCAGTCATATCACATGTAGAGAGAGTAAGATGGTGCCCTATCTATATGATTTGAGGATTTCCAAAAAGTTTGCCCCCCAGAATTTATCCATGGTGCCCTAAATACCTATATCATGATTGGAGGCAAAGTTTTCATCCAAAGAACTATCTCTAAGAGGCCTCTGCTGAAATGCAAACATGGTATTTTGAAAGGTTCACAAATTAAAACATTGTGACTCACTTTCACATTATCAGGGGCTGCTCTGTGGGTACATTTTGAAGTAGGTGAAGAGGAGGGTTGATGTCTAGAAACATGATACTGCAAAAGTAAGGCAAGCCTAGGTACGATCCTGTGATGAATGGCTTTTTGGAGTCAAGGAAGGCAGGAAGGCACTGGCTATCTGAGCCAATTGGACCCTCCTTAGGCAGTCTGGTGGCCCTTCACTCGCAGAGGCTTATCATACTAGTTCCACACTTAGGGTGGATATCTCATTGACTTTGGCTCTATTGCAACTCAGAACTCCTGAGCTCAAGCGATCTACCACCTATCAGCACAGACTGCTGCACCTGGCCAATTCTGGTATCATGTCAGAAAGTTCTTCCCAAATCTTACCTCCAAATGCCCTGCTATAATCATATAAAAAGTAATAAATAATATTTTTATAATGCAGTAAAATTTACAAAGCCTTTCCCCCAATAAGTCTGAGGAGATGGTGTACATTAATGCCTCCTTTCACACTATGTTTCAGTCAAATTGGCCTGGTTGCTGTTTTCCTTACACAGCATTATCCTGTCTCAATGTCTTTGTACGTTATACTTGTCTAACAGAGAGGGGACCTGCTACAGGCACTTAAAGACTGGGGTAATTACCCTTTCCCTCTCAAGGACAGAGATTCAGCCCTGTGTAAGCCTGGGCATCTAAATTAAGGGTCAGGTCCCTTTCCTCTCATTCTTTGGTTCTTTACACCCCAACCCCAGAGCCCTGTGGAAAATTACTTAAAATTTAGGTTTGGTTCCTGTCTGGGTCTTTCTTAAAGGGAAGAGTAGAAATTTACTCGATATACAGTGCAGCTTAGGATGACAGCCATTTATTTCTCTACAAAAACTGCTAAGCACAAAAGATTCATCAGCTCAGATTAACCAGAAAAAAGAGTAAACAAGAAGCAATAATTTGTACTACTATAAAATTCTACCTGTTGGTTGAGACTTGAACATCTGAACATTAAGGGTTTGCAAGACTGCAGAACAGGCATTTCACATTTCACCTTGTTAACTAACCAAACAATTGCCTTGAAGTCCATGTCTTTTGGTAAGCTAGGCTAGAAATTAGTCAATTAATAGTCAATAAATATTTATTGAGTGCCTACTATGTGCCAGGTACTGTGCTTATTAGGCTTATTCTCTAGTCAGCGATCACCTTCTTCTCCAAGAAGTGTTGCAGTAGAAATAGAGAGGGTACCTTCCTGAACTCCTAAGATGGCCCATTTATGCTAGAAATGTCCATCTCAGGATCACTGCTCAATCACCTATGATCAGGCAAAGAAACACAATACCATACGGAAGCGGCCTTCAGAAGACCAAGCCCAGGCTGACTCATCTAAGCCCACATATGTGGTTTAACTTTCATGTGTCTTAGCTGGCATGTTCTCTGAGTTTTGCTGTATGCTTTTTCTGCTACAGTGGGAGGAAGGAATCAGACCCTCCAGACTTCTCCAGGAAAAGGTTCAAAGAATCCTTCTATATTCAGCAAATGAGAAGAGAAGAGAAACCTAGAGTAGTTTCATTCCTTTTTAAACACCCACTGAGTCAGCAGATCTTCCTAATCAGCAGCCAATAAGGGGGTATTATTCATCATCTCAAAGAACCCAGCACATTGAGCCACACACTTCCCAGGAATGCCAGGAATCTGACAGAGGAGCTCTGGGGAACACTTCTTTGAATGGTTCCTTCAGATGTCTGCCCAGCATGTGCCATGAGGTTCAATCACTCAGATGCTTAGAATAATCCCTTCCCTCTCCACTTCTGGGAATATCTAGCTGTCCTCAAATCTTCAGCTAAGTGCTACCAGTGAAATGAGGCTTTTCCTCATTCTCCCCAGTTGTTAATGCTCTCTGCTCAAATTGTGTTTATTATATCTATAGTATATGTAATATATGCATATATAATTGTTCTATGTATATATTATCCTCCTTAATCCCCAAATGAATTCCTTGAAGACGACTGTTTGATATGCTATTTTTCATATTCTAAGGTCCTAGAACAGATGCTTGCACAAAATAGATCACTCAGACAGTAAACAATTATTAAGCTCCTACTGTGTACCAGGCTTTGTGCCAAGAACTGAGGATACAAAGAAAGGCAAAAAGCCATCCCTGCTGTCAAGGGGCTTACAAACTAAGGGGGAAGAACACATAAAAAGAAGCTGAAAAGTGGCATGATGAAGTTCATAGAAGCACAGTCAGGTGCAAAATGATGAGATGGCTACCCTGGATGCCCTCCTTTAATGGAAGGTCTGGGAGGAGCTCTCCACTGTCCACCCTCTACCCTCTCCAATAAGAAGGAAGGAGCAGACCCCGGGGCAGAGGGTACTAAGAAGGTTTGAGTTTCAGAGACTATCTTTCAGGAGATTAAATCCCAGAGGGCATGATAAATAATAATAATAACAATAAATAGTAATAATAAAAATAATAAGGTCTTAATGTTTGTCAAATGAGCAATTGGGTGAAGTATTATTTCCCTTCCCTCCCCCAAAATAGATAAAGCACCTGAAGCTTAGCCAAGGTCACACAGATTCCTCATGTCAGAAACTGGTTATGTCACGTCCTTCTGTCCTGTCCTTAGTAATAAAAGAGAAGTGGAAAGCAGCTTACTGTCATTTATATAATATCTCTGTTTACTGTCATTTATATTATATCCCATCTTCTCTGTACTGAATAAACCCAGTTCCTTTCATTTTTTTCTGATGGGGCTGATTTTCCAGTCATTTTCTTTGCTTGCCTCTGGACCTTCTCCAGGTTCTCCATTACACATTTCAGTTGTGGGGCACTAAATTGGATGAAGTATTCTAATAAAAAGCCTGACCAATGCTAATTATCAAGGGAGGATTACCTGCCATTTTGGAGCCAGGCTACAATGGCTCCAATTAACTCCCAGAGTGCCAATTAATTCTCCCAGGACTGGAGGGGCTGTCTCAGATTGAAGGCACTTGCTGAAAGCAGGTGTTCAACACAAACACACAGAAGTGTTCTGTCTGTATGTCTGGCTTATGCACATGATGAGCCACTCCATAGAACAGTTACTTAAATACAAAAATTAACCTCTTTAAATTCATTAAACTGTTTTTATATTGCACTGAATAAAATTTCAAACATTACCTTGTTCTTTTTTCTCAATATTCAAAATTGTACTCTTTCATGTACCTCATTAGTATTCCTTTTTACTGCCTTTCTTAGTAATTTTAGGAAATTTTATCCTGAATCTCTTTTCCCTCCCCTTTCTTCCTCCCAGTCATTTCTTTGACTCCCTCCCCAACTCTGCTTCCTCATTCTGTCAACCTTCATGACACCTGTGGTTCTTGCCTTTAATTTCTCCTCCAGCTGGCCCTAGCTCCATCTTGAACACCATTGCCACTAATTATTTATTTGTATGCCCACTGGGTAAAAGGCTCTGGATTTTCTATCTCTCCTCAATCTCTGTTATCCTTGATACACACTCTATTCACCAAGCAGTTAGTGTCCCTACAGGGGGGCCATCTACAGTCGTTCTGATCTGTATCTTGCCACTGAACCCAGATGGCTCCAGAGGAAAAAGTGAGGCTGGTGACTTTGCACAGCCCTCCCTCACCTAAAATGCAATTCACTTTCATGTCATGGCATCACCTTCTTGATGTCATGGTCCTCTTTGAGAATGAAGGACAAGCAATGAATAATTGAGCGTCTCTACAACTCTACTTAGTGTCCCTACTACTCCACTTAGTCATTTACTCCTTTCCCAAAAGAGTATTAAGGAGGAAAGGAATGACTCAGTCACTGCTTATTCATATATTAAATCTCTGAGCTACTGGTTCCTTTAGGAATATCAGGAATTCTCTCTTTGAGAAACACCAGGAAATATAGAATTTTCAGATTTATTCCATATGCCAGAAGCCAAAAAAAAAAAAAAGATAACTCCAGATAAAAGAACCCTCTCTGTAAATTACAGAAATCACTCAAGCTGGGGAAGCAAGCCAACTTTGGTGAGCTAGGCCTCTACTATGTTTGGGGAAATTTGGTGCCTGAATTTATTCTGTAGGTAATAATTAAAAAAAAAAAGTCCTGAATTCACTTCTAACTATTTTACTCTTATCTCTTATCTCCCTGCCTAGAAGGTAAATTCCCAAGGTCAGGAATTGAACTCCCTTCCAGGGTTTGGAATTGTTCAGTCATTTCAGTTGTGCCCAACTCTTCATGACCCCATTTGAGGTTTTCTTGGCAAAGATACTGGAGTGGTTTGCCATTTCCTTCTCCAGCTCATTTTACAGATGACTATGCATGGCAGCAAGTGTCAGGGCAGCATCCTCTTCACTTTACCCCTATCCATTTTGTATACTATATTGGAGATTGGAACAATGTAGAGAAGAGTGTAGAACTCTTCTGTATCCTCCCTGAAACTTGCTCTGAAATAACTACTAAGAAAGTTATGGCCCTATCTATGGTTACTATGGGGCAGCTAGGTGGTTTAGTTGCTAGAGTTCTGGGCTTGGAATCAGGAAGATTCGTTTTCATGAGTTCAAGTCCAGCCTCAGACATTTAGAGCTGTGTGATCCTGGGTAAATCGTTTAACATTCTTTGCCTTAGTTTCCTCATATGTAAAATGAGCCAGAGGAGGACATGCCCACCACTCTAGTATCTTGGCCAGCAAAACCCCAAATGGTGTCATGAAGAGTCAGATATGACTGAAATGACTGAACAGTAACAATGGTAACTTTAAAGCAATGTTTCCCTATATTATACTACATTAAACATCCCAATTCATACCTTTAAAGAAGAAAACCACACACACACACACACACACACACACACACACACACACACACACAATTGTTTTACTTAATGATCACAGTATTACCATCTTGAGCCAGGCAAATTGTTTTTCTATCCAATGTGCTTTATGATGAAGGAATAGTTGGAAATCATTTTTTTTATACTTCATTACACATTTTCCCTTATATACCATGATTATACAAGTTGTGTAGTTATTCTGTAGAGCCCTGTGACCTGATAGCTAAACTTAGAGCCAGTTAAGGGGAAAACATTTAGAGAAAATCTGGTACAGAAGGTTCAGAGACAGAGAAAGTGAACACTTCTAATGACAGGGTCTTAGGAATTTGTTTGTTCTCTTGGCCTTGGAAAAAAGATTGGGTTTCCAGAAATGTCTTTTTCTACCTCTGGCAGAGAAAGAATACATTGATCTAAATAAAGACATTACCATGGCAATAAAGGCAGAAAGCCCATCTATCTGAGTGTACAGGATGTGGGGCTGTCACAGAAGGTGATGCAAAGGTTACATTTGGTGTAGAACATGGCGACTTGCCAACAGAATGTACCACTGAGCTCAAATCACAGGCTTCCTCTGATCTTTCAATGTGATATTAATGCAATAATTGAATTCAAATGAGCTCTCACTGACCTTAAATAGGTTTTGGGCTCATTTACCTTATGAATAGCCTGATCCTTCATTTAGCCCAGCATTTTTCTTTTTTAGTTTCTTTCCACATTACTGCTTGTGTATTCTGACAGAAATATAATTAGTGATTTTTTTACCTGGGGGAAAAACAGTTCAGAGTGTGTATGCGTACTAGGGTAGTGGGGTGAAGATACTCCATTCAGAAGACAGTTCAATAGGTGGGAGGCAGAAAACAATCTTATTGCAGGCCCAGTTAAAATGAGAAAGGGGATGGTAAGATTAGGCACCAGAAGGGAATGTTGTATCAATAGTATCCTGGGGCTGGAGACCTTGGAAGAGAAGAGGAAGCCAGCTCACTCCATGTAATGCATACCGGTGCAGGGCCATAAGGGGACACTGATCTCCCAATTGTTGCAGAGGAAAAACACTACCCTTTGGAAGAAACTGTTTCCTCAATAAATTTTTAGCACCCTAAGGAAAAGTCTGAGTTTTCCCCATCCTAATTACAACTTCATATTCTAGTTTTGTTATGGGGTGAAATGTTCTTTTTTCTAGTCATTCTCAACAATTTTTTTTCTCTACCAGTAGCAGGTGCACCCTAGTGGCAACACCAAATGTTCTTTTCTCCCACAAGTGACAATGTCTCCCCTCTCCAAATGATACCCATCTATTATTTGAAAGTTGAAATACTGAGCATGTGGCATGCTTCATAGTGGATGCCAAATGAGGAGCTGGAAGAAAGAATTATAGAGGAAAGATTTGGAATTTTAAATGACCTTGACATCTATAGAGGCTGCCTGGTACAATGGAAAGATCTATGGAATGGGAGTCAGGAAAATCAGATTTGGTTTATGACTAGTCTACTTAATAGCCGTGTGACTTTGAACAAGACAACTTCTCTTGCCCTTGTGGGCAAAATAAGGCACTAGATGATTTTAAAAGTCCCTTTTACCACTAACATCCTATGTCTTAAAAACCAATATGTCCTATTGGACTATAAGCCAGTAGTTAATAGTTCAAAAGAGGTAGGTGGAATACAATATACTGATGGAGAAAAAAAACTACAAAAAGTCAAGATTTGGATTGAATTTCTAGGAAATTAATATCAGAAAAGGTTCAGGGTTTCATAATAGTCCAGATGTAGAAAGATACAGCCATTAATCACCATAGTCAGTCAACTAGCATTTCAATCAACAAACGTTTATTAAGTACTTACTATGTCCCACATACTGTGCTAAGTACCAAGGATATAAAGAAAGAAAAAAATTAGTTCCTGGTTTCAAGGAGCATGCATTTCATCCTGATGTATTAGTAGTAGGGTAGTGTGAAGAAATTGCAAAGCAGATCCTGTGTCTGGTTGTGTTTCTGTTTTAGAAGTGTACAATTTGAAAAGGGTTTGAAGCAGTATAATACAAGTAACTAGAATGATGTCGAGCAGAATGGAGAAAAGACAACATTAAAGGAACAAAAGGTTTTAGTTAAGGGAGCTCAAGGATGTTTTGATGACTTTTCTAAAGTCTGAAAAATTATTTTTTGGAAGGTGGTCTTTCACTGAAGATCAAACAAGAAGAAATGGACTCAATTTGAAACAAAAGAGATAGAAGAGAAAGAGATAGAAGATAATCATAAGATAGCCTGGTAGCAAATGCTCATCAAAATTGAGATGGCTTATAATTTGAGTACTTTTTTTTGGAGAATTTTCAAGAATTGGATGGGTATATCTGGTTCAGATATCTTAAGTTATCAATATAGAAAGGGTCTAGGAAATTTCTGTCATCCAAACTTGTCACTATTGTTTGAAAGCTTTTCACAAGCACTGTTTTCTATGATATATGCCAAGCCATTACAAGAATGCAGCATGTGGTATTGTCTGAAAAAGATAGCTTTCTAGCTGTAGGTTATATTATTTTATTAAAGTTCAAATGCCTTTATTAGAGTTGACTTTATTTCAAGATGGTATCCTCTAAACTTTTCTTAACTTACCACAGATCTGTATAGATTAAGTGTTACCACATCTACAATCAGTCAATAAATAAAGTGCCTACTATGTGCCCAGCACTGTGCTAAACAGTGGAAATACAAAAGGAGCAAAAGACATTCCTTGCCTTCAAGGAACTAACGATCTACTGGGGAAGAGGATAGTAATACATATACATACTACATATATACATATATATATGTATATACATATACACACACATATGTATCATATATCTATTTATGTATGTATATATGTTATACAAAGCAAACTATGTACAGGATAAATAGGAAATAATTAACAGAGTCTAGGCACTAGAATTAGGAGGGGTTGAGGAAGATTTCCAGTAAAAGATGGGATGTTAGTTGAGGCTTAAAGACAGCCAGGGAGGTCAGTAGGTATAGCAGAGAAGGGAGAGTGTTCCAGTCCTGTGGGACAGCCAGAGAAAATGCCCAGAGCCAAGAGATGTGTCTTGTTCATGGAATGGCAATGAAGCCATTATCACTGGATCAAAGAGTATGTATTAGGGAATAAGTTTAGCAATGAAATGAATGACCTCTGGAGCTCTCTTCCAGTTAGACCATGCCAAAATTGTCTAAGCAAGAGTTCCTGGGTTGACAATCTGAAGCACTGGTATGTAAGAGAGATAGTGTATGGTCCTCAAGTGAAAAAATTGTTTTGTTTTTATCTCAATGACCCAGTGCCTAGAACCACGCCTGTGTAAGAAACTCCCGATGGGGAGACTCCAGTCTTCGGGGAAGCTGAGCAGTTTAACTATAATTTGTAGACATAAGAGAATTACATGAGGCACTGAGAGCTTAAAACTTCCTTTAGTCATGCAACTACTGCATATATCATAGATAAGACTTGGTCACAGAGTCTGCCTGACCCTTTATCAGATTGTTTCTCATCTTATGTATGTAGTAAGTTTTTAATAAATTTTGCTAAATTATTGTTGAAGGTGGAAAACTTTTTTTTTACTATAGGTGACTAGATTTTGTATATAGAATAATAGTACAGCAAAGCATCAATAATCACTCTTTCTAAAATTGAAAGAGAAGCAGATCCTGACAGTCAGTTAACAGACATTTATTAAATACTTACTATGTGCACTAGGAATGGTTAAGTGGTGAAGTTCATAGAGCTCTAGGCCTGGAGTCAGGAAGACCTGAGTTCAAATCCAGCCTATATACTTACTAGGTGTGTGACCCTTAGCGACTTACTTAACCCTGTTTGCCTCAGTTTCTCCTCTATAAACAGAGTTGGAGAAGGAAATGACAAACCACTCCGATACCATTTTTTGCTTTTTGGTGAGGCAGTCGGGGTTAAGTGACTTGCCCAGGGTCACACAGCTAGGAAGTGTCTGTCTGAGGTCAGATTTGAACTCAGGTCCACCTGACTCCATGCACTGCACCACCTAGCTGCCCCCACTCCAATATCTTTACCAAGAAAACCCCAAATGGGGTCATGAAGAGTTGGACATAACTCAAAAAACAACTGACCAATGACAAAAAAAATGTGGACTACCATTTGTAAAATAAGACTTTTAAGAATTAAAAAAAAAAGAACAGAACCAAGCATCCTCATGTACTGCAGTTGATAAGAAGGAAAATATCAATCCGTTTTCCTAACTCAAATTATTAGCTTTCCTAACAAAAAACATTCAATACTCCACAACTATATGTGTCTTGTGCCTAGAGAGACACAAAACTGTCCATCCGATAGATTTAGTGGGAAGAAGTCAGTTCGTAGAAGGAGGAAGAATGAGCTAAAGACTCCCAAAGTTGTAAATAGGAGCGATCCAGAAGTCTGTTTTTAGTTGTTGCTTGAGCTAGAACAGATATGAATTATTCAGACTCTGGCTGAATCAATCTTTGCTTCATCAGTCTGTCGGCAAAGAGCGAGCAGGTGCTGAATCCACTTTCACTGTAGGTGCTGCTGCTTGTCTTTCCCATGCTTTTTGCCTCACTCATCCACTCAGACACTTCATAGAGCAATGTCATCACGATTCACAGTACTTAGAAAATTTTCAGGGCTGTTCTGGTGCCAAGACTATTTTAATAATCTCAGCCAAATGTTTGAGTTGGTTGGTTAAGATAGAGAAAATACTGCAGTGCACATTTATTTTCTCCTTTCTGAAAACTTGCTGAAATTTAAAATGTCAGACTCCTCACCCTCTCCCTCCTCCAGGGTTATCTTCTTATGCCACGCCATTGAAGATAGGCTTGAAGGAGAATTGAGTAAGAATTTCCTTGCGCGGCTAACCTTGATGTAGCCTAGCATGCGCAAGAAGCCAGATGTGTAGAATACAGTTCAGTTTGCACAAACTGTTGCTAGTTGAGGTGACATATATTTTAAGGTCAGCTACAGTCAACAGATTATTAAAATGTGCCTGTGTTCACACCTTTCTCAAGTCAGTTGTTCATTTACTTGCTTATTTCCTGGAGGCTGCTGTCTCTTTGTTAGCATATTATTTTTTGCCCTGGGGAGGGAGTTCAAACCCCAAAAAGTGATCACCTGTGTTTTTTCTCTTTCATTATCAAGCCAAATGTTATTTTAAAGAATGATTTATCTTTAACAAAAAGGGCAAGGTATTAATTGGAGAACTTTTCAACATAGGAGGATTCTAATGATCTTTATGTGTGACTATATGTTTGATTATAAAGCTTAACGTTCATTTCATAAGCCTTTCTACATCATGAACGTGTGGAATTTGTTGACTTGTTATCCATCCTTATTAGACTGGTTGCTATCAACAGATCTACGTCTTTGCTTTATTGGCCATGGAAAGCCTTTGTTTGAAATAAATATAATGCTAGCTCCTCATATTTAAAGTATTTCTAGGCTTATAAAGCACTTCGCTGAAAATGACCCTGTGAGATAGGTAGTGTGAGTATTATTGTGTGGTACTTTAGGGATTGGGCTACCTGGATGGGTCAGTGGATAGAGCACTGAGCCTAGAATCAGGGAGACCTGGATTCAAATCCAGACTCAGCCATCTGCTAGCTGTGTAACTCTGGGCAAGTCACTTAGCCTTTGTTTGTCTAGAACAGGGGTAAGGAACCTGTGGCCTGAAGGCCACATATGGCCTTCTAGGTCCTTGAGTGCAGCCTTTTGAATGAGTCTAAATTTTATAGAACGGACCCTGATTTGTTCTGTGAAGTTTGGATTCAGTCAAAGGGCCAAACCTGAGGACCTAGAGGGCCACATGTAACCTCGAGGCCGCAGGTCCCCATGCCTACCTGTTGAGGGCCGATCTTAAGAGTCTGATAAGGGTTTAAGATCCAAGGCAGAGTTTGACCTCTGCTCAGGCTTTCACCCCAAAGGGCTCAAAGATTAAGTGGTACGGCTCCCCAAATTCCTTCCTGATAAAGAGGTCTCTGAGATATCCATTCTCTCTCTTTGAACCTTAGATTTACGTATTTACTCCTCTATGCAGGTGGCGCCAAGGCACCTGGGAAAATCTTGGAATCTACAGCCCAATCTAGGAACCCTGATAAGGAGGAAATTCATGATTGTTACTTCCTCAGCAGATGTTCTGGGGAGTATCTTGTGGGGAAGACTCTTTGAAGTTAGGCTAGATCTTCCCTATATATTCTGTGCCCTCAGATGAATAAACTGAGCCAGTAATTCTACTCTGCCTGGCCCATGTCATAAGTTATTTCACGCCTCTCCATTCGGTGTACAATCTGGTTGCGGGCGACACCTACCCTAAAAGGTAGCTAGGTGGCTCAGTGGATAGAGCCTGGGCCTAGAGTCAGAAAGACCTGAGTTCAAATTGGCCTCAGACACTTATTAGTGGTGTGACCCTGGGCAAGTCATTTAACCTCTGTTTGCCTTAATCCACTAGAGAAGGAAATGGAAAACCATTCCACTATCTTTACCAAGAAAACTCCATGGACAGTATGAACCATACTGTCCATGGGGGCATGTAGAGTTGGATACAACTGAACAACAACTTTAGGGATAAGGAAAATGAGACTCAGAAAAGCAGCAGCTGTAGATAGTAAGTGCCCCACTTGTGACAAAAACTCTTTTCCTCCTCTTCTTTCCACTGCACCATGCTTCCTCTCAATGAGCCACTGTGTCCACCGTGCTGTTTGCCACCTGGAGTCTCATGATGACTGTGGAACACATGGTGGATTATGTGTGCCTCATTGAAAACAGTCATAGCTACAGTCCTTTTCATGACGGGAGAGCTATGAGCTACCTTGGTAGTAGACACTGCCAAGCTTTCTTTCCTTTCCACTTACAATACCTGAAATGTATATAATGCTCTAAAGTTGTTGGTGCACTTTACATTATATCATTTGAGTCTCACAACTCAGTGAGGTAAGGAATGCATGCATTATTATCCCTGTTTTACAGATAAGAAATCTGAGGTCTGAGAAGCCAAGTGACTTACCCATGTTCACATAGTTCATATCAGAGAAAGGATTCAAATACAAGGTTTCCTGATTCCAGACCTAGCCCTTTGTTCACTAAGACATGCTATTTCTCATGTTTGTTGCTCAGTCATTTCAGTTGTGTCTGATTCTTTGTGACCTCATTTTTCGGGTTTTCTTGGCAAAGACACTGGAGTGCTTTACTGTTTGTTTTCGAGCTCATTTTACAGATGAGGAAACTGAAGCAAGCAGGGTTAAGTGACTTGCTCAGGGTCACATAGCTAGTAGATGCTGAGGCCAGATTTGAATTCAGGGAGATGAGTCTCCCTGACTCCAGACCCGACACTCTATCCACTGTGTCACCTACCTGCCCCACTATTTCTCAGAGACTCTCCTAAATAGAAATGAAGATGGGAGCCTTGGTTGAGATACTTTTAGGACTCAAATGCTTACTGATAAGTACTCGCAACTAAGCTCCTAACCCCCTTGCTTATAAATCTGAAAGGAATGCCATCTCCTCCAGGAGCTTTCTCGTTCTTCATGGTTCTGACTATGACATGGTCTTCAAAGTTAGTGATGAAATCTTCTTCATTGCATTTTCAAATTTTTAAAAGTTTATCAAAGTTCATTGAAGGAAGGCTAAGGGAGCAGATGAACAAGGTCAAGTGCCTACACAAAGGTGAAAACTTTGGTGGACTTAGTCAAGTCAATGTAACAAAGATTAGTTAGGCACCTGCGGTATGCAGAGTATTGTACTAGGTGTCAGGATAGAACAAAGGTCAGTAGGGTTTAGTCACAAGTGGAAGAAATACAGGATAGGCACGCAGACACTATACTACAAAAGAGATCATGACAGATGTGGAGAGAGAGGTATACTGAATGTTACAAGATATTCAAAGAGCCGAGATCACTTCAAACTTGGGGCATCAGGGAATGGCAGTTACGGAGTGAATGGCAAAGTAACTGAGCCTTGGAAGACAGGAAGAATTTTAATGGATGGAAATAGGGGAGAAGAGGATAGAAAAGAGATTCATTCCAGGCATGCATGGAAAGTTTAAATAAATGTCTCATAGCTGGGAAAGGATAGGACAAATTCATGGAATGGTGAATGCTCCCATTTGACTTGGAATTAAGGAAATTACAATCCTGAGGGACTGTATTTTGTCTACTCATAGAATAGTTCATTTGGACTGAGATGAGGGAAATTTTAACATAATGCTGAAGTGGTTGGAGTTTGACATGTGTGTGTATATATAACACATATATGCACACATTCACGTATGTGTATATATACATTTATATATACATACATACATCATGTATATATGTTTTTATAGGTTTATATACATATATGCATTTTTTTGGAAGCAAGAAATGAATATGAAAACAACTGGTTAGCAAAGCAAAAGGAAAGAGGGAGAAGGCTATAGTCCTGTTGAAGGATGAATGTAGACAAGACTTAATGCCAAACCCCCGACTTCTTCCTGTCACATACTAAAGTGCTGGTAACAATGAAAATGCTTCCAGTGGCCGTGAAAGTCTTTCCATAATTACCCAGCCATTGAGTTTGGATTTAGTAAGAACTTCATAAGCACAACCAAATCAGTGGAGAAAGCATGATGTAGCCTAGTTAATTAAAAGATAGCCAGGTGGCACAATGGATGGAGAGTGGGAGTTGGAGTCAGGAAGACCTGAGTTCAAATCCAGCCTCAGATACTTATTGGCTATGTGACTCTGGACAAGTCATTTAACTATCTTAGCCTCAGTTTCCTCATCTGGAAAATAGATGAAGTGACACTGGCCTCGTTGTTGCTTCCAGAACAGGGCATGCTAGGCTTTGGTCATTTTTTTCTGTCTCTCCTCTATATCTGGCATTTTCTCTCTCCTCATTTCCATTTCCTAGCCTTCCCTGACTTCCTTCAAGTCCCTCCTAGAAATCCACCTTCTACAAGAAATCTTTCCCAGTCCTTAAATTTAGTGCCTGATCTTTCCGTTTATTAGTTCCTATTTATCTTGTTTGTAGTTTATTTGTACATATTTGTTTGCACATTGTCTCCCTGATTAAATTGCCGAGTCCTCAAGAGCAGGGGCTAGGTTTTTTGGGTTGTTTTTTTTTTTTTGTATCCCTGGAGATTAGCAGAGTGCCGGGCATATAAAGACACTTAATAATTGTATGTTGATTGACTCATGGTAGTACCTACCTCCCAGTGTTGTTGGGAGCATAAAATAAGATAGTATTTGCAAAGCACTTTGCTAACCTCAAAGCATTATATAAATACTAGTTATTATTAATTCAAGTGAAAGATATGTTTATTTGGTGCTTGAATTTTCTTTTTTTGATTTGACTGTAGAAAACCCATTGTGCTGTTTCATACTTCCAAAAAAACTGTTTATTAATGTAAAGTAAAGTAAGTAAAGTAAGCAAGGACCACCCTTCTTTTAGACTTAGTCTGAAGATACTTGGATAACGTCATGATTAAATATTACAGCTATTCTTGATCTGAAGCCTCTCTATTCAGTTTTGTTGATACTGAGTCTATCAACCCAGAATCAGTATTGAAAAGGACATCCAAGTGCAATTATGAAGGCTGTGATCAATTTTAATTAAATAGTTCTAACTGGTTTTAATAGTAATTTAATGTTGGATTTTATAACAAAGCAGAACTATGCCTTCTGCAGTGTCTGCTATAGAAAACTGCAGTGGGAATAACTCTTTAAGTAGCAAATGTAATTGTTCAGTAGTGTTTTCAACACCTGTATCCCTGTATTTGCTAAGCTACTTTAACATGATTTTTAAAAGTGGAATTAAGAAACTGATTGCATTTCCTATAAAGTCAGTGATGAGAATTTTAAGTTTTCTAAATGATGTGAGTAGATAATCATCAGCAATTTCAGAGATTAGTGACAACTTAAAAATTTCTTATGTTCAACTCATTTATTTTAAAAGCTTTGGAGGATTTCCCCTCCCTTTTTTCACCTCCGTACAATGAATTCTTTCCATTTGTTTTTCCTTATAAATGTGAGTCTCAGGAAGCAACCTAAATACATCCAAATTAACCTTATAGCACAAGGAGAAAAAACTAAAACCTGACTTTTTCAGTGGGGGTAGAGGGGTAAAAAAGCAACTTTTTGTCAAGCCTTTTGTATTCTAGCAGCTGGATGCATTGCTACCATAGTAACAGACCACATGATGAGGTGTATTAGATTGCTGTGTGTAGAGCACAGGGAGAATGAGCGCAGCTTTTTATGGAAGTTAAAGGTTACTTTGGAGTTTCTTCTGTAGAAATGAGTGAGGTCAAATGCTCTAGTTCCAGAATACGCCGTACTCCAAAAGAAACATTAGGGCTATGTTGGTGCAGTAAACTGCAGACTAAGGTAAGGTTTAATCGCGTCTAACTAAAAATGGAACTCCTTTTAACTTGCTGTTTCTCCAGAAGCTTGACTTAAAGGGAGGAATCCCACCCTAGGTCTTTCTCCTAGAGGTACACTATATCCACCCCATCCCCCCACCCCAGTCGTTTCCCACCCCCTCCTTTCCCAGCGTCCTCGACCCCGTTCCTCAGCGCCCCTCTACTCCTGTAACTCCCAACCCAAGAACCCCACCAGGTTTTGAATTTGAGAGGGCAAAAAGATTCAGAGTTTTTGTAGTCCACGGAGCGTGTGCCTTAAAGATAGCTAAGTAGAAATGAACTGATTGATGTGAGTTGGATTCCTATTGCCTCCCTACCCATCAATGAAAAAGTGTCCTGGGGGTTTCATTTTTTACTTCTGTTTCATCTTTGTAAATATTCCACAGGTCACAGAAGCCAGTTTCTCAAGAATAGTCATTCTATGTGGCAAGCTAATCAGAGCCGTGCTTAGATTTGCCAGCATTCTACTTGCAATATTTAAATAGTGTTTTCCCTTTTATAATAACATCAGTTCCTCTCCTACCCAACAAACTTTATCAGAATGGCAAGGTTTTACCTAAGGCTTTCACTGTAATTTCCTATTCGTTTTTCCTTTTCTACTAGACACTTGGACATAGCTGAGCACAACTTTGTTGCTGTTGTTAAAGAATTGAAAGAAAGGCTGAATATTAAATGCAGGCACCTAGGAACTGCACACCAATGAGCAGCAGATGTAAGCAATTAATTATGGCATTGACCTGTTTAGTAAAACATCGTTCCCAGAGCACTGGGACAATCCATTCCCACTTCGTTCTTGTTTATACTGCCATCCAAATTACTTGCTTCGAAGGGGCAGACATATTCACATAGCACTTTTAAAACAACAAAAAAAAAAAATTCTTTTTTTCTTTAATATTCTGGTTATACTTTCTCTGGTATGGAAAAATAGTGGTCTCCATATCAGATATCTAATCCTCTCCTAAGAAAACAGGTTATTTAAAATTGTTAGCCAAGAATATACTTGAATCCATTTTATAATTTTTACTTTATACTTTAAGTGACATAATCAAAATCAACAGTAATAAAAGTCTTGCCATTGTGATGATTTAATTTGTACAAATTTGGAACTTCAGACAGTGTAACAAATAGTATAAAATCCTTGGTTAACTAATATAGGTTTTTAGATTTAGGAGCGACTGAAGTTAGAGCAGCTAGGTGGCACCATAGTGGACAGAGTGCTGGGCCTGAAGTCATCTTCCTGAGTTCAAATCCAGCCTCAGACACTTATTAGCTGTGTGCTGCTGGGCAAATCACTTAACGCTATATACCTCAGTTTCCTTATTTGTAAAATGAGCTGGAGAAGGAAATGGCAAACCACTCCAGTATCTTTGCCAAGACAACTCCAAATAGGGTCACAAATAGTCGGATGTGACTGAAACGACTAAGCGTCATCACAGTTAGTTACTTGTCTGTTTCTACCTCATGCTCTTAACTTAAACTAAAAATGCTGGTCATGCACCACATATCAAAGAGGAGAAAGTGAGCCTATGCTAGGCTAGTGAGCAAGGTTGGTTCTAAAGCAATTCCTTGGTGAATTTCATCGATGTTGGCAAGTTTCCCTCTGCCCAGGTGGTTGTCTAAAGAGAAAGATGGTGTCTGGTGTTTAAACCAGAATTGAAAAAAAAAAACCTTACGCGATCATAATCAAAGAGAAATGTTACATTGATAGCAAGTATGGAATGTATAAGGGCTGTGACAGCCAACACTAGAATGCAATACAGGAATGAGTTCAACTTATTCAGTTACCTAGAATTTTTTAAGCTCTCAGGCATGAGAGCTTATGCCAGGCACTGGCATACAAATACAAGAAGAAAGATAATCCTTGTTCTCAAGATGCTTAAAATCTAATGGGAGATGGCACACATAAAGGGGGGGAAGAGGGGAACAAAGGTACCAGATGAAGGGGTGGGATGGTAGAGGATGTCCAGAGTGCAACCAGGCGAGGAATGAGTTATGTATAGCCTGGATGCCTTCCTTAAATGGAGGTTCTTTAAAAAAATAATAATAATACCTTATTTTTTTCCTCAGTTACATGTTAAAACACTTTTGAACATTTTTTTTAAGTTTTGAGTTCCAAACTCTATTCCTCTCTCCCCCCTCACCCCGTCCCTGGGATAGTAAGCAATCTGATATAGGTTGTACATGTACAATCATATAAAACATTTCCATATTAGTTATTTTAATGGAGGTTCTAGGAGGAGCCATTCAATTGGAGAAGGAGGCTACAGGTGCAGAAGTATTTCCAGTGTGTGAATTCCAGGGCTGGAGTGAGGCTGCAGGATGAAGATCTAGGCATGTTTGAGGAGCACCAAAATTCAGCATGAGAAGAGATGAGACTTCATGAATTATTTTACCTACCTCAGAGTAGTTGTGAGCATAGAATAGACTAAGAATAATAAAATAGAAAAACATGTTCCGTATTTTATAACTATGAGGTACTATTTATTATTATTGTTGAATTATTAAGATTGCTGGTTGGTAGAAAGACATTCAGTTCAGAGTATAGACAGAATAAAAGAAAAATCAGTAGAAAATTGTTTTAAATGGGAAATTCATAATGTATCTTTCCATAGGAGAAAGGAATATATTCTAAATAAATGCAATGGTATTTATTAAGCACTTACCATATGCTAGATAAAGTGTTAAGTGCTAGGGATAGAAAGAAAAGCAAGCAAAACAATCCCTGCCCTGCTTATATTTTAGTAGAGGAAGACCTACCGGGAGTGTTAAGGCAGGTAGGTGGATAGACTCAATCTTCCTGAGTTCAAATCTGGCTTCAGACACTTCCTGGCAGTGTGACCCTGGACAAGTCACTTAATCTGTTTGCCTCTATTTCCTCATCTGTAAAATGAGCTGGAGAAGGACACGGCAAACCACTCCAGTAACTGTGCCAAGAAAACCCCAAATGGGGTCACCAAGAGTCAAACACAATTGAACAACAGTAATAATAGGGAGTGATAGAGAGGGAAGGATGTTTTATTATGGGAAGTCACAGGGGTGGTGAGTGGAACTCACAGAGTGTGAAATGACTCACTTTTTTCCAAGAACGGCAATGTTTTGATTTCTGTTCCCAGAGTTGGAGGTAAACAGAGGTGGGTGGGAGACATGAGGATGGCTGGAAAGCAGTGTGGTGGGTTTGGGTTTGAGCTAAATGTGGAGAATTAAATCAGTCAGGATCCCAGGGTAGGAAGCAGAGGCTGGAGCTCGATGGTGTGGAAATAAGACAAACCTCTGGGCACCTATGCTTTTTCTTCCTAATCTTATAACTTTCCCCTGAGCTACTGAATCAGATTAACAGATACCTTTATCAATGCCTGACTGCTTCATTTTTATTAGCTCTGCACACAAGGAGAAAAGACCTGGAGTACTACTAGTATTTGAGTAGCAAATTCAATACATTTTTCAAAAGGCATAATTTAGCATAAATTTTAAAAGGCACAGATTGTCCCTTTCTGTTCTTTGTAGTTGGAATGAAGAGATGTTACAGGGGCATATGCTGAATTCACTAACATCGTGGGCTATGATAATTCTTGAAAGCTACACATAGCACTGGCCTAGAGTGAGTATTTTGTACTTAATATTTCATTAGTCTAGGACAGCTAGGTGGCAGAGTGGTTAGACTGCCAGGCCTGGAGTCTCAGAAAGACCCGAGTTCAAATGTGACCTTGGACACTTCATAGCTGTGCAATCCTGGGCAAGTCACTTAATTCCTATTTGCCTCTGTTTCCTCATTTGTGACCTGGAAATAACCCACAGCACCTATCTCCTAGGATTGTTGTGAGGATCAGATGAGATATAATTGTGAAGTGCTTAGCACAGTTCTTGACATATAAAAAGTGCTATATCAATGTTATTATTATCAATTATGAGCCATTACTCTCTTTCCCATACTCTGTATCCTAGACAAATTGGGGTTATTTGCAGCCCTTTCCCTTCCCCTTTCAGCATTTTTAGGTCTCCTAATTTTTGGGCTCAATGATTAGCTCAGGTCAACAACCCCTCACCCCTCATTCCTGGAATGAACTCCCTTCTCCTCCTAGTCTCAGACTGTGGAAGTCCCTTTCTTCCTTCTGAGACCCAATCCGGGTGATGTTCTTCTGTGGGAATCCTTCCTTCATCTCCTTCCTCTATAACCCCTAGGTCAAAGTGAGCTCTCCGTCCTTAAATCTTTCAAGAAACAGAGCACCACTTGGCATTTTCTCTTGCAGTTCCACTCTTACATTGGTTTGGTTCCTAGTGTCTCCTCCCCGATGTGATTGAAAGCTCTTTCATGTTTGCATCTCTGTCAGATCTGTACTTAGGTTATCAGAGACTAGCAAGGCTCCTGTACTTAAGCAGACACTTAAGTATTTGTTGAATCTGAATGTCCCTGAAGGCCAGTGAACTGTGAACGGACTTAAATATTGGAATCCTTTTATATTGTAAATCACGACCCTTTCCCTACCCCTTCCCAATTCCTTTCCTCAATTCCCATTGGGTGCAGAGTTGTGGCACACACCTGTGATCTCTGTTAACTAGGAGGCTGAGGTTGGTGGGTACCTTGAGCGAAGAGTTCTAAGCTATAGTGGGCTAGGCTGATTGGGTATCCATCCACATTAAGCTGAGCCCCAATATAGTAAGCAGCCCCAGGAGGAGAGGGACCACTAGACTGCCGGAGAAGGAGCAGCGAAGCAACCCAGAGCAGACAAACAGAGCAGGTTAAAGCTCCTGTGCTGACCAGTATTTAGATCAAACCCACAAGTGGCTGCTGTACTTCTAGTCTAAGCAAGATAGGCAAATCCAACCACAAAAGAATGAAAGAAAGTAGGAAGAAAAGAGAGACACCGAGAGGCGGAGGAATGGAAGAAAGGAGGAAGGAAGGAAGGAAAAAGAAGAACAAAGGAAAGAAAGAATAAAAAAGTAACTGTCAGAAAAATCTAAATTCAGGTTGGGGGGTTGGGAGGATTCTTAAGGCTGGCACACCCATTTAAGTAATATTGATTTTTTTATAGATCAAGTATTTCTTCTGTCCAAATCCAAGTCATTAAAAAAATCATCAAATGGCCTTTGAGTTCAAAGAACTATAACATTTTTATGGAAGATCTAAGCTATTTAAAAACTTGGACACTGTATTTGTAGTGTTTTATCCCTATAGTAGGTAGTGATATAATGAAAGAAAAATAGACTACCTCCCTAATGATATAGATATCCCTTCTTGGTTGAGTGAAATGCAGATGATAGTTTTCTCAAGCAAAAAAAGTGTCAATATTCCTTAAACAGATAAAAAAAAATTCAATGAGCTCAGTGCTATACATTATAAGCTAGCTACTCAGTCCTGAGGAGTGGTCATATTTAGGAACATCCTATATTCTGTCAATCAAGATTTTTATTGATATCTTTTCTTTTTATATCACCTTCATTTTCCTTCCTTCTCCTCCCCAGGGAGCCCTTGTAGGGAAAAAAACCGAAAAACAAAGCCAGGAAAGCTCAGTAAAATTATTAAATGTACCAGATAAATAAATCCCATAACATATGCAGTGTTCCATATCTGTAGGCAGCCATGTAAAATTTTTTTTCTTTAAAACAGATTAGACTTGCTTCTCAGGAGGATTTGGTATTCATTATTAGACATCTAACTTTTTTTTTTGGTGAGGCAATTGGGGGTAAGTGACTTGCCCAGAGTCACACAGCTAGTAAGTGTCAAGTGTCTAAGGCTAGATTTGAACTCAGGTTTTCCTGACTCGAGGGTCAGTGTTCTATCTACTGCACCACCTAGCTGCCCCTCATTTAGCTTATTTTTTTAAACCACATTTCTGAATGTGATAATAAAAGGAATTTCCAGTGAATCAGATATAGCTAGTTTAAAAAAATCTGTTAGATTGGTAAGTACTCAGTCTACCTTAGAAGGCAATGTGGTATAGTAGAAAGGATGCTAAACATAAGTGACAGGACCTGAGTTCAAATCTCATCCCTGCCACTTACTACCTGTGTGACCCCTTAAAAAAAGGATTTGTTCTGTAAAACTTGAACTCAGTCAAAAGGCCACACCCAAGGACCTAGAAGGCCCCTTGTGTCTTCAAGGCAGCAGGTTCCCCACCCCTGCACCAGTCAGTAGCTTTACCAAACAGTGGCAGTTGTCTAATGTCAAAGAGGCTCTAGCTAGGAACCCACAGTTTGTGATATTTCTCTCTCTTTTTTTTTAAGGCAATTGGGGTTAAGTGACTTGCCCAGGGTCACACAGCTAGTGTCAAGTATTTGATCTGAGGCCGGATTTGAACTCAGGTTTTCCTGACTTCATGGCTGTGCTCTATCAACTGTGCCACCTAGCTGCCCCGCAGTATTTCTCAAAGAAAGAAGTAAGAGATAACTTTATAATAGTAATAATTCTAAAGAGCTATTAATATAATGAACCATCACATTCTTTTCCCCTCACACCCAATTGATACCTTTTAATATTGGAAGTTCTATTAAAAAGTGAACGACAAGATCATTGTATCTGAAACCTAGTATTCTTTTTTTGTAAAAGAATTTATGTTGCTTTTCCTACTTGTGACTAATTGAAAAAGTGTTATCATTCCTTGTAGGTGAATAGAATCATCGCATGAAAGATTCTTGATAGGTGCTGTTTGTGCAACTCAAAAGAGAGAATGAACATTTCAATATGAACTTAGGTAAGGTTAGGATACAACCAGAAGAATTTACTTTATATGGATATGAATATGTTCACATATTGTTCTCTCAGTTGTTTGTTTTCAGTGATTCACTTCTAGGTCTGGAGCTGAGTTAGAAGAATCTGTTAAATGCTTTTAGTTATTAAGTTTTGGAACAGACCTGTGATTTCATTGTTATAGGGAATTCTCAATGAGGAAATTCTTCCGACGAAGATCAGAACCTGCTCTCTAACTAGTTTTAGAGAGTTGCTTGGGACAATTATGGCATCTAGGTAGCTCAGTGGGTAACAGCACTAGGCCTGGAGTCAGGAAGACCTGAGTTGAAATCTAACCTCAGATACTAGCTGTGTGTCCCTGATCAAGTCACTTAACCCTGTTTGCCTCCATTTCCTCATCTGTGAAATGACCTGGAGAAGAAAGTGGCAAACCACTCCGGTATCTTTACCAAGAAAACTTCAAATGCAGTCATGAAGAGCTGGACACTGCTGAAAAACGACACAGCAACCAGCACAGGGGGACAATTAGATGGTTACTTTTCCAGCAGAAGTTGAAACCAGGTTTTCTTGACTTGAAGGCCAGCCCTCTATCCCTTCTGCCATGCTATCTCCTCACCTGTCTAAGTGAATTTCCTAAAGGTGACATCTGATCATGTCACTTCTCTACTCAATAAACTGTAGTAGATCACTATTACTTTTAAGATCAAATATAAAATCCTCTGTTTGGCTTTCCACACCCTTCATTATCTGCCCAACTCCAGCCCCCAACCTTTTCAATTTTCTTTACAGCCCCATCGCCCCCACCCTATATTCTGCAAACCAGTGACACTGGCCTCCTTGTTGTTCCTTGAACAAAACTCGACTCCACACATTGTCGCTGGCTGTCTCCCATGTCTGGAATGCCCTCCCTCCTCACCTCTACCACCTAGCTTCTTTCAGGTTACGAACAAAATAGCACCTTCTACAGGAAGCCTTTCTCAATCCCCCTTAATGCTAGTGCCTTCTCTCATTTGGTTATTTCCTATTTATCTTCTGTATGGCTTGTTTATACATAATTGTTTTCATGTTATCTCTCCCTTTAGACGAAGAGTTCCTTGAGGGCATGGACTGTCTTTCTGCTTTTCTTTGCATCCCCTGGGCATGGTATTTGTTGTTGTTCTTTGACTCTTTATGACCTTGTGAACCATAGCACACCAGTCCTGTCCTTGGGGTTTTCTTGGCAAAGGTGTTGGAATTATTCATCATTTCTTTCTCCAGTGGATTAAGGCAAATAGAGCTTAAGTGATTTGCCCAAGGTCACACAGCTAATAAGTATCTGAGGTCTGATTTGAACTCAGATCTTCCTGACTCCAGACCCAGTACTCTATCCACTGAGCCACCTAGCTGCCTCATATAGTAGTTGCCCAGCATACTTAATAAATGTTTATTGACTGATTGATAATGTCCTATTTGTAAAGCATGTGGCAAACCTTAAGGGACTATATAAATGCAAGCTATTAGTTATTGTTTGTCTGCAGTTTAATTCTAGTGCCTGAATTCAAACATTTTCCTTTTCTAAAAAATAAACTTTAAAAAATGGTAAACTAAACACTGACTTCTTGGGAATAATTAGATTAAGCAGTTTAGATTGACTCCACCCAGTGAAATAAATTATTTTTTCCAGGTTCATGATGAAAAAATGCACCTTCCAAATGACCAGATTCATCTAGAAAGTAGCTTAAGAGCCAAGAGGACATGGCTAAAAAAGTGTGCTGTTTGTCAATAAATTTTTGCTTAAAAAACAATCATAAATGCCTAAAGTAATAAGAATATTTTTTCCTGACTGAAATTCCTTCATTATTTGTTTAGTATGACCTAGAGGGAATATTTAGAAATTCATCTTTGTTCTCCTATACCAATTGATTTGAAATTTGCGTTTTCACCCTTCAGAGGAATTTAGGGAGCTTACTTTTAAAACTTTGCTTTGTCAGTTGCCTATCTTTAGCAGTAAGTCAGGTAAACAGCAACTGACTTATTTTTTTAGAGTCTGTAGGGATTATATTAATCATTCCACTAAGCACTGGGGTAAGCTCTGTGGCTGACGAAATCGAGCCTGTCCCATTCCAATGCAAATTTCTCTCAGGACTGAACTGGATAAGCCAAGATTTTGGATGTAATAACAGCAACCTTTCTATAGTGCTTTTAATGTTTGCAAAGTGCCTTCTATCTGCAGCCCATGTAAATGTTTAGGATCATTATCTCAACTCTTGCTTTCTCAGATTAGTCTTGGGTCCTGGAGAAAGAAAGCCACATCTCATCCCCAGGGTTCTAGAAGTTGGGGGTGACTTTCCCCTGAGAAGTTGGAGGCTAATTCTCCAATGCCATCATCTAGAGTCTCCACCAGTAGGATTCCCTCCAGTATTATCAGTTGAGAATCATTTTAGTTATCTAGTCTTAAGTGGCTTTCAGGTGTCTTATACTGTCTAGAATTATTTTAAATGGAGTATCTTTTACTATCTCTTCTTGCAGAGTTTTGTTTGTAATATATAGTAATGCTGATGTATATCCTGCTACTTTGCTAAAATTATTGTTTCAACTAACTTTTTGGTTGAGTCTTTGGGATTTTCCAATTATATTATCTTATTGTCTGCAAAAAGAGATTGTTTTATTACCTCATTCCCCATTCTGATTTCTTCTGTTCTCTTATCACTAGAATTTCCAACACAATATTGAATAATATTGGTGACAGTGGGCAACCCTGTTTCACTCTGATCTTACTGGGAAGGCTTCTAGTTTATCCCCATTACAAACAATGCTTGCTGATGTTTTTAGAGGAGTAACAACAGTTGATACAAAATATATCCCTAAAAGTCTGACATACAAAGACCAGGGGAAAGTGAGCTCAATTTTAGCACATTTAGCAAAAGGATAGTTCACAGCTGTCTTTCTCATTTTATGGAGGTGCTCAAGAAGGTCTGTCAGGCATGATACACTTTCTATGCTAGGTTCCTTGGGGAGCCATGAATTTATATCCAGTCTATACTTGGCTCCCAATGTAGGTACCACTGTCAGCTTATTTGGGAATGCTGTTAGGATAGTAATGTGAGAATGGGAAGTCCAACATTTGACAAAGGTGTCAAAGCCACAGACTGTTAAGTGTCCCCTGAACCAAATAAGAATGTAATTAGGAAATATTTAACAAAATAAATAGAAATACATAGAACATAGATAACCATAATATGTAGTTTTCAAAGTCAACATGTAGCCACAGCTATCCTTAAAGTTTAATGGTCACCTTTGGTGGCCCCCCTTTCTATTTGAGTTTGATACCACTGCCCTAGACTCTTCAAAGCTCCCAATGAATGAATAAGGCATTTATTAAGCACTTATTATGTGTAAAGCACTGTACTGAACACTGGGGAAACAAAGAGAAAAATAAGACAGTCTGCTCTCAAGGAGCTCACATTCTAATAGCTGAGACAAAACATGGAATATTTCACCTGCAACTCACAATAAGAAGGGCCCATTGTCCTTAAGGTGCAGTGGCAAAGCAGTAGTAACACTTCCTTAATGTTATTTTTACTGATAAATTCATGTTATTTTCTGATGTTGAATTTTTTGATGATGCCAAGGACTTTGGTGGCAGTAACTTTTCTGTGTCTTCAATAAATGTGGCTATAGTATCTGCAGGAGCAGCTACATAGATGCATCTACAGGGGTTTCTTTCCAGAATCAGGCTGCAACCAAAAACCCAAAGGTTTTTGGGTTTGGGGTCCTGGGCTGTCTCCTTCAGAGATGGAGATGGGACATGGTGGTAGTGCCTTTTTTAAAAAAATTTCCTGTCACATGCTGCCTTCTGTCTTTCCCTTGGGCAGCCTTGGTGTTACCCTTCCCTGTGAATGACAATTGGTTGGCATTTGGGAGGGATAGCTGTCCCCTTCTCCATAGGAATTGCTTCTCCAAACATAGCTGTTCTATGGTGTAAAAAAAAAATAATGCTTAGTTCTTATTCAGAAAGACTTTTGCCTTTGTTGTACATGGCACAGAATGCTAAAGAAATGCCTAAAGTTGAGGTGTACTGTTATTTTCAGTCTTTACCCTCTTTACTTGTTTTTGTTGTTGGTTTTTTTTAAATTTCCCTAGTAACAGATCCAATGGAGACATTTTAAGTCAACTTCCATGATGAATGATACTATCTACCTGAGGATAAGAATCTGTAGCTGTTCCCAAGAAGTTCATATTGATTACTGACCATCATTTGAAATCTTCATGAGAATTAGAGTGGATGTGTTGTATTGATAGTAAAGTCCCTGAGTAGAATAGAGTACATAAATCCCTTTAGAGTTCAGAGAGTGGAATGTGACTTCAGCTGGTGCAAAAGAAAGGGGGCTGGTGTAGCTTCAGTGTTGGAATATAGACCTTGTAATTCTTCCACAACTACTGAGAGATGTGCTTTTCTGTGTAATCCCTTGGGAGCTATTTGTAAAGTGCCCTTTTTGGAAAGGGGTACAGGGGAGATCTGTAAATGTGATTTTATTGTTGAGGACTTCACCAATACAAATCAATAATTTCCAGTAAATTTATAATTTTATTTAAAGAGTTGCCTAAGGGAACTGAAAGGTTAAGCGACTTTCCTGTTGGTCCCATAATCAGCACGTGTCAAGAGGCAGCACTTGAAGTGAAATCTTCCTGATTCCAGGTCTGGCCCTGTATTCTGACTCCAATGTTACTTCTCTTTCATGGATGCTAAATTAAATAAATGATCAACATTTTGTTTTGTTTCATTTATAGGCATTCTCTAAAATGGAGGAAAAAAAATAGGCAGTTTTTCCTGGTGGCTGAGACAGGTAAATGGTACAGTGGCTGGGAGCTCTGGGCCAGGAGTCAGGAAGACCTAAGTTCAAATCGAACCTCAGATACTTGCTAATTTTTGAGGCAGCTAGGTGGCACAGTGGATTGAGTGCTGAACCTGAACTCAGAAAGAACTGAGTTCAAAAGTGAGTTCAAACACTTACCAGCTGTATGGTTCTGAACAAGTCATTAAACCTCTGTTCGCATCAGTTTCCTGACTGTAAAATAGGAATAATGATAGCATCCGTCTTGAAAGATTGTTCTGAGGATCAAATAAGATAATATTTGTTTAAAAAAATACTTAGCATGCCTGGCATAAACCAGGCAAAATACAAATGCCAACTCCTTCCCTCCATCCCCCCATCCCATTGTTCCCATTTATGACTGAAATGGTTCAAACAAAATACACAAGAGATTAGGGAAGGGCTCAAAATGTCTCATTAAGGAAGTTGCTATTTGCTGTCCTTGTGATACAGGATCGTCATTGCCCAAAGCCTTCAATGTTTCAGAAAGTTTAACTTTTTTATAGACACATATAAAAGGGACACACTGACCCAGAAATGCAGGAACAATAATATATGTGGAACCATATACTGCTCTGTTATGGATCCATCAATCCTAATCAAACCTGTAATTATACAGATGAAGAAATATAGGCCTAGAGAGTATAAAAGACAGCCAGATTCACAAAGATAGAATGTAGAGACAGGATTCAAACACAGATCCTTTTACTGGAGATCCACGACTCTTTTCTGCTATGCCATACCAAGTCTCAATAGCTTTCCCTTGTCGGACAAACAGTTCTACCACTATAGTATAATGAACTGGCCCATAACAAAAGCAGTCCAGAAGTTCTTGTTCTCCCCATCTTTATAGACTGGAAGCCCCAGCATAGAATAGGTTCATACCCTGGTAGTGCTACTGCCAATAGTTGCGACCTTTTTGTGCACACACCCACACCTCACCCCAACCTCCCCCTTAACTATTTGGCCTCCCTAATTGTAGTAGCAAAAACACAGAATGTGCCAGTATAGTAAAGACATTTTCAGAGGTGGAAACATTATTGCTTGACATTGATTTTTTTTAATTACTGTAATACATCTGAAGTCTTAACTCCTAAGCTTCCTCTTTATTCCTTGCCATATTTCACTAAAGTAATTAGGAAGTTCTTGGCTCAAAACATGAAGCTTATACCTTACATAATTTAATTTAGAAGACTTTTGGTTTGATTTTGGGTCCTGTTCTATGGCAAATTGCTTAAAAGCCATGACAGAGTTTCTAAGGCAGCTGTGAATTTTTCTTTCAAGATATAATAGTTTTAGACAATGTATGTCATTCAGCTTGAATAATATTTTGTTCATAAAAATGGCTGTCTCCCAATGAAGCCTTATGTACTATGCCCAGATACTCTGACCTCCACAAAACTCTCTAGTACATCTGCCAGAGAAGGATGGGATCTGCATTTAGCTCAGGCATGTATCACAGAGATCTTCTTTGTTCTCTACATCTGCTTATTATTGACCTTTTTTATCCAGAGTGGCTAATGATGTGAATGACTGCAAGTAAAAAGACTTAAATAATTGACAGATTCCTTCCACAGTTAGTGTTGTAAAATATGACTTCTTTTTTTTCATTTGAATGAAATTAATTGGGCATCTGCAGAGTGCATGGTACTCTGTAGTAGCTGCTATAAATTGAGGGCACATAACGGACATGGTACAGTGAAAAGAGTCCTAGATTTAGAGTCAGGGGACATGGCTTCAAAACCCAGCTCTGATACTTAGTACCTGTGAGAACTTATAGAAGTCTCTTAGTCTCTGTTATCATCAGTTTCCTCATCTGTAAAATGAGGGGGATGGATAAGATAACCACTAAGGTTTATTCCAGTTGTAAATCTTTGATCTTATGACTTCTGAAGGCTTGAGAACAAGCATACCCAAGATTATCAACAATATACATGTCTATTCTCTCTCTCTCTCTCTCTCTCTCTCTCTCTCTCTCTCTCTCTCTCTCTCTCTCTCTCTCTCTCTTTCTCTGTCTCCCTCTCTCCATATCTATAAAATACATACACACATATTATGTGTATTTATTTTGTGCTTACTTCTCTCTGCATATGTTGCTTCTCCCTGCTAGAATATAAGCTTTTTGATGCCAGAAACAATTTCATTTTGTCTTTTGTTTCCCCAGTGCCTAGGACAGTGCCTGACACATAATAGGCATCCCAGTATTTCTTGCTTAATTGAATTGAATTAGATGAATCATCAAACCCATTATTACTCTGTACCAATATGGATGCAGGATCTCAAAGTTGGAAAGAAACACAGAGGCCCCTTGAACAACACATACTGAGAAGGAATCTCTTCTACAGCATTCCTGAAAATTTGTCATTCATTCTTGACTTGAAAGCTTAAACATTAGAAAATTTACCAGTTCTGAAGGAAATCTATTCTACTGTCAGGCAACTCTAGAAGTTTGAAGTTTTTCCTTATACCGAGCCAAAAGCTGTTTCCCATTGGGTGGTTCTTTAACAAGTCTAATTTCTATTCCATAATAGTCTTTCAAATATTTGAAAACTGTGATCATTCTTCCACCTAAATCTTTACTTCTTCATTATAGTTGAAAGATAGACAGAGATAGGTAGATGATAGAGAGATAGAGAAAGAAAGAAAGAAAGAAAGAAAGAAAGAAAGAAAGAAAGAAAGAAAGAAAGAAAGAAAGAAAGAAGAAAGAAAGAAAGAAAGAAAGAAAGAAAGAAAGAAAGAAAGAAAGAAGGAAAGAAAGAGAGAGAGAGAGAGAGAGAGAGAGAGAGAAAGAAAGAAAGAAAGAAAGAAAGAAAGAAAGAAAGAAAGGAAGGAAGGAAGGAGAAGGAAGGAAGGAAGGAAGGAAGAAGGAAGAAAGAAAGAAAGAAAGAAAGAAAGAAAGAAAGAAAGAAAGAAAGAAAGAAAGAAAGAAAGGAAGAAAGAAAGAAGAAAGGAAGGAAGGAAGGAAGGAAGGAAGGAAGGAAGAACACTAAGTGCTCACTATTTGCTAGTCAGTGACTTAAGTGCTAGGAACACAAATGCAAAGAATAAAAATAACTACAGTCCTACCCTCAAGGAGCTTGCATTTCAACAAGAGAAAACAATACATAAAAAATAGCTAGAAAGAAGAGAGAGGAAGAAACCCATGTTGGAATAAGGCTGTGGGCAAACAGTGAAATCTGGACCTGACAGTGAAGTGAGTGTGGCCTGGATGCCTCGTGACCAGGGGCTCACTAATTGAAAGAGATGGACACAAGGTGGAAGCATCTCCTAGGGCTGTTGGTGGGAAGGTAGAGAAGTTCAAAGTGAGGAGAGGAACCAGAAATTTCCATACCCCTCACCATCCATTTCACCCTCTTTTGGGTAGAAAAAAACCTTATCAGTATCCTTTCTAAACTATGGTGCTCAGAATTGAAGACAGTAATGCAAACATGTTTTAATCAGGGTGAAACATATTGGTACTATCACCTGCCAACACTCTGGAAACTTTGTTTCTATTAATTCTGCATAATTTGCATTGGCTTTTTTTCCCTGCTATCTCACACTGTTGAATCATTTTGAGCTTACATTCCTTTAAAAAACCTTACAGTCCTTTTCATATGAAATGTTGGCTGGCCACGACTCCCCCATCCTGACCTTGTGATGTTTCTGTTTTTAACCCAAACATAGAAATCTGTATTTATTCTTTCTGAGTTCCTTATCCTATAGCAGTAGATTCCTAGAATCATACAGTGGGAAGGAACCTCAGACATCGTCTAGTGCTAATTATATATTAGTAAAAATCCTCTTTTCAATATCCCTTAGGAATTGTTGTGAAGTCTGTGGTTGAAAACTTCCTCAGGTGAGGTGTCCAGTACCTCCTAGAGCATCCCCTTCCACCTTTGGGTAGGCCTGATTGTGAGAAGCCAAAAGCCGCTTCTCTGTTACTTCCATACCTGATCCTAGGTCAGCCTTGTGGGGCCAAACAGAACAAATGGAATCCCTTTTGTACAAGCAGCTAGGTGGTAGAATGTAGTGGGGTCACATTCAAATAGAAATTTATCCTTGTTGTCTGAATATTAATTTAGAAGACCACAAATTAACATTATCTAGGTTTTATTGTATTTTTAGCTATTTTGTTCACTACTGCCCAATTACATTTTAATCTAGTTCAGGCTGCACTGGAAGTGTTGTAGATGGTATGGGTCAGCAGGTTGCATGTTTGACATCTTTGGTGTCATGGATGGAGGACTGGATATGCAACAAGGAAGACATGAGATCAAATCCATCCTTAGAGACTCACTAGTTATGTGGCCCTAGGCAAGTCCTTTAACCTCTGTCTGCCTCAGTTTTGTCTTCTGTAAAATAAGGATAATAGCACCTACCTCCCAGTTTTGTTGTGAAAATTAAAAGACTTTATATATATGTATATAATAATATATGTATATACATACATATAGATAATACTTTTCAAGACTTAAAGCACTATGTAAAGGTTATTATTATTATATGATAGTCTTTCAAATTCATGGAGATAACTATTCTGTCCCTCAAATCATCTTCAAATTCTCAAATGACATCTCCAGTCAGGAATGTGCTGGTAAATGTTTAACAATTGGCTCGAGAAAAAAAAAGTGCACATAACACACTTTAAGTTCAATCAGCATTATTATTTTCTATAACTATAACTTTCTTAAAGTCTATTCAATCAAGAAAACAATAAATCAAGCTCTGAATTGTTGTTTGTCCAGTCATTTCAGTCATGTCCTGCTCTTCATGACCCCATTATGGGTTTTCTTGGCAAAGATCCTGGAGTGATTTCCCATTTCCTTCTCCAGCTCATTTTGCCAATGAAGAAACTGAAGCAAACAGAATGAAGTGAGTTGCCCAGGGTCATACAGCTAGTAAATGTCTGAGGCCAGATCTGAACTCAGGGAGACAAATCTTCCTTCCTCTAGGTCTGGCAGTCTACCTACTGTGCTACCTAACTGCTCTCTCCACCCTCACCCTCCCCAAAATGTAGTATTTTCCAATTTCCAAGATGTAAATGCTGTTTCTGAAAATTTAACAATCAGTTCTTGGGAACCAGTTTGCACTGGCTCCAGCATATTCTGTCTCCTGGACTCTACTATTTGGGTTACCCAAATCCAGTTTGTAAATAGCCTTCCTAAAATGTTATACCCAGCTCTGAATGTAGTACTTTACATGACACTTCACACCAAGCAAGAACACTGCAAAATGCAAATTGCCTTTATTCAGGGTACTAAACATCATCATGGATATTGCTTCAGTTTGCTGCTGGTACCTCATCAGTAGCCTCAGTTGTTTCTGCCTCTCTGATTGGAAGGTTGAGCCCTCTAGCTCCTATCATAACCTCTCTTTATAGAGGGCTGAAAATTCTAGCCCTCTCTTCAGTTGCCATCAGCTGGTCCCTTGGTTTCATTTCTATCATTATCTTCATTAAGCCTCTGTGCCAGGAATCTTCTGACACCACCACCTCCTTTTTTCAGCTTCCTATTTTGTATTATCTTCCTCCATTAGAGTGTAAGCTCCTTGAGGACAGGGACTATCTTTTTCTTATTTGTATCTGCAGCACATAGCACAGTGCCTGACATATATGCTTAATAAATGATTACCGTATCATCTTGTATATTAGGAATCTCTTAAAAGAAGCGCACTGAAGGCTTTCCTCTATGTCTTAGGACATTTTGGAGGTATCAGTGCAGCTCTTGGTACGCCTGTCATCCTTAATTTGTAACTACTTAACCTTACTATAAATCTTTATGTGTCCACAGCCTGGTCTACTGTATTCATAGCCAAGTAATTTATGTATTAATATGTAAGAGTGAGGATCCATTGTTTATTTTATCCACTTAAAATTAATTGCCTTTGTTAGGTTAGAACACTTCTCAATGGACTCAATCAATTAGAATACGATCTGTACAACTCCTTGAATCGATCAAAGCTGTTGTATAAAAGACTAGGTCATGCCCTTAGGAATTTGTATAAAAGAGGTTATCTCAGAACCAGATAGAGATTCTGAGAGTGTGGAAGTGGATAGGTTTGAGTAGCAGTAGTGTTCCAACACACCTGTAAGGAACAAAGACTGAGCTGTCATAGCAAAGGAAAATATTGAGAAGGGACATCTACTCTACAGGCATTTTGATATAGAAGATTTGGGCTAAGGGAAGTTCCAAGAAAAGGTTATTTTATTGTTTTTCAGTCATGTCCAACTTTTCGTGACCAGATTTTGGGAATTTCTTTTCAAAGATACTAAAGTGGTTTGTCATTTCCCTTTCTAGCTCATTTTACAGATGAGGAAACTGAGGCAAATAGGTTTAAGTGATTTGCCAGGTCACAGAGCTAGGGTCTGAGGTTGGATTTGAAGTCCTGAACGTGAGTTAGAAAGCAAACTCTTTTAACTCTTTACCTGAATTCCTGTCCTGGCACATGTCTGTCCATCGACACTAGAATAGAAAGAAATATTCTTAAGTTGGGTACTGTGACCTTAAAAAATTTTTGATAACTGTTTCAATATAATGGTTTCCTTTGTAATCCTATGTATTTTTATTTTTAATGCTTTTAAAACAATATTCTGAGATCGAGCCCATAGGCTTTGCCACATTGTCAAAAGCATCTAGGACACCAAAACCGTTAAGAACCACCTGCTATATTATGCTCTATACTCTGCTGTTTTAATTTCCCAAGTATTTTCAGCAAACTGAATTTTTCTTTAATCCTAAAGAGGCTAGGAGTTATAGATAGATGATAGATAGATAGATAGATAGATAGATAGATAGATAGATAGATAGATAGTTATATCTATAGATAGATATAAATGGAGAGTTAGGTAGAGTATCCAACCTCTCCCTAAATGTTAGATATTTTTGCTAACTGGGAGCTCAAAGCAATTGTCATTGAATTTATAACTTTTCATCTAATATAAATTCCCAAAGCCAAAGAAGAGGAAACCATATGGACCTTAGGGGCCATTATATTAACCCTATGCTTAAATACCTAATGAATTAAAGAAGGTTAAAAAGTTAATAAGTTGGGAATCTCTTTCAGGATAGATTTTTTTCTTTCCTTTTTATTTTTCTGTTTGGGGGTTTAAACGTTTTGCTAAATTTTTATTTCTTTTGTTGTCATTTTTTGGTTTTATTTGACTTCCTTTTAAGCAGGATGCTTTGAATTATTATTCAAGCATTATATTTTGTATCTTAAGCATTTTGTTACATGAATCTTAGTTCTGATCTATGCCTAAGAGAATAAATACCATTTTATAATTGCCATAATATACTGATAACTGTATTTGGCAGTGTTATTACCATTTCTAATTTGCATTGTTTGAATTAATCAGATTTTGTGGTCAATTATAGTATTGCTTTTGTGGTGACTGGGTAAATATTGGCATTATGGAGTGACATTATGAGGATGAGAGTACAATATTTGAAATATATAGTCAATTTACGGATATTAATATTCATAAAGGATTAACATTTCTTTCTACTGACATGTGGAAAAGAACCCATATTCAATGAGAAGGATATTATAAACTTCATGAAGATCAGAGTAAGAGAAATGGGAGGCTGTAGAAAAGTATATATGGGAATGACATCAGGAACATCCATCAGAAATGTGCTCTCTGAAATACCTGAGTCATCCAAATGTTCAAGAATCCCTGAAAAATCTTATAGGACCTAGTACTTGGAAATTTTTTTTGCAGACCTCTGTTTGAGTGGAAGAATTTATATAATGTGCTTGAAGTATTAATGAATGGAAATGATGACTCAGCACAGCAACTGAGGTTTGAGTATGAAAACAGATTTGAGATTTCACCTATGCAAAATGTTGCAGAAAGATCATTCTTAGGACAAATACACTCCATAGACCAAGCATTTTTTCCCCTTCTGTCACCTAGATGTCCATAGAAGATAAGCTTCTCCAACTCAGATAGCAGTATCACTTTGGGACAAAGTCACTTCTTAAAACTCTCATACATTGTTCTCTATTTATGCCCTCTTAGCTTAAGGATGGAGACAGCTAGGTGGTTCAGTGGCTAGAGAGCTAAGCCTAGAATCAGAAGAACCCAAGTTCAAATCCAGCCTCAGATACTAGCCATGTGACCAGGGCAAGTCACTTAACCCTGTTTGCCTGACCTGTAAATGATCTGGAGAAGGAAATGGCAAACTGTTCCAGCATCTCTGCCAAGAAAATCCCAGATGGGGTCACGAAGAGTTGGACATGACTGAACACCAACAGCAACAAAGTTAAGGATAAGAAGATCCTTTTTCCAAGTAACAACCTTTCAAACACCTGAGGATGACTACCATACCTCCCCATATGTCTCCTCTGGGGTAGATAATCTTAATTTCTTTATCCAGTACCTATTCAATGGTTTTTGTTTTTGTTTTTGTTTTTTCCATCTTGGTTGCTTTCCTCTATGTACTTTTTTTTGGGGGGGAGGGGTAGGCAATTGGGGTTAAGTGACTTGCCCAGAATCACACAGCTAGTAAGGGTTATGTGTCTGAGGCCAGATTTGAACTCAGGTCCTCCTGACTCCAGGGCTGGTGCTCTATCCACTGTGCCACTTAGCTGCCCTTCCTCTATACACTATTGAGCTTGCTTTGTATATATTTGTTTGCATGTTGTCTTCCCCATTAGATTGTAAGCTCGTCTAGGGCAGGGACTGTCTTTTACCTCTTCTTGTGTACCCAGTGCTTATCACAGTGCCTGGCACATAGCAGGCACTTAATAAATGTTTATTGATTGATTATTAATACTCTTACTAAAACATGGCATCCAGAATAGAATATAGCACTCCAGATGTAGCCTGACCAGGGAAGAGGACTATCACTTAGCTAGACCCAGGTACCATGATTATCTAAATGCAACCTAACATTAGCCTTGTTGGCTGCCATATCAAACTATTGGCTAAATTTCCAGATCTTTATCAGGTGAACTACTGTGAAGTCATGCTTTCCTTGTCTTGTACTAGTGAATTTCATTTTGGGTAAATAATGCCTTATTTTGATACCCTACTACCTTTCACCTTATTAGATTTAACCCATTGCTCTTGGACATGAGGATCTTTTTGGATCCTGACTCTGTCAATCATTATTTTAGATATCCTGCCCAATTTTTACCATCTGTAAATTTGATTGAAATGCCATATATGCCTTTATCCAAGTCACTGATAAAAATTTGAATTAGTCAAGGGTCTAGTACTGATTTCTGGGGTACTAGACTGGAGACCTTTTCCCAAGATCATATAGAAACAGTCTTCCCATTCAATCAGTTCCAAATCTAACTATTCTATTATCTAGCCTACATCTCTCCATCTTTTCCATTAAAATAGCATGAGAAATTTTATTCAAACACCGCTAAAATCTAGCCAAACTGCATTCATAGTGTTGCCCTAATCTAATGAACCTATCAGAAAAGGAAATGAGTTTAGGCTTGTATGACCTGTCTTTGGTGAAGCTGTGCTACTTCATTTTAGTTATTTTCTTTTCTAAATGTTTGCTAACCATCCCTGTAATAAGACATTTTACAGGGTTTTTTTTCAGAAATTGAAGTCAGACTAACTGACCAATAGTTTGTAGAGTTCCTTTTCTTTCCTTTTTGTAAATTGGGGCATTTGCTTTTCTTCTTTCCTGTGATACCTCTTTCATTTTCCATGTTCTTTCACAGGTGACTAAAACTAGTTCAGCAGTCACAATTGCCATTTCTTTCTATATGCCATCATCTCTCAGAAACAGCCCCTACTGCCAGATTATCGCAATATCATAGTGAAAGCCCAGGTTTTGGGGTGGGAAGACTTGGGTCTGAATTCCTGTTCTGCCATTTATTGATCATGTGATCCTGAATCATTTACTCTCCATGAACTCTAGGTTTCTCAACTGAAAAATGGAAATAATAAATCTTAGACTATCCATTCTGCAGTGTTATGAGAAAGTGCTGGTTTTCCTCACTATATAAAAGCGAGTTAATATTATCTGAGAAAAATTTGCCAAGTTTTGTCAATTCTACCTTCCTAACAATTCTCCTGTATGACCCCTTCTCTCCTCCGATGCTGCTATTACCCTAGCTTGCTTTGCATATATTTGTTTGCATATTGTTTCCTCCATTAGATTATAGACTTCTTGAGGACAAGTATTGCCTTTTACCACTTTTTGTATCTCTAGCACTTAGCACAGTGCCTGGCACATAGTAGGCATTTAATAAATGTCTATTGATTGATTGGTAGCAGGCCCTCATTCCTTCACAGCTAGACTGCCAAGGGAGCCTTTTGGTTTATTTCCCTGACTGGCCAACCCTAGTGCCTGGAATTCTATCCCTCCTCACCTCCACTTCTTACCTTTCCAGGCTTCCTTCGAGTTGCAGCTAAAATCTCACCTTCTGCAAGAAGCTTCTCCTGATCTCCCTTAATGCTAGCACTTTCTCTCTGTTGCTTATTTCCAATTTAGTTTATTTAAA
The DNA here is from genome assembly GCF_003287225.1 of Phascolarctos cinereus. Classification (NCBI taxonomy): domain Eukaryota; kingdom Metazoa; phylum Chordata; class Mammalia; order Diprotodontia; family Phascolarctidae; genus Phascolarctos; species Phascolarctos cinereus. The sequence goes on along the minus strand of NW_027555847.1, from coordinate 488,185,471 downwards.
TCTTGTTTGTACATAGTTTTGGTTTTTTTTCATGTTATGAAACTGAGCTTCTTGTAGGCAAGGACTGTGTTTTTCCTTTCTTTATATCCCCAGTTCTTAACACAACACCTAGCACGTAGTCGGTGCTTAATAAATGCTTGTTGACTAACTGTGTAAAATGCTTTGTAGTCTTTGTGATACTGTATAAACATTACTATCATTCTAATGCCTGAATGATCAGTACTATAGAAATACATATAAGTACATGAAAATACTTTGGCAGGTAGATGACATGTCTGTTAAGACAATCAGGTCAATACTGAATGAATGATTAAAAATTAATGGAAAAGAACTTATGAAACACTATGTACCAAGCACTATGCAAAGTGCTGGGGATACAAATTGTTGTTGTTTAGTTGTTTCAGTCATGTGTGACTCTTTGTGACCCCTTTTTGAGGTTTTCTTGGCAAAGATACTGAAGTGGTTTATCATTTCCTTCTCCAGCTCATTTAAAAGAAGAGAAAACTGAGACAAGCAGGGTTATTGACTTGCCCAGGGTCACACTACTGTAGGAAGTCAGATTTGAACTCAGGTCTTACTGACTCCAGGCCCAGCACTCTATCCACTGTGCCACCTAGCTGCCCTTGGAATATAAATACAAGCAAGCTAAATAATCCCTACCATCAAGTCATTATAATCAAATAACAGACTGTAAAACATATAGAGAAACGAAAGTTGAAAAAAGGAGAAAGTGAGGTACATATCTGATGGCTGAGAAGTGGTATGGTAGGTCCTGAATTGTGTTAGTGTGAGACCTCACTAATCAGATCCCAGGTTTCAGGGGAGGGAAGATCTTAATGGTGGACCAGAAAGAGTAGAGTCAAACACATAGGTTCTAACCTCTTAGCTTTGGCACTGACCATGGGTAAGTCACCTCTCCCCTCTGGGTGGGTCTCTGCCTTCCTAACTATAAAATAAGCTCATCTGTGAGGTTCCTTTCCACCTGCCTCATCATTCTGTGAATGGGCAGGCCTGAGTACAGCATCTTTTAACTTTGTTGAATTTTACTCCTGACAGACCATTTTTCACTTTGACTGACAGTGGCAAATAGTGGTAATTTGTTGGAATCTACTCCAAGTGAATGAAATGATTCTCCCATTTGTTTCCTAATATGTTAATCTCATCACTCTTTCTGATCAGTTATCTTGCTGTGAGAGCGGTAGCCTTGAGCCATCAGCATCCCACAATGTAGAACCCTCTCTCCACCCCTTTGTTTACTCTGATATCCCTGTGGCTTGTTCAGTGATTGGACCCACTAGGGGCTTACTAGATACTTTTAATAGAGCTTCCTAATTTTTAGTAGAGTGATTAAAGCCTGAGTGAGAGGTAAGGCAGATGGGGATCATTAACAGTAATCATGGGGGCCATCCATTTAAAACCTCAGCAAAAAGTACAAATGAATTCTAACTAGATTTTCCTAGTGTTCTTTATTTTCCCTTAAAATTCTTCTTCCTTTTTTGCTCAGTGTATCAAAGCCTAATATGAACTTTATCATGCAGTAGAAGGGACAGTAGATCTGTACTCAAAATTCTCGGGTTCAGATTTACCATATGAGCTTGAACAAATCATTTCCCCATAGTTTCCTCAGCTATAAAATTAGAAAGATGGGCCACAGACTGTTTAAGGTCCCTTCCAACTCTAAATGCTATGACCCTATTAGTAACGGAAAATAGATCTTTAACCAAGGTTTAAATAGGTTGGATGAAATGTTTCTTACAGCATTTCAAATGATATGCAAATAGTTTTTTACTGCAAATTGCCTCCTATCAGACTATGTAAAATCCTTGAGCCAACAAAGAGATTGAATAAAATGTAACTAAAAATGGTTTATTATTGTTATAATGCTGTTAGGGAGAGAAAGGAGAGAGTCAGTCAATCAATAAACATTTATTAAGTGCCTACTAAGTGTTAGACACTTTGCTAGGGGCTGGGGATACAAAGCACAGAAAAAGACTCTGCTTTCAAGTAATTCATAGTCTATGGATCTAATGAGTCACTTTCCTTTTTTGTAGGGAATGTGGTTGATAAGGGTAATGATAATCAGCATTTGGTAACTCCTTTGTCTTAATTTCCAAAGAGTCTTATTTACATTTTGGACAGAGATTTTGTTACTAAAACATAGACCTCAAAGGGATGGAAACCCAGGAGCTACCTTGTACCAGAAATCATCCATAAGAAATCATGTCTAGTTTTTTTGTTTGTTTGTTTGTTTTAAGAGCAGAATCTTTCATTCTCCTTGAAAAATATCCACTTTCATTTGACGCAGCATGATTTATATTGACACCTGAATTTTAATCAAAGCAGGGCAAATAAAACTTCTCTTGCAAAGAACATTGTGGGAGATTTAAAAGCTGTAGCCCTAAAAACCAAGAAGTACCGTGTACAATTTGTGTTCTCTCACTGTTCACTTTCCAGTGCTGACCTAGCTCTAATTTGTTACTTTATATGGCAAACATGCTTCTCCTGATGATTCAAAGCTGAAGAAGGAAAACTCTGGGATATATACTAAGCATTTTCTTTTCCCCTCACATGCTTTGGGAGAGAATGCGGATCATTGTAGAAACTGTAATGCATTAAGAGATTAAGGGTCCATGTTGTTTAAATTGAGGAAGGGATGAGCTAGGTAGAAACAGGTTAACAAATTACTCTGGTTATGTTCTTTTCCCTTCCTTCCTTCCTTCCTTCCTTCCTTCCTTCCTTCCTTCCTTCCTTCCTTCCTTCCTTCCTTCCTTCCTTCCCATCTTATGTTTCATCCACACTTCCCAGGAACATTACAAAGAAAGACCTGTTAGTTGGCATGTGTGTGCAAGTGAGAGAGAACAAGGGAGTGGAAGGGAGAACCCAGGAGCTGCTTGCCAATGAAAATTCTTTTTTTTTTCTCTCTCTCTCTCTCTGGAGAGAACTGATGGAAAGGGAGCTGGACAATATTTTGGAAAGTATTCCTTAGTTGGACTGTCTGACATTCTATGTACCAAAATTGGGATGTAGGACTGTGGGGTATTAAAATGTAATGGCATAACTAAAGGGTGGCAGTGTCCAGGATGAGGAAGGTTGTAGTTGTAGTATCCTTTGCTTTGGTCAGACCACAATTATTTTATCACATTCAGTTCAGAGTAATTCATTTTAGAAAGGACATTGGTAAACTTGATCATTGCCAGGAGAATGGGACCAGAAAGGGGAAGGAATTAGAAGCCATACCACAAAAAGGAAGTGAGGTTGTTTAGTCCTAGAGAAGGGAAATCTTAGGAGAGAAGTGATAACTATCTTCCAGTATTTGAAATATTATCACCAGAAAGGGTGATTAGACTCATTCTTTTTGTCTTGAGAAGACAAAACTAGAAAATTGCAAAGGCTGAGATATGGGAAAACATTTAGATCAGAGGTTCTTAACCTGGGGTTGATGGGTTAAATATAGATAGATAGATAGATAGATAGATAGATAGATAGATAGATAGATAGATAGATATAGATAGATAGATGTAATCTTGATAAGTACATTTCAATAAAATTAGTTTCCCTTCTAATTCTGTGTATTTTGTTATAAACTTTTATATCCTGAGAAGGGGTTCCCATGTTTCACCAAAAGGTGAGCCCCTTGCAAAAAGGGGTTCAGAATCCTTTCCTTAGAGCTATACAAAAGTGGGGTGAACTGCTTTGGGGAAATCCTGAGCTTCCCCTCACTGGAGAATCTCAGGTGAAGGCTTCATGTCCTGTTGTTGGAGTTATAGAAAGTATTCTTGGTCGGGTATAGGTTGAACTAGATAAGTTTGTGGTACTGTGATAGAGGTGGTACAGAATAATGAAAAGAGGGATCTACTAGGAGGCAGGAGACCTGAGTTCTAATTCTCCCTGTGTTTGGCTTTGTAGAGAATCACAATTTAACTGTCTGACAGGAGTTGATCTCTTAAGGTCCCTTCCTGCTCTAAAAATGAGGATTCTATAGGAGTTGAGAGAAGGCAATTATTTTTAGGTTTAAAAAAGCTGCCTTCCCAAAGCACTTTCAACATTTTAGTTACTTTAAAAGATATGAAAGTAAACACAACATGAATTAGGACATTTAAAAAAAAAAAGAGGATAGAAAATGTACAGTGGAGGATGACTAGGAGTAATGGTCTTTGTGGCAGTGCCTCAGCCAATTGAGACCATCTTTAGAGAGCCTCAGATTGTTTGTACCTGCTGAGGATTTATTATACCTAGTGATTATGCCCACCAGGAGACACCAGACAAGTTTAGTAGAGCTTTTAGTCCATAAAGTTTGTGTTTCATTAACCTTCATGTTTCCTTGTCCTTGGTTCTGTATGGAAAAAAAAAAAGCTCATCTCCCCACAGTTCCAAGAAATCATTCCAAAAATAAATTTAGGCTTTTTGCTTTCACCAGGACATTATGTCCCCAGTTTTCTGTCCAGAGCCCTACGGGAGGAACAAGAAGCTCTTGAAGCAATTCCACAAAGCACAATAAAAGTTTGTTCCAAGATTGCTCTCCAGCCGAGCCACTCAGCTTGGCAGAGAGGCACACAGTTGTTCCTGCACGTGGGAGAACTGCTGGACCAGTCACTTGGAGTCCAAAGTGATAGGAATGCCTTGCAACTGTGTAGCACCTTCCTTCTGAAGAACTCACAAGTCCATAAATGAGAAAAGAGATGGGAACTTCAATTCAATAAATGTGTTTAAGCACTTACTATGTTCAAGACATCGAAAGTACTTTGGAAAGGGCAGAACATTATACAGACAGAAGGGATGCATGTAATCACAACCCCTCCTTTCTGCCTAGTATATCCTTATGGACACTTGACTTAGTACCATCTCATATGTTTGAGTGATCAGATATTGTTCTATAGGAGTTGGGAGCAATTTTCCAATCAGGATCCTCAGAGAGGAAGAATTATTTGTTGTAGAATATGAAGGGAAAATCTGGGTTCTAATAATAACTCTATGATCTGGGGTAATAGATCAGGTGGTAGACTTGGGAATTAGGAAGACGAGTTCAAATCCTGCCTGTGACTCTTATTGAGATCATTTCAAGTTATTGAATCTCACTTGGCCTCAATTTCCTCTTCTGTAAAATGGGGATAATAAGTAATTAGCTTAGCAGAGGGGTCAAACTCCCTCAATAGTCCACAAAACTCCTGAGTGCAGCCTGAACCAGATTGAAATGTAATTGGAAAATATTTAACAAAATAAATTAAAATAGAACATAGATAATGTTAGTGTATGGTTTTCTAAGTCAATATGCACCTGGCAGGGATTTGGTAGGGATCATATCTGTTTCCATTTGAGTTGGATGCCACTGATTTACAGCATTGTTTGCTTATTGATTGGTCATCAACTGATTGATTGATTATCAGGTTCAAATCAGGCTTTGTAAGTTTCAAAGTGGTCTGTAAATGTCAGTTGCTATCACTATTTGTCATTTGGCCCAGGACAAATCACTTCACTTCTCTAGACTTCAGTTTCCACATTTATGGAATTAAGGAATTGGACTAAATGAACTCTTAGCTCCTATCTAGCTCTAAAACTGTCTTGCTGTGGTAGCATTTTGCTACATGCTGAGTTTATCCAGCGCCCGTGATGGGTGCAGAAATGGGGGAAGGGGTTTTCTTAGAACTCTGTCATTTGTTTCTTGCTCAAGGCTAGACATCTGATGTAGGTTGAAGGGATGCAAAGCCACTTGTCCTTGTAAGATATAGGTCCTATACCTATCATAGGAGATTCCTAGTGATATAATCACCAGGTGAACCAGGAAACTTGACTCTTTTTTTTAATTACTTCAATCTCTGCACATCTCTTGGTTATTTCCAAACCTAGTAGTTGTTCTCTTTGCTGAATTGCTAATTAATTTCTGGAATTATTAAATAGTACAGGTGCACACAGTTCTCTGGGCATTCACTGGAAAAGACCATGGTGGTAGCAGAGAGTAATGCTTCAATCAGAATGCAAAGACAGCAGTGGGGGCCTGGGAGGAGGTAGCTGACTAGGGCAGGCAGGATGGGAAGAGAATAGGGAGAGGTTGAGTTATTTACATAACCTTGGATCAATGTTGGGAGCACTCAAGCAACATAGAGTTAGAAGAATGCTGGGGGTGGGGAGTGGGCAGGAGTTTCCGGTCTCATTTTTATAGGGTTTTGGTAGAGGACAAACTCTTATCCATGCCATCTGATGGTTAGTTCATGAATATATCTGCATCATCTCAAACTTGCCAGCAGTTCTTTAGGGTTAGTTAATTATATCAACATCATCTCAAAGTTATCAGCAACATTGGTGTTCTGCTGATCTTATTATGGATACCTGGAGCTTATCTGAGGTTTACAGATCATAGGACCAAAATGTCCTGACAGCAAGGTCTAGCTGGCTTCCCCTGATTTAGCCCCTAGTCTTAGGATATGTTATTTAGTTACTATACTAATTATAAAGAGGGTGATGGTCAGGGGGACTAGAACAAGTATAATTTTAACACATTTGATTTACTCCCTTAGTTTCTTCTGTATTCTCACAGTATCAAGGGGAAGAATGTATTTTCCAAGCCTCTACATAATTATCATGGTATTCAGCATCCCAGATTAATTCATGTAAGCTTTATTTACTGATAATATGGCTAAGATGCTATAAATTTGGAATAATATTGTTTTCTATAATTCATCATTTTGTACAAGAAAATGCATTCTGGCTCAACAACTGAATTACAAATTAACTTTTAAAGTGCTTGTGTGTAAAGTGGGATCCTACCATAGTCATATTCCAAAGAAGTTATATGTAAATGTGAAATTCTCTATACTGAATCTACCTAATGATAAAGTGTTGAATTATCTTAGTCAGCCAGCTGAGCCAAAGATTCGTCTCTGCCTGAAGTAGGAGGAAAATTAATCAGTCATAAAATCTACTGTGCTAGGTAGTGGAAGGAGGGGCTGGAGTGATGGTGGGGGGTATGTAATGTAGAGTCCTGTAGGATGTGGTCACAAAGTGGTGCCATCATTTTTTGCATGTGTGGCTTATAAAAATCATCTTGTTGCTCCAGCCAGTGCTTCATATAAAAGCATGCTGTCCACTCCTGGCTAATTTCCAGAAGTATTTATCTTACGCTTGCCTTTTTTTTTGTGAGGCTCCTTCTTCTTTGGGCAGCCAAGATAGTGAGGTACTAGTCACTATCTTTTTTATCTCCCTCTTCCACTTAATTCTGCTTGTACTCTTTTTCTATAAAACACTACTTCCTTCAAATGGTGTAGTTTCTATCATTTAATGATGGGAGTCAGTAGAACAATAGGGTTCAGTATGAAGAATTCCATTTTAAAGCCAAGTTTCCATCATGGTTTTAAAACTGAAGAGGACTTTTGAGATTACCTGGTCCAATCCTTTTATTTTTCTCATGATGACTATAATCTTAACATATACTTTCAGGATGCAAAGTGGACTATAATGGATTTTGAAAATATCCTAACATATACTTGTATTAATGAAACAAAAGGCATATCACCCTAAGATGGCTAAATAAAAACTAATACTTTCTCATCATAAAAGGAAGAAGACTATTACACTAGAAATTCTCAGAGCACATATTAAACAAGTTAAAAGCTTATTGAAATACTTTTGGAATAAGCAGGCATAACTTCACTGAGTAATAGTAAAGGCTAACAATAGGTCTATGCTATTGGATTTCTTGAGTATAACTGTATAAAGCCTATGAAACAGCTAAGATCTAAGAGCCAAATGAACTCAGCCAATAATATGTCAGCAAAGAAGAAAGAAGCACTAAATTAATGATTGACTCATGCAGATCTATTTATAGAAAGAGTTTATGATGACAATTTAGGATCAAACCATTGCCACTAGAAATTATAGAAAGGTTCTCCTTAAGGAGCCCAGATTTATTGGTCAAAGTAGATGAGGTAAAGAAACATTAGTAACTATGCAATATAGCACTGAAGTTGGCAAAAATTTAGTGCCTACTGAATACATGTTAATATACAATCTGATGACTAGAATTACACATCCGACTGACATATGATAAATCCCCATACTACAAATACAGAATTCAAAATATCTTTGAGAACTCATGAAGTAAACTGTACAGGGACTGGAAAATTATCACAGATCAAACTGTTGCTTACAACCACCTGGACATAACCTTGATCTGGAAAAATTACAGATATTTTTCACAGATGTTGCCATAATAAACTGTATAAATAGAGAGCTTTCAAAATATAGAGTCTGTGGGGACAGGATGAAGACCACATCATCCCTATAATTTCATCTATTATTAAAGTCATCCCAATTAATTTTTTGATGAAACTATAAACACTGAGCTTAAATTGCAATACATTTAATCCATTACAAAAGGCAGTTATTTATCCATCTATGCAATAATCTACAGAATACTAAACATAAAAGAATAATAGCAGGATAGTGACTGGCCCAGACTACTTCTATCTGAACTCCATTTGAAAAAAGAGAGGTAAGTCCCAGATTAATACAATAATGATGATTGGCATTGTTATTAGGAGAGAACAGCACTCCCTAATACTCCTCTTACCATTTATGATATGTTCCAACTTGTCGCTATTTATTCCAACAACAAGATTTCTGAATTAATATGTGGATATGTGATGGGGAAAAGTGAGGCATCAAAGATGACACCAAGTTTGTGAAAACTTGGATGATTAAAAAGAAGATAGTGACCTCAATAAGAATAGGGAAGTTTGAAAGAAGCTTTTTATTTTGAGCAGAAGGTAATCACAATGATATTTGTGATCCAGATCTCAATCCATACCTGCTTATCCTGAGTGAGTCACTCTATCCCACCCAAAATATAAAGGGCAGGGGCAAGACTCTTACTCATTGATTACTGCCCTGGAGCTCAGAACCCACCCTCCCAGGGAGACCCACCATAATCAGGAGGTGACCTGAGGGGCAGAAAGTGTTTCCCAATGTCACTTTTTACAGCAGCTGCTGTAGGTAGAGGTTAGTTTAGATTACAGCTGACCTGAGTAGGTCCACACCATGCTCAGAATGGAGGCTTTGGGAGAAGCAGAGGGAGGGAATGAAGTGTTGGGGAATAAGGAGAGGAGTAGTTGGCTGTGGCAGTGAGTGTGGGATGTGATCTGTCTTTCCACATTCCGTTTCAATGATCACACATCCCTTGGGGGTTAGGCAATTTTGGGAGATAACTACTCTAAAGGATGTCCCCATTCCCATCCCATGAAGTCAAATTGCTCTGCTGGACTGGCAATCTGACCCATCCACTCTGGACAATCTTATTTTTATACTATATATACATCCTCCTCAGTGTCTACCCCATCTCACACCCCACCCATTCAAATATCATATACTTTCTTTTCCCCATGCCTGATATTAAGTTATTCTCCTGGCTCGGAATCCTATCCATCAGTCAAAGACCTACCTTCCTGAGAATTCCTACAACTCTCATGGTCAGCACCATGTGATTTAGCATTAAACTGTACAATTGTATATAATGCATATTGCTTTATACATTTGCTTCTGTTAACGTGGTTGGCAAGCTTACAGTTTCAGTCTAAAAGTTCCTAGCCTTCACATTCTGGAATTTGATATTTAGACCAGTGAGGGGAAAATTTGTCAGAAATCAATTCTCCTTTCTGTAAAACTTGCTACCATTTTTTTGGGAGGGGGGTGAGGTGGAAGAAGAGGTACTTTGTTTTTCTTCCTCCAGTGCTGCGTATGCCAAACTTTTAACATTTAAAATGTTGGAATTTTCCCAGCCCTAAAGTCATTTAAGTGGTAGAAGATCTTCTAGAAGACATTCAGGAAGGATGTTGGCACCATGGCACTTGGGACATGGTAAGAGAAATGTATACTACAGTCCTCTTCCATGCAGGCTGTGCTAGTACTTTTCCTTAAAAGGTATTAAAATCATCCTTGGGACTTAATGGATTCACAGGACCAAAGGCTCAAATGGTTGACATCACCTCCTAGTCACCTAAGTACAAAAAGCCATGAGGAACTTCAGGTCCTCTCTAATACAGACTACTGTGGGAAGCTCAGAGAAACTTAGTCACTGAATTGAATCAATGCATGGGGTATCTTCACTGCATAAACTTCTTCATTATCCTTCCTCTGCTATGGCTACTTAAATCTCCCTTAGTTAACTGTTGAATCACCTACAAATGCTCATTTTGTTTTAGCATTGGACTTAAATTACAATAGGAGCAACCTGAATGAAACCTGGTTTAAACCAGGTCTTCACCAGCTTAGACAATCTGTTAATCCCTTAATTTACTAGATATTTCATATGTGTGAGTCTTGTCTTACACACTGAATTATGGCATCCTTGTTAGGACTGTATTCTTGTTTATCTCCCATAGCACCTGGAATTGTGCTGACACTATAGCAGGTGCTTAAAAAATAGGCCTTATTTGTTTCATTGATTTGGCATGTTAGCATCAGTTAGCAAAACAAAACATTGTTTCCTGAAGTCTATTGCTGCTCATGTCTATCTAGCAAAATCACCTTTGTTTTCTAGTTGTGGCGACATCTTGTCAAATTTTAAACTTTTCTGAGAATATTTATGTATTTTTTTAATGATCATAGATGTGTGTGTGTGTGTGTGTGTGTGTGTGTGTGTGTGTGTGTGTGTCTGTGTCTGTGTGTGTTCCTGGGCAGAATTACTATGAGAAGTTTACAACCACATTGACAGTCATTCATCATGATATGGATACTATTGATAAATTACTTAAACCAGTTAACTAGAATTTTAGATAGAATTTCTTAGGTCTTTCAGATATAATTAGATATAATTTCTGAATTCCCTCTCCCCAAATATCTCCATCAGAGAGATGAAGATCTTACTTTCCAAGTTTCCTGACAAATCAGAATTTTAAGCATTATTGTAACAAATAACTGCGCTTTCACTGAAGCTTGTGGCATTTTGGGTAGTGCTGCATATGCAAGAGACATGATTCCTAAATGGTAAAACTCATGCAAGTTGATGTTTTATGCCTCTGTAAGATATGGAGTTGATTTGAGGTCTTCTTAAGGAAGAAGTGTGGTTCCAAACAATGCTTGTGAGAGAAAGATGTACTTTGAAAGCTTATAGACATATAGTGGAGGCCAGCTCCCCAGTACATCTCTGATTTCTAGCTTGTCTCCCTTGCTATTTAAGGGAATTGGCCTTTATGTAGGATCAGGCCCCTCTCTTCAATTGAGTTTCAATATCCTACTCCCACCTGGAGAGCTCATTCAGATTTGTGTAAATTTTAAAAAATATTATTCCTTTATTTTTAACATTCTTTTTTAAATTTTGAGTTCTAAATTCTCTCTCCTTCTAGTCCCTCCCTCACTCATTGAAAAGGAAAGCAATATAATATCAATTATACGTGTGAAATCATGCAAAAAAAGTTTCCGTTTTAACCATGTTGATTAAAAAAAAAGCATGAAAAATCAAAAAAGTGAAAAGTGTGCTTCAATCTTCACTCAGTTCATCAGTTCTCTTTCTCTGGAGGTGGAGAGTATGTTTTATCACTAGTTCTTTGGAATTGTCTTGGATCATTGTATTGATTGTATTGATTATTGGTGCATTCTAATCTGTATTTCTTCAATTTCTATTTGCTAGTTGTTGGATAAATGAGTTTACTCACTTTGTTATTTGTGTGGCCTTTTGTTTAGCTAGCATTTGATGGGAAGGAATCAAATAGGCAATTGTAAGCCAAGGGCTAGTGACCTGGGAAATGGCTTTTGTTTCAAACCAGATATGCACCCAGATCAGCAATATTTGAGAAGGCATATAGATGTAATTCTTGTCTGAGACTCCTTTTTGAGTATCATACTAGAGAAAGTTTTATAGCTTTTTGGGCATAGTTCAAAATTATTCTCCTGAATAGTTGACCAATCCACAACTCCACCAACATTTCATTAATGTACATATTTTCTCTCATCTCTTTCAGCATTTGTCATTTCTGATAGGTGTAAGGTGATATCTCAGAGTCATTTTAATTTGTATTTCTTGAGTCAATAGTGATTTAGAGCATTTTTCATGTGACTATAAATAGCTTTAATCTCTTCTTCTGAAAACTGCTCTTGACAATTTATCAATTGGGGAAGAGCTCTTATTTTTATGAATTTGTCTCAGTTCTCTGTATTTTTGAGAAAAGAGACCTTTATTGGAGAAACTTGCTATAAAATTCTTTTATAATCCTTCATTGTATATGGTAGCTCTTAGCAAAATGTAGCTTCCCCTATTTTCAAGGTGGAGAGAAGTGCTTGTGATAAGTAACAAAGGAGCAGGGGCCCTTTATGTTAAAATTGGGCTTTGCTCACCTTGGGATGGGATGCCACTGTCCCAGGTTCAGGCTTTTTCACACTGCTTTTTTTCAGAGCTAGTTCTGGGAGTCTGCAAGTTTTCAATGCTTCTGAGGTGGTGTGATTTAGGGAGAGGTGTGGTCGCTGCTGTGTGCACTGTGTGCTCTAATCTTTACCCAGGAAGGGCCCCTGTCCTCTGAAGCTGGTAGCACTAGCACTCCTCTTGGCCCTGGAATTGTGACCAGATCCTCTGCTCTCCTTCAGGCCCAAGCCCTTGTGCTTCTTTGTGCCTTAGAACTGTGACCAGGGCCCCTGCTTCCTTGTTACTGACCTCAAGCACTTCTCTCTACCCTGAAACTGCAGCCTAGAATTGTATTTGGGCAGTAGAGTTGCCAAATAGCACCAGCTACACAGACTGCCAGCAGAGTCTCCTGTAATCTCTTTCTGACCAATTGTCCCACCCCCTTACTGTCTATGAGCTGAGAGCTCCTGAAATTGCTGCTGCCACTGTCACCAAGACTCACTGCTGGTGCTACTGCATGTGCTCCCAGCTGACCCGCACCCTGGTGTCACAGACCTCTCTTCCTTACTTCCTAAGTTGACTTAGGCTGGGAAAATGGCTTACCTTGACCTTTTATTGGCTCTGTTGCTTCAAAATTCATTTTGAGGCATTATTTTAAAGTTGTTTGGAAGGGAATGTTTGGAGATTTTGGCTGGGTTGCTGCCTCTGATCCACCAGTTTTAATCTTTTTAAGAGGTGAGTCTCAGGAGACAGCATGAGTTCACTAGGAACAGATCATAGTAAGAACAAAATGTCATTTCCTTTTTTTAAAAATTTCAATATTAGCAAAAACAATTCTATAGATATAAATATTTGATTTTTAACAAGTCATTTGACAATGTCTCATGATGTAATTTAATAAAGAAAAATAACATGATTAATTTGAACTTTTCCTACTCCAAGAAATAGCTTTGACTTTGATACTCCAATATTGGAATGAAAACATCTCCTTTTGAAAACAAAAACACTGGTAGTTGGATTTTCACACTTTGAGGGCATATTTTTAAAAGCTGAAATAGCATATTATTTTATTTCTTAGCATAAAAATAGTATCATTTCTCTACTTATTAATTAACTATGATGGAAGCTGGAAAAATCTTCTCCACCAAGCATCAACTTTTTAAGCATATATACAATGTTAGCATAAGCACAAACTTTAAAAGTCCACAAAGAAAATCAGCCTTTAAAGGATATGTCATTTGAAGGGCTTGTTAACTTGGCTACTTCTTTGCAATAATGCCACAGACAGTTAATGAGTTTGGAAGGCTAATAAAACCTTTGTAGATGGAGTGATTCCACTGGGAATTAATTCTTGCTCTCAAGAAATTCCAGGCTGTGACCAGCATAACTAGTCCTGTGAGCTGTGGACTCACCTCATCAGCTTCACTCTTTTCTCTGCAACACCCTTCTTCTCCCCCACAAAAAGTCCCCTTTTAGGGTAAATAATAAATACCTTTCCATTAGGAGGATAGTTTTGGGGGAATAGAAATGTTGCTGGCAAGGGTGTTGGGATCTCTGAATGTAAAGAGAAATTCAGAAGTTATTTGTGTTTCTATGGGCCAAACAAGAGAGTCTGCACGGGAGCATGCCTGAGAATTGGCAAAAGATACTGCCTGAAAAACAACTTTAAACTAGGCAGCAATTGTTGTAGGATAGGATTGTTGAACATTTGGCATCTCACATAATGATGCCAGTTTTATAGTATTGCCCTGTACTGCATTTAAAATATCTTGGCTCACTTGAAACAGAGCTCTCATCCCATGAATTTTAATATATCTTACTTTGATTCTTTGAAATCCTACAGTAATTTCATTACTGTAGTATTTCCTCCACAAACACAGATGATAAACCCTTCACACAAGAAAGTCTTCATCTGGTGCACAATCTTCTGATGATGAGCCTGTTTGAACTTAGCTGGGCAGGTACTCAGAGGCCAGACACAGAAGCTAGTCTGTTGCTGGTCCCACACTGGAAACCTTTCCAGGGTTAAGTATAATGTGGCTGTTCTTGTGCCTGGATATCATAGAAAGCCTTTGAACCAAAGGTCAGCTCCATGCCACAACTACACATTAGACTAGAACTTTGCTAGAACTTACATATTATTAACACAGAAACTATTTATCATATTTTCTAGAATCTGTGTGCTCTGTCTGGTACTGTAGCGCTGGTTTCTAATCTTTTTTAGTTCAAGACATAGCTATGAATTTGTGAAAACATATTGTACTGGCATCTTCTATTTCTTCCAGTCATATGTTTATCTATACTGCTCACCTCTACCCTCAGCCACATCACATCACACACACACACACACACACACACACACACATGCACACACACCCCATCATTACCACCACCATCTTTTCTCCATCAGTTATCACCATCTGCCCCTCCCACATACAGTCAAAAATTGGCAAAGAGGAATTAAAAAACAAAGGACATTGTGACGCATAATTCAGCATGCTAGTTCAAAGTATTGATGTAGATCAGGTAGGTGGAAAGATGAGATGAAGATTTTGACTAAGAGAAAATTGGGAGGATTTCTGGAATTTGTGAAGTGTGATCTGTGATGCAATTTAAAAAAAAAGCAGTAGACCATGACTTCATTCACACTAAAAGAATATAGTTGGAGTGATTTCATTCCTTCATTGGTGCATTTGTCGAGCATCTATTGTATATGTGCCTATGGTAGGGACAGTTGGTGATGAAGGAAATTATATTCTAGTTGGGAAGATGAAACATATGTGAAGTCAGAAAATATAAACAATTAGACAATAATAATAATGTAGAACAAATGTTATTCCTAATTAGTGAAGGACAGAAATATAGAGGATTAATTATTGTGAGGCTAGGATAGTCTAGGAATACTTGCTGAAGATTAGTATAGAGACAGTTCTTGAAGGAAATAAAAACAAAATGAAAAAGTGTTCAGGGCAAGTAGCATAAAAGCAGATAAAATCTTCCTTGGTTTCTCAGTTCTCCTTTGCCAGTTTTTGACTTGAGCAAGGGCGGGGGTGGGGGTGGGGGGCAGGTGATATGTGATGGAGAAAAGATGATGAAGATGGTGATAATATTGCTGTTACCATTGCTGTTGAGAGAAGCTCCATTGCCTCCATCATCCAGACTCACAATATCACTCTCATCCTTGACTTCTCTCTTGCACTGATTCCACATATCCATTCTGTTGCCAGTGCTTGGCATTTCCACCCTCACTACATTTCTCAAATACATCCCTCACAATGAAGTGTGACGTACAGGCCCTCACCACCTTTTGCCTAAAGTATTACAGTAGCCTTCTGGTTGGTCTCCTGGTTGTAAAGTGTGATCTGTGATGCAATTTGTTTTTCTGTGATGCAATTAAAAAAAAAGCAGTAGACTATGACTTCATTCACACTAGAAGAATATAGTTGGAATGAATTCATTCCTTCATTGGTACATTTATTGAGCATCTATTGTGTATACAGCCTGTTGGTCTCCTAAAGTCTCTTCTCATTCCAACCCATCTTTCGGTTAGCTAGTAAAATGATTTTCCTAAAGTGGAGGTCACCTCTCTACTCAAACTATTCCCACCTCCCTATTACCTTCAGGATAAAATATAAAATGCCCTTAAGGGCATTTAAAGCTCTTTACAACCTTCTTTTTTTCAGTCTACATTTTACCTTCTACCATGTACTACATGTCCAGCAATTCTGACCCTCTTGCTATTCCTCACATAACAACATTCCATCTCCTAGCTCCATGACCTTCCGCTGGCTGTTTCTCATTCCTGGAATGTTAGAAAAAGGGCCACTAAACCATACATAAGATCCCTGTGATTCACAGTTTGACTTAGAAAACCACGTTTCTATATTTTTCTATTAATGCATCAACTACATTTTAATCTGGCTCATACTGTATTTAGGAGTGTTGTGGGCAGCATGAGGCCTGGGGGCCCCAGGTTTGACATTGCTGCTCTACCTCCCATATCTGCCTACTCTCTTCTCTGGCTTTCTTTAAGACTCACATCAAATCCCGCCTTCTGCAGGAGCCCTCTTTCCCTCCCCCAATGTCTTATCTCTGAGATTACCTTTCATTTACACTGTATATATCTTGTATGCACATAACGTCCCCTTTAAAATATGAGTTTCGGGGCACCTAGGTGGCACAGCGGATAGAGCGCCAGCGCTGAAGTCAGGAGGGCCTGAGTTCAAATCCAGCCTCAGATCAAACACTTGACAATTACTAGCTGTGTGACCTTGGGCAAGTCACTTAACCCCAGTTGCCTAAAAATAAATAAAATAAAATAAAATTTGAGTTCAGAGACCATGTTTTTGCTTTTCTTTGTATCCCCAGCACTTAGCACAGTGCCTGGCACATAGTAGGCACTTTAATTCTTGCTGAATGACTTGGCACCTAATAGACATCTAATAAACACTTATTGACTAACTAAAATGTGAAGTATGTGAGATGGACAGTAAAGAATCTGGCATGGTTGGATAGAGTGGAGAAATGAGGAAAAAGGCATATAAAGAGATGGTTGAAGAATTTAGATACAGTGAACAAAGGTATATTTTTGTAGGTTACTTATTAGGAAGGCATCATGATAAGTGATTTTTTTTTTGAGAAAACTATCAGACAGTGGTATGTAGGCTGGTTTAGAGAAACTAGAGATAGGGGATCCTACTAAGAGGATATTGAAGTGATTCAGGCATGAAATGATGAAGAACAGGATGAAAAATGAGGCACTGAGAAGAGATAAAAGGATTGATCTAACAGATATTATAGAGGAAGAATCAACCACAATTTGATGAATGTCTGTGTATGGGGTAGAAAGTAAAAAGAAGACAGACTGGGAGGTTTGTGATAAAACTGACAGTGAGAAGTTGGGAAGGTTTGCAGGTTTAAGGCAACATGCATTTTGACAGACATATATCTGTTATGTACAGTACCATAAAAGTATTGCCATAGTGTCATAACATGGCATGGAAGGGACCCTGGGTTCTCAAAGGCTCTGCCAGTAAAGCATGAGCCATTGCAGGTTCTACCGTGCTGGGAAAAAGTTTAAATGTGGTCCCACTTACACAGTCTTATGTAATATTATGAATTTTTTCTTCAAGGAGAGTATTGTCAGTTATTGAATGTGGCAAATACTAAACAAATTATATCATTTTTGGATAGCTCCACTTACAAGAAGTTTTTTTTTCCTTCCTTATATCAAGTCTAAATTTTCCTCTTGGCCTTTTCAATGTATTGCCACAGGTTCTGCCCTGTAAAGCCATATGGAATAAATCTAATGCCCTCATCCATGTGACAGACTTTCAGATAGTTGAAAATAGCTTTTGTGTTCCTCCTTCATCCACAGCCAGTCTTGTCATGCTGCAGGCTAATTATCCCAAATTCCTTCATCTGATATGCATATGAAATTATCTCAAGGTTCTCATCATCCTTGTTAGACTTTTTCAGCCTCTCAACAACTCTTTGAGGTACATTTTTCAGGTACTATGGTTCCCTTTTTACAGATGGAGAAGTAGAGGTGGAAGAAAGTTAAATGACTTGATGAAAGTCACACAGTTGGCAGGTATGGAAAGTGGCTGCTTTTTTCAAGCTTCAATTTATGTATGGCTTTGAAATGTTAGGCATAGACTTGCTCTTATGGGGGAGGGGGAAGAACAGATGGTATATTAAATGGTCCCTGTCCCAGAAATATGACTGGATCCTTTTTTATAGATTCAAAACTTAATAGCTAGTTATCTGCCAGTACAGGTATATCTATATCCTTGGTTTGCCACAGCATGAGCTCAAATGATACTTTCAACTACATCTAGCCAAAGGCCTTTTATAGGAGCCAAAGGCCTTTTACTAGCCACTTGGGGCTTTTAAAGAACATTTCCCCCCAGAGCCTAATCACTTCCAGGTAGAAAGCTTAAGCTTCCACATTAACTCTTTGAAGCCACTAAAGTGATCAGGGGCTAAAGCAGAGCTGTTTAAGTGAAGAAAAAGACAATGACTGAGTGAATTGCTCCTGTCTTCCCAGAGCCTGTGCCTGACTTACTCTAGGAGAGTGACTTGTACAGCTCTACATCCCTCTTGGGGAGAAATTAAATCTTAAATCTTAAATCTTGGAAAAAATGATGTACTTCTCACATTTCACCATGTTTCCTCTACCTCCAAAATCCAGAATACTCATTTCAGTGGCTACAAATTTATATAACATTAGACATATTTGTGTGAACTGAAATATTTATGGACCACAAGAGAGAGTTTTATAATCTTAAGAGCTCACCCACAGGGTAGTTAATGCTGCTTGGCTAAAAAAATGTTTATACTGCTTTTTTTTTCCAGAACAGTAGTTCTCAGAACCATAACACTGTTAACAAGAATGTGTATATGTATGTGTATGTGTGCAAGAGGTATGGGAGTCATGAATAAGGGTAGGAGAGTGCCTTTTTACCTTATTCCAGTTAAAAGCAATAACTTGGTTATAATTCGGAAATTTTCTTTGTGTTCTGGCTCTCTAACTGGCTTTATTTTCTGAACAATTGTATATCATGTTATCCTTTCATGTTATAGTAGGTGCCATGTGACAATAAAATGTCATATGTTTTAATTAATAAATATAATTCATTGTAATACTTTCTTTTGGGAGGTTCATAAAGTACTATAAAGAAGTAGGCATCTAATTTTCCAGACCTTCTGCTGTGATTTTCTTCAGTGTAGCAGCTATTTCAAACAGATCATTCCTCCAACAGACTAATTTTTTATACTTATTTCAAGAAATGGTAAAATTGTGCCCCAATGATTCTGTCATGACAAACGGTGTGGCATTTAGTTACCTCTCTTTTTCATTCATATTCTTCTATTACAGTCTCATATTCATGAAACATTAGAAATTAAACACATCTGAGTAAACAGGACAACATGGACTGGCAAATTCAAATGTGGAAGCTCTTAAGACTGAACAATTGTCTCAGTGATCGCTTCATATTAAAAGAACTTGCTTTTAACACACAGGAAAGGATGTGCCTAGAATACAATGTAACACAGTGACTTCCACCTGGGTTGCCCCAGTAAACCTCAAGGAGTGTCACAATTCCCAAGCTCTTGAATTTCAGAGCCCAGCTCCCCGAGCAACAAATCCTGTCCCTTCTCCACTGTAGCTGTCAATACCTATGTCTCCCTGTGGAATTCTGAGTCAGAAATTTAAAAGAACCTTGCTCCCTTTCAACATGACAACTGGGAAGCAAGGGGTATCCCCTTTTAAAAAAAAATGTTTGGCAACCGCTGATCTATTACCATGGCTTAGTCAGGAAACTGGGATTCCTTTTACCAGTTCCTTATTTTAGAACAGATTTCCCTTCACTGAAGGCATCACACGCAGAACTTGATGATCAGCAGGAAATAGACAGGGTTCCAAAAGCAGAGTATGAGAGATAGCTGTTTCATCTTTCCTTTTTTTCTGCCCTCTTGTTATAAAACTCAATTCACTGTCTGGGGAGAAGTCCATTGGCGCACAGAATTTCATTGTTTATTGCTAGAGATTGTGCAACCCATAGCTATGGGATGCACACTCACCCTGCCAATTCCTTTTCCATGTGGCCTATTTAATTTTGGCTGGTAGGTTGGTTAACCCCAGATTCTTGGCTGTGTTTTTATTGGATGGCATTCCTCACACTCCCTTTGATGTCATTTCTGCAAGTGTTTTAATTTCGTCTTTATTCCCCTGGTGAATTGCTGTTCTCTAGGTTGTCTTATATTTCCCCACACTCATTATCTTGATAGAAAGGCTTTGTGGAAGAAAAGGCAGAAATAGGAAGGGATTAATTCATTTTATGTTAAACTATAGATCAGCTACACGGTTACATTTTCCTCCTGACACATAAAAGTGAGGTTAAAAGTTGTTAAGACCTGGCTTCTCCTAATTCTACATGTTAAAATTAAAAACTTTATTGAGGAATAAATTGCTCCTTTTACAATTACTTGATCTCTTCTTTTTAAGTGTTTCTGTTGGCAAAAATAAATTTACAGAGACCTCCATTGATGCAGGTTAGAACAAAAAAAGATTTTAGATTTTTTTTTAGTATACTTTTTGCCCCATGACTTCTTATCCATCTTGTACTTTGTTAAGATTGTCTTCCTCAGGCTCTGATTTCTCAATTCTGAACCTATGAAGAATAGCTAACATTTATATAGGGTGTCCAAAAAATCATAGTGCAGTCTTAAGGCTTTGGGGACATCGTGCATAGAGCTTTAACGTTTATGAAATTCTTTCCATATAATAATCTCATTTGATCCTCACAACAACCTTAGGAGATAAGTGCTATTATTGTCCCCATTTTACATCTGAGGAAATTGACACTGAAAGTCCAAATGACTTCCCCAGTATTACATAGCCAGTAAGTGTCTGAGGCAGAATTCTAACTGAGGTCCTTTTGACTCCAGGTCCAATATTCTATCTATTGTTCCACCTAGCTGATGTTCAGGGCCAATCTTAGGTACAGTAGTGAAACAGATGAAATTTATCTTCACCTATTTCACAATATCCTCACCTTCTCACCTCTCTGCCCTCACCTTCAGCCACTTCTTTATGATCAGTAACATTTTTTATCCTACCTTTTGTCTACCTAGTCATGCATTTTGTTGTCTTTCATTATCTCTCCTCTCTAATCTAAGCATCCTTTCCTTAAGTGCACTGATAATGGCTAGCGATTTGTAAGAAATAATCTATACTTAATTTGTGCTAAATTGTGGATGACAAAGTCTTATTTAACATCTTTCCAGGCGTGCTTACTTTTTAGAAAAAGGGCAGGAAGAGCTAGTTTACGCCAAAGAATGCTTCTCTAAATACTGCTTTTCTGGGAATCTGACAGGTTGGGGCAGAGTTGTTTTGCTTGGTTTTCGTCTTGGTCTTAGGGAGGATTTTGTCACCCCCAGATCCCATCATACCTATTCCATCTACTTATATGCAAGATTGCCCATGCCATTATCACCAATAGACATTTGTTTTCCCACATCATTCCTCCACTCTTTGAATTTATAGCTGAATAACTAGTTGACTTGAGTCTTCTCAGCCTTCTAATCCAATTTAGATGTAAGTAAGATAGGGAGTGCTTTGTTTGTTTGTTTGGTTTTGCAAGGCAATTGGGGTTAAGTGACTCATCCAGGGTCACAGCTAATAAGTGTCAAGTATGTGAGGGTGGACTTGAGTGGACTTGAACTCAGGTCATCCTGATTCCAGGCTCTAGCCACTGTACCACCTAGCTGTCCCTGGAGTGCTTTTTAAAGGAGTTAGGAAAGAAAGAAAGAAAGAAAGAAAGAAAGAAAGAAAGAAAGAAAGAAAGAAAGAAAGAAGAAAGAAAGAAGAAAGAAAGAAGGGAGGGAAGAAAGAAAGGAGGGAGGGAAGAAGGAAGGAAGGGAAGGAAGGAAAAGAAAGAAAAGGAAGGAAAAAGAAAGAAAAGGGGAGAGAGAGAAAGAAAAGGGAGAGAGAGAGAGAGAGAGAGAGAGAGAGAGAGAGAGAGAGAGAGAGAGAGAGAGAGAGGAAAAGATAGGAAGGGGACAAAAGGGAAGGAAGACAAGCAGAAAATAAGAGGAGAAAAAAGGGCTAGAGATCCCTAGCCTCTTGGAATGTGGCTAACAGCCTGCAAACACCCCCTAAAAAGGCAGTGTTCCAGTTTCTTGACTCCACACACCAGCCTTACACACACACACACACACACACACACACACACACACACACACACACACACACACGGGTATTAATGGCTAGAGGTGATCCTCAACCCTCTCATAGATTTACAATGCAGCCCCAGTCCTAATCCATTACCTCAAATAAAATGTACATGTCCTGAGTCGTCCCTTCAAATCACTCCATTTTGCCCTTCTACATTTGAAATTCACTTTCAAGTCTTTCTACTACTTCATTTTAGACATTCCTCTCTTCCCTCTTTTTTCTCTAAAAACGTTTCTCCCTAAAAAAAAAATTCCTCACTAGAATTTATCCTAAATGTCCAGTAGCCAGCATTATTTGAATTCTCCCCATGTTTGTCCCATTTCTGTTTGTATATTATGAGTCCACAACAGGCTCCAATGCCACTTTTAATAGAAGCCCCAAGTGTATTCCAACACGTAGAAAGGATTAGGGCACAGCAGAGGGAATATAAGCATAATCATTACTGAAATACACTGCCAATTCCATGTCCCCTTTTCCTCTTGCTATACTTTACAAATCCTGTGAAGCTATAAATGGACCAAGCTTCTTTATAACCCTAATAATATCAGTAGCTGTACCTAGAAACAGACTGTTTTCACTGAATAAATGTTTCAATGAATGAAATCATTTATTCTGAGAAGAGTCCATAGTCTTCACCAGAATGGCAGAGGAGTCCAAGACACAAAAAAAGGTTAAGAACTTCTGGTCTAAATGTTATTTTCCTAACAGGGTGCTCAGAGCAATTGTGATTAATCTCATAACTTTTTGGTCTAAAGTAAATGCCCTTAAAGCTGCAGAGGAGGAAACCATGTAGATTTAGAACCCATTCTAATAGCCTCTAGGTTTAAAATGAGCTAATTAGTATGTGTTAAAAATTATTATAACAAGGTGTTACAATAATATGCAATCTCTACAAAGATCCTAGCTCTAAATCAATCATTTATTAGCTACAAAACTTTGAACAGGTCATTTAAATATGTATTTATGAGTAAGAGGGGCTAATCAGAAAAGACACTAAAAAAAAAGCCACCAGGTTTTTAGTATCAGGAGGTATTAAATATAGTGAATAAAAGAGAGATTAGAAGATTGAAGAAACACTTTACTTAGGTTAATTTTTCCTACTGTTTGAATGTAGGTGGATTCAGAAATATAGTTGGATAGCCATCATAATTCAAATATTTATCTAGCTTGGTACAGTTTATAGAAAACTTTCCTCACAGCAAAACTATGAGCTAGTTAGTGCAAGTAGTAATAACTCCATTTTAAGTTCTGATTAGCCCTTCTCACTCATAAATATATACCACCCTATATGAAACACCAGCATTTCAACCAACAGAATGGTTACCTGACAATATAACTTCATCTACTTCCCATTTTAGATAGGGGGAAACCGAGGCTTTGAAAGATAAAGTGACAACCTAGAGTCTCAGAGGTAGTAATCCTAAATTGTTCTTGCTATTTTTAAAAGAGTAGGAACTTGCAAAGGAAACAATATGAGATTTCTTAAGTCAGTATGTAATAATTTTGTCTTTTTTGTACAGAAATCATGTTAGGTGTCCTCATCAATACCAAATACTCTCCACCTTGTTAAAACTTA
The DNA here is from genome assembly GCF_003287225.1 of Phascolarctos cinereus. Taxonomy (NCBI): domain Eukaryota; kingdom Metazoa; phylum Chordata; class Mammalia; order Diprotodontia; family Phascolarctidae; genus Phascolarctos; species Phascolarctos cinereus. The sequence continues at coordinate 488,161,828 of NW_027555847.1, read as the reverse complement.
AGTTTATGGTTAATATGAAGTTTAACCATTTGTTCAAAATTCTAGGTTTAGTCTTTTCAGTAAGAACAGATAAAGTCTAATATTTCCAGAACTGTTAGGGGTAGGGGAAGGGATAATGGAAGTTTGTATAAAGAAATTAAACCAGACCATTTAGGGGATTAGTGAACAAAAGTAGGCAAACGGTAATGTGTGCTTGGATGTAGGGGTGAGAGAGAAAAACAGACCTGCTGTTATTGGGAAGCCTTTAGTAGAATAGAATGCAGGTGCAAGAATTATGAGCCAGTAGAAAATAAGCAACTATCTGTTGACCCTACAATTACCCAGGAGCTTATTACCAAATTTGTGTGTGTTTTGAACCACATTGGAAGCCCTCTGATGCTGGTGATTATCTGGACACTGATCCATTGTTCTAGAAGAGCAGAACAGAATTGAGTATTGATGGTATTGTCAACATTGACAGTATTGTTCATTTTCAGAATAGTAAAATGCAGTAGAGGCAAAGGAATACACAAGTATTGAATGAAATGGTGCTGTTTGATGTGGTTCTCTGTGTTTTCTTCTATGGAAATTAATATCAGGGAGTTCTTTGGATTTGTGTCCCAGGAGAATGAAAGACTAAGAGAACATGCATTTGTCTGATTATTGGTAATTAGTAATAATCTATATGTTAGTTAAAGCATGCTGTGTATTTTCTCTCTTTTTTGGGGGGGGGAGGGAAACAGGATTAGGTGAGTTGCCCAGGGTCACACAGCTAGTGTCTGAGGTCAAATTTGAACTCAGATCCTCCTGGCTCCAGGGCTGGTGCTCTACCCACTGTGCCAACTAGCTGCCTCTGTTTATTTTTTGTGACTAATTTTCAACCAGCCATAAGATTTGATCCTTTTGATGACCCCCTTTTAGATACTCTCTTCTCCTTTGGCACTGTGGAGGAGGGGACTTTGGCACCGCATTGCCTTCTGATCTCTTATTAGTATTTTTTCACTTCAGAAGTCTCCAATATGCCTAAGGTGCTGTCCTGATCTCTATGCTCTCTCCCTTGGTGATCTCATCAGCTACGATGGATTAAATTGTCACTTTTGTGCAGATGCATTTGGTATATATGCATGCATACACGTAAAAACCTGTCCAGCTCTAACCTTTTGTCCTGAATTCATAGGATAGAGAGCTGGAAGATACCTTTATGGCAACTATTATAAGAGTTTCCTCTTTTGTCTTCCTATTTGAAGCCTTCCCTTTCAAATCCATCTGCTATGCAATTGTGAAATTAAAATTCCTAAAAATCAAGGTCTAAGCATGCTAATCTCCTGCTTGAAATTTTTCAATGGCTTCCTGCTACTTCCAGGATAAAATATGAACTCCTCAGCAAGGCATTAAAAACTCTCCAGTTGGGTTCCACCTGCGTTTCCAGACTTCATTCATGTTATTTCCCTTCCCACACTGCATTCCATCTAAATTGTTCTTCTCCAGATTCCTGAGCTCAGCATTGCATCTCCTTTCTCTGTTCCCAATCTGTTTCCCCATGAATGTTCAACTCACCTCTGCCTCTTAAGACTGTACTTTCAAAAACCTTACTTAGAAAACTTATTTTGTTCATGGCTTGGCTCATGGGCTGCCACCTTCATGAAGCCTTTACTGATCCCCCAACTGTTAATGTACTTTCCATCTTTTAATTTTCCTAAAGCAGTTTTTATGATCTCTCCTTCATCCTCTTTATTATATCCTACCTTGTGTTTTACTTACCTATAGGGTTTGTTTCATTCTTTGTATTTTTATAGTCAGCAGCTAACACTGTACCTGGCGTACAATAGCTGCTTAATAAATACTAATTGAATGATGGATTCCCCAGTAGTAGGTAAGATCCATAAGAGTAGGAACTGTTTGCATTTTGGTCTTTGTATCTTAGACACCAATAATTATCTCTGGTTTGCTCCCTCACCTCACTTAATAAAAAAAAAAATCTCCAGCACCAACCATAGGGCCTTACACAAAGCAGGTACTTAACAAATGTCTGTTGACCTGAATTTAATCAAACCCTAACCCAAAATATTACCAGTTGTCGAAAATGCCTGGTAATTTCTCTGCATGTGTCTGGAATGTCTCCATTTCTGGAAAGAGAGGCTCTGTGTTTATGACAATAGCATACACTCGTCAGTTCAGATGTTAGTTCAGGCTAAAACTTTTTATGATAGATATATTTAGCCTAATGTACATTGTGAGGTTATTTTGATGGGGAAATGAGACTTCTGACCTTATAGATCCCTTACTTTTTGCTTCAGATCAGTCAGACAGGCTCTTTAAAGTCATTATCAAACTTGATGGAACTTCTATGAAGCATGTCTGTGTGTGTTGGGAAGGGCAAGTGATGGCACATGTTATGGTAAAATAGTATTTTTTCCTAAGATCAGTGGAAATAGGAAGATGAAGTTTTTTCTTTGAAACAGCAGAGTCGAAGATGAAAAATCACAGCTTAATGCAGTCACTTTAGTAGAGGAACAACATTTTCCTACCTTGTCGATGGTTCATGTAGATGAAGTGAAAACAAGGAAGAGCAAAGCAGTTATCTCTAGCCCCAGGAAAGAGCACTGAACACATTGTTATTATATTGCCAAAGATTAGGGCTGGAATGTAAATCTGGGAAAGTCATATTAGAGGTCTGCCTTATTAACAGGCATCCATAAGCCACCAATAAATTAATTAAAAGAGAAAAGAGTTTTGAAATGCCCTTTGTTCCAGTTACTCAGTGTAAAGATTGCAGGAGTTGGTGATTCTGCAAGTGCAGGCTTCACCCAGCATCTCATGACTTCTACAACCTTCTTCTAATCTACCTAGAGCAAAATGAGGGGAAAAAAATCAGACATGGAAAGAGGACTTGTCTCTTAAAGCACATTGTCTGCTTTTGGACTTAAGTAACCAAATACTTCTCATAATATTAAAAAGGTTTTATGGCTTTAAATTATGTGGAGGTTATATAAATCTGGAAGAAGAAAATTATTTTCATTATTATTTCCAGTATACTCCTGAAAGAAAATGGAAAATTCCCATAAAGGAGTACTAAGTAGAAGGGCAGCTAGGTGGGGCAGTGGATAGAGCATAGGCCCTGGATTTGGGAGGACAGGAGTTCAAATCCGGCATCAGACACATAACACTTACTAGCTGTGTGACCCTGGGCATGTTACTTAACCCCATTGCCTACCCAGAAAAAAAAAGTACTAAGCATAACAGTTTAATTTAGTTAAATAGATTTTCAACTGACCTTTGCCAGAATATTGTTAGATGGACTTGTACTGGTAAATGACAACCAGGTAAATGAAACATATGAAAAACAGTGTTCATTAGACGAACCTACTTTTAAAATTTCTCACAATCTACATGTGATGGAAATGTATATTTTTATTGTTAGCAATTTACTAAAAGCATATGTGAAGGCTATAAAGCAAGAGGTTATTATGTAAATGTAAAATCATTCTATTTAGGCTAAATCCAAAATTGATAATATGTTGTGAATGCCTTAAGGACATGGATTGTCATAAGATCAGAGGACTTAAGGCTTGCAGAAGCCATAGAGACCATCTTAATAGTTATAATAATAGCTAAAATTATTTATTTATTTTAGAACATATAAGGTATTTTCATTTTTCTCTAATCACCTTGGGAAATAGACCCGAGAATGATATTGCTGGGTCAAAGGGTATATACAGTTTTATAACTTTTTGGGCATAATTCCATCTTGCTCTCCAAAATGGTTGGATCAATTCACAGTTCCACCAATAGTATGTTAGTATCCCAATTTTTCCACATCCCCTCCATATTTGTCATTTTCTCTTTCTATCGTTCTAGCCAATCTGATAGGTGTGAGATATCTCAAAGTCATTTTAATTTTAATTTCTCTGGTCAATAATGATTTAAAGCATTTTTTCATATGTATAAAAATATATAGGTTTGATCTTTTCATACAGAACTATTTCCTTTGATATTTATCAATTGGGGAACAACTCATATTCTTACAAATTTGACAGAGTTCTCCATATAGTTGAGATATGAGACCTTTATACGAGAAGTTGTCTACAAATTTTTCCCTCAGTTTTCTTTCTTTCTAATCTTGGCTACATTGATTTTATTTGTACAAATCCTTTTTAATTTAATGTAATCAAAATGATCCATTTTACATCTTTGTCCCCCAAATACTCTGTGGGGTGAAAGTTTCTGAAGTCCAAGCTGCCACTGACATAACTGTCCTCCCCCCACAATTGTTGTTTGTGGATTCCATGGTGTCAGGAGGTATCTGCACTTCAGTCGGGCCAGACTACCCCTGGAGGTCAGGTCTTTCCTAAGGTCCTCCCAAGCTGTCTTAAGAGAATGACTGCTTTACCCCAACTTTTAATTATTTCTACCACTCAAAGTTTGCTTTGAGACATTATTTTAGATTGTTTGTTGGGGAATTTGGGAGAGCCAGGTAATTTCCTGCCTTACTCCACCATCTTTCCAGAACCTTATTTTCATTTGATCTTCACAACCCTGGGAGGTAGTGCTATTCTTATCTCCATTTTACAGGTGAGGAAACTAAGGCAAACAGAAGTTAATTAAAGGAGTTGAGCAATTCAGCTAAACTCCCTGAACACCTGATTCTTCATTTGTAAAATAACTCTTATCCCACTGAGTTGTGGTGAAGAAAAATGATGGTTTAATATTAAATTTGGGTTGCCATGGACAAAGAATCCATCCTCTTCTGTCCAGCTTACTGCAGTGGGCCTCTCATTACCTAAAGGACTCTAGCCCCCAGAGGCTACTGCTAAGAAGGCAATCCCCTCTCCTTGACTGAGCTCTCCTTTCTTGCAAAACTTTTCTCTCCCTGACCTCATCCTAATCGTGGGAATCATGTTTTGACCTGAGAAGCTCTCTCTTGCAATAATCACAATCATATTAATTACTAGCATTTGTATAGCACTTTAAGGTTTGCAGAGTGTGTCATTTCATTTGATGTTCATAGCAGCAACCCTGTGAGGCCAGTATTATTAGTTCTATTTTACAGAGGAGGAAGATGAAGTCAGAAAACATTTAGCTGATTTACCCAGAGTCACACAACTGGAAAGTATCTGAAGCAAGTTTTGTACTCACATCTTCCAACTCTATGGTCAACACACAATTATCCACAATGCCACCTAGCTGCCTGTAATTTAGTTTCCTCTCTACCCTTAGTATAGGCTTTGTCTCCTGAGGATAGAAGTCAAGGAAGTCTTTTGGGGAGGGAAGAACTGTAAGTCTTCCTGTGCTTAGGTTCTCCCCTGAAGCACTTCGTTGGGTACTTGGCCACAATGGATGTCACCTACCTTTGAAATTCATTTTCCTCCTCTGCCTAGGAAGGGAGACAAGGCAGAAATTATTATTCCTATTTCACAGATGATTCAACTTGGGTCCAACTGAATTCAACAGATGTACATAAATCACTGTACTAAGAACCGGTGGTGCAAAGATAAAAAGAAAACCCTCAAGCAATCTATATCTGTAGCTGATAACATGTATTTTGCTAGAAAGGTAGACGGCACTAGTATCTAAGGGAACAGGAAAGGTTTCATGGAGAACATGAGATCGGAGCCGAACTTCATGGAAGACAAAGGTTAGAGGCATAGAGGGCAGCCAATGCAAGGCACAGATTAAGTGCCTAAAATGTTGAGTTTGGAGAACAGCAAATACACCCAATGTGTATGAATAGTGAGTTCCCCAATCAGTATGAATAGTCAGCATGAATAATGAATTCCCCAGAAGTGTTTGCCATAGACCATTTCAACTGGGACATGAGTGTATTAGTCAAGTAATATCAGATAACTCTGGAAAGGTAGCTCATACAGTGGAGGGCTTTAAATGTGAAACTGGCATTTGTATTTTATTCTAGAGGCAATAGAGGGCCATTAAAGTGTTTCTTTTTGTTTTTGTTTTTACCAAATTTTGCCATGATCGCACTTGTGCTTCAGGAATATTAATTTAATAGTTGTGTGAAGGATGAACTACTGAAAGCAGGGAGGCTAGTTTGGAGGCTGTCACAATTGTCCCTATGAGAAGGGATGAGAGTCTGAATTGGGGAAGAAGCCAAGTGAGTGAAGAAAGGGGATGGTTGAGAGAGATGTTGTGAAAGTTGTATCCATAAGATTTGTAAATGGATTGGATGGAGCCAATGAGGGAGAAGGAAGGATTGCCAAGGTTGAAGATGACTTGAGGATATGAACTTGGGTGACCTGGCAGCCACACTTGCTTGTCTTGGATGATTGGGTTTGATGATATCTAGGAAGGAGGCACTGTGGGACCATAGAAAGGGTGTTGAATTTGAAGTTTGAAGATTTGAATTTCAGTTCTGGTTCTGCCTCCTGTTATGTATGTGACCTTGGACAAATCAATAATTCTCTCAAGACTTCAAGTTTCCTCATCTATGAAGGACAGGAAGCTTTTGGACTGGATTGCCTCAGAGGCCCCAGCTCAAATCTATGGTTCTGTGTGCTTCTATCAAATGGATCAATTACTGGTTTACTCGTTACAGAGACAAGTGGTATTAATTCTTTTTGTTTTCTTGCATTTTTTTTTTGTAATGTAGCAGTAGGATTACAGATGGCAGGGGACTTAAATTTCTATAGGATCTGTAGTGACTGACCAGATTAGGCCCTGTGGTAAGCAACCTGCTTTATGACATGCATTGGCATCATGACAGATGGGTTATTTTCTACTTCATCTCCTCCATATGACTTTGGACAGCTCTTGTCATAAGCATAGCTTCTTGACAATCCTAGTTATTTCAGCAGGAAAATTTCTCTCTGTACATGGGCTCCTCCTTCCTGTGGGTTTCTCACTTGTGTCTTTTTTAAAGGCAAAGGGAATGTGACCAAGCATCCTGCTCTTCAGTGCCCTTGATCAGAAATAAATTGGAAATTAAGGGAGCTGGCAGTTATGCTTGCTAATTATTTATTTATAGCTTCACCTGTTTCAAAAAAAAAATCTCTACATTTAAAACCTGGTACCTTAGCATGCTATTTCTTCCATTGCTTTCTTAATAAATATTATTGATGAAAAATATATGAATATCTCTTGGAAAACATGGGGAGAGGTGAAATGAAAATTGCGTTCTTTGATTTTTTTTTTATAATGACACTTATCTTTTTCAAGTATTTCACTCTGCTGAGTTTTTCCTTCTTTTTCTCAGAAAGTACCCATTTTTCTAAGATAGGAAGACTAACATTTATTCTGTAGCTAAAGATAGTTTTTTCCTTGAGTTAATTAGTGAAGAGAGATGGTGAGTTTGCAGAAAGGTTAAATTCATTGCAATTCCTGTGTTGTACAACTTCTATTACCTCGGATTGTGTCTTTTAAAAAACAATTTTCTGCTACTCAAATTATGGCCTATGTGACAGGGCTTTCATTTCAAACAATTGATCGTTGAGCCTAGTGAAATAAGTATTTTTTATATATGTCATTTTGCAATCCTATGTATTTTACTTTATACATTTAAAAACATTTTTCTGAGAAGAGTTCTGTTAGCTTCCCCAGACTGACAAAGAGACACACACAAAACACACAAAAACTTAAGAGCTTCTGTTATTAAAGAAGGTTGTGCCTCATTTTATGTTTCTATCCCTTCCTTTTTTCTTGTTCCTGCTATCCACTAAAAAGAGTTGACCAAAGGCTACCTACCCTCTCAACCAGGGTCTTTCCAGGGTTTTTTCTAGACACATGGACTCCTAACTTTGGGTCTACGAACTTTTTAAAAAATGTATTCTAATTGCAAAATTATGCAATCTAATTAGTTTCCTTTATAATTATAATTTTGTACATTTAAAAACATTATTCTAAGAAGGAATCAATTGTCTTCATCAGAATGACCCAAGATGTCCATGGCACAAACAAAGGTTAAAAACCTCAGTAAATAAATACAGAGGCTAAGAAGGCAAATAGTACTGCTCCAAGTTCTCTTTAAAACCAGTCTACTGTATGCTAATTGGGGACTGAGTTCAAATCCAGCATCAGACACCCACTAGCTGTGTGACCCTGGGCAAATCACTTATTCTTTGTTTGCTCCAGCTTCCTCATCTGTAAAATGGAGATAATAATTGCACCTACTTCACAGGATTGCTGTGAGGATAAAATGAGATAACATTTGTAAAACACTTTGTAAACCTAAATGCTAGCTATTGTATTTTTACTAGGCAGGTATCATAGACTGCCTCTCCTAATAAATATCTCAAATGTGCATATCTCCTTAAAAGACAAGAGATGTAGTTAATAGACATTGAAGAGTAAAATTAAGATGAGCACCTCTGAGGAAATTTTGATTAAATGGGGGTATGTAAATTTACCCAAATTACTTTTCTGGACAAGGAATAAATTTTCTAGTGTAAAATCCTAAAAATTAACACATTCATAAAAAGAAAATGGGAATGGATACATACATATGCATATACATATTTCCTACATCTTGTTAGATTACACTAATGCTAGGCCTCACTGGCCTAGCAATGGGGAGAATGTTATCCTTCTGACTGAAGCCTGCAGCTCCCCCCCCACCCAAGCTGGCATGCATGGATTGCCACACTCTGCCATAAAAGAGAAGAGAAAAAAACTTCTTCCTCTACTTTCCATGAACTGTATGAAGTGTACTTAGCCTTGATGCCTTTTCATAGATCAAGGCTATATTTAAAAGGTCACCATCCACAGATTCATTTTCCTGCTTTTCCTTTCCCCATTAAATGCCATCACTAATTTACAGCTGAGCTCTTCCCATGGGAAAGCTTATTTGCTCTGGATTTCTGTGAAGATTGGCTGCTCTCTGGCCTGATGACCTTAAGCTCCTTCTAGACACAGGGACTCTTCTACTTTTGATAAATATGTTTCAATACAATTAGTTTCCTTTGTAATTGTAATTTTATGTCTGTGAACTTGATATTGTTCTTTTTTTAAATTATATTTTGATAACTATTGCAATATGAGTTTCTTTTGAAATTGTAATTTCGTGTATTGAAAAACTTCTCTTGTAGGAAAGATTTAAAATTTGGAAGAAAAAAACAGTTAAATGTTAAGAACTAAAATTTCAAAACATATGTAACATTCCATCCTCCTAGTACCCCACCTAACCGATGAAAGGAGATAAATTTTCTTATTTCTCAGGACTAAGTTCGGTCATTGTAATCATACAGTGTTCAGATTTGCTTTATTGTTCTTTCCTAGATTGTTATTAGAATGTGTGTGTGTGTGTGTGTGTGTGTGTGTGTGTGTGTGTGTGTGTGTGTGTGTGTGATGATTTCCCTTATGGAGGCAGACCATTAAAGGCCTTACAAAACAACTGGGAAACAAGAAGATGTCACTTGTTCTATTGTTTCCAATAGATTATCAAGAATCTGTCTTGCCTGCTTAACTACTTTGAACACTTATTCATTTGCCAAATATTCATTAAGCAAGTACGATTTGAAAAGCACTTCTTTACTAGTTTCTTATCTCTTTTCCATCTCTAACATGTACACCCAAATGTCTTCAATTAGATAATTCTTAATATATATGTATGTATATGTGTGTGTGTGTATACATATATATATATATATATATATATAGGTATATATATATATATATACATATATATTTATAGAGTTTTAGACACGGAAGTGACTATAGTTGTCTTCTAGTTATCATAGTTATCCTTATTTGCCAATGAGGAAATTGAGGTCTTAAGAAATAACTCTTTCAATGTTACATAGAAAATTAATGGAAGATGAAATCTGAACCTATCTTCTGGATCAGCGGTCACCAAAGTAGGAGCTGTCACAACCTGACCCCTGGGAGTATGTAATAAACCACTTAGAGTATGGGAAGATGGGTCACATCTTGCCCTCTTCACTATACTTGGGGCTTATCTTTTTTAAAAAAATCATGCTGACTATTGTCTTCCAACACAGTCCCACTGCGCCCCTCTCAGATTTTGATCCAGATCCTCATGGAAGTTATAACTTTACTCTGTGCAGGTAATATTGGAAAAATTCTTGGCCTATCTCCCCAGCATCCTTACTCGTATCCTCCAAGACGTGTTAGTAGTGAGTAAGAGCCCTTCCTTCCCCTTCTTTGTTTTGGAAAGGATAGAATGAATTTCACAGGATGAGAAGACATTGATGGGTTGAAAAATTACATTGCATTATATTTCCCTCCAAACCTACCTGAATTCCAAATGTCCCTGTTACTCTTGAGGGTACCATTATCTTTCCAGACCACAAGGATCATAACCTCAGTATCATCTTCGACTCTTCACTCTCCTTTCTTCCACATATCCAATTACTTGCTAAATCTTGTCATTTTTGCCTCCCTGTCTCTCAAGCTTTCCCCTTCTCTCTACTACCAGAGCTGCCACCCTAGTTCAGACCCCCATCACTTCTCCTAGTACTATTTCAATAGGCTCCTGAGTGGTCTCTCTACCTTAAGTCTTTCTCTGTTCCAATCCATCATCCATACAGCTGCCAAAATGATTTTTCTAAATGAAAATCTGCCCATGTCATTTTCTTATTCCATAAGTTCTAGTGTCTCCCTATTGATTCTGGAGTAAAATATTATTTTGTCTCTAAGTTTTGTCATGTAATTATTAGCACAGTAGTACATTATAAAATTTATAACTAAGGAAATATGTGCAATTAGGAGTGTAAGCTCAAAAATACTTTTAGTGATAGAATGCACAATCAAAAATATTTAAAGACTACTCTTCAAAACTATTTGTGAACGTTAGAGGAGATATTTCAGTAACTGTATCAATCTTTTGTATATTTATTGGAAACAGGAATTTGGGTTAATTTAGCCAGAGAGAAGATTCATTTTAAGATCATCATTATCATAGATGACATTTATTTTGTAGAAATATGTTAATTCTTGCAAAATGCTTTATGTACATTACCTCAAGCGAAATATACCAGTATTTCTTAAGTCTTCTCCAAGAACAATAATCTTTGTTTTGGATTGTGGCAATATTCAGCCTGTCAAATTTGCTGTCAAATATAAGTTTCATTAAGAGGCCCCATTCATTGCTAGGTTCCTTTTCTAATACTATATAAGAACTCCGCAAGTTGTAGACACGAATGGCCAGTTCTCCCCTCACCGTCCTCCTCAAGACCTCTTCATAACCTTCCCCAGCTCCATCAGTCAGTCAATGAACAAGCATTTTTAAATAGGTACACCCCAAAATGGGTCATGAAGAGTCGGTCATGACTTGAATGACTCAACAACAATGTGCCAAGCACTGTGTTAAGCACAGGAGAAAGATAAAAATACATTCTCTTCCTTCAAAGAGCTCACAGTCTGTGGAGTGAGACAGTGGGCAAACAACATTGCACAAAAAAGATATCTAGAGAGGACAAGCCCAATGGAGAGATGTTATGATTAAGGAAGACTAAGAAAGGCTTCTTGCAAAGGTGAGACTTTGGCTGAGATTGGAAGGAAGTCAGGGAAGCCAGGAAGTAGATTGGAGTTTCAGACAGCAACTTCAGCCCTGGTGATGGGTGCAAGGAAATAACCCAATATTTCTTTTCTTGTTTTTAAGGGAATTGCATATACCACAAGCTATCCTAACTGCCCCTTTCCTCCGTGTTTGGCTACTGTTGCGGATGGCTAATATTTGACTACTCGTGATTTAACTTTATGTAGTGAAACACAGGACCATTTGATCATAGATTCATAATTAAGAAGGACCTTAGAGTTCATATGGTCCAGTCCCATTATTTTACAGATGAAGAAAATGAGAACCAGAAAAGTGAAGCAACTTGTCTGAGATCACACAGGTAGTTGGGTCCTCCTCTCTTTCCAGATGTAGCACACTCCATTGTGTTATATTTAGAGACTCCTTCTACAAGGAGCCTTTTTCTGATCCCCGTTAATGTTACCAGCTTTCCTCTATTGGTTATCTCCAATATATCCTGTATATATCTTGTTTGTATGTAGCCATTTGTAGCTTGTCCCTCCCCTTCTACCCACCCCTAGTCAGACTGTGAGCTCCTTAAGAGTGGGGACTGGAGGGGGGTTTTCTTTTTTTCTTTTTCTTTTTTTTCCTTGACCTTCTTTGTATCCCCAGCACTTAGCACTGTTGTTGTTCAGTCCTTGCAATTGTGTCCAACTCTGTGACCCAATGTGGGGTTTTCTTGGCAACGATACTGGAGTGGTTTGTCATTTTCTTCTCCAAGTCTTTACAGATGAGGAGCTGAGGAAAATAGGGTGACTTGCCCAGGGTCACACAGCTAATAAGTGTCTGAGGCCAGATTTGAACTCAGATGAGTCTTCCTGACTTCAGGCCTGGTGCTCTGTCCGTCATACACACTACCAAGCTGCCCACTTAGCACTATACCTGGTACATGAAAAGTGCTTAATAAATGCTTATTGACTTGATTCCAAACATCATAACAAAATCATATGTGGAAAATATGTAGGTAGTGGCTTACATCAGGAGTTTCTCCAGTTAATGAAAAGTAGGGGTTATACTGATTTAATGCAGTTTTATTTAAAAATGTCTTTTCTGTGTTTATGTAGTAAATACGGCTTAAGAATTTATTTCCAAATAAAATTAATTCCTCAGTAGCTTGAGGATAATAATACCTTGTAATCATTTTGTTCCATAGAATGATTGAAGATAGTGGGAAAAGAGGAAATAACATGGCAGAAAGAAGACAGCTATTTGCAGAAATGAGTAAGTATGGAGCTTTTAAGAAATGTACTCTGAGTTTCTCATTTCTCTGAATTTCTCATGAGTAAGTATGGGGCTTTTTAGAAACATATTCTGAATTTTATTATTACTGCCTTTAGCAGTGGCATAGTGATAGAGCTGGCCTCAGAGTCAGAAGGGCTAGGTTCAAGTCTCACTTGGGAGATCTGTTGGCTACATGACCCTGGGCAAGTTGTTTAATCTTTGTCCCTCTAGCCCAGAAGACTGCAACATTCCCAAGTGATATAGAACTAGATTAAAACACAATTTGGAAATATTTAACAAAATAAAAATATGATAGATCATAGGTAATACTAATATATTGTTTTCTATGTCAATGTGCAACCCACAGGGATCCTTGTATAGAGTGTTGGTGGCCCCCATCTCTATTTCAGTTTGGCACCACTGCTCTAGGCAACTCTCTGAAACTATAATTGAGAGAGAAAATGTTAACTTGAATTGATTGAGAAAGCCTCTTCATCAGTGGGTTCCCTATGCCAGTGACATAACACATCTAATTCTTATCTCTATCTTACCCTGAATTTCTCATTGCCAAATAGGGAAAGGGTACATACAAACTTTGTAGCATTATATTTTTCCTACCTGCGAAAGTCTTTGACATGCCCAGTTTTTTACTGGACATTTTAATACACTTGCCTGACATTATGCAATATTTCACAGGAATTAAAATAGAAATTAGTCTTAAGTTGCAAAGTCTAACATTTATTATGAAGAGGCCATCTCCCAGAGTACAAATCTTACAGTCAGAAAGCGCTGAGTTCAGATCCTTCCTCTGACACATATTGGTTGTGTGAGCTCAATGGGCAACTCATTGAACTTCTCAATGCCCTAGGCAGCTCTCTAAAACTATGGGTTGGTGGCAGGTATGCTTTAGTGGAAGGAATTTTATGTCTTAAGGGATTCCTACACAGATGAAATAATAATTTCAGGCTTACACATCTATATACATATACCTTTGTAGACGTAGATCTTTGAACTAAAGATTTTATATGGTAAATGCTATTTGATGTCAAGATTGTCTTCTTCAACATGTAGACTACAAAGAGACAGAAATCCCAGGTTCATATAAGGAAGAGGAATCAGACGCAGTTCCTATGCCAGACTATGTTGCCAAACTGTCATCTGTTATTCCCATCTCATACAGAGAGGGAGAATCTGTCCTACTAACCAGTACCTGGGAAGCACAAAGAAAAATAAAAGATAAAAATAGCTCTGAGGCAGGTAATGACATAAACAGAGGCAGAGAGCCAAGACTTCTACTTAGTGACTACAAGACAGAGTCTAGAGAAAGGTGAACGTATTGGTCACTGATTTTTGCGAGGAGGAAAGAAAATAGGGAAGGCTGATTTTGTTTATAAAATTAAATTGGCTGTCTCCCTTAAGTTCTAAGGCTCATTTCCATATTCATAAGGGGAGAGGTATTTGACATTGAAGAAAAAATACTTAAAGAAAAAAACTACAGCGATAAAGAAAAAGCTGTTCTCATGTTGGCGCTCTATCTCATCTTTCGTGCATAAGAAATAGCAATAAAAAGCAAACTTAATTTTTTTCATTTGTTTTAAGGGGGACAGGAGGTTAGGCAATGCCAATATTGCTGTACTTTGTCAGTGTTAGCTTTAGAAGTCTTATCAGTTTGATGCTTAAGAAGTGTTGCGTGATGAGATTCAGATTTTTCTTTATCATCTTTCAAAACTCTAGTGGTACCAGGGCAGTGTTAGACCTAACAAAAGGAAAGGAAATTAAAGTTAGGGATGGAAATAACAGGCAAAATTGAGCTTACCTTTTTTATTTCCTGGGATATTTCTTTTTGAGAGAAATTTCCATGATCTGATACAACTCCCCTCTTCCTCTTACCACCCATCACCTATGAGTTCCTGGACCTGTACTAGCACAGAAATGCTCTTCTGACATGACTAGATCACCAAATTACTTGCATGTTTCACCTTGACAAATAAAAGAGTGAAGTATCTAATACCTATCCAACCATCTGAAAGTATTAAAACAACAACAACAACAACAACAACAAACCAGTGTGGGTCTTTCCCATATTATAGACCAGAAATGAAGAACCTTTTCATTTTCAAAAGTCAAAACCATTCTAAGGAATCACCATCAGACTTCAGGCTGTTATGGATAATGGACATTACATTCTTTTTTCCTCCTGAACATTTTATCCTAAATTTTTGTAAAAAAAGAAAAAGATTTATCTCATTTTTCAAGTTAAAAAACCAACCAATTCAATTTAACAAACATGTATTAAGCACTTATTCTGTGTTGTGCACGGTTCAAAGGATTTGGAGATATATAAAGTTTATATAAAATTAGGTTCTTGCTATCATGAATCTTATATTGTCTAGCAGATCAATATAGTTGTATTACATGAACAAATGGAGTAATGAAAAGTATTTATTAAGCATTTACTTTGTGCTATTCACTGTGTTAAACTCTGAGGATACAAATATAAAAGTAAGAGTCTCTGCCCTCAAGAAGCTCCCCCATTTTGACTAGGGGAGACAATATATGTGGAAAGTGGTGGCCAGGAAAGGGAGTTACTGTCTGGAAAGTCACAAAGATATTGAGTGGGATAATAAAACAATCTGTCATTATGTCCATTCCAGAGGTGATGGTATTGTTCATTTGATCACAATTCTCAGAGCAAGAGGTGGAAAGAGGAGGGCATACTAGGGGAAAAATTGAAGGTGCTATCATAGCTACATAAACATATATGTGCTCATATTACCCTAATACATACATAATAAATGTGTGAGAAGTGCGAAGTGATACTGAGGTCTGGGAACTAAGATGCTGCTATTAATTAGAGAAATAAAGGGAATATTCATGGAGGTGAGCCTTAAATTGAGCTTTAAAGGATAAGTAGGAATTAAAGAGATGGAAGAAAGCATTTCAAACAGAGAGCAACATGAGCAAAGGCTCAGAGAAGAGAAAAAATGAAGGAAGGGAGGAAGGGAGGGAGGGAAGAAAGAAGGAAGGGAGGAAGGGAGGGAGGAAAGAAGGGAGAAAAGGAGGGAGGGAGGAAAGTGAAGAAAGGAAGGAGGAAGGGAGGGAGGGAAGAAGGAAAGGAAGGAGGGAGGAAGGAAGGGAGGGAGGAAAGAAGGAAAGGAAGGAAGAAGGAAGGGAGGGAGTAAAGAAAGAAAGGAAGGAGGGAGGAAGGAAAGAAGGAAGGAAGGGAAGGAGGGAGGAAGAAAATAAGAAGAGGTGAGGCAGGGGAGGGGAGAGAGAGACAGAGAGAAAACAAGAACATTTAGTAATCTCTTACTGTAAGCCAGCTACTCTGTTAAGCATAGGACATACAAATAAACACAAGCAAGACCATCTTACTTCTTTTCTTTTGTTTTCTTTTTTCTTTCTTTCTTTTTTGTGAGCAATCGGGGTTAAGTGACTTGCTCAGGGTCACATAGCTAGTAAGTGTCAAGTATCTCAGGCCAGATTTGAACTCAGGTCCTCCTAAATCCAACACACACACATACACACACACACACACACATGCACCACTTAGCTGCCCCCGACTACCTGACTTTACTTCTAATGAGGGAAGACAACACATAGAAGGGAGCTGGAAATCGGGGGGATGGACCTACCATGGAGGGGGCAGGGCTGGAGAGATGATGGTGAGGATATTTCTGGAAAGTAGAGGCCTAGTCCCATCTGGGCTGAGAGATCTAGGAATGGAACATGTAATGGGAAAGAAATCAGTCTGCATTACTTGTCTTTGATTTCTTTTCTCCCAGTCAGAGGTAAACTTAAAAAAATGTTTATATGTAATGGCCTCTATTTCCCCACCATCTACCCATGTACTGGTGCATAGAGTAAATGAAAGGGAATGATTTGAGATAAATCTGGAAAAATTAAGTGACTTCACACAACAGAAGTCCTTGAACTGACCAGGCTAAGGAGTTTGAGATCAACTCTAGGTACAGTAGGAAGCCATTTCAGGGTTTTAAACAGAAAGGTAACACAACCATATCTATATAGAAGGCAGAATCATCTGATAATTGTGCAAATTAATGATAACAAGAAAATGAGATAATATAGACAAAGCACTTTGTGAAACTTAAAGCTCTCTATAAATATGACAATGAATTAGAGCCATGAAAGCAACCTCTTAGAGAGTTGTTATTACAGTAGTTCAGGCTGGTAGTGGGATTAAGGAGTGATGGATGAAAAAGACAGTATAGAGGAAACTGATTAAAGGAGGATTAAAGCAGGAAGCTTGAAGCTGGTGTGCAGGCCAAGGTTCAAGGACTGGAGCTGATTCATGCTGGGGAGAATGCTTGGGGGTTAATGGCTAGTTGATATTTAATCTCCCCCCCTTCAGGAAAAGGGGCTTTTAGCCATTACTTCAGGCTTTTGTTGGCACAGTGACTCTGGGGAATTTGAGCATCCCCAGGGCTCTTTCACATAGTGGGGCTACTAAGGTTCTCACAAAGGATAATCAGGAGAGTGTGTTATCTGTGAAGTCAAGGCAGCAGATAATAACTAGAAATGATTTCAAGAAGTCACAGAAAATGAGGACTGAAAAAAAAATCATTGGATTTGACAATTAAAAGGTCATTTGTGACTTTAAATCCTAAGATTTAGAGTTCAAAGAGACCTTAAATATCATCTCATGGAGATCTTTCTCTATCCCCCTGAAAATTAAGTGATTTGTCCAAATGAGTATGGAGCAAAGCTGAAATTTGAGCTCAGTTCCTCTTTACTCTGCAGTATTCTTTGAAAGAGCAGTTTTAGTCAGGGAGTGGGGACAGAAGGGTAGATGCTGGGGAAATGATAGCTATTTGGTGTAAACTTTTTTTTTCAAAAATTTTACCCGTGAATGGGAGAAAAGAGATCAAAGATAGATGAATAGGCCATGAAAATAAAGGCTTTTTGTCCATTTGTTTTATCTCTTTTGGGATTGGGGAGAATTTTGGGGCAGATGGGAAGGAACCAGTAGAGAACAAGAGACTAAAGATAGATGAGAGGGAAGGGATGACTGTAGGAATAAGAGGTGGAGGGGCTGAAATAAAAGGCACAAGTAGAATTGTGGAAGATCAGAGCTAAAATGAACCTTAGGTATTCAACCGTAGGCTTTTAATAGGCTTAAAATGTCATGAGGTCCTACATCAGAGCACTGTGACTAACCATCAAAAAAAAAAAAAAAGAAACCCAAAACATTTTGTCCTAAGGGCTGCTTGAAAAAAAGGGGAAGGTTTTTTGTTGTTGTTTTATTTGTTTGTTATTGTATTGGTAACATAGAATAGAAAAGTTCTGGGCTTGGTATTATAAAATAATTTACCTATGATAATATTGCAGATACTTGAATTTAACTTAATTAATTTTTGCTTTTGACAATGCCCTACCAAATTAAAAGACCAGGAAACATCAATTGTGTATAGATGGCAATAATGGTTATTCATTTTTTTTACCTCGTTGAATTCAATAAGTATTTATTTAGCATCTACTCTATATACCAGACACTGTATGAGGGTCTGGAGATCTAAAGACAAAATATCAACTCATCCCTTCCTTCAAGGAACTTATATACTACTGGGGAGAAATAACATGCACACAGATAGGCAAATACAAAAAAACCAAAAAATGACAAAGTAATTGAGGGGGAGGGATATTAATAACTGGAAAACCAGCTAAGGACTCTTGTAGAAAATTATTAAAGCTGAGCCTGAAAGAGAATGAAGGATTCCCTATTGAGGTGAGGGGTGGGGGTGGAAGAATTTCAGGTATAGGGGATAGATGATTTGTGCAAAGTCACAAAGAGGAGAGATAGAATATTTGTAAGAGAGCTCCAGCTAGGCCAATTTAGCTAAAAAGTAATTCATAAAGATAAGTCTGTGAAGCCAATCAGAAAAGATAATTTGGACTCTGACTGTGAAAGGCTTTAAATGCCAAGCAGAGGTATTTGTATTTTATCCTCAAGGCCGCAAGACTGTCACATCAGACTTGTGCTTTAAGGAATATTAGTTTGAAAGTTGTGTGGAAGATGGATTGGAGAGAGAAGAGAATGGATATAGCTATGGAGGTTATGGCAATAGTCCAGGTGAGAAGTTATGGGGGTCTGAAGTAGGTAATGTGTATGAGTGGAAATGAGAGGAGAAAAGATTATGTAGGCCAAATTGACAAGAATTGGCAACTAATTGGATGTAGGGGGAGTGAAGGATTATGAAGAATTGAGGGGGGCTCCAAGGGCAGGTGTGAACCTGGGTGACTCATCCCCTTTCCCCACCCCACCCAAGTTGCTAGTCCCTTTCCCTCTAGATCACCTTGTGTCTATTTTGTAAATATCTCTGTTGTCTCTCCCTATTAGATTGTAAAGCAGTCTCAGAAGGAATCCCTGAAGCCAGGGAATATTTTCACTTTTGTCTTTCTATCCCCAATACCTTGCATAGTGACTGGCATCTAGTAGGTGATTAATAAATGCTTATTGATCAATTAATTGTGATGTCCTCAACAAAAATAGGTATTCAGAGGAGGAGCACATTTAGGGGGAAAGATGAGATCTCTTTTGGATATCCAGTTAGAGATGTCCACCAGGCAAATTGGCCATTGAAGACTCAAGCTCAGTAGAGAGATAAGGATTAGATATGTAAATTTAGGAGATATTTCTTAATAGAAATGCTAGTTGAACTCATGGGAGCTAATAAAATCATCAAAATAGAAAATTTAAAGAGAGAAGAGGGCCCTAGACAGGGGTCTAACGGTGAGGTTAACTATGCTGTTTTTCCCCAGTTGTAACTCGAGCTTTTCATTATGTAGCTTTTTAGGGATTTTGTAGGGTCTAATGAATGGTTTTATGAGTAATTAGAGAGCCTAATAAGATACTTTTGATTACTTTGGAACACATTTCTAGTTGATTATAGGAAGAATAGTTAAGCAAGCTAAGCAAAGGTACATCTCTCCTCCTCAAATGCTAAATAAGACTCAGGTATCACTCCCAAAACAACCAAATATATCTGACCATCATTCGCAATCACTGAGGAGGTTGCTTTTCAATCAGTACTAGTGGGTACTAAATGGTGAGCTGGAGAGAACATTAAATGAGATTCAGCTGGATAAAACAATTATCTGGTTATAAAAGAAGGAAGAGCATACGTGTGTGTGTGTGTGTGTGTGTGTGTGTGTGTGTGTGTGTGTGTGTGTGTGTGTGTGTGTGTGTGTGTGTGTGTGTGTGTGTGTTGGGGGTGGGATGTTAATTTCCCCAGTAAAGAAGGTGGAGAAACTTAGGTGTATAAATTAAAAAAAGAAAGCTCTAGATCAAAACGTCACTTCTGCTAGGAATTGGTGGTGTTCAGGAAGGCATATGAAGCAACACCAAGACATAAGAGTTGACGGTAAAAGAAAGCAATAAAGACCTTTTGCCTAGAAAATGGGAGAAAAGGGGCAACAGAGCATAATGGACAAGAATACTTAACAAATCCAGCTGAACATTTGTTGAGGACCTTCTCTCCATGTGGCATTATGAGGGATGGAGGTAGAGGAAAGAAGATTAAATTAAGAACCATGTTTGGCTCACAGATAAGCAGAAGTTGTTTCGTGCCATGATTTAAGGGGTGCAGGAAAAGGACCCCTTTGTCCAAAACTATCTTCCCTGCTGAGACAAAATTCCCAGTTATTGACTCCCTTGTGAGAAGGCAGTATTCAGTTAAAATGAAAATGTTGCCCGTAAGTCACAGCCCTTTGTTCTCCTTCCTCTTCCCCTACCAAGTCATTATAACATTAACAAGGTTATCAAAGTAGTTCTAGCACAAAGCCTGCTGTTGTTCTAGTGAAAAGGGCACTGGGCTGGGAACTCTGGACTGGGTTCTGGCTCCAGATCTGCCAATGACTAGCTTTGTGGCCTCAGACAATCAATCAACAAGCATTTATTAATGCTACCAAGTGCCAAGTCAACAGGCCAATAAGCATTTCTTAAGCACTTAAGTGCCAGGCAAAAAGACAAAAGATAGGTATGATCCCATGCCCCCCTCCACACATACACATACCAAGAGGGATAGTAGATTCAAAAATAAAAGCACGCAAATCAGTGAATGAAAAAGGAAAGGTCATAAAGTCATAGATTTAGAACTGGAAGGGATCTTAGAGATCTTTCATTTCACAGATGACAAAACTGGGGCCCACAGAGGTTAAGTAACTTGCCCAGAATCATACAGCTAATAAATTTCCAAATTAGGTTTCAAACTGAGAGCTTTTTGCTTCCAAGTGCAGCCCTCTATTCATTATATCACTGTATATCTGAAAGGACCAGTGGGGCTACATAATGAGTTCTCTGATGAGGCCAGAATCTAAAGGGATATATATAAAAAAAGGGAAGAGAGCCCATTACCGAGGACAACTATGAAGGAGTAACAAAAATCTTTAAGACTAATATTGGGAAGGCTAAAAGGCCCAAAATGAGCAGCTGAGGATGTTAAGAACTTTTTATGTTATGTTCAGAGCAATATTATACTTAGGACAATAAGAACATAGAAGCAATGGACCTATTAATGAGAGAGAGAGAGAATGGAGAAGGAATATCTAATGGTATTAAATGAGTTTAAGTCTCTTATCCTGATAGACTGTATCCCAGAGTACTTAAAAAAAACCCTTTTATGCAATGACAGAATAACTGTTCTCAACCATTGAAAAAGGAAATGTGTCCTTCCAAATTGAATTAAGCAAATATTGTCCTATTTTTTCAGGGAGATGAAAGAAGTAGATTCTAGAAACTACATTTAATGGTCTTGATTCCTTTGGGAAAATCCTACAATAGATCATTAAGCTTATGGTTTCTGAGTATTTAGAATGAATCAATTGTTTAATCAATGAACATTTATTGAGCACCTATGTGTTTAATAGCATGTGCCAGGCAGTGTGCCAAGTGTTGGGCGTACAACTTATAAAAGCAAAGACAGCCCCTGTCCTCAGGAACCTTACAGTCTAACACACAAAAGGAGGCAGGAAAGGGATTAGGATGACTCAGTGCTGGGGGAATCCATGGAGTTGAAACCAGGCAGGACAACTGATGCAGAGCAGAGTGTGTTGAGGCTGGTTTCTGTCCTTTATAAAGGTAGGCATTGGAAAGAATTCAGTGTCATCCATCCGTTCCCACCACCACCACCACCACAGCCCTCCAATAAGAGGGGAGAGGAGGCTGATGGAGGTGGTGTCAATCAGGGCTTCAGTTACCGTTTGGTAGTGAGTTTAGAAGTGATGAGCTTATCCTGGGAAGGGCATCTTATTTCCCAGAGATGAAATCAGGCAGGGCAGTAGATACAAAGTAGAGTAACAGTGTCAGTGCAGTAGATAGTTGAAGATGAGGAATGAAAACCATTAGTTTTATCCGTTAAGAGAATATAGCTAATGCTAGAGAAAGCTGTTGCAGCTGAGTGATAAGGTCAGAAACCAGACTTCAAATTGTGAAGGTAGAAGAAGGCAAGTGGAGTCAGTGAGTGTAGACACCTTTTTCTAGGAGCTTGACTTAAAAAAAAAAGTAGAGATAAAAAACCAATAGCTTGAGGAGATGGGTAGGGTGTAACACAGTTTTGTTTGTTTTGTGTTGTTTTTAGTGGATCCAGGAGACTAGGACATGTTTGAGAGCATTAGAGAAGGCTCTAATAGATAGAAACAGGTTGAAGATTCGAAGGGTAAGAGGATGGTTTACAGAGAAAAAAAAAACTAGGACTAATAAGTAGGTATGACAGGGAGACAGATTTCACTCCAACTTAGAAAACTTTCTAACAACTAGAGTGGACTTCCGTGTGAAGTATAAACTTCCCATTATGTGAAGAATTCAAGCAGCAACACATCAAGAATATAAAAGATGAGATTTTTGCGTTGGATTAAAAGTCAGGATAAATGGTCTCTAAGTTCCTAACAAAAGGTTCTCTGATTCTTTGTTTAAGTCAAATAACTGTGAAACTTTCATCGGATTGAATAAGTAATTTTCTTTCTAACTCACAAAGTCACAAAATCTTGGCTGTTGGCAAAGTCATTAAAAAATTAATTTAGGGAAACCAGTTAACAGTTAAAGAATTGGTAAGTGATCAGAGAAGAAGTACATATGTTCATCCTCAGTTTCATAAAAGGCACCCAATTAGCCATGGCTTTTGAAATTCTAGTGAAGTGAAATCTTAAGTACAAGTCAGTTTTTGTTATCATATTTTACCCAGCATTCTTTACTGGCAAACCACAAGTAAACAGAAATGATATAGGCATTACAGATTTACTGCATACATAGAAGCATTTACACATTTATGAAATAAGAATTTATACATCCCTCCCTATATCATAGCACTTGATATCAAACACTCTAAGATTCATGGTTGAATGTCTCCAGCTACTTTTCCTGCCCATGTACACATATCCTCATGATAACAATATGAACATATAGGAAGGGCTCAGATCACAGAACATTGAAGCTGGAATGGATTTACATATGAAGAAACTGAAGTCCAAGGTCAAGTGTTTTTCTTAAAGTCAAAGACCTAGCTAGTTCTCATTTCTTACCTACCCACACTACTTTGGGACTTTCTGACTGACTTCTCCACTGTGCCCCAGGAAGCTCATTATTGAGATAACCTCGTTATTGTAGATCTCATCAGCCACCTCACAAACAGCCTAACTAATACAGATAATACAGCTCTTGATTACCTCCAGTAGTTATCCAACAGGAGATGCAGGATAACATCTAAGTTATAATCACCAACAACATATAATGACAATGATAATAATAACAATAACAATAAAAACCACCAGCCTTTATATAGAGATTTAAGGTTTGCAAAGCATTTTAAAAATATTTATTCAATATATCCACACAACAACCCTGGGAAGCAGGTGCTATTATCCTCATTTTATAGACAAGGAAACTGAGTCAGGCAGAGATTGAGTGACTTGCCTAATGTCAAATAGCTACTAAGTGTCTGAGCTTGGATTTGAACTAAAATATTCCTGACTCTAGATGCAGCACCAATATTTATTTCTGGATAACCAGGACAAAGTGTTAGCTAGGTGGCTCAGTGCATACAGCATGATTCTGGAGTCAGGAAGACCTGAGTTCAAATGTGGCCTCAGACGTTCACTAGCTGTGTGACCCTGGGAAAGTCACCTAACCCCTTCCTGCATAATACTGGAGAAGGAAATGGCAAACTGTTCCAATCTCTTTGCCAAGAAAACCCCATATGGGGTCAGAAAGACTTGGACATGAGTACACAACAACAAAGCATGCTGGATTATTTATTCATCTTTCTTGCCTATGCTGGAAATGCAGTGGCCATTCATAAACTGATAATGAATGTGGAATGAATATGGAATATGGAAGCTTTGACCTGTTCCGTTTCTGACCTAGTCAGATTCAGCAGTAAGGCAGCCTAGTTGACTTCTGTGCCCCAGCATCCATCATATTAGTGCTAGACCTAGTATAGACAAGGGTGTGAACAAGGGATCAGCTTAATCCCTATTCTGAAGCTCAGACCTTCTGAGCTCATATTCCACCAATCTTCGATTTCCCAGTAGCAGGGATACCAGGTACATAATACCAACATGCCTGGCCACATGATGAATTTCTTAGACTTTTTGAGAGACACATTTTCATGTATAGTCCTCATATTCTGTCCAATTTTGTCTATTGAAATGATTGTTTTGTTTGGTGTTTACTAAGTTCAGAATTTTAAAAAGTTTTTAAAAGAATACACATATTTCTGAGATCATTACCTGGTCATTTTAATTTCTTTTTTTTAAAGATAAAAATGTTGTTTTTCTATGGCTGTATTGATATTTCCCCTTTGATATGGGAGCTTAGCCAGTTTGCCTTTTAGCCTACAGCTGGACCAGATTGTTCTACAAAGTGACATACACAGCAGGCTAAGCTTCCCATTTTTTATTTCATGAACGTGATCTATAATGCAATTTCCAAAGTTGAATAGATATGCCCAATTCCCTGGAGGCATAGATAGCCCTGCCTGAAACCAGGTGATATAGAGCAGACCATTTCAAAACTTGTGATTGCAAATATGTTCTAAGATTGGGAGGGAGGAAGAGAAGAACTAATAAAAGTGTGTATTTTATAGCCCCAATACTTGCGAACGTTATAAAATTTCCCTCTGAGTGTAAGTCACAGCATACATGTACTTCTTTTCAACAGGAGCCCAAGATTTGGATCGCATCCGGTTATCTACCTACAGAACAGCATGCAAGCTTAGATTTGTTCAGAAGAAATGCAATTGTAAGTCTGTCATTTGTTAAAACAACTGCTACCTCGTAGTTTTTGTTACCAAGTTGAATCATCATGAGAGGTTATTTCATGTGTTATGTATATTTAGAATGCAAGAAAGAGAAAATTTGGTGTCTGTGCCTCCTGGGCTATACAGAAATAATTGGTCCTAATTGAGTAATTACTCTGAGATAAAATATTAGGCCATGCACATATCTGCACATACATACATATATATATACATATGTATATATGTATGTGTGTGTGTGTGTGTGTGTGTATGTGTTCTTGGAATAGTTTAAAAGAATTTTTTTTGTCTTCCATTCCAGATTACTTCAGTGATCCATCAGTTTTTATATTTGGCCACTCCCTCTACCAATACTGACCACTGACTCTTTACAACTTAGTAAATAGTCTTCCAGAGTACTGTGGCCAAAAAGAAAAAAATTATTGCCTTGTCATCAAGTTGGTGACGCACCTCTTTGAACTCAGCTAGACTCAACCTCTGCTGACAGACACAGAGTCTGTTACCAGGCCTATAATAGAAGTCTTGCCACCTTACTAGGACATATCAGAGCCTATGGTCCACTGGCAAAGCCTTTAAGATACCAGTGTCGCCTCAATGCCACAGTAAAACTGTTGGAGTATTTTGTTGTTTGTTTTTTAAATTTTAGTTTCAAAGGTGTTTGAAGAAATACCAAGTTTTACAGAACATAATATCCAACCTTCTTTTAAGTTTTGTATTCTCTATTTATTTACAGAAAAACAAGAAAGGAAAAAATGTTTCCAAAGTCCTCAGGCACCTTTAAGTTTATAGAACTACAAATGTAGCTCTTTGTTTCAGAATTATAATATGTGTTCCTGTTTCAGGGTAGGCAAGATGGGAGGCAGCTCCCCATTCACACACCTACCCTGCCATTACAGAGCTAGAGTTGTAATTACTATAAAATGTAAATCAATCAATCAGTAAATATTAAGTGCCTAATATGAGCACTAATATTGTGAAGTCATTGGGGAAACAAATAGCAATCCCTACAAAGTCCAACCCTTTCCCAAGTTTTAAACATTAAAAGATTATTCATCCTGGTGTTCAATGGCAAATGTCCTGCTGGACCAATGTGGTACATTCATAGCATTCCGAGATCCATTTATCTAGTGCTTAAGAGTTCTGTGACAGACATCTTCCTTTAAAAAAAAAAGTGTCATAAGATAGCTACAAGCTTGTCTTCTTTTCTGTGGTTAGCACTTATCACTATGAGTAGTCCAAAAAACTGAAAACAACCAAGTAACTAATAGTTCTTTTGGGGACTTTCCTCAGTGAATAATTGCCATGGCATCATAGAAACAAAAGATAATTGATTTAGAGCGGGAAGGAACCTTAGAGACCATCACATCCAACCTCTTCATTTTACAGATGAGGAAACTGAGGCACTGGAAAGTTAAGTGACTTACACAAGGTCACATAGGTGGTAAGCATCAGAGGTAGGATTTGAACCTAAACCTTCTTGACTCCACATTTGTACACTATTAGTGGCTTTATAAAACTACCCCCTTCATAGCTTTAGCTGTTGCACCTACCCTCTCTGGTCATAGCCAAAGAAGACCATCACAAACTGCTCTACCTACATGCCTGACCAGGCTAGTCGCAAGTCCAGTATGTCTAGTCACATAACCTAGTGTAAAGATTAGGTTCAGAAGCATAATACTATTTCTGAGTCTTCTCATAGGCAACAAAGTAATTTAACTTCAATTAGTTAGAAATGGAAAAGAAGAAAGGACATGGATAAGAACTAAGGATCAGGCTATATAGTTAAAGGTACACACAGAAAGAAAGATCTATGTCTATAGGTATCTCTATAGATATAGCTATAGATACCTATAACTATATCTTTATCTATACATTTATATAGATACAGACATATCTGTATCTACATAGATGTCTATATCTATTGCCGGTTCTAAACAATACAATTCAATAAACATTTATTAAGTGCCTACTATGTGCCAGGCACCATGCTAAACACTGGGATACAAATAAGGAAAAGGGAGTCCCTGCTGTCAAGGAGCTTACAGTATAATGGGAGATGACAATGCACAAAAGATAACAGAAAAGGGGAGGGAGGTGCCAGACATACTTGGTGCAGGGTCGTGATAGAGATGGTGGTGGAGCTGAAACCCAGCACAGTAGCTGGTGGCAAATGAAGAGACAGCTAGCATTTTGAGCCTTCAATTAAGGGAGGTAATGGAAGGCATTTCTCACTGAGCCCTCCTGCCCTTAGAAAGAGAAGCAAGAACAACTAAGGGCACTGATGACGTGTGAGTAGCAAAACTGAAGCAAGCTCCATGATGACAAGTTTCCTAGTAATGAGTTTATCCTGGGCAGGGCCTGATGAAGATGATGGTGGGAGCTGAACCAAGCAGAGCAGCTGGTGACAAATGAATTGCCAACTGTGATTACTATAAATACACTCTTATTTAAAAACAACTCCCTTCTCCACCCCACCAAGGGAGAAGTACCCTATGGGATGCTGGTTGATGATTTTACTTGGTTTTTTTTTCAGGATAAACTAAAATATATGTTGGTGACTAAATAACCTGCACAGATAAATAAATGTTTAATGTGTATTTCTTAAATTGAGTGGTAGCAAAAGTCTTTTTCTTACTTATGTCAAAGCACAAGGATATGGTTCCTGTAATAGATTTGCTCTCCCATAGAATAAGTCAAATCAACCAACATTTATTAAGCCCTTATTTTGTGTCAGACACATTTTGATAAATACTGGGGATACAAGGAAAGGCAAAAACAATCCCTTCTTTCAAGAGGCTCACATTCTAATAAATAAACTAGGTACATAGAAAATTTATACAGTGTCGATGGTTGGTGATATCAGAACGGAATATGCCAACAACTAGGGAGAGACCAAGAAGGGCCTCCTGCAGAAGTTGAGATTTTAGCTGAGATTTGAAGGAAAGAGACTCATGTATATCACTTACTATATATAATAAAAATATATACTATATATGTTCTAAGTAAAAACTGAACCAGGTAATTATCTAGGAAATAACAAAGGGAATATCCATAGTTGTGATTCAGTTTTCATATATAAAATTAAATGTGGGTGGAAAAAACCATTTACTAAGCACCTACTATGTGCCAGGCACTGTGCTAAGTACCTTTCCAAATATTATCTCATTTAATCCTCACAACAACCTTGGGAGGTTGGTGCTATTATCATCCCCTTTTTACAGTTGAGGATACTGAGGCAGACAAGTGACTTGCCAAGGGTCACTCAGCTAATTAAGTTCCTGAGGTCAAATATGAACTCAAGTCCTCCTGACTCCAAGTTCAGCATTATGTAATAATAATAATTATAGCTAACTGTATATAGTGCTTAATATGTGCCAACACTGTGCTAAACACTTAACAATTATTATTTCATTTGATCCTCACAACAACCCTGTGAGGTAGGTGTCATTGTTATCCTCATTTTATGGAGGAGGAAACTGAGGCAAACAGTCACACAGCTACTAAATGCCTAAGGTTGGATTTTAATTCAGACCTTTCTTTCTCCAGACCTGGGATGCTATCCTCTTGTCCCACCTACCTGACACCGAGCTACTTAATGTGGTTGTGTAAATACATTCCTTCTACTTGATTAGCAGAGTTCCCAAATACAGTTTCTGTACTAAGGTCACTAAACTTTATCTCCTTGGTTTAACATTTTTTATAATAAAATTTGTAAAATCCAAAGGTATTTGGAAAATTGCTAACACAGCTTTATTTATTGGTGACCTTAATCAAAGCAGAATGTTTTAACTTAACCAAATAATTAGGCTTCCTTTTAGAGAGGAAAACAGAGAAAGAATTCGTGAATTTAACTGTTCTTTGCTTAGCTTTAGTCAGCATGACATGTAAATCACTGGGGAGAGAGGAGGTGGGGTTGGGGAGATATGATATGATCTGCAATAAAAGCAAACATGCAAGATAGGATAATAGAAATGCATTTGGGGGAGAAGTTGGGGGTCATTTGATCTAAAACCTTTATTTTGCAGATGAGGAAACTGAGGTTCAAAGAGGTTATATAACTTGTTCAAAGTCAAATAACTAAGAAGTAGCAGGGCTGGGATTTCTAACCACATGTGTTTGCCTCCAAATCTAGGCCTTTTTGCACTACACTGTAGTGAGGTGCTATTCCTAGACACAAAAGAAAGCATTTTTTAATTCTGGGTTGATGCGTTTTCACAGACTTGGCCATACTTAAAACTCTTCTTTAGTCACAAAAATCTCTCCTCTTTTCAAAGATACTAATAGGGAGCAGGCATACATAGCATTATATTCATAGCATTACACTTATTTTAGAAGAGGAATATATTTTTATATAAAATAATGAGTTCAACAACACAAAATAGAGGGCAAAACACAGTTGACACAGAAATTTGTAAAAGGTTAAGTTTATCATCTAGAACAGAATAAATCTGGTCTACACATAGGAGGAGGTGGGGGAATAGATATTGAGCAATTAGTGTGATTCTAGCCAAAGTTAGACTCCAGAAGTGTTAAATGGGGAGCATATTTTTTACTTTTTCCCTCTGTACAACCTTTGCCCAACTACTCCAACTCTGTTTATATTTTATTAGGAAAAAAAGAGTAAGTTGACCCATAGATAGAAAAAGATCCTATTTCTTAATGGAACTAAACTTTACTTAACTTAAAGCTTTAGACAGGATTTTGTGCCCAATTGAAAAGACATCATCCAAGATATTTTCAAGATTATCACAGCAGCTTAAGTTTAGAGGAGGTCTTGAGAAATTGTCAAATCATCTCCTCACCCAATTCAGGCTCTGTTATATATCCCAAACATATGGCCTATCTTTTCTCCCATTTTAAAAGATCTAGAGAAAAGGAGATTTTTCACATGCTTGAAAATCTTCCATATGTGCATGTTATAAACAATCCTCATTTATATAGCATTCTTTTTACCCCACACAACAATGCTATGAGATGTGTTGTTCAAGTGTGATTACCCCTTGCCCCATTTTACTGATGAAGCAGTTAAGATACAGAGAGGACTTCAGTCGTCCAAGGTCATAGAGCTAGTAAGTAGTAATACTGACTTGAAGATAGTCCTCATATTTTAACCCAGTGGATAATCCCATGGCGTAAAACACATTGATTTTGAATTCTCTAATTTAATTATTAGATAATAGTGTATATTACACTCATATGTTTTAGGTTAAAAAACCCCATCAACTAGAGAGAGTAAATCTTGTCTCCACCTACATAGTACCTAGGAATTAGGTATTGACTAGTTAATGTAGCTCAAGCCAAAGCTAGAATTCTTATGTGAATTTGTCGTATCCTTTTACTGGATTATAAACTCCATGAAGGCAGGCATCATACCTTACGTAAATTTTATATTTCATCTAGTCCCTAGAATAAGCATAGAGAAGAACTGGTTGGGTTTTTTCCCCCTAAAAGAACTCTAACCAAATGGCTCTCATAAGCCAACCTCTTTTCCAAGTTAAATGACCTCCATCACTTTAGCTTTTCCTTGTAGGTTTGATCTTTTGAACCATACTTCCCTTTTTCCTTCATTGGATCATAGATTTAAAGTTGGAAGAGACTTCAGAAACAGTATAGTCCAAATTCATTTTACAGATTAGGTAGGAACTAAAGCCCAAGGAAGTTAAGTGAATTACCCAAGGTCACCCAAGTAATAAGTAGTATGGCCAGGATATAAATCCAAGCCTTCTGATCCCAAGTAACTTACCACTGTATTATTTTGTTTTCCCGTCTTATTCTTTTTAAGATCTGGAGCCTATAAGAGTTTACTATAAGAAGTTCGAGACTAGTGCTATGTATGTATGTTTGTGCATGTTTCTATGTATATTTGAACACTAATTTATATACTCTTCTCTTTTCTCCAGCCTTTATGTATGTACTTCACTCTTCTCTCCAGCCTTTATGTATTTGTATAGCTTGCTGGCAAAAGGTTTTACATAGTCAGTAGGTCTGCATACTAATAATACTACTTTGACCTTTCTTTATTCCATACAAATACCAGAATTTCTAAGAGACCATCATTCTCATGCAAAGCATGGACATGGTTAATGATGCAGGCATCTTAGAGTGTCAGCAGATCTTTTTTTCAAAAATTACTTTGGAGTCAATGAAACGGACCTAAGTTTGTCAGCAAAAGAAAAGGCAATGACAGTAATAATTCAGCATCATGTAATCTGTTCTGGTTAATAGTAGATATAGAAGGTGGGAAAAGATTCCTTCCCTTTCCAGTCATAGGATGTTTACCAGCGTATTTCAAGAGGCATTTATTAAGCACCCACAGGCCTTATAGGAAATTCAAAGTTTAGATAAGATGCTGTCTCTTGACTTCAAGAAGCTTAAACTTAAGTTTAAGAGAGTGATATGATATGTATGCAAGTAACAATTATTGCTGTTATGGTTCAATAGTTTTTTCAGTCATGTCTCACTCTTGTGACCGCATTTGGGGTTTTCTTGGCAAAGATACTATAGTGGTTCTCCAGCTCATTTTACAGATGAGGAAACTGAGGGAAACAGGGTAAAGTGACTTGCCCAGGGTCACCCAGCTAGTAAGTGTCTGAGGCCAGATTTGAATTCAGAAAGGTGAGTCTTCCAGACTCTAGGCCCAGCACGCTATCCACTGCACCACCTATGTGCAAATACCAAAAAGAGGTGGCAAACAAACTTCTTTGGGAAGACCTAAGAAAAAAAGATCATTACCAACAGGGAAACTGAGGGAAGACTAATTAGAATAAGAATTATCTGAGGTGGGGTTTGAAGGATTGGTGGGAATTCAGTAGGCTGAGGCAGGGAAAGGAGAGAATGATATTCTAAGCCAGGGAATTCCCCATTGTCACTGAAGATACCTCGCTGCTTTTTTTAATTCTAGCTCTTAACATCATAGGATCAGAGAGCTCCTGCTAGAGGAGGCCTTTTATAGATTACATTTATCTGAACAATTTTTATTTCAGTAACTGATTAATTCAAATGTGGTAAAATAAATCTATTTTTTTTAAGAGAGGGAAAGGAAAACCATTCTGCTTTCAAAATAACCTTCCTCAAGTAAATGGAACTCTTAACAGTTTTCTTCAACCAAATCTAAGATTATTTCGATTGAATCAGTTTGACAGCATTAACTTTTTTTTTATTTTTAAGGGCATTTTTAAAAAATCAACAAATATCAACTTTCTCACCCTCCTGCTTTCCCACTGAAAGTGAAAAAAGAACTTAGGAGCGTATGTCATCTAAATGGGACCACTAAGGAAATACTTATTTCTCAGTACAACATGAAACTTTTATAATATTTTTTTAAAAAAAGGAAGTGAAAAAAGAAAAAGAAAATCACTGTAACAAATATGTGTAGTCAAGCAAAACAAATTCCCATACTGATCATGTCCAAAATACATATGTCTCATTCTGCATCCTGAGCATGTTTCATATACTCAGTACCCAGGTAGCACAGCCAGCATATTTTTTACTTTAGTTTCACAGGGTACCAGCTCCTTGTCCTAACTTTTAATTATAGGTTTGGTTTTTTTTAAGGCAATTGGGGTTAAGTGACTTGCCCAGGGTCACACAGCTAGTAAATGTCAAGTATTTGGTCTGAGGCCAGAGTTGAACTCAGGTCTTCCTGACTTCAGGGCCGGTGCTCTATCCAGGGCACCACCTAGCTACCCCAATAAGATTTTTTTTTTTTTGGTGAAGCAATTGGGGGTTAAATGACTTGCCCAAGGTCACACAGCTAGTAAGTATCTGAGGCTGGATTTGAACTCAGGTCCTCCTAACTCCAAGGCTGGAGCTCTATCCACTGCGCCACCTAGCTGCCCCTAACTACAGGTTTTTTAAAGGAAATAATTCTGTACGAGCCATTTTAACATATACTTCAAACTTCTTGTGAAATTTTTCTCATGTGCAGGTCTATGTCACCTCTCTACTCAATAAACTCAAGTGGCTCCCAATTATCCAAAATCAAATATAAAAGTCCCTGCTTGAGCATTTGGAGGTCTTTATAACCTGGACACTCCCTCCCTACCTTTCAGTCTCTTATACTTTACTCTACTCCATCTCTCTACTACATTGCTGCATTGGCTATTCATCACATGACACTTTACCTCTCATCTCTTTCCTTTTGCACTGGCTGTCCCCATGCCTGGAATGCTGTCCCTTCTCACCTCTGATTTTTTAGAAGAGAACTAATTTTCCAGATGATTCTTTTCCATCACTTGCTTTTTCATACTGAGATTAACTTTGTTTCAGTAAAGCAGCATAATAACATTAATTCCTATTGGTTACATTAAGAAGATTTCACTGCTAAACATTCCTGTACCCATCAATGAATTTTAAAAAATGAATGTAAAATGATACTGACATAGATGTGCATAGAACATGGGACTGGTGTGCGGACATATCTTGGGAGAGCATTCCCACTAGCTCTTTCTCTGACAGAACAAGGAAGAGCCAATGGTAATGCTCAGGGTACACTTGTCCCATGCCAATGGATTTGTTTTAAAATCTCGCTCTAGTCTTTATATGGAGGTTTACTGGTGTGAAGAATAGGTAATTGAATCTCAAGAAGGGAGGGTGGAACTTGTAAGAAGCCTTAAGGGCCCCTGACTCCCCAAATGGACAAAATTTGAAGGAAAGAATTCAGTTAGAAGTCAATTAGGTATCTATAAAAAGGGGCATTGCCACTTTAATAGATCTTTGTACCCAAGAAATATAGACTCTGAATACTTACGCATATAGCGGCAGAGTCTTGCAAATCAATGCTTGGAAGACAGAAAAGGGATTTTAGTACAAGATGGCTATGTTCATATACACAACATTATGTTAAGGGGGTTTTGGAGAATTTGAGCTGTCTTGCTAAGGTCATTAGTTACTGATTGAGTGGTGGCCATTTGTCATCAGTCAGCAGTTACTGATGAGTGGCTAGCCATAGCACTTTCCTCACTGGCCTATCCTGGAAAACAATGCTTGTTGATCTAAGGCAGGACCACACCTGATGTGCTAGAACTTCCTACTTGGTAGACTTACTGTAGTACATCAATAATACTGTCCACTAAGCTGCCTTCCTTCAAGACTCAGCTTAACTTCCAGTTTTTGCAGATCACCCTTTCTAATGGAAGCAATATTCAGAACAGAGATTTGTTTGAGAAAGAAAACAAAAGCAGGGATTTTAGTCATCAGAAAAGCAGCACCAGTAATAGTCAGCAAGGAAAATGGATGGCATATGCATAACTACTGGAACATAATCACCATAGTTTATATTGTTCCAAAAGTACTTTAAAATACATAATTTAGTTGCTGTTTTTGTGGTTAAATTCTTCCGGATATTTGTTTAAAATAAAGAAAAGTGGATGGAGTTAGAATATTTTGTTCACAGAAAAGTCCCTGTGGAGAAGTTGGTAGAGGCAGCCAAACATAAACAAACCTATTAAACATTACTGAGGAGCACAGGGGAAAAACGCGTATGTTTCTCACTGGGAATCCTCAGCCTATGATAAAACTGTTCCATAGTGCAGGATGATGATAAAGCCAATGTAGATTTCTTTTAGAACAAAAATGGTGACAAAGACATGATTTAAAAGATTTTGTGTCTCTCTGATGGATTCGAATAAAACTGATAAGGAGAAAATGTATTTCTCTGTTAGTTTTAACCTTAACATCTTAGGGTTTCTGTGTGTGTTTTTTTGTTTGTTTGTTAGTTAGTTTGTTTTCATGTTACTATTTCTCTTGAGCAGCATATTTATGCTTGGTCCACACATCTATGGACAAGACTACAGCTTTGTCTATGGCTATTGTTGTTGTATAGAGCTCGTTGTCTTTTTTCTTCAATATTTATATGTGAAAGATAAATGGTCAACCCAATGATTTTTCCCATTTTAGGAAATATTTGATTTTAAAATTTCACATCTAGTTGGGACCGATGAGTTAGATACAGAAGAAAGCTTTCCACAGATTTCTCAGTCTGACCAAAGCAGGGATCAGCAATCTCTCTAAAATGAATTGCTAAGTCTTCATTGAGGATTCTCCAGTTAGGGGGGAAGGTGTAAACAGCCATGTATATAGAAAGCCAACCTGTGTGACTAACTTGAACCAATCTATAGGCATACAAT
Organism: Phascolarctos cinereus; assembly: GCF_003287225.1. Classification (NCBI taxonomy): domain Eukaryota; kingdom Metazoa; phylum Chordata; class Mammalia; order Diprotodontia; family Phascolarctidae; genus Phascolarctos; species Phascolarctos cinereus. Next base: position 488,126,747 of record NW_027555847.1, on the reverse strand, counting down.
CATGGACTTCTTGGGGACTCTTCTTCAAGTGTTGGACTCTCAGAAGTCCCAAGTGTCATGGAGACCAAAGATAGGAAGGGAGGGGGCAGCTAGGTGGCACTGTGGATAAAGCACGGCCTTGGATTCAGGAAGACCTGAGTTCAAATCCAGACTCAGACACATAACATTAGGTGTGTGACCCTGGGTAAGTTGCTTAACCCCATTGCCTAGCAAAAAAAAAAAAAGATAGGAAGGGAGATATGTTTTATTCTTTCCCCAGAGTGCCTTGGGCCTAATAAATATTTGTTGCATGAATTTATGAATGAATTTGTTGAATATGCTTCACTGCACAAATCCATTCACTCTGCTGTTAAAACCATCTCCTATTCCACCTTTGGGATGCTTGCCACAGGTTAAAGAAAATGACTTTTTCAACATTTTTTTCCTGGTAACTCCTAAAAATAATTAGCTCAATTTAAAAAGTGTGGAGCAGGCCTGTGACAAAAATCCATACAGAAAATTCCACTGAGGGCTTACATGGGGGCAGGAGAATTTAGTTTCCATTACAGTAACACAAATGGAGTTTGTGTCCCCTGTATTCCCTCTATCCTTCACATGATACTTCTTTGTGTCTTTTAGTATTCATTACATTTTACTTATATTTCCAATCTTCCCATTTGTATTATAATCTTTAACAGTACCTTTTTATGTAGTATATGTTCCACCTTGAATATAGTAGATTTTCAACAAACATTCCATTCTTGATTTTCTTTGTTTCCCCTTTGGGGGGAAATAATATATCAATACCTAAACCCTGGAAATTGCTCTAAGCAATTTATTGACTCCATATCTTTTTCCTTTTCTTTCCTTTTTTTTCTTCTACTTTTCTTCTTTTATTCCTTTAACTATTCCAATATCATTCCAGAAATTTTTATCTGGTACCACCTATGTACTTTATTTCAGCATTCTTAAAAGGAAAACAATAGAAAATAAAAACCAAGTTATCCAAAATGGCTGTAAAGGTCTACTGCAAACAATGCCATGGTTGGGCCCTAACCAGTTTCCATAGAAATACCTATCATACCTATATTATTAAGACAAATTTAATATTGTTGACATTACATGGAATGTTAGGCACTTCAGCACAAGCAGCTATGGCAGAATATCAGTTTTATAACTCAGGTTCTTAATGTCAAGGGGTCCTGTTACATAAAATAATTTTAACTTAATTTATAAATTTCTAAAGTTTAGAATTCTATCAGATGAATTTCTGTTAGTACACTTCTAATGATCAATTATGTGTTCACAGTACTTAGGATCATAGATCTAGAAATTTAATCCAGCCCCTTCGTTTTACATATAAAGAAACAGAGTACTGGTGCTGTCAACTCTCCCAAGGTCATGCATGTAGTAAACTTTACAGGCAGGATATGAACCTAAGTCCTCTGATTTCAGAGGCAGGTTCCATCTTATCCCTTTACTATACTAGTTTATATGAATTCTTAAATACATATATATTATATAATTAGAATTAGAATTACTTCTTATAATTAGAATTCTTAAAATGGATACATCATATCTATGGTACATAAACAAATTTGTCAGTAGTTATTCCTTTATAATTAAATATTTTTAAAATAGAAAACTTAATTACCAACAAGTATAAACATTTTAATATACAAAAAACAAGATGTATAAGAAATTGAACTTGTTATAGTTTGTTTTTTAAAATAATATGTGTATATATAAAGTATATATTTAAATTTACATACACTTAATATATTTAAACAATATATATATATATATGTGTATGTATCTATAATGTATGTTTCTCTATATACATATGTGTGTATATTAATTTTGGAACGCCTCTGTATATACATATGTGTATGTGTACCCCCATTTAAAAAAAAGAAAAACAGAACTCTTGTAATAAATTTATAAAATCTAATAAGATAGCAACAACATTGCCCAATTTGAATCCCTTTCTGCACTTTTTATTTGGTGACTTTAAAACATATTTTATTAATTCTCTTTCTCTTGCTGATCAATCAGGACCAGCTAAACTACTCTCTTCCCAAATAGAAGTCCTCCCTTGTAACAAATGTGTATAATCCAGTAAAGCAAGTCAATATACTGGCCATGTCTCAGAACGCACATTTCATTCTAAATCTCTAGACTATTACCTTTCGGTCAAGAAGTAAAAGGAAAAGAACTCTGGCAGTAGCTGTTCCTGCCATTAGACAGACTGACAGAGTAAATTGAGCCTACTGCTCTGATCCCCAGAAGAAAAGAAGTGAACTATTATCCTGGAATCTAGTGTAGTCATTTGAAAAGATCACAGCCACTTGCAGGTAAACATTGCATAGGAAAGGAACTAGGAACTGTCCAGCTGCACCTTATTTAAGGGAATGTGAAAAACAGGACTGGGTTCAAACAATTGGGCATAAAACATGCTCATCTACCTAAGAAAGGGAAGGGAACAGGCATTTATTCAACCACTAAAGTGATTTTCCCAAAGCACAAGTCCAATCACATCACCCTCCAATCAATAACTTCAGTGGCTACCTGTTGCCTCCAGGACCAAATACAAAATCCTCTAATTGGTGCTCAGAGCCCTTCATAACCTAGACCCTTCCTACCTTTCCAGTTTTCTTATACCTTACTCCCTTGACATGTACTTTTTGACCTAGTTACACTGGCCTCCTGGCTGTTCCATGAACAAAACACTCCATCTCTAGGTTCTGGCTATTCTCTCTGACTGTTCCTGGAATGCCTGGAATGCTCTCCCTCCTCAACTTTGATTACTGACCTCCCTGGCTTCCTTTAAGTCCCAACTAAAATCCCACCTTATTCAGGAAGCCTTCCCCAAAGCCTCTTAATTCCAGTACCTTCCCTCCGTTAATTATTTAATATTTTTCCTGTATATAGCTTGTTTTTATATATATATATATATATATATATATATATATATATATATATATGTATGTATGTATGTATATTTGCATGTTGCTATCAGATTGTAAGCTCCTTGGGGGCAGGACCATCTTTTGCCTTTTTTAAATCCCCAGCATTTAACACGTGCCTAGCACATACTTAGCATTAATACCTGTTTAGTGATTAAGTAACTACTGTGTGTCAGGCACTGTGCTGAGCACTTTACAGAATTGTTGCATTTGATCTCAAAACATGGAGGTAGGCGTCATTATTATTTCATTTTACAATTGAGGAAATTGAGGCAGAAAGAGATTAAGTGGCTTGCTCAAAGTCACACTTTTGATAAGTATGAGGTCACATTTGAACTCAGTTCTTCCTGACCCCAAACCCAGCACTCTATCCACTGTGACACCTAGCTGCCTCAAAACAATGAACCCGGTATGGAACCAAATCCTCTCTGCTGGTTTAGTGTTGAACCTTTAAACCTGATGCCCTAAATGCATTTCTACATTTTTATATTGAACTTTGATCTTGATATCAGCTCCTGCTTCTGACATGGCTCTTAGTTCCATACTGCACATCTCTGGCAACTAACTGTATTTATGTGGCTGATTCTACATTTCAATTCTGTACCTAAAAAAATGAAGACTTATTCCCTTGTCCACTAGAGATGTCTGTTAGCAGATAATGTCCATGGTTAAACATTAATCAGTTTACATGACAGCTTTCATATCACTATCATGTAAGACTTTTAAGTCAATGGCTAGTGTCGGCATTACGTGGAATATTAGGTACTCAACAACAATAGTCATTACATGATGGCAGCTTCATTACCTCACATTTTGAAATTTAAGGTATGTTATTCTTTAAAGTAAAATATTGGGTCACATTGCTTCCTTTCTCCCCAAGCTGGGAGAATAAAGCCTGCAACATGGGAGACTCTCAAACCCAACATTTTGTAGACCCCTATCCCATGAGCACCCGTTAGGAAGGACAAAGAGGAAGAGCACAATTTTGCATTGTCCTGAGCAAGTCTTCAACATGGAAGACTGTCAGATACAACCCTTGGTAGAGCTTATCATGTGAGCATCCTTTATGTGAGATTAAGAGGAATATCTCAGTTTTGCAGTGTTCTGAGCAAGTCGCCTTCCCCCAGTTAGGGAGGATCTAGGGGCAAAGATGAGTGGTTTATTTCTCTTTTTCTTTTATCCATTTCAGTGTTTCCCCTCAATGGCCCATTTTAGCTCATTTTCAAGTTATAAGTGTTGTAGGAAAATTAGGAAGCTCTCCCACTGTAGGCTTTTCCTCCCCATTTCCTTTCTTTACTTATAGATTAAAGAAGGGGTATGGATAATAGTCACAACGTGGGAAGGGGCTACATTTCCCATGAGACTTTGAGTCAACAGGGCATGAGTCTTATTGGAACATTTCTCTGGGAGCTTTTGAAATTAAGGTAAAAATCTGATTGGTGAGAATAAACTTCTGGGAAGATAGAGGTTTCCTTTGGGAGTTCAGGAACAAGTAGAAAGACCCAATAGTAATGTGATATAGCAGTGGTGGTATTTAGGAACCAGGTGTCCTGGAGTATTCCTGAGATAAGTTACCAGGGACATGCTAGAATACTATGATATTGGCAGGAGAAATCATCAAGCAGTAATACCAGGGATGTCTGCATATAAGCCACTTTTACTCATTCTGGTTCCAGACAGAAAAAGAAACCTTTTCCCATTTCAAAGAGATGAATCTTGGAGAAGCTGTTTTCCTAGAGTGCTCTGGCATAAATCAGACCTGATGTTTTGTCCATTTGAGAATGGGTTGTATTCATTTAGTGATATGATACATTTTCTGCCAATTTCTTTCATTTTCCAATTCTGCCCTGATAAAATATTTTACTATTTCAATGCATGATTCTTGCTTGGTTTATTAATAAGGTACAACTTGAACTTAGCTGACCTTAGAGACACAATATAAGCCAAGTCAGGTGACTTACCAGCTGAGATAAATTTCAATTATTTTTTAAAACCTACACTGAATGTTGAATGAGTCGGCACATGAGTTACATAAAGTCTCAGCCATCTCTCCCCTCCTCACACCTTTCCTCATATTCTATTTGTTGGTAGATTGATTTTATCTGATCACTACATGTGAAAGCAGAAAGTTGCTTTACCTAGTTTGGTAATCTGAAAATAAACCTTTTTAATTGAATTGTAAAGAACAAAAATAGTCTATCAACCTATAAAATTTGAAAACTTCCATTCAAAAGACAGTGTAGAAGATTAGTTACTGTGCAGAATACATCTGTGCAATTTACTTTTGTTGTCGTTGAGTCATTTCAGCCGTGTCTGACTCTTTGTGACCCCATTTGGAGTTTTCTTGGCAAAGATACTGGAGTGGTTTGCCATTTCCTTCTCCAGTTCATTTTACAGATGAGGAAACTGAGGCAAACAGGGTTAAGTGACTTGCCCAGGGTCACAAAACTATTAAGTATCTGAGGCCAGATTTGAACTCAGGAAGCTGAGTCTTTCTAACTTCAGGCCCAGTGCTCTATGTACTATGGCACCACCTAGCTGCCCCTCTGCTGCTCTACAACTTGTCATATGTGGGGAGTATTCTCTTTTCAGTAATAATGCCGTTTCTGAAGGCTTGGACATACTTTGGCCCCCTCCATATCATATAGCTCTGTGAATAGTAGCTTTTCAATAGACCGCTGTTGAACAGCTTTTCAAAATGTTTAACAATCATTAATTCCACTCCCCATTCCCCACTATACACATAAAGCTGTTTCTCCACACATTTATACCAGTGTATGGGATAATTATGAGTCCTAAGCCCTTTCTCTGACTACCCTGTTCTGATTCCTCTGGCTGATGCTCATTAACCACCCCTTATGGCTGCTTCTACTTCTCAGGTGAAGTCAAGCTTTCTCACCTGCTTTTCCATCTGGTGCCCAGGCACTGTTTCTTGAGCATTCTATACGCATGGATTAGGAATTTAAGCAAGGTTTGTTGTTAAGTTGAATTTCTGACCTCTCTGTTCCCTTCCAACTTGGAACATTCTATAAGTAGACTTGAACTCTCTGCCTTAGTTTTAAGATGACTCCAAGTTCTACTATGTCTTATTAGTAATTAAAGTTTACAAGAAATACTACCATTATTTGGTGATAAATTCATATGAATGGTCAAATATTATTTTTTAAGAATATATGTTCCTTGCCCATGACATGTTTCCTATTAAGCATTACTTGATGACAAAATTGTGTTATTTGTATATGTGTGTGTGTGTGTGTGTGTGTGTGTGTGTGTGTTTTACTTTTAGGACTTAAATAGACATATTGTACAGATTTCTCAGAGGCTGGGGGTGGTTGGTGTGTATTCTGACAATATCAATATGATGTGTAATGTAGAATTAAGATGAGTACAGTTTAGTAAAATATACCCACTGCCATCTAGTGGTAAGTGGTTGATTCTGCCAACTCTATTTCTTCTGTTCATCTTCTGACTTAGTTGGTCTAAGTAAATTTTATTACAGGCCTTTAAAATGCAATTTTATGCTAAAAGGTACCAGAAAGAAAGCCCAAACTTTCATTTTCCCGGTGCTTTTGTTTTTCTATGACAAACCAAAGCATTCAGTGCAGTATTATTTTGATGCTAAAGAAAGAGGAGATCCTGATGCTTTGCATTATCAAACATAGAGAAAACTTCATTAAATCAAGTTTCACTTGATTCAGAATTTTTGGTAATTCAACCATGTAGCTGAGGTCAAATGCCATGTTTTTCAAATGTTTCATATCCCCTAGAGCACCTTGAAGAGTGCTGAACACAGAATGAATAGGTGATAAACAAATAATTTATTGCTCAATGAATGGAATTCAGATGGGAGATGAGGTAAAGCTTACTTCTACTTGGAATATTCTTCCCAAATCATGCAAATGGCCACTTAGAATGAGATTACAAAAAGTCATGCTTAAAATTGCAAAAGTGGAATCAGCTGTATTGGTAGGGAATAATTCCCTCTTACCTGAGATCTTCAAGCAGAGCCTACACAAGCATTTCTCAGGTATATTTTAGAGCAAATTCTTGGTCAGATGTGAGTTTGAATAGATAGTCTCTGAGGACAGTCAATTAATCAGTCAGTTACCAGGTATTAAATGGACACTGCATGTCAGGTACTATGCTAGGCATTGAGGATAAAAGTACAAAAAATGAAATAATCTCTCCACACATTCTAGTGGAAGAGACAAGATTGTATACACACACATATGTATCTCCATATATGTGTGTGTATATGCATGTATGTGTGTATATGTGTGGGTACATATATATAAATATATATATATATGTATATACACACATACACACACACACAATATTTGAAAATTGAAACTTCTTGGTTGCGTACCAACCTAAAACTACTAAAACTGCACTGAGACTTTTAAAGCCCTCTAATATATACAGTGCAAATATAAAATGAAGAATTACATGGTGGTTAATTACAAGGTAGTTTGGGTAAGGAGGGAAGACATTAGCAATTGGGGGGATCAGGAGAGACTTCATGCAGATGAGGCTGCTTGAACTCTATCTTCAAGGAAGGGGGAGGATTCTACAGTGTAGAAGTAAGGAGAGGATGCATTTCAGGCATATTGAGTGGCCAAAACAAAGGCATAGAGATGGCAGATAGGGCATTATGTGTGAGGGACAGAAAGAAGGCAGTTTTCAATGAACTGCAGAGTACAGGAGAGGGAGTAATGTTCAACAAGGCTGGAAAGATAGTTTGGGGTTAGGCTGTATAGGACTTTAAAAGGCAATAGAAAGCTACTGGAATTGATAAGGTAGGGGAATCACATGCACAGATCTATGCCAAAGTACTTTGGCATCAGTGAAGAATGGACAACAGTAAGGCAGAGACGAGGTAGGAAGACCAATTAGTAAGCTATTACAAAAATCTAAGCAAGAGGTGGTAAGAGTCAGAACTGAAGTGTGGTGGATAGCAGTGTGAGTGAATAGAAGAGGCTATATGTCAAGGATATGAAGGTAGAAATGGCAAAATATGGCACATGATTGGATATGTAGAATGAGGATGATGTCAAGGTTATAAACCTAAGAGGCAGGAAAGATTGTGATGCCTTTGACAGAAATAGGAAAGTTTGGAAGTGGGGAGCTCTGTAGGAGGGAGCAGGGAGAAGACAGTGAGTTCAATGTTGGGCATGTTGAGTTTGACATGTCTTTGGGACATCCAAATTGAAATGTCCAGTAGGCAATTAATTATATGGGACTGAAGCTCAGGGAAAAACTGGTGCTAAATATGTAGACCTGGGAGAAAATGAGTTGGGTCCTTTCTCACCCTGAAATTCTGTGAAACAATTAATCCAATAAATCAAATGCAAGGACCTGTCAGCACATATTAACATATAATTGGTCTATATGTTATTATTCTATGCACTTGAACTCAATCTTATTGCCTTACTGTAAAAATGTTTTTATCAGTCAGACTCATCTCCCATTTAGACTGACGTAGGGTTTTTTTTTCCTTATACTGAGATTGCAGAGGCAATTTATTTTTTTCACAGCTAATTGAGAATACTTAGCTCTTTCACTATACATATTTAGAAAACTGTCACCATTGATTTGTCTTCTGTTCATAGCTTTATAAAGAATAGCAGGTTGAATGACCTTCCTTCCTCATTGTTTATAGGCATCCCTTTTACCTTGGGGAGCTGGAGATTGACAGATACAGGTCCAGTAGGTTCCACTTCATTCAGGTCATGACTAATTCAGAGGCCTCCTATGATGTCAGGGATATTGATGACAGCAATATAAGTAGAGTTTTTAATGTGTTTCCTTGTAAACTCCAAACCAAAAAGGAGTCCTATGATTTTAGAGCACCAAGGTTGACCTCAAAATTCTCCTGGATTCTCAGTCAGTCAGTCAACAAGCGTTGTTTAAGTGCTTATTATGTGCAAGCAATGTGCTAAGAAAGACCAAAAAAAAAATGGGATCTCTCTGGCCTCATGGCAAGTCCAAAAACAAAACAAAAAATGGGATCTCTCTGGCCTCATGGCAAGTCCAAAAACAAAACATATTTTGAAGATAGGATTTTTAAAAGGCCAATTTCCCTGTCCCCTGAAGGATTTTTTGCTTGTTTCTTTGCTTTTTTGATAAAGCCTAGTCAAGTCAACCTCTGCCTCAGTCTCCTATAAACTGGGAATAACGATAGCACCTACTTCTCAGAGTTGTTGGTAGAATAAAGTGAGATAATATTTGTAAAGCACTTTGCAAACCTTAAAGCAGTATATAAATGCTAATTGTTGTTGTTGTTGTTATTATTACTGTGAACTTGTCCAATATGGAATAGGAATTTGAAGTTGTTTGAGCTATCCCAATTCTTGGGAGTTGAAAGATTCCTGATTTTACATACATCTTGTCTTTCTTAATACATACATAATATTATGGAACATAGGAAATGCTTCATTTCTTATTGTGATTTTTTTTTATTTCTTTGTTTCAATACTAAAACTCATTAGTATTTTTTGTTATCCTCCCAAAATAAGAGAGATAATTGAACACTGAGGAGGACTTTGAGGAACATTACTTTTTCTTTACCAATAGCATAGTTGTTGTTGTTTTTTCTAGGCAGTATGACAGCAGATAAAAAACAGTGTGAGACAGTAGACAGCAAGCCAGCCTTGGAGTTAGGAAGACCTGGGTTCAAGTCCCATCTCTGAGTATACTAGTTGAGTGACAGACCCTGGAAAAGTCATCAACCTCTCAGCACCCTCAGGCAACTCTCTAAGACAATCTTTGCACAGTAAGTTCCTGATCTAGATTGGTAGAGGGACTTTACTCACTGGGAATTCCCTACACCAATGAAATCACAGGTCAAGTCCCCAACCACAACCACTCCCCCCCAAAAAAAAGGTACAATAGGTAAAGCTGCTTTGGAGGGTGTATTCTGATAATGGAATGCTTGTCTTTAAGCCAGTCTGACTTCCTGAAATGATAGTACAGTGATGAGAGGCAGGCAAATAAGAGGGGGAAAACAAGGGAATTTGAAAGAACTAAAGCAAATTAAATCAAAAGAGTTTTAATAAAGTGAGTGAGGTAGAACACAAGTTTACAGGTTCATAGCCCTCCCATTATTAGATAAGAAGGGCAAGACACAAAACAAGATTAATCATAAGGGATGTGGAGGCAGAGGAGGGAGTGTTCAAGGTCAAAATATATATTTACTACTTCATTGTATGAGTTATCTTTTTAAAGAATCCCTACTGATCTAAGGATCAGAAGTGAAATGATTCAGGAGATGGATGAGAAAATGTTTGAGAATACCTCCGAATTAGATAGGTTAAAGAAAAATCAATCATTTTAAAATCAGACTTTTTTAAAAAATTAACTACTTACTGAAAAAAATAAACCGTAAAGATAGCCTTGTTTAAGATATTAAAACTAGAAGATATCATATTAAACAAGGAATAAAATTAAAAGGTCCAAAGGATTTGAGATGTTGTATTCAGATAATCTTTTTCTGAAAAGTTTTACAAATAGGTCACAATAGGCCATGCACAATCGCTAACTCATTTTCTTGACAATATTTGCAATAGTCAGTATCAGTATCAAACCTGAACTACTGAAGTCAAGTTAGCTATGACATGGGCACCTAGCAATCATCCCCACATAATACCATCCTCACTCAATATATTTCTAGGCTCAGAGAGAAACATCGAAGAAATCTATATTTGATGAAAGGGACTTAAGAAATTCACACTATTGGACAGGCAAAATTATCTTAAGTACCAGGATTCACCCAAGAATATGGGAGTGAGAAACCAGGTTTTTTTTTCTGCAGAGATAGGAAGCATTTGCTCACTTTTTTGAAAGATCTTTCTAAATTGAGAAATGGTAGGATGGGAAAGGAGGTTGTCCATGGAGGAGAACAAAATGGTAAAATTCATCTTTTCCAGTGTACAAGTAAACATTTTTTAAAAAGTAAAGAGGGGCAGCTAGGTGGCACAGTGGATAGAGCACCGGTCCTGGAGTTAGGATGACCTGAGTTCAAATCCGGTCTCAGACACATGATTCACACTAGCTGTGTGACCCTGGGCAAGTCACTTAACCCCAATTGCCTCGTCAAAAAAGCAACCAAAAAAAAATAAGGAGAAAGGAAATATGATATGGTGGAAAGACTGATATTTTATTGAGCTAACCTGGCTGGGCTAGTTGGTTTGTATTTTTTAAAATCACATTATACCAAAATAGTTTAAAATTTAAAAAACATATAACCTTATTTGTTTAAAAAAGATATAAGTATCTTGTTAAATATTGCAACTTAAATGTCTTTGTTTTGAGTGCTAGATTGTCACCTTGATAAAGTTTAACAAAAGTATATGAAATGTTACATAACATATTGAAGTAGGAGTAATTTACCTCCTACTGACTTTACAAGTAATTACTTTGGTTCAATTTGAAAAGGAAAATAACCAAATTATAGTTCAGTTGTGTAATGTGACCTCAACATCAACAAAAGTAAATATATGTATATGTGTATATACCAATGACTACTGACCCCCCACTGCCTGAGAGTCAGGTATGTTAATTTTGTTCTTTCCTCAAGGTTTTTCAGTGCAGTAAGGGTGTTTGGGAATGTATAGTTGCTGCTATTGGCTGAAGCCCCCACTTTGTGTGTTCCCTCAGTTTTAAGGGTCCCCTAAACCTCAGTTCTGTTTAATCACTTAAAAGATTAACTTTTACAAAGGAATATTTACTTCAGATGTATAGTAAGAATATACATACAAACACTCCTCCCCCAATAAGAAAGAGGGAGAAAGAGAGCATAATCCTTCTTTATATCACCTCTTTCCCTAGGGAGGGGAAGGGGACTTAGTTCAGAGTTTGAAGTTTCCTATATAACTTGGTCTCACCAAGTTCCAAATATAAACCACCCCTTGCCCCCAACCCCCTCCTTGGGCTGGGCATACAGCAGCATTTGACCTGGTATCCTGCCTTCAAGTTTATTATGGCCACAGTTCTAGAATGAAGGTGGGTGGGTGGGTGGACACCGACTCCATCACATGATACAGACCAAAACCCCAAGCCCACTTTCCAGGGCTCAACGGCCTAAAGGGAGAAGAAGAAGAGAGCCATTCCCCATTACCTGATATGGTACCTAAGCTTCTGATAAACAGGACTTTCACCCTGATAGATACACTGCCAGAAACAGAGAAACTCTACTCTGAAGACCTCAGGGGCTCCATCTCTCTCCAGGATCAAGTATAAAATCCTTTGGCTTTCAAAGCCATTCATTAACCTAGCCCCCTACCTTTCTAGTAAGCTTACCCCCTTATAGCCCTACTCCCCTGCCACCATGTACTCTATGATTCAGGAACACTGGCCTCTTTGCCATTTCTTGAACAAGACATTCCATCTCCTGACTCCAGGCATTTTCACTGCCTGCCTCCATGCCTGGAGTGTTCTATCCCTTCATCTCTGCCTACTGGCTTCCCTGGTTTCCTTCAAGTCCCAGCTAAAATCTCCCCTTCTACAAGAAGCCATCCCTCAGTCCTTCCATTTTAGTACCTTACCTCTGTTGATTATCTCCAATTTATCCTGTATATAGCTTGTTTTCCATAGTTGTTTACACATTGACACCTCCATTAAAAAGTGATGAGTTCCTTGAGAAAGGGGACTATCTTTTTGCCTTTCTTTATATTCCCAATATGGCACAATGTCTGGTATATAGTAGGAGTTTAATAAATATTTATTAATTGACTTTACTAAGACTTTTTGGGCACCTTGCATAATATGTAATTACAGTTATCCCTCTACATCACAACTTTCTCTAGCATGGTTTCAATATATCGTAGACAGGTTAGCATAAGAAATTAAGTGGGAATTTTGGGGGAGTTTTGTGGAAGCCACAAACAAAACATGAAGGCCAGCAGAAGACACAGAAAAAGTTTAGAAACCACTTCTACTTGAACTAGGAAGAAAGAGTTCAATAATTGCATTGTCTTAAATTGCTGTTGTGGGCCATGTGTAAGAACACGTTGTCCTCTATCAAAAGGTGGCATGTGCCTCAGCAGTAACTCTCCATACTCTACCACTTTCCTAGCTACCACCATCTCTTGAACTGGAAAAGTCCAATTTTATGAATTTCCTTTTTGAGCCAAGAGGATAAGGACATGCAATTTCCATGTACTTCTTGCTAAGGTAGCCACTTAGGGGTAGGGTTTGCAGTATGGAGGAAGAGAGACTGTGCTCATACAAAGGTTTCTCTCCCCTTTTCCCATATTTAAGTTATCTTTTAGCTCTCTTGCACTCCTAAAGAAAGGCAAAAGGACATGCAGTCTAATCACCTCACTTTTATTGGCCTTCACAAAATTGGTTATTCTTTCCACCAAAGTCTACCCAATCAAACATGTAGGCCAACTACTTTATCCTGGAACTAACCACAGTCAAACACTTTATCAGTTGTATTTTGTTTTCTTTATAAGTCGTTAATAGGTGTGGAACTCTCAATATATTATCCTCTGAGGATTGGTATGGACTCTTAGAAGTTCCAGTCATTGACTCATCTCACAGTAAGCTCATTGAATTGATTCATGAACTCCTTGAACAACTCCCATTTAGAAATAATTCCCATGAAGATGTTTACTAATTTAGGTATTGGATACATAAGGCCACAATTTGAAGGTATCTAGTTGTAGATTAATTAGAAGATAAATCCAAGAGAAAGAATATAACATAGTGAATTTTTTGCCAGACCTGGAGTCAGGAAGACCAAAGTTGGACATCTACCTCTGACACTCACTAGCTTGTGACCATTGGTAGGTTATTTTACCCCTCTGAGCCTCAGATAATTTATCTGTAAAATGAAGATAATAGTACTCACAATAGAAAAGCTAACTTCAGAGTCAGGAAGAAAGAGTCCACACCATGACTTCCAATCCTTCAGCTTCTCCCTTAGTACTCCTACGTATTCACCCTTGCACCAGCTACACTTTCCTCTTTTCTCCGTCTTCACCCATTGGCAAACGAATTCAACTTTTCACTGACCTCTTTTCCAGAGCCCTTAGCCCCCATATTGTATCACTCATCTCGCCCTTGCCAAGCCTTAGTTTTGCATCATTCCCACCATCTGTTGCCTTCATTTCTACATCTATGATATTGAACAAAGGTGAATAAAATCACAAATCCATGATGATTCATCCGATACAAATGTATGTTATATAACCTCAATTGGGCCGTCAATGCTGCAAGGAAATCCTTTTACACCTCCCTAATAAACTCACCGTCCCACTCACCCTAAACCTTTTCCAAATCTTTTTAACCCTTCTCAAATTTGTCATGGCATTTCCTCCCCTCACCCTTTCAGCTGAGAACCTTGCCTCATATTTTACCAAAAAAATTGAGGTCATTTACCAAAAACTTTCTCCTCTCTCCTTATCTCACATCACTCAGATGCCTTGTCACCTATGTCCTTCAGCCCTGTCTTATATGAAGAGATGGCCCTTCTCCTTGCCAATACAGACCCTTCTACATGCACAAGTGATCTCATTCCATCCCATCTTCTCCAGAAGATCACCCTCCTCTGTCATCTCCATTGTCTTATCTTCAATCTCTCCCTATATAATGACTGCTTCTCCACTGCTTACAAACATGGCCATGTCTTCCCCATCCTCAAAAAACCCTCACTTGATCATGGGTTCCTTCTAGCTACTTTTGTGGCTAAATTCCTTGAGAAGGCCATTTGCAATAGAAATCTTCACTTCCTTTCTTTTTACTTTCTTCTTAACTCTCTACAGTCTGGCTTCTAACTTGGTCTTTCAACTAAAACTACTTTATTGACAATGCCTAATAATCTCTTAACTAGCAAATCTAATGATCTTTTCTTAATCATCTTCTTTCTTGACTTCTCTACAGCTTTTGACATGTCGATCACCCTGTCCTTGAAACCTTCTCTCTAGGTTTTCAGGACATTACTCTCTTCTAGTTTTACTTCTACCCATTTGACTGTTCCTTCTCAATCTCCTCTGCCCCCAACACCACATACTCTATAATACAGTCACATTGGCCTCCAGATATTTATTGCAGCTCCTCAGACAAGACAGTCCATCCTCCAACTCTTGGCATTTTCACTGGCTGTCCCTCATGCCTCTCCCTTCCTCATCTCCACCCCTAGATTTCTCTGGCTTCTTCAAGTGCCACCTAAATTCCCATCTTCTACAAACATTTTCCTAACCCTTTTAATTCCAGCACCTTTTCTCTGTTGTTGTTGTTGTTCAGTCGTTTCATGCCTCTATTTGGGGTCTTCTTAGCAGAGATACTGGAGTGGTTTGCCATTTCCTTCTCCAGCTCATTTTACAGATGAGGAAACTGAGGCAAAATGGTTAAGTTACTTGCCCAGGTTCACACAGCTAGTAAGTGCCTGAGGCTGGATTCAAACTCACAAAGGGGGTCTTCCTGAATCCAGGCCCAGGACTGTATCCAA